>NC_083886.1:20617500-21242500 GCF_032452875.1 Bos javanicus
GAAGCTTGATGATATTGGCTCCTGATGCTCACATGGTCATAGAACCCAGAAACTTGATGATATTGGCTCCCAATTACCTCACCACCAACCAATCAGAAGACATCCATGAGCTGATCGCACACCCCTCACCCTCTTGCTCACCCTGTGTTTAAGACCATTTCCCTGAACGTCATCATGGAGTTTGGGTTTTTTAAGCTTGCCTGGACTCCTTGCTTGGGAACTGCAGTAAATGCTGCACTTTCTTTCATCATAACCCTGTGTCAGTAGATTGATTTTACTGTGTGTGGATGAATCGTATTGAGTGGAGGTAAATCTGATCTAGATAGGGATGGATGGATTGGAAATTCTGATGATAAGTTCAGTTGAAAGATTACTTACTTTAGCAATGTATTGGGGGTTATAGATTGGGGCTTTATCTTTCCTAGTCAGTGGCAGAGAAAAAGAAAGGAAAAGAAGGAGAAAGAGTGTCATGTATAGTTAAAGTGTGAAGACTTGATCCATTCTCTCGGGCCAGAGCAGCCTACCTGAACGTCATCTACTGCTCTTCCCCCTCACTTTGATTCTGAAGTCTCCATCACTTGGACAGGACCAGGTGCCATGTGGGGTCTTCTTCAGTCCTGAGACATATATCCAAGATTCAAGAGCTTGACTGTCATCCGTGTAGTTGGGATGATCTGGTACAGTCCCTTTCAAGATTAAAGGGAAGTTTTTGCTCTTAGTGATTCCAAATCAGACGGTAGAAGACAACTGGGACTGAGTTTGGTGAGTTGTAGCCAGACTAAGTGCCCTCCAAACCTCAGCTCTTTTAGTGCTCACGACAATCGTATCAAAGGAGGCCCGTGATTAGTTACATCTCACAGATGAGGAAAGACTGAAACTTAGAGAGTATAGGGGAGCAAAATTTGCCACCCCTAAATGTGTCACTTCGGCATGAGTATTCATTTAGGCTGATTCTTCTTAAGAAACTGAAGACTCGAAGTTTTTCTTTTACCTCCTCCTCAACACGGGGTCGCAAAGAGTCGGATACGACTGAGTGACTGAACTGAACAACTGCAGCAAAGAATGCAGACGAAGGACCTGTTATAGAAATAGAGCCGTGAGCAGTGATACTTACAGAAGAACTCAAGCGAGGTGTGGAGATCAGAGTCCACTCTGCACCCAGCAAACACTTACATACCGAACACTGACTTTTCTGTGAATAGCCTTCCTCATCTTTGAAGTCCCAAACCATTGCCCTCAACGTCTTCTTGTGATTTTAGCTGAAGGTGGTATTTATTTATTTTTTTGGCTCTACTTTTATTTTTATTTTTTTTTAATTTTATTTAATTTTTAAACTTTACAATATTGTATTAGTTTTGCCAAATATCGAAATGAATCCGCCACAGGTATACCTGTGTTCCCCATCCTGATCCCTCCTCCCTCCTCCCTCCCCATACCCTCCCTCTTGAAGGTGGTATTTAAAGTGATGGTTTTGACCATTTTGGTGGGTAGTTCTCCTGGGTCTCTCCTATGTATGCAAGTGTTAAATATACCTTTGTTAGATTTTTTTCCTTTTAATGTGTCTCATGTCAATTCAATCTTAGACCAGCCAGAAGAACCTAGAAGGGTAGAGGAAAATTTCTTCATTCCCCAACATTCATGTTGTAACGTGGTAGAATTCACTTCCTGTTTAGGGCTGAACAATATTGCATTGTATGTATAGACCTCATTTTGTTTATCTAGTCATCCATCAATGGACACCCGTGTTGCTTCTATCTTTTGGCTGTTGTAAATAATACCAGGTACATGGGTGTACACATATCTCTCCAAGCCTCTGCTTTCAGCTCTTTAGGGTATATAGCCAGACATGGAATTGCTGGCAGTGGGAAGTCGCTTCCATTGTGTCTGACTTTTTGCGACCATATAGCCTGTAGCCTGCCAGGCTCTTCTGTCCATGGAATTCTCCTGCCAAGAGTACTGGAGTGGGTTGCCATGATCTTCTGCAGGGGATCTTCCTGACCCAGGGATCAAATCCAGGTGCCCTGCATGACAGGCAGATTCTTTACCATCTGACCCAGGCGTGGAATTGCTGGACCAGATGGTAATTCTGTGTTTAGTTATTAAAGGAACATCCGTACTGTTTTGTAGGGTCGGTCTCAGACTATGCATAGTGATGCTTTCTGTTCAGGAACACTGGGGGCACTCACGTGGGTCTTTACTACTCATGGGAGCCCCAAAGACATCAGCCCAGCTGGAGCTAGTATTGTGGCCAGATGGGCCCCTGTGGTTCTTATCATGACTTCAAGACACAGCTCAGCAACAACCATCAGGTAGCTTTGAAAAAAAGAGGATTATTACTCTCAAGTCCTGAGGGCCAATAGCACAATGGCCAGTGGGAAGGAGGGGGTGAGAGCACAGGCTGGGGTTCCGCTTTTATTGGGGTCCAAAGGTAGGGTGATTACGCAGGGGGCAGGAAGAGACATGTGGGGTCACTCAAACAGTTATCTAGGTTGCCCAGTGTTTCCTAGAAAGGAGAACTTGATGGGTGGGGCAAGCGTGGCTGCTTATCTAGAAGCTGTCACACAGCTGGCACCATGTTTACGATAGATGGTATCTTTGAAATGGACACTTTAGCAATCAGAAGCGTAATGCCAGTCTCAGGGTCAAGCACATACACTATGTTTCCCATCACAGCCTCGCCGTTTAGCATCCCACCAACAGCACAAAAGGCCTCCTTTCTCCCTGTCCTCATCCACACTCGTCAGCTTCTGGCTTTTTGAGAGGGTGAGGTGGCCGACACATTTAGAACAGATCCTATGGTCTACAGTGCAGAGAACAGAGAGCCTCAGACAAGTGTCTGGACTTTAAATAAGGGAGCTCGAGGGCTGCCTCTCACCTCAAGCCAGGTCCTGGAAAAGGGTCTCAGTGACGGCACACACGGTGACCCCAGGTTGCTGAGGTCAGCTGTGCCAGCCACTGGGTCTTGGAGACACCTCCTTACGGTCTTTATTCACCCAAAACCCCACTGGCCTTTGGGTTTGGCGGTAGGCCCTCCCTACAGGGCTGGAGCAGAGGAACCTGGGCTCTCCTTTTTGGGCTGGACTCTCTGTGACTCACTTCCAAATCACCTGGAGATGTCAAAATGCATGTCTGCTTGAACTCTAGCTGTCCCTGTTTCTCCCTGGGCTCTGAGAGTTTTGGGGTGGTTTCTAAATTTTTAAAAATTCACTTATTTTATTTTCCTTTGGCTGTGCTTATTCTTCGTTACTTTGCAGTGGCTTTCTCTAGTTGCAGCAAGTGGGGAGCTTCTTCAGTGCCATGTATGGTTTCTCGCTGCTGAGCCAGGCTGTAGGGGTGTGGGATCCAGTATTTACAGCAGGTGGCCTCTAGAACCTGGGCTCAATAATCGTGGCACATGGACTTAGTTTCTCCACCGCGTGTGGAGTCTCCCAGGACCAAGGATCAAACCCGCATTCTCTGCATGGTGAGGTGGATTCTCACGCACAGTGCCACTGTACGTGGCCTGCGGTGTTTTTTAAACAGTACTTCATTGAGGTACGGTCCATGTAAACACACAGACCCTAGTCTGCTGGATGAGTTTTTATGCTGTAAACAGCTGTGTGACCACCATCCAGGTCAAGCTCCAGGACATTCCCAGCACCCAGATGACTCCTCCGGGTCCCTCCCATTTGGTGCCCCTCATAAGTCATTGCTTTTCTGACCCGTTTCTGGATTTTATGTTATCAGAATGCTTCCAGTGTGTGCTCACTTGTGTCTGGCTCTTGCGCTCAACGCTGGGGTTCACTGAAGACCTTGCCTTTATCTTCAGTCCCATTTTCTTGCTGAGGGCTAGTCCATAGCAGGCAATTCCCAGGTGGCTCAGTAGTAAAGCATCTGCCTGCCAATGCCGGAGACCCAGGAGACATGGGTTGGATCTCTGAGTTGGGAAGATCCCCTGGAGGAGAGAATGGCAGCCTGTACCAATATTCTTGCCTGGATAAATCCACAGACAGAGGAGCCTGGTGGGCCATAGCCCAGGGATTTGCAAAGAGCATTCACTGTTCCCCTTCTCCTGTTTTAAACAGTGGTGTTTCCAGTGAGGGGCTGTGATGAGTGAAGCTGTTAAGCACATGTACATCTGTTCTTATCTCTCTTTGGTGAATATCTAGGAGCAGAAGAGCCAGGACATAGGAGAGGTAGAGGATTAACTTTATTATAATCCACCAAGTTTCCAACGCTGTTGTATTTTACACTCCAACCTGCGGTGAATGAGTTCCAGTTGCTTCCTATTTCAGTCAATGAGGAAAAATTTCCTGTATCCCCGGTGTTGAAGAGGATATCTTCAAAGAATCTCTCCTTCTTTTCCTCCTTTCTGTTCCAAGTGTGTCATCTGCCCCTTAAATCCAGTCATATTCTAGTTGATTCAGGAATCTAGTGGGATGGAGGGTGGATGGAGGAGGCAAGTGGGCTCCGTCAATGAGAACGTCTCAGAGAAGTCAGTCTTTGCAAATTCTGAGGACCCAGGCAAGTGCCAGAAGGGAGAGAGGTGCAGACCTGTGTGTGGTCCCGGGGCACCTGCTCACCTGCTCTCCACTTGGTGCCTGTCGGACCCTCAGCTGCTCATCCAGGCTGGACCCCAGGGCCCTGTGTAGAGCACACGGCGGGGTACCGCTTGACTTCAGGTAAGTCTGTTGTTGCTATGCGTTTCCTCCCTACCCCACTTTGCTACCCAGCTGATCCTAGTCTCTGTTTTAGTCAATCCTTTCCTTTAACAAGGTGCTGGAGCCAATTAAAGACATTTATTTAACATAGTGACCCACCTCCATGTCATTCAGAAAGTTCTGCTGCTGTTGCTGCTAAGTCGCTTCAGTCGTGTCTGACTCTGTGCAACCCCACAGACAGCAGCCCTCCAGGTTCCGCCGTCCCTGGATTCTCCAGGCAAGAATACTGGAGTGGGTTGCCATTTCCTTCTCCAAGGCATGGAAGAGAAAAGTCAAAGTGAAGTTGCTCAGTCGTGTCCGACTCTTAGCGACCGCATGGACTGCAGCCTACAAGGCTCCTCTGTCCTTGGGATTTTCCAGGCAAGAGTACTGGAGTGGGGTGCCATTGCCTTCTCCGTCAGAAAGTTCTAGTATGTCTAAATCTTCTCTGCTCCCCAGCTACAGCCCAGAAGGAAGGGAGAAAAGAGAAAAGAAGGGAGAGAGAAATTCTTAGAGAGGAGGGATCAGAAGCTCCTGGGGCATCATTAAACACAATGATAAGGTAACCTTCATGATAAGGTTTTCTATTGATATTCATAAAACATTTCTTTCCATCTGATCATATATTGTTTTGTTTCTCTTTTTTTTTTTTTTTTTGACTGGACCATGCTATATGCATGTTCTTAGTTCCCTGACCAAGTATTAAACTCATCCCCCCTGCAGTGGAAGCACAGAGTCCTCACCACTAAACCACCAGGGAAATCCCTCCATGACTAGGTTTTTATGTGAGGAATAGAATTTTAGAGGGAACATACCCCTTTTTGAGGCCCCAAGAAGCCTTATATGGCTCAGGCTATCACTAATGAGCTGTGTGACTTTTGGAATGACCTTTAAACACTCTGAGCCTCAGTTTCCCTATCTGGAAAATGGGTATAACCAGGCCTTCCCAGCACAACCTCCACCCCGTGCACCAGTAGCACCCAGCTGCCCGGGCCCCAACAAGCAGCTCTGTTTCTGTTTGGACCCGAAAGAGACAGCCACGTTCTCAGGAACAGTGACGTCTAGAAGCTTGCTGCAGTATGAGTGTGGTCAGGATCTCTGAGCCGATGTGAACCTCTATGCGCTATTGGATCTCAGTGCAGATCACAGGAGGCGAGCAGAGGGGAAAGGGCCCTAGGTGAGGAGCACCACTTCCACCCTCTCCTCTCCTCCCTACCTTTCTCCCTTTTTCTAAACCTACATCATCTCCCGGATCCTCCCCCATTGAGTAACAGTCCAGTTGCTTTGGTTTCTACACATTTTTAAGTTCTCCAGGTGCAGTGGTCTTCCTGGCCAGTGTGTAAAGCGACAGTGGCCACAGAGGTGGTGGAGAGATGGCCTTCGTGGACACCCAGTCTCCTTACAGAAACCCAGTGAGTTCCAGGGCTGGGGGGTGGGGTGTGTCTCAGTGGACAGGAAGCAGCTCTGGGGTTCTAAGAAAACAACTCCTGCAGGTGACAGAGGAGGGGAGCAGCAACCTAAAAAGAACACGGAAGGGCAGACACAACTTCTCCACGACCATCTCTTGGGTGCTGCTTAGGACTGCAGTGGGTAAGCATCCCCAGGATTCCTGCATCTGACAAATGTTTACTGAGCTCACTGTGGGTGCCTCTACTGTTCTAAGTAATAACTAGAAAAATGATGGTTGTTTTGCATGAAGGGAGTAGGGCTTCTGGGCTGGGTAACAAGCCAGCATGGCAGCAAGGGACATACTTTAAAGATGGCCTCTCTGTGCTGAACCATTTACTAGTTGGATGACTTCAAGCAAGTTGCTTCACCTCTGGGCCTCAGTTTCTGCATCTATATAATGGGGTTAATCCTGGAGTGTGTTAATCCCCAGATCTGGGGGAAAGACTAAGCGAGCTTGAATGAAGACTGAGAGATCTTGAATGGTGTCTGGCCCACTGCACAAGCTCTGAAAGAGTTTAGAGCTGTTAGGAGACTGGGCGCAGCAGGGAAGGCCTCCTGAGGAGGTGTCTGCTCTCTGAGGGGCAAAAGAGCAAGGCAGGGCAGGTCAAGGGAGTGTGAGAAGGGGCCATCTCAGGAGATGGGGGGAGCTGGGTGCCCCTGCACTGGGGGGTGCAGAGGGCTTCCTTCTGTGCCTCTTGGCTTCCTGTGTGGAGGCCCCATCACAGGATGCCTTGCTTAAACCAGGGGTCCCCCACCTCCAGGTCACATGCTAGTGTTGGTCCAGGGCTTCTTAGGAACTGGGCCCCACGGCAGGCAGTGAGTGGCAGGCAAGTCAGTGAAGATTCGTCTGTATTTAGAGCCACTCCCCATCACTCGCATCCCGTTGTCCTTGGGAAAATAATCTTCCACAAAACCGGTCCCTTTGCCACACAGGTTGGGGCCAGCTGGTTTAAACCCTTATCACTCCATGTCATACATGTAAAATTGAGCCTCATAGAGGTGGACGTCACTTGTTCAAGGCCCCTGGATGGAAAGTGGCCAAGAAGGGAGGTGCCTTAATTCCTCGGACCTGGAGAAAGGAGGTGCCCACATTGCCCTGTGGGAGGAGACAGGCAAAGAGGGGACGGCCCCAGGGCAAGCGGTTTCTCACCGTGTGCTGGGCCCGACGCTGCGGTAGGAGCCTCTCCTGCCTCAGCATCCCAAGAGGCTGGGCAAGTGGGCTGACTGAGGGCTTCCTGGGCGTGGGGAAGAAGAGGGCTTCCTAGACACACACCAGCCTCCACTGAGGGAAAGACACGCACACTGAGGTCCCTACACTTGGAGAGCTACTTTTTATTCTGTCTCCCTTTTAGACACCAAATCTGTTTATGTGCCATCAATGTCACCTGTCCTTTCCAATTGTCCTCTTCTTTCCCAACTGAGCAGACACAGGCTGACCTCTAAGGAGCCACTACTTGACCCCAAAGCCTCTCACTTCTAGGCACATTTCTCCGCTTCCATCTTGGACACAAATTTCTTTACCCATTTTCTCCTTATTTTTAGAAAATGATACTCTAAGGGCAAAATGTGGTAATCGCACAAAAGCACACTAAGTGCAAATTAGGTGAACAAAAGTGATGGCAACAAACTAGAGACGGGTACCAGCCAGCCACACAGGTGGTATGCAGATTCCCGGATGGGTGTCAGTCAAAGTGCGAGCACCTCCTGTTCCGCCCTTGGCAGTAAGCCAGGGCACCGAGCCCTGTCTGACTTCCTCCACAAAGGTTTCCTGGAAACTTTCAGACCAGGTGCAGTGACAGTGACATTGCCTTCCACTTCAGCCCTCGGCTTGAAAACACAGGGTACGTGGTCTGCAACAGGAAGCAGAAAAGAAGCTGGAGCCTGAGGAGTAGAAGATGCAGACGCCTTCCCAGAGGGGGAGCCAATTTGAGCTCTGCTTCCGGATACAGAGCTCAGAGTTCAAGGGGAGCAGGAACTCACTTCCCTTCAGCTGGCTGTCCCCTGGCCCCATCTGGTGCTGTGGACAGTGTTTAAACAGTCACGTGAGCAACACCTTTGTACAGAGAAGAGGACCATTTCCTTGTAAGGCTAAGGCTGCAGTCTCCTTCCACACCTTCACCTGTAACTCCAGGTGCACCTCTTGCTTCTTTTACTCTGGAAATAAGCACTAGATAAGTTACCATGGTACTTTTTTGGCCTGCCGGGTCCTTAAATCCGAGTTAATTTCAATCTTCTGCTCTGGCTTTTCTTCTGCTCTAGGTCCCTGGGAACATCTGAGTTTCTGTTACACTGTTGCTGCCTTTCAGTTCAGTTCAATTCAGTCGCTCAGTCGCTCAGTAGTGTCCAACTCTTTGCAACCCCATGAATCACAGCAGGCCAGGCCTCCCTGCCTATCACCAACTCCCGGAGTTCACTCAAACTCACGTCCATCGAGTCGGTGATGCCATCCAGCCATCTCATCCTCTGTCGTCCCCTTCTCCTCCTGCCCCCAATCCCTCCCAGCATCAGAGTCTTTTCCAATGAGCCAACCCTTTGCATGAGGTGGCCAAAGTACTGGCCTTTATCCAGATGTTATTAATGGCTTTGTTTTGCAGGGCATTGCACATTGCTTTTGGAAGTAGAGCAGTATCTCTGGGCTTGGGGGGATGGGAGGAGGGGTGAGTACATCCATGTCCCTGCTTCTCTGTGTGAACGTGGATGTCCCCCTCATCCTGCTACCTGACTAAGTGTAGAGGTTGTGTTTGGATGCATTTCGGGTCCCAAGCATGTTCTTGTAACTGATACAGCTCTGAAGACTGATGCCCAGACCTACAGAAGATTGATGTGAAAACTACAGACACAGGTCAAAACTTCTAGAGGCAGGGGTCCCAGAGGCTCGGGTGTGCTCCCACCTGGCCAGGGCCCACTACTGGCGTGTGCTCTCATCTCAGCAAGTGATGGTCAATGAGAAGAGCTTCATGTAATATGAACGCTGCGTGCCCTTTGGTCAAGTCACCACCATCTGAGTCACGGAATCTGCGCAGCTGTCCTCCATCAGCTTCCAGGTCAGGCTGTCCCCTACCCGGGGCTGGGTGTGGGGCCCTGTCCTCTGTGTCTGGGCCCTGCTGCATGGACCCAAATTCTCCAGCCAGTCTTCTACCCAGGGGCTCTGGGGACACCTCTGGCTCCCTTGTCCTGCCCTTCTTGTGTCCCGTCTCTCTCTGGGATATCTGCTCAGTCTGCTGGACTAGTAAGGCGCTTGTCTCTGTCACTCTCTGTCCCCACCCTGCTTAGGAGGCCGTGGGATACTTAAAAAAAACTGGGCTTGGGAATCAAACTGAATCCTGCTCAGATTCCCAGCTCTGCCATTCTCATCGGCTGGGGGATCTTAGACACGTGACTTCACCTTTCGAAGCCTTGGTTTTCTCACCTGTGGAATGAGCAGTCTGAGGCCCCACAGCTCACTGTGTGAGTTCAGTGAAGCGACAGATCAAAGAGCACAAAGTAGCCTGCTGGGGACACTCAGGTCTATTTGATCATCTCTGTGTTTTACAATTTTTGAATGTTTCACCAACATCTAAAAGGTCAATTGTAATTTTGCAAGATGAAAATTTTCTGGAGCTGGACAGTGGTGATGGGAGTGAATTTAACACGGTTGAAATGTATTTACTCTTAGTATGGTCAGTTTTCAGTGATTTGCATTTCAGCACTGTTTAGGAAAAGAGATCAGGCAAATTGCTCTTCCTCCTGAGGATGGAAAGGCCCTAGGAGACAGATTACCTCCAGGGTGCTCACCAGAAATTTCCAGACTGGCTGACTAAGTCTTCATTCCCGGGGAAGGTGGAAGCTACCAGCTAGGTCAGGTGTCACACCTAGGTTTGGTATCATGGGCTTCAGTGAAAGTGATGCCATTTTGAGCCTGTGGTTTTCTCTTTAAGTATTCCCCACTTATTGAGCAAACTTTCAGCCTAACCAAGAGATCAATCAGAATTTGAGGTCTTCAGAATTGAAAGAGACACCTGTACCCCAAAGTTCATCACAGCACTGTCTACAATAGCTAGAATGTGGAAGCAACCTAGATGTCCATCCGCAGACGAATGGATAGGAAAGCTGTGGTACATATACATAATGTAATATTATACAGATATTAAAAAGAATGAGGTAGATGAAACTGGAGCCTATCATACAGAGCGAAGTAAGTCAGAAAGAAAAACACCAATACAGTATATTATTATGGAATTTAGAAAGATGGTAACGATGACCCTATATGTGAGACAGCAAAAGAGACACAGATTTAAAGAACAGACTTTTGGACTCTGTTTGAGAAGGCGAGGGTGGGATGATTTGAGATGATAGCATTGAAACGTATATTACCATATGTGAAATAGATCACCAGTCCAGGTTCAATGCATGAGACAGGGTGCTCAGGGCCAGTGTACTGGGATGACCCTGAGGGATGGGATGGGGAGGGAGGTGGGAGGGGGTGTTCAGCATGGGGAACACATGTATACCCATGGCTGATTATGTCAATGTATTGCAAAACCCACTACAATATGGTAAAGTAATTAGCCTCCAATTAAAATAAATACATTAATTAAAAAAAAAAAGAATTTGCTGTCTTATCATCACTGTCAGCTACCAATCTATAGTCACTGTAGCTTTGTTGACACCATGTGTGGTATCTAGAGGTCATGACTTTTAACCTAAATCCCTGTGATGTTTGTAACTGAGCAGGACCCTTGGGGGCTTCCTAAGACATCCTTACGCCCCGTGTTTGTAATAAACCTTTAGCCTCCTAGGCTTTCCCCAGTTCCAAGGAAAAAATTTAATCAGCAAAGTGAGAAAATGCAGAAACAAAGGAAAACAGTCAAGCAAGACAAAATAATACTAGTTTATCCATTCAATACTCAAGGACCTTTAGTTCTTCCTCAAGGACTATAGAAAATATTCTGAGCCAAATCCTTTGTGCTGTTTGCAGGTACAGAAATCCCCTCTAGGTGGAAGGAGTTAACTGTATGCTCCCCACAAGGACATAGAACCTGGAACCTTGATGATGTTGACTCCCAGTTACCTCATCACCAACCAATCAGAAGATATCCATGAGCTGATCACACACGCTGCAACCCTCTCCTTCACTGTCTTTAAAAACCTTTCCCTGAAAGCCATCAGGGTTTCATTTGGGTTTTTTAAGCACTAGCTGTCTGGACTCCTAAATCCTGTACTTTCCTTCACTGCCCACTGCTGTCAGTAGGTTGGCTTTATTGCACACGGATGAGTTATTAGTAAGTGGAGGCTAATCTAATCTAGATAGTTATGGATAGATTTGTTTTATTCTCTCTACCTGGTTGATCCTGCCACTAATATATATGCTTGTCTCAAACGTTAAGCCGTGCATAAAGTGTGAATGGCTGGTACAATGAAACTGCAGATAGCTCATAAAATCTGTGTGGCTCCTTTGGTTGCTTGATTATTGCAACTGGATTATAGTTAGTTATAATAATCGTTGCTTAAATTTATTCTTTGTTTTCAAATCGTGCTTTTTCTTTCCCTGATGCGCTATGTCGTTATCAATGTTACTAGCAGCGTTGCTTATATCTTGTCGAATTTATAAGATTACAGTAACCAGTGTGTAATCGGGCTTCCCACAGAACTTCTATGGCTAAACATTTTGATAAAATCTAATTTATAACATAAAATAATTGCAATAGTGTGATTCTAGATATGGGGAGAAGCAACAAGGAAAAATGACTCTTGGATTAAATTAGGCAGAATCCAGAGAGTCTTTAATTATTGATGAGGCCTGTTCAAAAATTTAGCACCTGAGTGCCTATGAAAAATTTTTGCCAGATCTGGGATGAGCCTCCCAGTGCCATGGGACAAAGGTGATCATGAAATGTGTGCCAAATATTGGTCAACTTCCTGACCAAGAGAAGAAGACCTGAGAAGCGGAATCAGCGATTGCAGCCCTTCAACGTGAGACAGTGAGCCCCAAGAAAGGGGAATACCTGCCATCTAGCAGGCATCAGATTGCAGCCACTCCCTATGGTGAACCTTGAGGAAATTCTGAGAATACAGGATTACAGGCCCACAAAGAGCTGAGGCACATACCAAGGACAAAATTTTAATGAGCTCTGACTCTTAAATCTTCCCACATATAGAAAAGTGCCAAACTCCTTAACTTGAAATGCTGCCTCTTGGGTTTGAAGTTCAGTATTTCTAAGTCTACAGGTGTCAAGTAGGCACTTTCCAAAGAGGAACAAAAAGAAGACAAATATCAACATTTGGAACAGAGGCATTAATGGCAGACATTCCCAGAAAGATCCATCTGATTAAGCAGAACTCTCATTACTCCCTTTTTCCACAAGATTGTGGAATGAACTTTGACAGTGGAGAATTGTTGCAGAGAAGAACCAATTCTGACTCCATGTTGGAACTGTTTCTTTGACCTGCTTTTCACTGCTGTTGTTTTTATAAGCATACATAATGGTCTGCCTCAAAGGACACTGCCCCTCTGCCTGATTGTTAAACTAAAGTGACTTTGTTCAGCTTATAGAGAGATAATCTGACCCTGCCCATCTGTGAATTGCTACAAAGAAAAGAAGAGATTAACACACTCCTTCCAAAGGTTGGCCCTTCCCAGAGAAATTTTGCAAGACTTATGGCCCCTTTTACTTTACTTCCTCATTGCCTCTCCCGCTTTATTCTGCCTTTTGACTTTGGTTCCTCCCTGCTTCTCTCTTTGGTTCTATAAAAGAACCTGGCATCCAGACCCAACAAGATGGTCATTTTGAGACATTAGTCTGCCATCTTCTTGGTCAGCTGGCTTTCTGAATAGTAATATTCCTTGCCTCAGTGCCTCGTTTCTCAGATTTATTGGGCTGTCATGTGGTGAGCAGAGTGAGCATGGACTCATGGTAATATGATAGTGTTTTTGCTTAATCCCTGTGACATTTGTAACAGAGCAGGACTATATAGGGGCTTCCTGGGACATCCATACCCCCATCTCCATGACTGTAGTAAACCTTTAGCCTCCTAAGCAAAGTGAAGAGTTAGTTGCTCAGTCATGTTTGACTCTATGTGACCCCATGGACCGTAGCCTGCCAGGCTCCTCTGACCATGGATTCTCTAGGCAAGAATACTGGAGTGGGTTTCCATTTCCTTCCGTAGGGGATCTTCCCAATCCAAGGATTGAAGGCAAATTCTTTACCATCTGAGCCACCAAGGAAGCTCATAACCTTCTCAGTTCAGTTCAGTTCAATTCAGTTCAGTCGCGCAGTCGTGTCCAACTCTTTGCGACCCCATGAATCACAGCACGCCAGGCCTCCCTGTCCATCACCAACCCCTGGAGTTCACTCAAACTCAGGTCCATCGAGTTGGTGATGCCATCCAGCCATCTCATCCTCTGTCGTCCCCTTCTCCTCCTGCCCCCAATCCCTCCCAGCATCAGAGTCTTTTCCAATGAGTCAACTCTTTGCATGAGGTGGCCAAAGTACTAGGTCTTCCCAAAGTTCCAAGGAATAAATTTAATCAGAGATGTGAAAAAAATGCAGAAACAATGGAAAACATTCAAGGAAGACTAATAATAATTTAGCCATTACTACCCGTGGGAGACCCTCACCTCGCTAACCCCTTGTGCCAATATTTCCTCAGCTGGTGCAAATGTTGGATGGGCCCTTGTGGTTCTTATTACTATTATAGAATGCATCTGAGCAGCAACCATCTGGGGGCTTTGAAACAATAAGGATTATTAATCTCATGTCCTGTGGCCTAACAGGACAATGGCCAGTGGGGAGGAGGGAGAGGGAGCACAGACCTGGAGTTCTGCCTTTATTAGAGTCCAAGGGTGCTGTGGTAGGCAGGAACCAGGAGGCAGGAAGAGAAATGTAGTTATCTAGATTCCCTAAGGCTTTCTAGAAAGGAGAACTTCATGGCAGAGGGCGCAGAGAGGGCTGGTCTAAGAGCTTCCCTAGAAGCTGTGATGTATTTATGCAAGATGGGTGTTTGAAATGGATACTTTGGCAATCAGAAGTTTAACGCCAGGCCCTTAGGATCAGGCATTTTCCATCATGCCTCAGCATTTAATATTCCCACCAAAGTGCAAAAGGCCTCCTTTCTCCACGTCCTCATCAACACTTGTCAGTTTTCGTAGAGTGTGAGGTGGCCGATACATTTAGAACAGATGCTGTGCTCTACAGGGCAGAGAACAGAGACCCTCAGACAAATGTCTAGAATTTGAATAATGCAGCTCTGAGGGCCACCTCTTGCCTGCTTAAGACCAGAGCCAGGGCCTGGGAACTGGTTGTGGTGATGGCATGGGGATGCCAGGCTGCTGAGGTCAACTGTACCAGGCCCTGGGTCTTGAAGATGCCTCCCTGCTGTCTCCATTCATCTGAAAATACATTTGCCTTCAGACTTGGCTGTTGCCCCTCCCTACAGGGTGGGAACAGAGGGCTTCGGGCTCTTCTTTTTGGGTTGGATTCCCTGTGACTCAGTTGTACTCATTTCACATGCTAGCAAGGTTATGAGCAAAATCCTTCAAGCTAGGCTTCAGCAGTGTGTGAACTGACAACTTCCAGATGTACAGTCAGGTTTAGAAAATGCAGAGGAACCAGAGATCAAATTTCCAACAGTTGTTGATCATAGACAAAGTAAAGAAATTCCAGAATAATATCTTCTGCTTCACTGACAACACTATGACCTTTAGCTACGTGGATCACCACAAAGTGAAAAATTCTTAAAGAGATGGAAGGACCAGCCCACCTTACCTGTCTCCTGAGAAACCTGTACGAGAGTCAAGAAGCAGCAGTTAGAACTGGACATGAAACAACTGAGCGGCTAAAACTGGGAAAGGAGTAAGACAAGGCTGTACACTGTTGTTGCCGTTATTCAGTCACTCAGGCACGTCCACCTCTTTTCGACCCCATGGACTACAGCACACTAGGCTTCCCTGTCCTTCACCATCTCTCGGAGCTGGCTCAAACTCATGTCCATTGAATCGGTGATGCCATCCAGCAATCTTGTCCTCTGTCATCCCCTTCTCCTCCTGCCTTCCATCTTTCCCAGCATCAAGGTCTTTTCTAATGAGTCAGCTTTTCACATCAGGTGGCCAAAGTATTGGAGCTTCAGCTTCAGCATCAGTCCTTCTATGAATATTCAGGATTGATTTCCTTTAGGATTGACTGGTTTGACCTCTTTGCTGTCCAAGGGACTCTCAAGAGTCTTCTCCAACACCACAGTTCAAAAGCACTAAAATTGGGAAAGGAGTAAGACAAGGCTGTATATTGCCACCCTGCTTATTTAATTTCTATGCAAAGTACATTATGAGAAATTCAGGGCTGGGTGAAGCACAAGCTGAAATCAAGATTGCTGGGAAAAATATCAATAACCTTAGAACTTGATGATACCACTCTAATGGCAGAAAGTGAAGAGAAACTAAAGAGCCTCTTGATGAGAGTGAAAGAGGAGAGTGAAAAAGCTGGCTTAAAACTCAACATTCAAAAAACAAAGATCATGGCATCTGGTCCCATCACTTCATGGCAAATAGGTGGGGAAACAATGGAAACGGTGACAGACTTTATTTTCTCAGGCTCCTAATTTTATGTTCTTGGGCTCCCTGTCTCTAGCACGTGGCAGGGACCCACATGACTTCAGCTAAGTCTGTAGTTGCTGTGTTTAATCCCCACCCCTCTTCTCTACAAAACCTGACCCTGGGTCTCTGTTTCAGTCAAACATTTAGTTCTCCTGTGTATTCTTGTCACCTCTTCTTAATATGTTCTGCTTCTGTTAGGTGCATACCATTTCTGTCCTTTATTGTGCCCATCTTTGCATGGGCTTCCCTGGTGGCTCAGATGGTTAAGCGTCTGCCTGCAATGTGAGAGACTCAGGTTCGATCCCTGGGTCAGGAAGATCCCCTGGAGGAGGAAATGGCAACCCACTCCAGTACTTTTCCCTGGGAAGTTCCATGGACAGAGGAGCCTGGTAGGCTACAGCCAATGGGGTTGCTAAGAGTCAAACACAACTGAGCTACTTCCCTCCCTTTGCATGAAATGTTCCCTTGGTATCTCTAATTTGCTTGACGAGATCTCTAGTCTTTCCCATTCTATTGTTTTCCTCTATTTCTTTGCACTGATCATTGAGTTCAAATGGGTATACCTTTCCTTTTCTCCTTTGCCTTTCATTTGACTTCTTTTCACAGCTATTTGTAAGGCCTCCTCAGACAACCATTTTGTCTTTTTGCATTTCTTTTTCTTGGGGATGGTCTTGGTCCCTGCCTCCTGTACAATATCACAAAGCTCCATCCATAGCTCTTCAGGCACTTTGTCTATCAGATCTAGTCCCTTGAATCTACAACACCTAAAAAGGTCAGGAGCAGTTTTAAAAAGTGAAAAAGTTCTGGAGTTGGGTGGTAGTGATGGTTGGACAATTATGAGAGTGAATTTAACACCACTGAAATTTTGTATACTTAATATGGTCAATTTTACCTGATATATATTTCACCACTGTTTAGGAAAAGAGGTCAGGCAGATTGCTTCTTCCTCCCTGGGATGGAAAGGGCCCAGGAGATTCATTACCTCCCAGGTGCTGACTAGAAAATTCGAAACTGGCTAATTAAGACTACTTTCCTGGAGAAGGTGGAAGCTACAATTAGGTCAGGTGTTACACCTAGCTTTGGTGTCATGGGCTTCAGCAAAAGTGATGCCATTTTGAGGCAGCAAAAGTGATGCCTGTGGTTTTCTCTTTAACTAGTCCCCACTTTTGAGCAAACTCTCCGCCTAACCAAGAAATGCAATAAGAATTTAAGGCATTAGCATCACTCTCAGCTACCATTCTATAGAACCCACAGCTTTGTTGACCCTTGATGTGGTATCCAGAGGTCATGACTTTTGGCTTAGCCCGTGTGACATTTGTAACCAAGCAGGACCCTATGGGGGATTCCTGGGACAGCCCTACCCTCCATGTTTGTAATAATCCTTTAACTTCATAGGCCATCCCCAAATTCCAAGGAAAAAATTTAATTAGAGAAGTGAGAAAATGCAGAAACAAAGGAAAACAGTCAAGCAAGACAAAGTGAAAACCATTAAACATAATCAAGGACATTTACTTCTCCTCAAGAGTTATTGATAATATTTTGAGCCAAATCCTTTGTGCTGTTTTGCAGAAAAAGAAAACCCCACCAGGTAAAAGTTAACTGTGTGCTGCCCACAAGGACATAGAACCTGGAAGCTTGATGATATTGATTCCTGATTCCTCACCACCCATCAATCAGAAGATATCCATGAGCTGATCACATACCCTGCAACCCTCTCCCTCACCCTCTGTTTAAAAACCTTTCTCTGAAAGCCATTGGGAGTTTCTATGCTCTAGGCACTAACTGTCTGGACCCCTTGCTTGCTGCATGCAATAAATGCTGCACTTTCCTTCACCACAACCTGGTGTCAGTAGATTGGCTTCACTGAGTGTGAACCAGCTCTTAGGAGTAGAGGTAAATCTGATCTAGATAGTTATGGATCAATTGGAAACTCGACGAGGTGTGTTGTGAAGGAATGGGTCCCATGCCTGGGTCCCAAAGTACGTGAGCAGTGGAGAAGAGAAGAACATTGGAAAGAGAATGATCTTTCTACTTTCTCTGTAGAGAACATGTCAAATCTTCATCACATGAAGAAGCAAAGAGCAACCAAAAAGCTGGAAAGTATTAAATATCTAGGATATTTGTGAAGAAAAGTATTATTTTCCTGAATTTTGTGATGTTTGGGGTATTTGTTAACTGCTATGGTTCAAGGGCATATTGAAAAGCAGAGATATTACTTTGCCAACAAAGGTCTGTCTAGTCAAGGCTATGGTTTTTCCTGTGGTCATGTATGGATGTGAGAGTTGGACTGTGAAGAAAGCTGAGCGCCGAAGAATTGATGCTTTTGAACTGTGGTGTTGGAGAAGACTCTTAAGAGTCCCTTGGACTGCAAGGAGATCCAACCAGTCCATTCTGAAGGAGATCAGTCCTGAGTGTTCATTGGAAGGACTGATGCTGAAGCTGAAACTCCAATACTTTGGCCACCTGATGCAAAGAACTGACTCATTGGAAAAGACTCTGATGCTGGGAGGGATTGGGGGCAGGAGGAGAAGGAGACGACAGAGAATGAGATGGCTGGATGGCATCGCCAACTTGATGGATGTGAGTCTGAGTGAACTCCGGGAGTTGGTGATGGACAGGGAGGCCTGGCATGCTGCGATTCATGGGGTCGCAAAGAGTCGGACACAACTGAGCGACTGAACTGAACTGAACTGATGGTTCAAGTATGGTGTATCCGCACCCCCCCACCCCAATTTGCATGACCACTATCATCCATTTCAGCCACAAGTAATTTTTAATCTTTGTTTTAAAAAATATTTATTTGGCCACCTGGGGTCTTAGTTCTGGCACGTGGGATGTCTGTCGTGGCACATAGGAGTCTAGTTGTGAAGTGAGGGCTCAGTAGTTGTGGCCCTTGAGTGAAAGTCATTCAGTTGTGTCCAACTCTTTGTGACCCCATGGACTATACAGTCCCTGGAATTTTGGAGTGGGTAGCCAGAATACTGGAGTAGGTAGCCATTCCCTTCTCCAAGGGGATTGAATCAGGGATCCTGACCCAAAGATCAAACCCAGGTCTCCCTCATTGCAGGCAGATTCTTTATCAGCTGAGCCACCAGGGAAGCCCAAGAATACTGGAGTGGGTAGCCTATCCCTTCTCCAGGGGATCGAATTGGGGTCTCTTGCATTGCAGGTGGATTCTTTACAAGCTGAGTTACCACGGAAGCCCTTCATTTTAAAAAAATATTTATTTATTTATTTGACTGCCTGGGGTCTTAGTTCTGGCACATGAGATCTTTGTTGTCACATATAGGAGTCTAGTTGTGGCACGAGGAGGGCTCAGTAGTTGTGGCCCTTGAGCTTACTTGCTCCACAGCATGTGGAATCTTAGTTTCCTGACCAGGAATTGAACCTGTGTCCCCTGCATTGCAAGGAGGATTCTTAACACTGGATCCCCAGGGAAGCCCCATCAGCAGTTTTTATATATGGATGTGGTAATGGTTTTCATTATGGTCACAACATAGCATTTGCTTTTTAAATAAATGCGTATAAGTTTGTTTATAGGAAATTGGGAAGTAAGGCTGGTCCCAGGCAAGTCACACAAAGACTGAAGGCAGAAGCATCTGTGTGTCTGATTTATCCCCTGATACAATGCTGATCATTTTCATGTCTGGTACTAAATGTTGGCTCACGTGGCTTCCCTAAGGAGGAAGTGTGACCAGTGTGACTGAATGTGCTGCATCCTGTGGCTACAAGTGTTGGGTTGCCCAAAAGATCTTTCTGTTTTTAAGTAAAAATGACAGACAACAGTTTTCATTTTCCCCAAGGACTTTATTGAACAACATAGTCACCATTTTGTTCCACTACCTTCTGCCATGTTTCAGGCAACTTCATAATTCCATCTTCCCCAAAGTTTTTATCTTTTGGAGCAAAGAACTGTTACAGATGCCTTTTACAGTCTTCCAGGGAATCAGATTTTTTCTCCATTAAGATAATTTTTTAAAGACTGAAATAAATGGAAATCTGAAGTTACAGTGTCTAGTGAAAATGGCAGATGAATCAGAACTTCACAGCCAAGCTATAAAAGCTTTCACCTGGTCATCAAGGAAACATGTGATCTTGTGTCATCCTAATGGAAGACTGTGTGTTTTCTGTGGACTCATTCTGGATGCTTTTTCTCAAGTACTGCTTTCAGCTGGGCTAAGTGGAAGCAGTACTTGCTGGAATGAATTACCTGGTTTTCAGGAAGGAGCTCATAATAGAGGGTTCCCTTCCAACGCCACCATATACACATTACCACCTTCTCTGGATGCAGACCAGCCTTTGGTATGTGTGTGGTGGTTCATTTCACTTGGCCCACGATCCTTTCCATTCCACATGATTTTACAGTTTCCACTTTTCATCACCTGTCACAATTTGTTTTATTTATTTATTTATTTATTTTAATTTATTTTTTTTCACAATCTGTTTTAAAAGTGGAATATTTTCATTACTTTTAAGTAGAGAATCACATGTGAAAATATGGCCAAGAAGGTTTTTTTTTTTTTTTCCTGCTGAACTTATGTGGAACCCAAACGTCAAAGCCATTGACATAACCAAACTGGTGCAAATGATTTTCAATGTGTCATATGGATATTTTGAGTATGTCTGCTATCTCTCATGTGGTGTAATGTTGATTTTTCTCAATTAATGTTCTGATTTGATCGCTATCAACTTCAACTGGTCTACTTGACACTGGAGCATCGTCCAGAGAGAAATCTCCAGCACGAAACTTTGCAAACCACTCTTGACACATTCAATCAGTCAGAGCACCTTCTCCATACACTACACAAATCCTTTTCTGCATTTCAGTTGCGTTTTTACCTTTCTTGAAATATTAATAATAAAGCATAATATGCCAAAAATGTTGCTTTTTTTACTTCAATATTAAATGGCTACACAAAAATTCACCGATTTTGATAAGTTTTTTTTTAATGCATGCTGATATGCTAGCTGTCACAATATAATCTAATAAAATTGCTTATAATGAAGTTAAAGACCACTAAGCGCTACTATAGCCATCTTACAAAGGAAACTGAATGAACCTTTTGGCCAACCCAACACTTCTTGATCCTTACCCCTGCCGTACACGGAAGGGATGCCACTGACACTTTAAGATGCAGCCCAAGGCACCTCCTCTCTGGACTCTCTCAGGGCCTCAGCATACACAGGTCAGATACAGAGGGACACAGATGGAATCTACGGGGTCCTCGCTCTGTGCCTGGCATCCACTAAGTGTCGTACAAGCCTTAGTTCATTCAGTGCCCACAACGAACTTGTAAAATAAGGTCTGTGATTAGCTATTTAATACATCTCATAGATGAGGAAAGACTGCGGCTTAGAGAATACGGAGGAGCAAAACTAGCCACCCCAAAATGTATCACTCCGGCACGAGGATTTATTTAAGCTGATTCTTTTTTTTTTTTTATTCTTTTTTTATTTTGGCTGTGGTGGGTCTTTGTTGCTGCACACGAGCTTTCTCTGGTTGCGGCACGTGGGGGCCACTCTCTAGCTGCAGCACTCGGGCTTCTCACTGTGGTGGCTTCTCTTGTTGCAGAGCACGGGCCCTAGGAACGTGGGCTCCAGTAGTTGCACCTCTCAGGCTCCAGAGCGTGGGCGCAGTAGCTGTGGCACACTGGCTTAGTTGCTCCACCGCACGGGGGATCTTCCCAGACCAGGAATTGAACCTGAGCCCTCTGCACTGCAAGGCAGATTCTTAACCACTGGACCACCAGGGGAGCTCTAGGCTGATTCTTTTTAAGAAAAAATAAAAAGACTTCAATTTTTCTTGTTACCACTGTATCAACTGCTGCAAAGAATGTAGATAAGGGGCCTGTTCCAGGAGTAGAACCGTGACCAGTGATATGTACAGAAGAATCTGGATGAGGTGTGGTGGGAGAACCCAGCAGGACCTAGAGATCAGAGTTTACTTTCTATCCAGCCAGCACTTATTTACCAAACATCTGCTTTTCTGTGCCATGTGAGTTGCCTTCCTCCTCTCTGAAGTCCCAAACCATCACCCTCAACATCGTCTTCTGTCTTAGCTGAAGGTGGTATTTAAGCAGAGGGCTTCGACCACTGTGGAGAGTTAGCTCTCCTGCGTCTCTCCCATGTATACATGCTATTAAACTTTTGTTAGCTTTTTCTCTCATTAAACTGTCTCCTGTCAATTTAATTCTTAGACTGGCCAGAAGAACCCAGAGGGGTAGAGGAAAATTTCTTCCTTCCTCAACATCATCATAGTTCATCCATGTTATAACCTGAGTCAGAATTCCCTTCCTTTTTAAGACTAACGATACTGCTTTGTATGTACAGATCTCATTTTATCTAGCCATCCACTGATGGACACTTGGGTTGCTTCTATCTCTTGGCTATCTTAAAGAATACCATGAACACGATGTACAAGTATCTCCTAAAGTTCCTGTTTTCAGTTCTTTAGGGTATACACCCAGAAGTGGAGTTGCTGGATCATATGATAATTCTGTATTTACTTTGTAGAGGAAACTCCAGACTGTTTTGTAGTATCCTTCTCAGCCTATGTATGGTGATGTGATCAGTTTAGGAACACCTGGGGTCACACGCGAGCCTTTATTACTCGTGGGAATCCCCAGAGACATTTCCCCAACTGGAACCAATGAGGTGGCTGGTGCAGCCCTTGTGGTTCTTATTATGACTTCAAGACACAGCTTAGCAACGACCATCAGAGAGCTTTGAAAAAACAAGGATTATTCCTCTCAAGTCCTGAATGCCACACGGCCAGATCATCCAGTTGGGAGGAGGGTTCAGAGCATAGGCCTGGGTTCCACATTTATTGAGGTCCAAGTGTGGGGTGGTTAGGCAGGAATCAGAGGGCAGGAGAGACATGTGGGTCCCTCACTTGGTTATCCAAGTTCCCCAAGGCTTTCTAGAGAGGAGAACGTCATGGATGGGGCTGGCCTGGGTGCTTACCTAGAAGCTGTTATACAGCTGGCAAAGTGTTTATTCAAGATGGGTGTTTGAAAGGGATGCTTTAGCGATCAGAAGCTTAATGCCAGGCACTTAGCATCAGACATGTTCACTCCATTTCCCATCACAGCCTCACCTTTTAACATTCCCACCAAGCGTGCAAAAGGCCTCCTTCCTCCATGTCGTCATCAACATTTGTCAGTGTTAGGTAGGTAGAATAGGGAAAAGGAGTCCAAAATGGCGGTGGCTAAAAGACAAGGAAGGTCAAAGGAAGGTCCGAGGACCAGAGTGAAAACTTCAGGCAGAACAAACAGCACTCCTGGCTAAGCCCAATTGCATACGGCAGGCCCAGGTGGAGGAAAAAACATATAAAAGGAGGAGCCAAAGCGCTCTCTCACGGACTCTCTCTCCCGCGTGCATGCGCGCGCGCTCTCTCTCTTTCTCTCTCTCTCTTTCTCCCTCCCCACGCACTCCTCCACTCTCTTCTCTTCGAGTCTTGGATTCTCCTGCTATCTTCTAAATAAAATGGAGCTGTAACACTGATTTGCCTAATAGCTGTAACATGGTTTGTCCAAGACCCGAGAGCTGTGATGTGCCAAGGGCTTTAATGTCCGTTGCTCCAAATCTTTGTTGTGACGAGACAAAGAACCGAGGAACATACACTCGCGTGACAGTCAGTTTTTGTTTTTTGAGAGTGTGAGGGGGTTGACACATTCAGAACACATGCCACAGTGTAGGGTGCAGAGAACCGAGAGTCTCAGACAAGTGTCTGGGTCTTTGAATAACGGAGCTCTGGGGGCATCTCTTGCCTCCTCAAGACCAGAGCCAGGCCCTGGAATGGGATGCAGTGACACACAGTGATGCCAGGCTGCCAATCTGTCCCTGTCACATCCTCTGAGAGCTGCAGGGGCTCCTTCTCTCAACCTCAGATGGTCTGTGTAACTAACTCGTTCCAGACCTGGAAGGTCCGTGGAGCTGAGCCTCCTTCTGTCTTGTTCACGGCTGCACTTAGCCCCTAGCCTGCTGCCCCACACCCAGGCCAGCCCCTGGCCAGTGCTGAAGAGGATGGAGAGAAGGAAGCAGACCAGTGACCACTGTTCCCTCCTCGCAGCACATCCCCTTCACCGGGAGGATAGAAGGGGGTCTCCATTCAGACACAAGATCACCGTCATGGGGAGTGTTCATTCCTTAGGTGGGAACAGGTACTGGGAATGGTCGTCTCTCTCAGCCTCATCCCTGAGCAAACCATGGTGCTGTCAGCTCAGGATGGTCCACATAGCACCTTCTGAGCACCCTCACCAGCTCAGGGGATGGGAAGGGCCCCACGCCCCTACCAACAATGCACAGCCTGAAAGGTTGTTGTTGAATCATGTGAAGACACCGGGATTCTTGGCCCCCGGAGGAGAAGAATTCAATCCGGGGCCAGAGACGAGGCTTGATCGCTCAGAGCTTTTGTGTAATAAAGTTTTATTAAAGTATAAAGGAGATAGAGAAAGCTTCTGACATAAGCATCAGAAGCGGGCAGAAAGAGTACCTGCTTGCTAGTGTTAACAATGAGGTTATATAATCCAAAGAATGTCTGGAGGTTGTAAAGACCTCACCAGACCTACTCCCATAATTTACATTTTAAGATAACAGAATTAGCCAGAAGGTTTAATCCAGTGACTGTCCTCAGGCAGGATACAGTATTGTTATATAATCCTTGTAAAAACCAGGTCTACTCCCATAATTTACATTTTAGGATAACAGAATTAGCCAGAAGGTTTAATCCAGAGACTGTCCTTAATCCAGAGACTGTCCTCAGGCAGGATACATTATTGTTATATAATCCTAAGGAATGTAGAGAAGGAAAAAAAGTTTGTCCTTTCTTCCTCCTTGAGAATTCCAGACCCCTCTGTCCTTGGGGACCCCTAGACTCCTTATCAACCTGCCTAGGAAATTACTCTCTCAAGCTCCCCCTGCCACCTACCTGTAGCAGACGGGGCACCATTAACCAGATTCCCCAGAGACGGGGGGAATGGAGGCTCACAGTCTAGGAGGGAAGCAGGCCAGCCCAGAGAAGTTCTAGGACTGAACTTTGTGCACAATGACCCAGAGCTGCAGATACGTCAACCTTCTCCATTTCTAATAGCCACCCCCATCTACTTCAGAACCCTCATGTGAGGGGATGTGGAAATATTTAAAGTTGCCTTTAAAGCTGTAATTTGTTTCAGTTTCTCTTTCAGTTTCAAGATCTTTTCTGGAAAATGCAAATCAATTCAAAATATTAATATCTCATTTCTGTTTCCCGTTCCCCTCCTGCTCAAGGGGGCCTATTGGGAAACTTGCACATGTTCTCAGAGGCAGTAGGGGTCCTCAGGTGTTCACAAATCCCAGGTAGAACTCTCCTGAGGCCCACTCTGTCCACCGAGGCCCCTCAGGACACGTGGTCTCTCTCTGAAGCCTCTCTATCCAATCTCAGCTGGCTTCTGCCCTCGCTGGTCCTCTCATCACTTTGCATGGGGTCCAGGACCTTCTAGATCCCTCCAGGCCCCTCGCCCCACAGCCCTACCTCTACATCTGGATTCTGGATGACTTCCTCTGCCACTGCCTCCCCTGCCAGGTGACACACATTGACTGTGTGGCCATGGACTCTGAGAGCCCTGCGTGCCCCCAGGGGACTCGGAGGGAAGTGAGGCACCCAGTTCCCCAGAAACTCTGTCAGTGGGGGAATCGGGGACCTTGTCTCTGAACTCCCATCTCTCTCTCTCCCTCTTCCTCTGCTGACCCTTCCTCCCAGCACAGGAGCACTTTCTACTCCCGCTCTGTCTGATAGACCCGTCTCTACCTTTGAGGGTCCCTCTTCCGATGGGAGCTGCTGTTCTCACCTTCCCAGGGGCGGAATTTTCAAAGGAACACAGCAATGAAGCTGGAGGACCCCCAAAGGAAAACTACTTCCGGAGATATTTCAGAAACACTTTTCTCCACTTTAGGAATAGGGGCTTAGATGTTGCCATTTCAGTCACTTTGAGCTTCCTTTTCTTTGGATAGAGGATGGCTGGGTTCAGGGCCATGCCAGTTCCTCGTGGCCCTGCTGGATTAAACCTCACAGAGCACCCTAGTGTTGAGGACAGCATCCAGAAATCACCTCCTTCACAGAGAAAGCAAATGGGCTCTGGGAATAAGAGGGCTCCTGGGCATATACCCTGAAGAACCATAATTGAAAAAGACACATGTACTACAGTGTACATCACAGCACTATTTACAATAGCTAGGACATGGAAGCTACCTAGATGTCCATCAACAGATGATTGGATGTACCAGGATTGTGGTACATACATACAACAGAATATTACTCCCTTTAAAAAGGAACACATTTGAGTCAGTTAAATGAGGTAGATGAATGAAGTCACAAAGAGGAAAACAAATATCATATATTAATGCATATATATATGGAATCTAGAACAATGGTACTGACGAACCTCTTTGCAGGGTAGTAATGGAGATGCAGACATAGAGAACAGATTTGTGGAAACAGTGGGGAAGGAAAGGGTGAGACAAATTGAGTGAGTAACATGCTGCTGCTGCTGCTAAGTCGCTTCAGTCGTGTCTGACTCTGTGCGACCCCAGAGACGGCAGCCCACCAGGCTCCCCCATCCCTGGGATTCTCCAGGCAAGAACACTGGAATGGGTTGCCATTTCCTTCTCCAATTCATGAAGGTGAAAAGAGAAAGTGAAGTCTCTCTGTCGTGCCCAACTCTTAGCGACCCCATGGACTGCAGCCCACCAGGCTCCTCCACCCATGGGATTTTCCAGGCAAGAGTACTGGAGGAGTGAGTAACATACACATCACCATATGCAAAATTAGATAGCTAGTGGAAATTTGCTGTATGACACAGGGAACTCAAATCTGGTGCTCTGGAACACCTAAGAGGGCTGGGATGGGGTGGCGAGGTGGGAAGGAAGTTCAAGAGGGAGAGGATATTTGTATACCTATGGCTGACTCATGTTGATACATGGGAGAAACCAACACAATATTGTAAAACAATTATCCTCCAATTAAAAATAAATTTAAAATAATTTAAAAGAGTTAATTCCAGCTATCCACTCATAGTCCTTCCAAAAAGAGTTACTTACTTGGGGATTTCCTAGGAAGGCAGTCGCCCTATTTCTGGGCTGGGCCGCTTGAGGATAGCATAGTCCAGGATCATTGCAAATGACACAAACTTCAGAACTGGGGTTGGGATCCAGGCCTGCTGACCCCACAGATAGACACACACCAGCCTCCACTGAGGGACACGGGCTCACGTGAGGTCCCCACTCCTGAACCTAGTGCTTATTCTATGTCTCCCCTTAGACACCATCTCTGTAGGTGTCCCATTGATGTCACCTGTTCTTTCCATGTGTCCTCTTCTTTCCCAACTGAGCAGACACAGGCTGGCCTCCAATGAGCCACCACTTGGTCCCAAAGACTCTCACTTCTAGGGATGTTTCTCCACTTCCACCTTGGACACGAATTTCTTTACCCATTTCCTCCTTATTTTTATTATTTTTTTTGTATATTTATTATCTTTATTTTTTAATATAAATTTATGTATTTTAATTGTAGGCTAATTACTTTATAATATTATATTGGTTTTGCCATACATCAACATGAATCTGCCATGGGTATACACATATTCCCCATCCTGAACCTCCTTCCCACTTCCCTCCCAGTACCATCTCTCTGGGTCATCCCAATGCACCAGCCCCAAGCATCCTGTATCATACATTGAACCTGGACTGGCAATTTGTTTCATATATGATATTATACATGTTTCAATGCCATTCTCCCAAATCATCCCACCCTCTCCCTCTCCCAGAGTCCAAAAGACTGTTCTATACGTCTGTGTCTCTTTTGCTGTCTTGCATACAGGGTTATCGTTATCATCTTTCTAAATTCCATATATACGCGTTAGTATACTGTATTGGTGTTTTTCTTTCTGGCTTACTTCACTCTGTATAATAGGCTCCAGTTTCATCCACCTCATTAGAACTGATTCAAATGTATTCTTTTAAATGGCTGAGTAATACTCCATTGTGTATATGTACCACAGCTTTCTTATCCATTTGTCTGCTGATGGACATCTAGGTTGCTTCCATGTCCTGGCTATTATAAACAGTGCTGCGATGAACATTGGGATACACGTGTCTCTTTCGATTCTGGTTTCCTCGGCAGTGGGATTGCTGGGTCATAAGGCAATTCTATTTCCAGTTTTTTAAGGAATCTCCACACTGTTCTCCATAGTGGCTGTACTAGTTTGCATTCCCACCAACAGTGTAAGAGGGTTCCCTTTTCTCCACACCCTCTCTAGCACTTATTGCTTGTAGACTTTTGGATAGCAGCCATTCTGTCTGGCATGAAATGGTACCTCATTGTGGTTTTGATTTGCATTTCTCTGATAAAGAGTGATGTTGAGCATATTTTCATGTGTTTGTTAGCCATCTGTATGTCTTCTTTGGAGGAATGTCTGTTTAGTTCTTTGCCACAGTCATCAAGACAGTATTGTACTGGCTGCTGCTGCTAAGTCACTTCAGTCGTGTCCGACTCTGTGAGACTCCATAGATGGCAGCCCACCAGGCTCCCCCGTTCCTGGGGTTCTCCAGGCAAGAACACTGGAGTGGGTCGCCATTTCCTTCTCCAATGCATGAAAGTGAAAAGTGAAAGTGAAGTTGCTCAGTCACGTCTGACTTTTAGTGACCCTATGGACTGCAGCCTACCAGGCTCCTCCACCCATGGGATTTTCCAGGCAAGAGTACTGGACTGGGGTGCCATTGCCTTCTCCGATGGTACTGGCACAAAGACAGAAACATAGACCAATGGAACAAAATAGAAAGCCCAGAGATAAATCCATGCACCTATGGACACCTTATCTTTGACAAAGGAGGCAAGAATATACAATGGAGAAAAGACAATCTCTTTAACAAGTGGTGCTGGGAAAACTGGTCAACCACTTGTAAAAGAATGAAACTAGAACACTTTTTAACACCATACACAAAAATAAACTCAAAATGGATTAAAGATCTAAACGTAAGACCAGAAACTATAAAACTCCTAGAGGAGAACATAGGCAAAACACTCTCCGACATAAATCACAGCAGGATCCTCTATGACACACCTCCCAGAATATTGGAAATAAAAGCAAAAATAAACAAATGGGACCTAATTAAAATTAAAAGCTTCTGCACAACAAGGGAAACTATAAGCAAGGTGAAAAGACAGCCTTCAGAATGGGAGAAAATAATAGCAAATGAAGCAACTGACAAAGAACTAATCTCAAAAATATACAAGCAACTCCTGCAGCTCAATTCCAGAAAAATAAATAACCCAATCAAAAAATGGTCCTCCTTATTTTTAGAAAACCACACTGTAAGGGCACAATGTGGTAACTGTACAAAACACACTAAGGTGAATGAGGTGAACCAAAGGGATGGGAAGAGAGTAGGGATGAGTACCAACCAGCCACGCAGGTTGTATACAGGTTCCCAGATGGATGTCAAAGAGTGAGCACCTCCTGTTCCCACCCTTGGCAGTAAGCCAGGATACTGTCTGATTTTCCTTGACCTAGGTTTGAAGTAAACTTTCAGATTGCTTTCAGTGACATCAACAACATTGCCTTCCACTTCAACCCTCGGTTTGAAGACAATGGCTATGTGGTTTGCAACACAAGGCAGAACAGAAGCTGGGGGCCGGAGGAGAGGAAGATGCAGATGTCCTTCCAGAGGGAGATTCACTTTGAGCTCTGCTTCCAGGTAGAGAGTTGGTTCAAGGTGAGCAGGAGTTCTCCTCTGTTTGCTTCAGCTGCCTGTCCCTCACCTCAATTAGGTGCCCTGAATAGCCTTTAACTAGTCAGATGAGCAACACCTTTGTACAGAGAAGAGGACCATTTCCTCATAAGGTTGCAGTCTCCTTGCACACCTTCACTTCATCTACAGGTGCAGCTGTTGCTTCTTTTTCTGGAAATAAGCACCAGATAAGTCACCATGGTGCTTTTTGGTCTCCCGGGTCTTTAAAGTCCAAGTTATTTCCATTCCTCTGTTGTAGCCCTTCTTCCACTCCAGGTCCCTGGGAACATTTTTGGTTCTGTTTTGTTTGTGCTGCCTTTATCCAGGTGTTACTAATGGCTTAGTTTTACTGGGCACTGCACATTGCTTTTGCGAGCAGAGCAGTGTCCCTGAGCTTGGGGAGAGGGAAAGGGGGATGAGTCCACCTGTGTCTGTGCTTCTCTGTGTGAACATGGATGTCCCCAGCCCCTCATCATGCAACCTGAGGCCACCTCTCCTCTGCTCCTCACCAACATTTGTTTGTATATTTCAATATGCATATTTCAGTAACACCCACATGATCTAAGATTAGAAAGACAAACTTATTGCAATAAACAAGAAGAAGAACTAAAAATCCAACAACTAGAGCCACCTAGAGATTGGATGTGTTTTGGGTCCCAAGCATGTTCCTATAAGTGTTGCAGCTCTGAAAGCTAATGCCCAGACCTGCAGAGGATTGATATGAAAACTAGACAAATTCTAAACTCCAGAGGCAGGGGTGCAGAAGCTTGGGTGTGTTCCCACCTGACCAGGGACACTCTCTTGACATGTATATTCATCTTGACAGGTGATGGTGAATGGGAACCTCTTCACGCAGTATGCCCACTGCATGCCCTTGCACAGTGTCAACACCATCACAGTCGTCGGCCTTGTGAATGTGTCCAAGATCAGCTTCCAGGTAAGACTGTCCCCAGGGAACCCAGCCCCTGGCTCAGGGCCCCAGCCTCTGTGTGGGCCCTGCTGTGTGGACCCAAAGGTGTGAGCCAGTCTCCTTTCCAGATGGCTCTGGGGACACACCTCTGGCTCCCCGTCCTGTCCTCCTTGCGCTGCTGTTTCTGCCTGGGGCCCCCGCTCAGTCTCCTCGTTCCTATGCCACTCGTCTCTGTTACTTTCTATCCCCACTCTGCTTAGGGGGCTGTGTGGTTCTAGAAAGAACCCAGGCTTGGAAATCAAACTGAACCCAGCTCAAATCCCCAGCTCTGCCATTCTCATCGGCTGGGGGATCTGAGACAAGTGACTTCACCTCTCCCAGCCTTGGTTTCCTCCGCATTGAAATGAGCACAGCTTGCAGCTCCATGGGTCTTTGTATATGAGTTCAGTGAGGCCATACACATCACAGGGCACAAAATAGTCTGCTGGGGCCACTCCTGGGTCTGGCTGACCCTCTCTCTGTTTTAAATTTTTTGAGTATGTAACCAGCATCTATAAGGTCAGGAGTAGTTTTGCAAGATGAAAAATTTCTGGGGCTGGATGGTGCTGATGGTGGCACAATTATGAGAATGGACTTAATGCCACTGAACTGTATTACACTTAAGATGGTAAGTTTTATGTGATGTGCTTTTCACCACTATTTAGGAAGAGGTCAAGCAGATTGCTTCTTCCTCCCGAGGATGGAGAGGGCCTAGGAGACAGATTACCTCCATGGTTCTAACCAGAAAATTCCATACTGACTGATTAAAACTACATTCCTGGGGAAGGTCAGAGATCCAGTTAAGTCAGGTGTTACATGCAGGTTTGGTTTCGTGGACTTCCTTAAAACAGAAGCCATTTTGAGCCTGTGGTTTTATCTTTTAACTATACTCTTGAGCAGGCTTCTCTGATAGCTCAGCTGGTAAAGAATCCACCTTTAATCCAGGAGACCTCGGTTTGATTCCTGGGTTGGGAAGATCCACTGGAGAAGGGATAGGCTATCCACTCCAGTATTCTTGGGCTTCCCTAGTGGCTCAGATGGTAAAGAATCCACCTGCAATGCAGGAGACCTGGGTTCGATCCCTGGGTTGGGAAGATTCCCTGGAGGAGAGCATGGTAAAAAAAACTCCAGTATTCTTGCCTGGAGAATCTCATGGACAGAGGATCCTAGTAGGCTACAGTCCATGGGGTGGCAAGGAGTCGCACACAACTGAGAGATATGCACAGCACAGCACAGCTATTCTTGAGTATGCTGTCAGCCTAATCAAGAGATGTAATCAGAATTTAAGGCTTTGATATCATTCTGTGCTACCAATCTCTAGTCCCCACAGCTTTTTGACCCTTGGTGTGGTATTTAGAAGTCCTTGATGGTGGTTTAGTTGCTAAGTTGTGTCCAACTCTTGTGACCCCATGGACTATAGCCCACCAGGGTCATCTGCCATGGGATTCCCCAGGCAAGAATACTGGAGTTGATTGCCATTTCCTTCTCCAGGGGACCTTCCCAACCCAGGGTTTGAACCCATGTATCCTGTATTGCAAGCAGATTCTTTACTGCTGAGCCACCTGGGAAGTCCTTCAAGAGCCATTACATTTTTGCTTAATCCTTGTGACACATTTATAACCAAGCAGCACCCTATAGCATCTTCCTGGGAGAGCCCTAACCCCCATGTCTGTAATAAACCTTTAGCCTCCTAGGCCTTCCCCAAGTTTCAAGGAAAAACTTTAATCAGAAAAGTAAGAAAATGCAGAAACAAAGGAAAACGTTCAAGACAACATGATAATAGTTAGCCGTTAAACAGAAAGACCTTTAGTTCCTCCTGAAGAGCTATAGATAATGAAGACATGCTCTCTTAACTCAGCTGTGTCTGACTCAGACAATATTCTGAGCCAAATCCTTTGTCTTGTTTTACAGAAGCAAAAATCCCCACCAGGTGGAAGGAGTTAACTGTATGCTGTCCACAAGGACATAGAACCAGGAAGCTTGATGATGCTGACTCCCAATTACCTCACCACCTACCAATCAGAAGATATCCTTGAGCTGATCACCCACCCCACAATTCTCTCCCTCACCCTGTCTTTAAAAACCTTTCCCTAAAAGCCATCAGAGAGTTTGGGTTTTATTAAGCACGAGCTGTCTGAACTCCTTGCTTGTTTCGTTTTCAGTTGCTAAGTCATGTCCAAGTCTTTTCAACCCCGTGGACTATAGCCCGCCAGGTTCCTCAGTCCATGGGAACTTCCCAGGCAAGGTTACTGTAGTGGGTTACCATTTCCTTCTCCAGGGGATCTCCCTGACTCAGGGATCGAACGTGCGTCTCCAGCATTGCAGGTGGATTCTTTATTGCTGAGTCACCCTTGCTTAATACATGTAATAAACACTGCACTTTCCTTCATCACAGCCTGGTGTCAGTAGATTGGCTTTACTGTGCATGGGTGAATCTTAATGAGGGAAGAAAAATCTGATCTAGATAGTTATGGATAGATTGGAAATTCTAATGATAAATATGGTTGAAAGACTGATTGCCTTGCTTAGCAAGGAATTGGGGCATACAACTGGGGCAACATCTTCCCAAGTCAATGCCAGAGGAAAGGAAAGGACAAGGAGGAAGGGTTTAATGTTTGGTTAAAGTTGAAGACTTCATCTGCCACCTTTCAGGCAGAAGCAGTCTACCTGGCTGTCAGCTACTGCCGTTCCTCATCAGGCAGAAGCAGTCTACCTGGCTGTCAGCTACTGCCGTTCCTCATCAGGCAGAAGCAGTCTACCTGGCTGTCAGCTACTGCCGTTCCTCATCAGTTTGATTCAAGGTCTCCAGCACTTGCACAGGACCAGGTGTCAGTTGGGATCTTCTTCAGTCATGAGATGTGCATCCAAGGTTCAAGTCTCTGGAGCTCGACTCCCTTTTGGGTAGTTGGGAGAACATGGTAATCTCTTTATAAGGAGATAACATGGGAGTCTTTGCTCTTAGTGATTTCAAACATGGTAGAAGACAATTGGGACTCAGTTTGCCCAGTCATAGCTAGGCTAAGTGCCTTCCAAGCCTCTGATCATTCAGTGCTCATGACAATTGTATACAACAAGGCCTGTGATTAACTATATCTCACAGATGAGGAAAGATTGAAACTTAGAGAGTATAGGGGAGCAAAATTTGCTACCCCACAATATGTCACTTTGGCATGAGGATTCATTTAAGCTGATTCTTTTTAAGAAACTGAAGACTGGAAGTTTTTCTTGTTACCTCCTCCTCAACTGCAGCAAGGAATACAGATAAAGCATCTTTATAGAAAAAGAGCCTTGACCAATGTTATCTACAGAAGAACCTGGGGGAGATGTGGTGGGGAAACCCGACAGAGACTAGAGATCAGAGTCCATTCTGTGCACCAAGCTCTTATTTACCAAACACTGGCTTTTCTGTGAATTGCCTTCCTCCTCTTTGAAGTTGCAAACAATTACCCTCAACATCCTCTCCCGTCTTTGACCAAAGGTAGTATGCACCCCACTCCAGTACTTTGCCTGGAAAATCCCATGGATGGAGGAGCCTGGTAGGCTGTAGTCCATGGGGTCGCTAAGAGTCAGACACGATTGAGTGACTTCCCTTTCACTTTTCACTTTCATGCATTGGAGAAGGAAATGGCAACCCACTCCAGTGTTCTTGCCTGGAGAATCCCAGGGACGGGGGAGCCTGGTGGGCTGCCGTCTATGGGGTCGCACAGAGTTGGACACGACTGAAGTGACTTAGCAGCAGCAGTATTTAAGATGAGGGCTTTGACCATTTTGGTGAGTTAGTTCTCCTGGATTGCCCTCATGTATATGTGTTACTAAACCCTTGTTAGATATTTCTCCTGCTAATCTGTCTCATCTCAATTTAATCTTAGACCAGCCAGAAGAATCTAGCAGCTTAGAGGAAAATTTCTTCATTCCCCAACATCCATGTTCTAACCTGTGTCAGAATTCCCCTCCTTTTTAAGGTTGAATGATATTATTGTATGTACAGACCTCATTTTGTGTATCTAGTCATCCTTCGATGGACACTTGGATAGCTCTTATCTAGCTGTTGTACTAATACCATGAACATGACGGTACAAATATCTCTTCAGGTTCTTGCTTTCAGTTCTTTGGGGTATATACACAGAAGTAGAAATGCTGGATCATACGGTAATTCTGTGTTTAGTTTTTAGAGGACCCACCATTTTGTAGTGTCTGTCTCTGACTGTGCATAGTGACGCTCTCCATTCAGGAACACCTAAAGGCATTCACATGTTTATTTACTACTCGTGGGAGCCCCAGAGACATTAGCCCAGCTGGAGCCAGTGCTGTGGCTGGACAGATCCTTGTGGTTCTTATTATGACTGCAAGACATAGTCAGCATCAACCATCAGGAAGCTTTGAAAAAATAAGGATTATTACTCTCAAGTCCTGACCACCACACAGGACAATGGTCAGTGGGAAGGAGGGGGTGAGAGCACAGACCTGGGTTTCTGCTTTTATTGGGGCTCGAGGGTAGGGTGGTTAGGCAGGAACCAGGGGGTAAGAAGGTCACTCACATGGTTATCTAGGTTTCCCAAGGCTTGCTAGAAAGGGAAACTTCATGGGCCGGGCCAGCTGGGAGCTTTCCTATAAGCTGTCGTCCAGTTGGTGATGTGTTTATTCAATATGGATGTTTGAAATGGATGCTTTGGCAATCAGAAGCGTAATGCCAGGCCCTTAGGATCAGGCAGGCACACTGCGTTTCCCACTGCAGCCTCACCAATTAACATTCCTATCAACAAAACAAAAGGCCTCCTTTTGCCACATCCCCATCAACACTTGTTGGTTAATGGCTTTTTGAGAGTGTGAGGTGGCCAGCACTTTTAGAACAGATCCTATAATCTACAGTGCAGAGAATAGATACCCTCAGATGAGTGTCTGGACTTAGAATAATGAAACTTGAGGGCTGCCTCTCACCTCCTTAAGACCAGAGTCAGGCCCTAGGAACAGATCACAGTGACTGCACAGTGATGCCAGGCTGCTGAGGTCAACTGTAACAGGCACTGGGTCTTGAAGATGCCTCCCTACTGTCTCCATTCATCTGGAAACCCATTGGCCTTTGGGTTTAGCTGTTGCCCTCCTGGCAGGTGGGGAGAGACCATGGGCTCTCCTTGTTGGACTGGACTCTTTGTGACTCACCTCCAAGCAGCCTGGTGATGCCAGGGTGTGTGTTTGCTAGAACTCTAGCTTTCCCAGTGTCTGCCTGGACTCTGGGAGTTTAGGGGTGGTTTTCAATTTTTTTTTTAAATTTACTAATTTATGTATTTTACTTGGCTGTACTGGTTCTTCGTTGCTTTGCACTGACTTTCTCTAGTTGCAGCGAGCGGGGGCTACTCTTCAGTGCAGTGCCTGGGCTTCTCATTGCTGTGGCGTCTCTTGTTGCTGAGCATAGGCTTTAGGGGCGTGGGCTTCAGCATTTACAGCACGTGAGCTCTAGACCATGGGCTCAGTAGTTGTGGCTCGTGGGCTTAGTTGCTCCATCACATGTGGAGTCTTCCGGGACCAAGGATCAAACCTGTGTTCTCTACATTCTCAGGTGGATTCCCATCCACTGTGCCACCACCGAAGTTTTGTGGTGTTTTCTAAACAGTTCTTTCTTGAGATATGGTTCATATCTCAATATGTTTATTGAGAACATATTATTTATGTTCATGTAAACACACAGATGTACAACTTTGTGTGTTGCAAACAGCTGCATGACCACCATCCAGGTCAAGCTCCAGGACATTTCTAGCACCCAGATGACTCCTTCGAGTCCCTCCTAGTTGGTGCCTGCCATGGGTCATTGCTTTTCAGACTTATTATTGGATTCTATCTGATAGAATGCTCCCGGCCTGTGCTCACTTGTCTGGCTCCTGTGCTCAACTGTAAGGTTCGTTGAAGACCTTGCCTGCATCTTTGGTCTTTCTTTATTGCTGAAGGCTAGTCCATTGCAGGGGCTTCCCTTGTGGCTCACTGGTAAAGAACCTGCCTGCACCCAAAAGAAACTATCAGAAAATTACTATGGCTAATCAGTGAATTCAGCAAAGTTGCGGATACAAGGTCAATACACAGAAATCACTTGCATTCCTATATACTAACAATGAAATAAGAAAGTGAAATTAGGGAATCAATCCCATTCACCATTGCAACAAAAAGAATAAAATATCTAGGAATAAGTCTACCTAAGGAGACAAAAGAACTGTATATGGAAAATTATAAGACACTGATGAAAGAAATCAAAGACGACATAAACAGATGGAGAGATATTCCATGTTTCTGGGTAGGAAGAATCAATATTATAAAAATGACTGTACTACCAAATGCAACCACTCCAGTATTCTTGCCTGGAGAATCCCATGGGCGGAGGAGCCTGGTGGGCTACAGTCCATGGGGTCGCAAAGAGTCAGACACGACTGAGTGACTTCACTTTCACTTTCTGTGTATTCTTGCCACCTCTTCTTAATATCTTTCGCTTCTGTTAGGTCCATACCATTTCTGTCCTTTATCAAGCCCATCTTTGCATGAAATGTTCCCTTGGCATCTTTAAATTTCTTGAAGAGGTCTCTAGTTTTTCCCATTCTGTTGTTTTCCTCTATTTCTTTGCACTGATTGCTGAGGAAGGCTTTCTTATCTTTCCTTGTTATTCTTTGGAACTCTGCATTCAGATGGGAATATCTTTCTTTTCTCCTTTGCTTTTCATTTCTCTTCTTTTCACAGCTATTTGTAAGGCCTCCTCAGACAGCCATTTTGCTTTTTTGCATTTCTTTTCCATGGGGATGGTCTTGATCCCTGTCTCCTGTACAATGTCATGAACGTCTGTCCATAGTTCATCAGGCACTCTATGCCAAAGAATGCTCAAATTATGAGTGCACAATTGCACTCATCTCACACGCTAGTAAAGTAATCCTCAAAATTCCCCAAGCCAGGCTTCAATAGTACATGAACTGTCAAGTTCCAGATGTTCAAGCTGGATTTAGAAAAGGCAAAGGAACAAGAGATCAAATTGCCAACATCCACTGGATCATCAAAAGAGGAAGAGAGTTGCAGAAAAACATCTATTTCTGCTTTATTGACTATGCCAAAGCCTTTGACTGTGTGGATCACAATAAACTGTGGAAAATTCTGAGATGGGAATACCAGACCACATGACCTGCCTTTTGAGAAACCTATATGCAGGTCAGGAAGCAACAGTTAGAACTGGACATGAAACAACAGACGGGTTCCAAATAGGAAAAGGAGTATGTCAAGGCTGTATATTGTCACCCTGCTTATTTAACTTATATGCAGAGTACATCATGAGAAACACTGGGCTGGAGAAAGCACAAGCTGGAATCAAGATTGCCAGGAGAAATATCAATAACCTCAGATATGCAGATGATACCACCCTTATGGCAGAAAGTGAAGAGGAACTCAAAAGCCTCTTGATGAAAGTGAAAGTGGAGAGTGAAAAAGTTGGCTTAAAGCTCAACATTCAGAAAACGAAGATCATGGCATGTGGTCCCATCACTTCATGGGAAATAGATGGGGAAACAGTGGAAACAGTGTCAGACTTTATATTTTTGGGCTCCAAAATCACTGCAGATGGTGATTGCAGCCATGAAATTAAAAGACGCTTACTCCTTGGAAGGAAAGTTATGACCAACCTAGATAGCATATTCAAAAGCAGAGACATTACTTTGCCAACAAAGGTTTGTCTAGTCAAGGCTATGGTTTTTCCAGTGGTCATGTATGCATGTGAGAGTTGGACTGTGAAGAAAGCTGAGTGCCGAAGAATTGATGCTTTTGAACTGTGGTGTTGGCGAAGACTCTTGAGAGTCCCTTGGACTTCAGGGAAATCCAACCAGTCCATTCTGAAGGGGATCAGTCCTGGATGTTCTTTGGAAGAACTGATGCTGAAGCTGAAACTCCAGTACTTTGGCCACCTCATGTGAAGAGTTGACCCATTGGAAAAGACTCTGATGCTTGGAGGGATTGGGGGCAGGAGGAGAAGGGGACAACAAAGGATGAGATGGCTGGATGGCATCACCGACTCAATGGACGTGAGTTTGAGTGAACTCGGGGAGTTGGTGATGGACAGGGAGGCCTGGCATGCTGCAATTCATGGGGTCACAAAGAGTCAGACATGACTGAGTGACTGAACTGAACTGATGGGTACCTTATTTTTGACAATGGAGGCAAGAATATACAATGGGGCAAAGACAGCCTCTTCAATAAGTGGTTGGTTACGGGAAAACTGGACAGCTATGTGCAAAAGAATGAAATTAGAACACTTTCTAACACCATACACAAAGATAAACTCAAAATGGATTAAAGACCTAAATGTAAGATCAGAAACAACAAGACTCTTAGAGGAAAACATAGGCAGAACACTCGATGACATAAATCAAAGCAAGATCTTCTATGACCCACCTCCTAGAGTAATGGAAATAAAAACAAAAATAAACAAGTGGGACCTAATTTAACTTAAAAGCTTTTCCACAGCAAAGGAAACTACAAACAAGGTGAAAAGACAACCCTCAGAATGGGAGAAAATAATAGCAAAGGAAACAACTGACAAAGAATTAATTGGCAAAATAAACAAGCAGCTCATACAACTCAATACCAGAAAGTGGTATTCCGAAATCAAAAAGTGGGAAAAAGACCTAAACAGTCATTTCTCCCAAGACATACAGATGGCTAACAAACACATGAAAAGATGCTCAAATTGCTCATTATTAGAGAAATGCAAATCAGAACTACAATAAGATATCTCCTCATACCAGTCAGAATAGCAATCATCAAAAAGTCTACAAACAATAAATGGTGGAGAGGGTGTGCAGAAAAGGGAACCTTCTTGCATTGCTGGTGGAAATGTAAATTGATACAGTCACTATGGAAGACAATATGGAGATTCCTTAAAAAGCTAGGAATAAAACCACCACGCTGCTGCCGTTGCTGCTAAGTCGCTTCAGTCGTGTCCGACTCTGTGCAACCCCATAGACGGCAGCCCAACAGGCTCCGCCATCCCTGGGATTCTCCAGGCAAGAACACTGGAGTGGGTTGCCATTTCCTTCTCTAATGCATGAAAGTGAAAAGTGAAAGTGAAGTCACTCAGTCGTGTCCGACCCTCGCAACCCCATGGACTGCAGCCTTCCAGGCTTCTCCGTCAATGGGATTTTCCAGGCAAGAGTACTGGAGTGGGATGCCATTGCCTTCTCCGAAAACCACCATATGACCCAGCAATCCCACTCCTAGGCGTATACCCTGAGGAAACCAAAATTGAAAAAGACACATGTACCCCAATGTTCATCGCAGCAGTATTTACAGTAGCTAGAACATGGAAGCAACCTAGATGCATCGACAGATGAATGAATAAAGAATTTGTGGTTACATATACCACAGTGGAATATTACTCAGCCATAAAAAGGGATGCATTTGAGTCAATTCTGATGAGGTGGAAGAACCTAGAGCCTATTATACAGTGTGAAGCAAGTCAGAAAGAGGAAGATAAATATCATACACTGACACATACATATGGAACTTTGAAAGGTGGTACTGATGAATTTATTTGCAGGGCAGCACTGGAGAAATAGACATAGAGAACAGACCTATGGACACGGCGGGGAGGGGAGGAGGCAGAGAGTGGAGAGAATAACGTGGAAACTTACAATATCATATGTAAAGTAGATAGCCAATGGGAATTTGCTGTATTACTCAGGGAACTCAGAAGGGTGGGATGAGGAGGGAGATGGGAGAGAGGGGACATGGGTGTACCTACAGCTGATTCTTATTGATGTTAAAGAAAACAACAAAATTCTGTAAAGCAATTATCCTTCAGTAAAAAAATAAATAAAGTGGTTTAAAAAAAAAAAAAAGAATCCACCTGCCAGTGCAGGAGACCCAGTAGACATGGGTTGGATTTCTGAGCTGGAAAGATCCCCTGGAGGAAGAAATGTTAACCCACTCCGATATTCTTGCCTTGCCTGGGTAAATCCATGGACAGAGGAGCCTGATGGGCTATAGTCCAAGGGTTTGCAGAGAGCATTCACTTTCCCCTTTCTTCTGCTGGTGAATGGTTGTATTGTTTCCAGTGAGAGGCTATGATGAGTGAAGCTGTTATGCACATGTACATATGATGTCATCTCTCTTGGGTAAATATCTAGGAGTGGAAGAGCCAGGATACAGGAAAGGTATAGGATTAACTTTATTATAATCCACCACCAAGTTTCCAGTGCTGTTGTATTTTACACTCCAACCTGCAGTGAAAGAGAGTTCCAGTTAGTTGTCCCTATCCCAATCAATGAGGAAACAGTCCCCATGTCCCCAGTGTCCAAGAGGATTGCAAAGAACCTCTCCTTCTTTCCCTCCTTTCTGTTCCGAGTGTGCCATCTGCCCCTTAAATCCAGTCAAATTCTAGTTGACCCAGGAATCTAGTGGGGATGGAGGGTGGATGGAGGAGGCAAGTGGGCTCTGTCTACGAGAACGTCTCAGAGAAGTCAGTCTGCACATACTGGTCTAGGTGCTCGGTGGGGAGGAAGAAACTAAAGACTTGAAGTTTTTCTTGTTACTCCCCCTCAAGTGCTTCAAAGAATGTAGATAAAGGCGTGTCCCAGAAATAGAGCCATGACCTGTGAGATCTACAGAAGAACACAGACAAGGTGTAGTGGGACGAGGTGTGCTGAGGAGCCCTCCTTAAGACCAGAGCCAGGCCTGGAAACAGGTCTCAGTGACTGCACGGTGATGCCAGGCTGCTGAGGTCAACTGTGCCAGGCACTGGGTCTTGGAGATGCCTCCCTACTGTCTCTATTCACCTCAAAACCCATTGGCCTTTGGGTTTGGGTGTTGCCCCTCCCTGCAGGGTAGGAGGGGGGCACTGTGCTCTCCTTTAGGACTGGACTCCTTGGGACTCAGCCCCAAGGAGGCTGGAGATGCCAGAGTGCGTGTTTGCTGGAACTCTAGCTGTGCCTGTGTCTCCTTGGCTTCTGGGAGATTTGGGTTTTTTTGAAAAACAGTACTTGACTGAGATACAGTTCACGTAAACACACAGAGCCTGGTCTGCTGGATGAGTTTTTACATTGTAAACAATTGTGTGACCACCATCCAGATCAAGCTCCAGGACATTTCCAGCACCCAGCTGACTCCTTAGGGTCTCTCCTAGGTGGCTTCCCCATAGGTATTTGCTTTTCTGATCCATTGTTGGATTTTATGTAATCAGAATGCTCCCAGCCTGTGTCTGTCTCCTGTGCTCAACCGTGAGGTTCGCTGATGACCTTGCCTATATCTTCGGTCGTTTTTGATTGCTGAGGGCTCGTCCACGGTAGGCACAACACCATTCCATTTGCTCTTCCTTTCTCCTGCTCATGAATAGCTGTGTCATTCCAGTGTGGCATTAGATGAGGGAAGCTGTTATGCACATGTGCGTATGTTCTCATCTCTCTTGGGTAAATATCTAGGAGCAGAAGAGCCAGGACACAGGAGTGGTAGAGATTTGACTTTATTAGGATCCACCAACATGTTTTCAGTGCTGTTGTATTTTACACTCCAACCTGCAGTGAATGAGAGTTCCTGTTGCTCTGTATCCTGGCCAGTGAGGAGTTGGTCCCAGTGTCCCTGGTGTCAAAGAGGACTGCAAATAGGACCGTCTTCTCCGCTATAGCTGTGCTTTCTGCCTCTTAAATCCAGTCAAATTTTGGTTGATCAGGGATCTGGTGGGGATGAAGTATGGACAAAGGAGGCAAGTGGGCTTAGTCCACAGGAACATCTCAAAGAAGTCAGTCTTTGCAAATTCTGGGGCACCCAGGTAAGTGCAAGAAGAGAGAGACATGTGGACCCGTGTGCAGCCCTGGGGCACCTCCTCCCCACTCGGTGCCTGTACGGTCCCCAGCTTTTTGGCCAGGCTGGACGGAAGGGGCCCTGTCTGTAACACACAGTGGGAACGGCTTGACATCATGGAAGTCTCTTGTCGCTATATCTTTCCTCCCTACCCACTTCCCCACACAGCCGATCCTTAGTCTCTTTTTCAGTCAATCATTTTAACAAGGTGCTGGTGCCAATTAAAACAGCTTATGCAATATCTTGCACCTACCTTCATGTCACTTGGAATTTTGCATTATGTTAGACTACTTTGCTCCCCATTCTATAACCCAGATTCGAGAGAGAGGAGAGAGAGAGAAATTCACAGAGAGGAGGGAGCAGAAGTTCCCAGGGCATCATTGTACACAAGGATAAGGGAACCTCCAGTACGAGGTTTTCTATTTGCAAGACATTTCTCTCTACATGATAATGTTTATATGTGAGGAATAGAATTTTAAAGGGGAGGAAGACCACTTTAAGAACCAAAGTAGCCTCATATGGCTCAGGCTGCCACTAATGAGCTGTGTGACCTTGGGCATGACCCATAGAGTCTCTGAGCCTCAGTTCCCCTGTCTGCAAAATGGGTATAACCAGGCCTTCCCGGGAGCACTGCCATCCCATAGACAGGCAGGTCCCATCACTCGGGTTTGTTGTCTGGCCATTCATGACACAGCCACATGCTCAGGGGCAGTGTCTTCTAGAAGCTCGCTGTGGTGTGCATGTGGTGAGGATCTCTGAATATACATGAACCTCTATGAACTATCTGGTCTTGGATCAGAGAGCAGGAGGAGAGCAGAGAGAAAGGTCCTGGGTGAGGAGTACCCACTTCCACCCTCAGTCCTCCTCCCTACCTTTCTCCTCTTCTCTAAACCCACATTATCTTATTCTTGGCTCATCCCCATTGAATAACAGGTAAGTTATTTTGGATTCTATATCTTGTTAAGTCCTCTCCTTGCAGGGCCTGATCACTCAGCATGCAAAGCAGCAGTGGGCACAGAGGTGGTAGAGAGATGCCCTTCGTTGACACCCAGGCTGCCTATGTGAATCCAGTGAGTTCTGGGGCTGGGGGCAGCCTCAGCGGGCAGGAAGCATCTCTGGGGCTCTGAGGAAACAGCTCCTGCTGGTGACTGGGGGTGGGGGAGGTTGGCGTCCTAAAGAAAACGCAAGGACAGATACACCAGCTATGGCAACCTTACACAACTTCTGCCCCACCCCCGTCTCCCAGGTGTCACTCTGGGTTGGAGTGGGTGTGGAGCACATGTTTGTGCACGTGACACATGTTTGCTGAGCTCTCTCCAGGTGCCTCTCCTGTTCTAGGTGCTCAGATGAGCAAGAAGTACCTACGTAACAACTAGGAAGGAGATGCTCTTTTTTTTTTTATTGCTTTGCATGAAGGGAGAGGTAACCAGAGCCTCTGGGAGAGTAACAACTCACCATGGCAGCAAAGGGTACTTACCTTGAAGAAGTCCTCCCTGGGTTCAGCCACTTAATAACTGGGTGACCTCAAGCAAATAACTTTCCCTCTCTGGGCCTCAGTTTCTGTATCTGTATAATGGGGATAATCCTCCAGTCACTGCCCAGGGCTGGGGGGAAGATAAGTGACTTAGTCCATTAAGAGAACTTGAATGGTGTCTGCCCCACCGTGGATGCCACGGAGGTGTTTGAATTGTCAGGAGTCTGCAGGCAGCAGGGAAGGCCTCCTTAGGAGGCGTCTGCCTGCTGAGAGCAAGGCAGGGCGGGTCAAGGGTGCCTGAGTCAGGGGAGCAGGTGCTTCTGCGAGGGGGCACAAATGGCTGCCTTTTTGCTTCCTTTGTGAAAGCACTGTCCTAGGCAGCCTTGCTTAAACCAGGGTTCCCCAAACCCCAGCCCACAGACTGGTATTGGTCTCTGGCCTGTTAGGAACCAGGCTGCACAGCAGGAGTTGGGTGGCAAGAGAGTTAGAAAAATTTCATCTGAATTTACAGCCACTCCCCATCACTCCCATCCCCACGTGCTTAGAAAAATTGTCTCCCATGATACCAGAACCTGCTACCAAAGGTTGGGGACAGCTGGTTTAAATCCTTATCATCCCCATATCATATACATAAAACTGAATCTTATAGAGGTAGAGGCCACTTGTCAAAGGTCCCTAGATGGCAAGGAAGGAGGTGCCCACAGAGAGCCCTGGGAGAGGAGGAGGCGGGCAGGCGGCAGCAGCTGGGGGCCCACGACGTTGCTGTGCTCCCTGTGTCCTGGCCCGGTCCTGCAGTAGGAGCCTCTCCCGGCCTCAGCTTCCTGAGAGGCTGGCCAGGTGGGCTGATGGAGCCCTTCACAGGCGTGGGGGTGGGATGGGGGCAGCAAGTGCTGCGGGGCTGCTGAAGCTCACGCTCAAGTATCTCAGCTCTGTTTCCCATCTCCCTCCTTCCCAAGGTGGGCCGTCTGGGAACAGAGAAGAACTTGTACATATTCTCAGAGGTGGGAGGGGTCCTCAGGTGTTCACAAGGAGCTCTGCTGAGCTCTGGGTGGCTGGGTGGCCTGGGACCTGTGCCTAGTTTGGGTGGGGTTCTTATGGGCTGCACCCTGAGGTCCACAGTGCCCACGGGAGCCCTTCTGGACATGTGGCCTATCTCGGAAGCCTCTCTGTGCAATCTCAGCTGGCTTCTGCCCTCACTGGTCCTCTCATCACTTTGCATGGGGCTCAGGACCTTCTGGATCCCTCCAGGCCCCTCCCCCACAGCCCTACCTCTGCATCTGGTTTCTGGATGACTTCCTCTGCCACTGCTTCCCCTGCCAGGTGACACAGTCACACTGACTATGGGACTCAGAGGGAAGTGAGGCACCCAGTTCCCCAGAAACCCTCCCAGCAGGGGAATCCACACCTTGACTCTGAACTTCCATCCCTCTCTCTCCCTCTTCCTCTGTTGACCCTTCCTCCCAGCACAGGATGGCTTTCTACTCCCACTCTGTCTAATAGAGCCTATCTCTACCTCTGAGGGTCCCCTTTCTGATGGGAGCTGTTGTTCTCTCCTTCCCAGGGATGGAATTTTCAAAGGAACACAGCAATGAAGCTGGGAGACTGCAAAGGGAAAACCCCCAGAGATATTTCAGAAACACTCTTCATTTTAAGAGGAGAAGGAACTTAGATATTCTTGTTCTTGTTCTAGGATCACCAAGAGCTTCCTTTCCTTTTGGTGTTTCCAGAGGGAGCAGTTAGGCTCAGCTTTAAGCTGGCTCCCATGGGGCCTGCTGGTTGAGTGCTTACAGAGTGCCCCAGTGTTGAGTTCAGCACCCAGAACTCGCCCCCTTAAGTGAGAAAGCAAACAGGTTCTCAGGAATTCCCTGAGGTCCAGTGATTAAGACCCTATGCTCCCAATGGAGAGGGCGCAGGTTCCATCCCTGACTGGGAAACTGAGGTCTTGCAAGCCAAGCCACAAAAAATAAAAACCGAAACAAAACACAGGATCTACAAGTAGAGTATCCATCAAGGGCCACCCGTGGGTGTGGTCCAGCACCTAGCTCTGTGGGGATGACGTGGGGGTGAGGCATGCTGTCTGGCTTCCGTGTGTTAGCTAGGGAGCCTGAGTGACCCCAGGAAGCTGCAAAACATACAGGTGCTGAGTTCAGGCAAGGTGGTGGAAGTCAGACCCTCACTCCCTGGAGAAACTCAGATTGGACGGACTTGATTTGGGAACATGGGTGAGCGCTAACTGGAAAAAGGCAAAACAAACATTTATTGTGCCCTCTGCCTGATAGCTCAGCAAATAAAGGTTACGCCTGCAATGCGCGAGACACAAAAGACACGAGTTCCTTCCCTTGCTTGGGGAGAGCCCCTGGAGGAGGAAATGGCAACCCACTCCAGTATCTTTGCCTGAAAAATCCCATGGACAGAGGAGCCTGGCAGGCTACAGTCCAAAGGATCTCAAAGAGTTGGACGTGACTGAGCGACTATGCATGCTTGGTGAGTCAGGTCCCTCGGAAGCTCCTTTTGTGTTCAGGCTTCTTATAGTCATGGCTGTACTCAGAGAACACTGAGACGTGAGGGGCTTCCTCAGAGGAGAGTTGAGAAGAAGTGTTACTTGCTTGGGAGCATATTTGGGCTGCCTCAGTCATCATTCCCGAAGGAAGGCAGTCACCGCCTCTCTGGGTGGGGCAGCTTGAGGATAGCAAGGTCACTGCAAGTGACAAAGAGTGCAGAGCTGGGGTCAGGGTCCAGGCCTGCTGACCTCACTCAGGTCGGGTGGACACACAATGGCCTCCACTGAAGGACAGACTCACACTCTGAGATCCCAGCACCTGGAGACCTCGTGTTCGCTGTGTCTCTACCATCTCTGTAGGTGTCCCATCAATGCACCTGTTCTTTCTATTTGTCCTCTTCTTTACCAGCTAAGCAGACCTGGGCTGGCCTCCAGTGAACCGCCACTTGTCCCCAAAGACTCTCATAACCAAGCACATTTCTCCCCTTCCATCTTGGACGCAGATTTCTTTACCCATTACCTCCATATTTTTCGAAAATCACACTCTAAGGGCAAACTGCGGTAACTGCCCCAAAACACACTAAATGCAAATTAGGTAGACAAAAGTGATGGCAACCAACTAGGCACGGTACCAACCAGCCACTAGATTGCTCACAGGTTCCCAGACAATGTCAGTTGGTCAAAGTGTGAGCATCTCCTGTTCCCGCCCTTGGCAGTCAGCCAGCACGCTGTCTGATTTCCCACTGACATTGTCTTCCACTTCAACCCTCAGTTTAAATGTGACAGGTATGTGGTCTGCAACACAAGGCAAGAAGGAAAATGGGGGACTGAGGTGAGGATCTGGGAGATTCCTTTCCAGAGGGAAGGTAGGTTTGAGCTCTGCTTCCACGTACAGAGCTCGGAGTTCAAGGTGAGTTGGAACTCTCCTCTCTTTGCTTCAGCTGCCTGTCCCCTAGCTCAGTCAGGCCCACTGCTGCTGCTGCTAAGTCGCTTCAGTCGTGTCCGACTCTCTGCGACCCCATAGATGGCAGCCCACAGGTTCCGCCGTCCCTGGGATTCTCCAGGCAAGAACACTGGAGTGGGTTGCCATTTCCTTCTCCAATGCATGAAAGTGAAAAGTGAAAGTGAAGTCACTCAGTTGTGTCTGACTCCTAGAGACCCCATGGACTGCAGCCTACCAGGCCCATTGAGCAGTCTTTAGTCACGTGAGCAACACCTTTGTACAGAAAAGAGGACCATTTCCTTGTAAGGCTGCAGTCCCCTCACACATCTTCACCGGCATCTACAGGTACACCTGTTCCTTTTTTTACTCTGGAAATAAGCACCAGATAAATCACCATAGCGCTTTTTGGCCTCCCCAGTCTTTAATGTCCAAACTGTTTACATTCCTCTGCTGTAGCCCTTCTTCCACTCCAGGTCCCTGGGAACATTTGTTTTTCTGTTACATTGTTGCTTAGTTGTGCAGGGCATTGTACGTTGCTTTTGCGAGCAGAGTGGCGTCTCTGGGCTTGGGGAGATGGGAGGGGAGCTGACCACTCGTCTCTTGCCATTCTCCATCCCCCATCCTGGTTAGGTGGCCGTGTGGTTCTAGAAAGAACCCAGGCTTTGAAATAAAACTGAATCCAGTTTGAATCTCTAGTTCTGCCATTCTCGTAGGCTGGGAGATCTTAGAAATGACTTCACCTCTCCCAGCCTTGGTTTGCTCACCTGTGGAAGGAGCATGGTCTGCTGTCCCAGGGGTTTTCGTGTGAGTTCAATGAGGCACTCTACATCATGGGGCACAGAATAGCCTGTCTGGGTCACAGCTGAGTCTATTTGACCCTCTCTGTGTTTTCAAATTCTTGAAAGTCTAAAATTCATAAAGGGCAGGATGTCACAGAGCATCAAGTTGAGCTCCCTGAGTTGTACAGCAAATTCCCGGGGGCTATCTATTTTACTTATGGTAAAATAGGAGTGGGAGATGAGAGGGAGGTTCAAGAGGGAGGGGTCATATGTAAACCTATGGCTGATTCTTGTTGATGTATGGCAGAAATCAACACAGAAACCAGCAATATTGCTTTACAATATTGTAAAGGAATTATCCTCCAATTAAAATTAAATAAATTTTTTTTTTAAAAAAAGAAAAGGTCGGGAGCTGTTTTGCGAGATGAAAAATTCTAGAGCTTCATGGTGGCTTGTTGGCTCCCCATCTATGGGAGTCAACTCTACACCACCAAACTGTACAGTTAAAAATACTTAAGATGGTCAATTCTTTGTGGTGTGCATTTCACCACCATTTAGGGGGAAAAAAGGTCAGACAGATTGCTTCTTCCTCCTGAGGATGGAGAGAGCCCAGGAGGCAGATAACCTCCAGGGTGCTGACCAGAAAATTCCAAACTGGCTGATTAAGACTACATTTCTGGGGAAGGTGGAAGCTATAATTAGGTCAGGTATTACATCCCGGTTTGGTATCAAAGACTTTAGCAAAAGTGTCTTCATTTTGACCCTGTGTTTTTCTCTTTAACTATTCCCCACTTTTGAGCAAAATGTCAGGTTAACCAAGAGATAAGGCATTGCCATTACTCTCAGTAACTGATCTGTAGTTCCCACAGCTTTGTTGACCTTTGATATGGTATTTAGTGGTCATGATGTTTTTGTTTAATTTCCGTCACATTTGTAACAGAGCAGGGCCAATGGAGGCTTCCTGTGACAGCCCCACCCCTACCTTCCTGTCTGTAGTTAGCCTCCTAGGCCTTCCCCAAGTCCAAGGAAAAAAATTTAATCACAGAAGTGAGAAAAGCACAGAAATGAAGGAAAACAGTCAAACAGGTCAAAATGATAATAGTTTAGCCATTGAACACGGTCAATGTGTTTAGTTCCTTTAGTTCTTCCTCCGGGCGATACATAATCTTCTGAGCCAAATCCATTGTGTTGTTTTGCAGATGTAGAAACCTCCACTAGGTGGAAGGAGTTATCTCTATGCCACCCACAGCATGTAGACCTCAAACAGGCTGGGACCAGAAGCTTGATGATACTGACTCCCAGTTACCTCACTGCTGTCAACCACAAATGGGCACTTACCAAGAGCATTGCCAACGACTGACCACAAAGGCGTTTGCCACCTGCCTCTACGGAGAGTGAGCCCCATGCTACAGCTGTTGACCTGCAACACCCCCTGAGGGAGTGCAGGGTGGAGGGAGGCACTCTGTGCTCCAGGGAATCAGGCGGGACAGGTCTTTAGATAGTTGGATGCTTTTAGGAACAGATTTTATGATCTCAATGCTTGCATCTCCTCATATCTACAGAAGCACTAAATCCCTTCATGGTGACATCAGATCCTCATGACCAACAAAAAGCCTTTTGTAAAATGAGTGTTTCATGGTATTGAACTCCCTCTTCACCAAAACCTTATATATTGACCTTTTCCCACTGCCGCTTTGGAGCAGTCTCTCAGAGCTATCTGCGCAGCAGATAAAGATGGAGAAGCTCTATACAGTCAGCAAAAACAAGACTGGGAGCTGACTGTGGCTCGGATCATGAACTCCTTATTGCCAAATTCAGACTTAAATTGAAGAAACTAGGGAAAACCACTAGACCATTCAGGTATGACCTAAATCAAATTCCTTATGATTATAGAGTGGAAGTGAGAAATAGATTTAAGGGTCTAGATCTGATAGAGTGCCTGATAAACTATGGACGGAGGTTCAAGAGATCAAGGAGACAGGGATCAAGGCCATCCCCATGGAAAAGAAATGCAAAAAAGCAAAATGGCTGTTTGGGGAGGCCTTACAAATAGCTGTGAAAAGAAGAGAAGTGAAAAGCAAAGGAGAAAAGGAAAGATATAAACATCTGAATGCAGAATTCCAAAGAATAGCAAGAAGAGATAAGAAAGCCTTCCTCAGCGATGAATGCAAAGAAATAGAGGGAAACAACAGAATGGGAAAGACTAGAGATCTCTTCAAGAAAATTAGAGATACCAAGGGACCACTTCATGTAAAGATGGGCTTGATAAAGGACAGAAATGGTATGGACCTAACAGAAGCAGAAGATATTAAGAAGAGGTAGCAAGAATACACAGAAGAACTGTACAAAAAAGATCTTCACGACCCAGATAATCACAATGGTGTGATCACTCACCTAGAGCCAGACATCCTGGAATTTCAGTGAAGTCAAGTGGGACTTAGAAAGCATCACTACAAACAAAGCTAGTGGAGGTGATGGAATTCCAGTTGAGCTATTTCAAATCCTGAAAGATGATGCTGTGAAAGTGTTGCACTCAATATGCCAGCACATTTGGAAAACTCAGCAGTGGGTACAGGACTGGAAAAGGTCAGTTTTCATTCCAATCCCAAAGAAAGGCAATGCCAAAGAATGTTCAGACTACCGCACAATTGCACTCATCTCACACGCTAGTAAAGTAATGCTCAGAATTCTCCAAGCCAGGCTTCAGCAATACGTGAACCGTGAACTTCCAGATGTTCAGGCTGGTTTTAGAAAAGGCAGAGGAACCAGAGATCAAATTGCTAACATCTGCTGGATCATGGAAAAAGCAAGAAAGTTCCAGAAAAACATCTATTTCTGCTTTATTGACTATGTTGAAGCCTTTGACTGTGTGGATCACAATAAACTGTGGAGAATTCTTTAAGAGATGGGAATACCAGACCACCTGACCTGCCTTTTGAGAAATCTGTATGCAGGTCAGGAAGCAACAGTTAGAACTGGACATGGAACAACAGACTGGTTCCAAATAGGAAAAGGAGTACGTCAAGGCTGTATATTGTCACCCTGCTTATTTAACTTATATGCAGAGTACATCATGAGAAACGCTGGGCTGGAAGAAGCACAAGCTGGAATCAAGATTGCTGGGAGAAATATCAATAACCTCAGATATGCAGATGACACCACCCTTATGGCAGAAAGTGAAGAAGAGCTAAAGAGCCTCTTGATGAAAGTGAAAGAGGAGAGTGAAAAAGTTGGCTTAAAGCTCAACATTCAGAAAACTAAGATCATGGCATCTGGTCCCATCACTTCACAGGAAATAGATGGGGAAACAGTGGAAAGAGTGTCAGACTTTATTTTTGGGGGCTCCAAAATCACTGCAGATGGTGATTGTAGCCATGAAATTAAAAGACGCATACTCCTTGGAAGGAAAGTTATGACCAACCTAGATATCATATTCAAAAGCAGAGACATTACTTTGCCAACATAGGTCTGTCTAGTCAAGGCTAAGGTTTTTCCAGTGGTCATGCATGGATGTGAGAGTTGGACTGTGAAGAAGGCTGAGCACTGAAGAATTGATGCTTTTGAACTGTGGTGTTGGAGAAGACTCTTGAGAGTCCCTTGGACTGCAAGGAGATCCAACCAGTCCATTCTAAAGGAGATCAGTCCTGGGTATTCTTTGGAAGGACTGATGCTAAAGCTGAAACTCCAATACGTTGGCCACCTCATGTGAAGAATTGACTCATTGGAAAAGACTCTGATGCTGGGAGGGATTGGGGGCAAGAGGAGAAGGGTACGACAGAGGATGAGATGGCTGGATGGCATCACCGACTCGACGGACATGAGTTTGGGTGAACTCTGGGAGTTGGTGATGGACAGGGAGGCCTGGCATGCTGCGATTCATGGGGTCGCAAAGAGTCGGACACGACTGAGCGACTGAACTGAACTGAGCTGAACTCACAGTTATCTGAGATGCTGCCTCCCGGGCTACAATCCTCATTTTGCCCCAAATAAAACTTCACTCACAACTCTCAAGTTGTGAGAGTTTTTTTTAGTCAACACCACCAACCAATCAGAAGATATCCATGAGCTGATCATGCCCCACTCAACCCTCTACCTCACCCTGTCTTTAAAACCTGTTCCTGAAAGCCATAGGAGAGTTCGGGCCTTTCAAGCATTAGCTGTCTGGACTCCTTGCTTGATGCCTGCAATAAACGCTGTGCTTTCCTTTCCTGCCACCCAGTGTCAGTAGATTGGCTTTACTGCAGGTGGATGAGCTCTTAGTGAGTGGAGGTAAGTCTGATCTAGTTTCAGATGGTTGGAAACTTAGATGATAAATTCAGTTGAAAGATTACCTTCCTTAGCAATGGCTTGTGGGATTTAGATGAGGGTATTATCTTTCCAGGTCAATGCTGGAGGAAAGGAAAGGGAAAAGGAGAAAGGGTTTCATGCTTAATTAAAGTATAAAATCATCCATCATCTTGGGCAGAAGCAGTTTACTTGAATGTCAGCTACTCTTCCTCCTCAGTTTGGTTCAAGGTCTCCAGCATTCGTACAGCACCAGGTATCAGGTGGGATCTTCTTCAGTTGTGAGATGTGTATCCAAGGTTCAACTCCCTGGAGCTTGACTGTCATCTGGGTAGTTGGGACGACCTGGTACAGTCTCTTCCAAGGAGGTTAAAGGGGAGTCTTTGCTCCTAGTGGTGTCAAATCTCCTGATGGAAGACAACTGGGACTCAGTTTGGTGAGTCACAGCCAAACTAAGTGCTTTCCAGCCTCAGCTCAATCAATGCTCATGACAATCATATCAAATAAGGCCTGCAATATGCTACATCTTGCAAATGGTGAAAGACTAAAACAGTGTAGGGGAGCAAAATTTGCCATCCCAAAATGTGTCACTTGGACATGAGGATTCATTTAGGCCAAATCTTTTTAAGAACCTGAAGACCTGAAGTTTTTCTTGTTACTCCTCCTCAACTGCTGCAAAGAATGTAGATAAAGGACCTGTTCCAATAATAGAGCCAGGACCTACGATATCTACAGAACATGGGCGAGGTGTGCTGGGTGAAACCTGGAGAGGTCAGAGTCCACTCTGCACCCAGAAAGCTCTTATTTGCCAAGCATTTGTTTATCTGGCTTCTTCCTCATTGAAATCCCAACCATTGCCCTCAACATCCTCTTCTGTCTTAGCTCAAGGTGGTATTTAAGGTGAGGGCTTCGACCATTTTGGTGAGTTAGTTCTTCTGGGTTTCTCCCATGTATATATGTTACTAAACTTTTGTTAGATTTTCTCCTGTTAATCTGTCTTCTTTCAATTTAATTCTTAGACTGGCCAGAAGAACCTAGAGGGGTAGAGGAAAATTTCTTCCTTCCTCAACGTCATCAAAGTTCACACATGCTAAAACCTGAGTCAGAATTCCCCTCCTTTTCAAGGCTGAATGCCATTGTATTGTATGTATAGACCACATTTTGCTTATCTAGTTGTCACGCGAGTGTATGTTCCTTGGTTCTTTGTCTCATCACAACAAAGATTTGGAGCAACGGACATTAAAGCCCTCGGCGTGTCACAGCTCTCGGGTCTTGGACAAACCGTGCTACAGCTCTTAGGCAAATCAGTGTTACAACTCTATTTTATTTAGAAGATAGCAGGAGAGAGAGTGAGAGAGAGAGAGAGAAAGAAAAGAGCACACGCACGTGGGAGAGAGAGTCCGAGAGAAAGTGCTTTGGCTCCTCCTTTTATGTTTTTTTCCTCCACCTGGGCCTGCCCTATGCAGATTGGGCTTAGCCAGAAGTGCTGTTTGTTCTGTTTGTTCTGCCTGAAGTCTTCACTCTGGTCCTCGGACCTTCCTTTGACCTTCCTTGTCTTTTAGCCACCGCCATTTTGGACTCCTTTTCCCTACTCTACCTACCTAACATAGTCATCCATAATAGATACTTGGGCTGGTTCTGTCTCTTGGCTGTTGTAAATAATACCGTGAACATGGGTGTACCAACATCTCCTCAAGTCCCTGCCTTCAGTTATTTAAGGTTTACACCCAGAAGTGGAATTGCTGGATCATATGGTAATTCTATGTTGAGTTTTTAGAGGAACCTCCATACTGTTTTCGGAGAAGGTGATGGCACCCCACTCCAGTACTCTTGCCTAGAAAATCCCATGGACGGAGGAGCCTGGTAGGCTGCAGTCCATGGGGTCGCTAAGAGTCGGACACAACTGAGCGACTTCACTTTCACTTTTCACTTTCATGCACTGGAGAAGGAAATGGCAACCCACTCCAGTGTTCTTGCCTGGAAACTCCCAGGGACGGGGGAGCCTGGTGGGCTGCCGTCTATGGGGTCGCACAGAGTCGGACACGACTTAGCAGCAGCAGCCATACTGTTTTGTGACATCCGTCTCAGCCTATGCGTGCTGATGCTGTCAGTTTAGGAACGTCTGGGGGTGCTCACGTGGGTCTTTAGAACCTGTGGGAGCCCCCAGGTCATTAGCTCAGCTGGAGCCAGTGCTGTGGCTGGACTGGCCCTCGTGGTTCTTACTACTATTACAGGGTGCTGCTCAGCAACAACCGTCTGGGAGCTTTGAAAAAAACAAGGATTATTACTCTCAAGTCCTGAGGGCTACACAAGATCATCCAAATGGGAGGTGGGAGTGGGGGCTCTTACTAGGGTCCAAGGGTGGGGTGGTTAAGCAGGGACCAAGGAGCAGGAAGAGACATGTGGGGTCCCACACATGGTTATCTAGGTACCCCAAAGCTTCCCAGGAAGGAGAATGTCATGGGTGAGGCCAGACTGGGTGCTTGCTTAGAAGTTGTCATACAGCTGGTGATGTGTTTACACAAGATGGGTGTCTTCGAAATGGGTGCTTTGACAATCAGAGGCTTAATGCCAGGCCCTTAGGATCAAGCACATATACTACATTTCCCATCACCACCTCCCCATTAAATATTCCCACCCACAGCACAAAAGGCCTCCTTCCTCCACATCCTCATCAATACTTGTCAGTTTCTGGTTTTTCAAGAGTGTGAGGTGGCCGACACATTTAGAACAGATTTACCATCCACGATGCAGAGAACAGAGAGCCTCAGACAAGTGTCTGGACTTTCAAAAACGGAGCTCTGAGGGCTGCCTCTCACCTTCTTAAGACCAAAGCCAGGCCCTGGGAACAAGTCTCAGTGACTGCACAGTGATGCCAGGCTGCTGAGGTCAACTGCCAGGCACTGGGTCTTGGAGACGCCTCCCTACTGTCTCCATCACCTGAAAACCCATTGGCCTTCATGTTGGCTGTTGCCCCTCCCTGCAGGGCAGGAGCAGAGGACCCCGGGCTCTCCTTTGGGGCTGGACTCCCTGGGACTCACCTCCAAGCTACCTAGCAATGCCAAAGTGAGTACGTCCTGGAACTCTAGCTGTCCCTGTGTCTGCCTGGGCCCTGGGAGGTTTTTTTTTTGTTTTTGTTTTTTTTTAATATATATAAAAATGAAAACAGAACTTTATTGAGATACGATTCAGGTAAATCCACAGACCCTAGGCTGCTGGATGAGTTTTTATGTTGTAAACAGCTGTGTGGCCACCACTGAGGTCAAGCTCTAGGACACTTCCGGCACCCAGATGACTCTTTAGGGTCCTTCTTAGTTGGTGCCCTCCACAGGTCATCACTATTCCGACGGATGTTGGGTGTTATGTAATCAGAATGCTCCTAGCCAGTGCTCATTTGTTTCTGGCTCCTGTGCTCATCTGTGAGTTTCACTGATGCACTTGCTTGCATCTTCAGTCCCTTTTTGTTGCTGAGGGCAGCCCGCTGTAGGGCCTCTCTGTGCCTCAGACCATTAAGAATCTGTCTGCAATGCAGGAGACCTGGGTTCAATCCCTGGGTTGGGAAGATCCCCTGGAGAAGGGAATGGCAACCCACTTCGGTATTCTTCCCTGGAGAATTCCATGGACAGAGGGGCCTGGTGGGCTACAGACGATGGGGTCACAAATGCAGTGGGCAACACTTCTGCTTTCAGTCCACTGAAGACATATCACCATCCAATTTTCCTTTCTCCTGCTGGTGAACAGTTTGTTATTTCCAGTAAGGGGCTATGATAAGTGAAGCTGTTATGCACACATGTGTATGTTCTCACCTATCTCAAATAAATATCTAGGAGCAGAAGAGCCAGGACACGGGAGCAGTAGAAGGTTGACTTTATTATGATCCACCAACAGGTTTCCAATGCTGCTGTATTTTACCCCAACCTGCAGTGAATGAGAGTTCCAGTTGCTCCATATCCCAGTCAATGAGAAAACAGTCCCCTTACCCCCTGATGTTGAAGAGAATTACAAAGAATTTTCCCTTCTTTTTCTCCTTTCTGTTCCAACTGTGCCATCTGCCCCTGCCCCTTAAATTTGGTAAGTTTCAGTTGATCCAGGAATCTAGTGAGGACAGAGAGGGGAGAGAGAAGGCATACGGCCTCAGTCTATGGAAACATCTCAAAGAAGTCCGTCTTTGCAAATTCTGAAGCACAAGAAGGGAGCAGCCCTGGAGCACCTGCTCTCCACTCGGCTCCAGTAGGACCCTCAGTTGTTCGTCCAGCCTGGACCCTCGGGCCCTGTCTCTGCCACATGGTGTGGGGACCCTCTTGACCTCAGATAGGACTACTGTTGCTATGTCTTTCCTCTGCATCTCCATCCGAGATCCAGTTGATCCTGAGTCTGTTTCAGTCAATCATTTCCCTTAACAAGGTGGTGGAGCCAATTAAAGACAGCTTATTCAATATACTGCCCTGGTATCCATGTCAGTTGGAATGTCTGGGACTTATCCGCTCCCCATTCCAAAGCCCAAAATCAAAGGAGAGAGAAGAGAGAAATTGGTAGAGAAAAGGGTCAGAAGCTCCTGGGGCATCATTATACACAATGCTAAGGTAACCTTGGGCTTTCCTGGTAGCTCAGCTGGTAAAGAATCTGCCTGCAATGCAGGAGACTCTGGTTCAAGTCCTGAGTTGGGAAGATCCCCTGGAGAAGGGGTAGGCTACCCACTCCAGTATTCTTGGACTTCTCTGATGGCTCAGACGTCTCTGCCTGCATTGCAGAAGACCTGGGTTTGATCCCTGGGTTGGGGAGATCCCCTGGAGAAGGGAAAGGCTACCCACTCCAGTATTCTGGCCTGAACAATTCCATAGACGGAGGAGCCTGGCAGGCTACAGTCCATGGAGCTGCAAAAAGTCGGACACGACTGAGCAACTTTCACTTTACTTCGCTTCAAGGTAAACTTCAATGTGAGGTTTTATATTTGCAAGACATTTCTTTCTACGTGATTATGTTTTTCTTTTCTTTTTTTTCCATGCCAGGCAGCATATAGACTCTTAGGTCCCTTACCAGGGATCAAACCCATGCTCTCTGCAGTGGAAGTGCAGAGTCCTAACCATGGGACCACCAGGGAAGTCCCAACATGATAATGTTTTTATATTAGGGATAGAATTTTAAAGGGGAGGATACCTTTTCCAGACCCTACTGATGCTTTTGAACTGTGGTGCTAGAGAAGACTCTTAAAAGTACCTTGGACTGCAAGGAAATCAAACCAGTCAATCCCAAAGGAAATGAACCCTGAATATACATTGGAAGGACTGATGTTGAAGATGAAGCTCCAATACTTTGGCTACCTGATGCAAAGGGCCAACTCATTGGAAAAGACCGTGATGCTGGGAAAGATTGAGGGCAGGAGGAAAAGGGGGTGACAGGATGAGATGGTTGGGTGGCATCACGGACTCAATGAACATGAGCTTGAGCAAGCTCCAGGAGATGGTGAAGGACAGGGAAGCCTGGTGTGCTGCAGTCCATGGAGTCACAAAGAGTCAGACACGACTGAGCAACCGAATACCACCACCACCGAGTGGCCTCAGACGGCTCAGCTGCCTCTGATGAGCTGTGTGACCCTTAGACTCTCTGAGCCTCTGTTACTCGGCCTGGAAAAACGGTTATAGTCAGGCCTTCCCAGTACCACCGCCACCCCATGCACAGGCAGCCCCCATCTGCATGGGCCGTGCCAAGCAGTCCCACTGTTGTCTGGACATTCATGACACAACCACAACATCGGGGCGTGTCTCCGAGAAGCTCGCTGTGGTGTGCATGCGGTGAGGATCTCTGAGCCTACAGGAACTTCTGGGACCTGTTCTGACTCGGGGCGGAGCACAGGAGAGAGGAGAGAGAGCACTGGAGGAGCATTCGCTTCTATCCTCTGCTGTTTGTCTCCACCCATTTCCTCTTGCTCTGGGCTCCTCCCCATTGAATAACTGCCAGATTGCTTAGGTTTCTATTTCTTCATTAAGCCAGCGGGAGAAGTGGCAGTGGCTACAGAGGCGGTGGAGAAATGGCCTTCGGTGGTGCCCAGGCTTCCTACATAAACCCAGTGAGTTCCCGGGGCTAGGGGTGGCCTCAGCTGGGGGAGGGGAGGGACAGGTGTCACAGCTCCTGCAGGTAACAGGAGCTCTTGCAGGGGATGGGGGGCGGGGGGCATCCAAATGAGAACACAAGAAAGGCAGACACACCAGCTCCTGACAGAATTTCTGCTCCGAGCTCGTCTCGTACCCCTAGCACCACGCAGGGCTGCAGCGGATGAGCATCACGAGGATTCCGTAAGCAAAGGTTTACTGAACTTTCTCTGGCTGCCACTCCTGCTCTAAATGCTCAGTGGGGGAAGAAGGGCCCACATCATAACTAGAAAAGAGATTATTAATCATTTTCTTTTGCCCGAAGGGAGAGGTACACAGGGCTTCTGGGGAGGCTAACAACCCAGCGTGGAAGCGAAATGCACTTACCTTGAAGATGACCTCCCTGGGTTCAGCCATGTACTAGCTGGGTGACCACAAGCATCCCAGGTGGCTCAGATGTGGACCCCCATCCCTGGGTGAGGAGGATCTCTTGCAGGAGGAAATGCAGGAAACGCAATGCATTCCAGCATTCTTGCCTGGAAAGTCCCATGGACAGAGGAGCCTGGCGGGCTACATTCCAAAGGGACATGACTAAACAGCTGGACATGACTAAACCACTGAGCAGGCATGCACACGCAACCTCCAGCAAGTTGCTTTACGTCTCTGGGCCTCAATTTTTGCATCTGTACAATGGGGATAATCCTCAAGTCACCGCCTAGGGCTGGGGGAAGAATTAAGCGAGGTAGTACACTGAGAGAGCCTGAAAGGTGTCTGGCTCACTGTGGAAGTGTTTAGAATTAATAGGAGTCTGGGGGTGGCAGGGAAGGCCTCCTGAGGAGGTGTCTGCTCCCTGACGGGGGAGAGAGTAAGGCAGGGCAGGTCAAGGCTATCTGAGAAGGACCCTCTGGGGAGTTATGGGGGAGAGGGGCCCTGTGGGGTGCAAGGGCTGCGTCTTGTGCCCTTTGCCTCTTGTGTGGAGGCCCATTGCGGGTGGTGTTTAAACCCTGTGAACCTTATCAGCCCCAGGTCATAAATAGAAAACAGGTTCAGACAGGTGGAAGTCACTTGTCAAATGTCCCCAGATGGTAAGTGACCGAGGAAGCAAGTGCCCATGGAGAGAGCCCTGGGTGAGCAGGAAGCAGGCACGTGGCAGGCCGGGTCTCAGGAGATCTCCATGCTCTCTGTGTCTTGGGCCTGGTCCTTCAGTAGGAGCCTCTCCCGACCTCAGCTTCCTGACAGGCTGGGCAGGTGGGCTGATGGAGTCCTTCCTGGGGAAGCATGGGGGGACAGCAGGGACTGGGGACTGCTGGACTCCACACTTAAGCCCACCTCCCCGGGGGCCCCGCTGGGCCTGCTTGCTCCAGGCAGTGTCCAGTGCCCCTCAGCCCACTTTGGGGGGCTCCTGTTGGGGCTGGAGGAAGCTGGGCCCCCCCCCCAGTGGCTGCTTCCACGGTGACCTTAGGGTCAGGATGTGACACCTAGGTTTCCTTCTCCCTCAGAGGGGGGACCCGGAGCCCCTTCCGGACCCTGACGTTTTATTATTCTGAAGACACATTTTTCCTTTCTAATCCTTGGATTCAAAAGCCATTAGTACTTGGATTCTAATTTGAAATTCGAAGGAAATTCCTTCTATTGACAGCAAGGCCTCAGAGTCTGGACGAGAAAGAGGCTGGTGCAGCCCCCCAGGGACCGGCAGCACTGTCCACCCCACGTGGCCACCCGCCCCCAGGCCACCCAGTGACCTCTAGTATCCGGGACCTCACTTCCTCCCAAGTGCAACATGAGGGTCACCCGCCCGGCCATTCGGCTGAGTCAGTGCCTCTAGGAAATGCCTCAGGAGCACCCCTATTACTCGCCAATGCCCCGTTTTGGTCTCATCTGGCCCAGCCCCCAGAGGGCCAGAGGGCAGCAGCCATCAGAGTCAGGACAGGACTCGCTGTTCAGTCCAACAGGATCAGGGCTTCACCGTGAGAAGCGGCCTGGGTCAGGGATAAAAGCATGGGTGTTGGGATTCAAACCTGTCTCTATCACTGCCCAGCTGTGTGACTTCAGGAAAGTTGGACAACCTTCTTGTTCCTGTTTCCTCATCTGTAAACATGTCACCAATAATGACCTGTGTGGTTTAGAGGAAATGGGATAATGAGATAACAAAGACATGGAAGGGAGGCCACCAAAGGGTAGCGGTGCTGCCCGCTGTGGGTGAGCCCCCTAGCCAGGTATGGCTGGGTGGCCTCTGTGACACTGGGTCTCCAGAAGGGGACTGCCCACCCCTGGCCTGTAGGGCCTGGTTCCTCTTTCTGGAAGGATATGAAGAGGAGGGAAAGATCCTCAGTCTCCAGGCATGGCCAAGAGCTGAGACCTAGTTCGATCCCAGCAAAAGGATTAGGTCATCCTGCTGTAGACAGCTACCCTTGTCAAGTCTTTCCAGCCGAGGGCTTTCCACTTAGCCTTTCACCTAATCCTCTCAAGGACACTGCCAGGCTGGCCTCACTAGTGTCTCACCGTTCTGAGGAGGGAACTGGGGTGCAGACAGGTCATGCAACATCAGAGCTGCCAGCCCGGGGAGTTGGGAGGCGAGTCCATGCTGTGGGACCATAAATCCAACATAAAAATCCTTCCTCCGAGTCCTCTAGGTGCTGCTGTTTCTTGCTAAGATCACAGACACACAACACACACATGCACAGAGGGGTCCTTGGCCAGCCAGGCTGAAAGCGATACAAGTTTATTCTGTTACAGTTCTGAGGTCAAAATCTAAAGTCAAAGTGTCAGCAAGGCGGTTCTCTTCTGGAGGCTTCGGGGAGAATGCTTCCTTGACTTTCCCAGTTTCCCGAGGCTGCTCGCTTGCCTTGGCTTGTGGCCCCTTCCTCCTTCTTTAAAGCTAGCAGTTTCTTGCTTCTGTTGTCACATCTACTACTGACCCTCCTCTTCGGCCTCCCTCTTTGAGGACCCTGTGACTACACTGGGCCCATGCAGATAATCTGCAATAACCTATCTCAAGATCCTTAACCTAATCACATCTGCAAAACTCCCTTTGCTGTATAAAGTAGTATATTCACAACTTCCAGGAATTATCATGTAGACATTTTTGGTAGGGCAGAGGGGAGAGTGGTAATTATTCAGTCCACCCAACCCTCCTTGGAGTCAACCAATATTAATGGTTTGTTTGAATCATTCCAGAAATGTTTTTACATAATGCTTTATTTATAATTAGTAAATATATGTATATAGCCTCCCCCACCCATTTTTAAAATAATCCATGTGGCATCACTCCATATCAATTCTCAAAGAGTTCCCTTCTTCCTCTTCTTTTATCAAGTCTCCATTAAGTCCATTGTATGGAAATACCAAATTAATTTCACTGTTTTCTTCCTGGTGGACTTTTGGACTTGCTTCTGATTCTTTATAATTATAATGCAACTATAATAATCTTGTCTTTAGGACTATACTCAATTTGAAATAATCTTGTGTTTCAGAATTTGAGGATGTCATTTAAGACATTAAAATCTCACAAAGCTTTTTGGGGGAATCATTTCCTAAGGTTCTTTACTGTCTGAGCCACGGCTTCCTTGGTGGCTCAGAAGTTAAAGAATCTCCCTGCCATGCAGGAGACTTAGGTTCAACCCCTGTGTCGGAAAGATCCCGTGGAGAAGGGAATGGCAACCCACTCCAGTATTCTTGCCTGGAAAATCCTGCGGACAGAGGAGCCTGGCACCTATAGTCCATGGGGTCGCAAAAAGTTGGACATGACTGAGCAACTAACACACACACACACACACACACACACACACACACACACATTTCCTAAGATTAACTGTACTGCCCGCCCCCCTGGCCCACACAGGGCTTCCTCCATCCCGCCTTCCTTCTGTGCCCTGAGGACCTCATCCCATCACACTTTCAGTTCTTTATACCTTCATGTGAATATGCTTGAGGGAGGCGCCCATGCTGCCAGAAGGATATATTTTAAGCCTTGTCTTTCATGATGGTATGAAAGGCTCTTAAGAGGCTTCAACAAACAAATAAGGGGATTCTTCTTCAGGAAAGTCCGCCATGCTGGTCAGCCTCACTGTGTCAGGCTGATTCGACTCCAAAATCACTGACATGGACAGACAACAGAAAGAACTCAGAGGTGCAGAGACACTGTGATTTGCTTAAGGTCACCAAAGTATTTATGGCCGAGTTCAGACCTGACCGGGGGGGCCACAAAAGACACCTCTGCCCAAGGTGCATGGGGAGCACAGTCTGTCTGAATGGATCCTGGCCTCACTGGTTATCTCCCAGGGCCAGCTGTGCACACCGGGCTCGGAGGGGCTTCCCTGGACTCTGAGTGGTCGCACGGCTCAAGGACACAGGGAAGGACTGAACTGGGCTTGTGGGTGCTTTTTGTTTGGTCTTCACAGTGTTTACTTTAATTTGCTGCCAAAGAAAATATATAATGTGGAGAGAACAGTATCATAAACAACACACACCTACCCCTCAGTTTCAACTCTTGACCTATCTGCTTCACTTCTATCCAACCCTCCTTCCCTTTCCACCCCTGGATTATTTTGCAGCAAATCTAGATATATCAGCTCATTGCAAACATTCATTATGTGTCTCTATCACAAAGAAACTCTTCTACAATCCTTTTTAAAAGGATTTTTGCCCCAGAAAGTAGAAAGCTTTACAGAGGAAAAAAAAAATCCAGATTTCTGTCTTCTCCTAGTAAGATGGAAGCTCTGTCCACACTGGACTGGAAGGTAATCACAGGTTACAGCTGAGTGGACACTGCTCTTTAGATAAGGAAGATGATGCCTACTTTGCTGCAGTCCCCAGCACTCCCTACTGTCCCCTACCTGGCCAGCTCAAATATGTAAATCACTTGCCTCATTTCTGGCAGCACTGCATGTGTGTGTGTGTATGAGAGTTTTTTCCTTCTTTTTTTTTTTTTAAAAAAGTTTCTATATTTTTATTTTCTATTGGAGTATAGTTGATTAACAATGCTATGTTAGCTTCAGGTGTACAGCAAAGTAATTCGTTATATACATACATGTATCTATTCTTTTCCAAATTCTTTTCCCACGTAGGTTGCTCCATATCATTGAGCAGAGTTACCTGTGCCATACTGTAGGTCTTTGTTGATTATCCATTTTATATAAGCATTTAATTTTTGTAGGGAATTGACTTAAAGGAGAAGGTAGACAAGACTTCAACAGCTTGAAAAATGTGAAAATTGACTAGGAGATAGTACAGTGTGTAAGGCAGTTTGTATAACACCATCAGGCATTTGGAAGGAAGCTTCGAAAGTTGAGATGTAACTAAATTTAGGAATTTTGCTCAGAGACCAAGACGGAAGCAGTGGTGAGGGTTGGGGGTGGTAGAGAGACAGCCTATTACACGATGGAATCTTCCACAGACTTTCTCATTCAATCATGAATCTCACCCCAAAAGTAGGGTTTATCCCTATTTCACAAATGAGGAAACTGAGGCAAAGAGAAGTTACGTAAGCTTCCCAAGGCCATTCAGGTAACGAGCAGCAGAATCAGGATTCAAACCTGGAGAATGCCTGGCTCTAAAATGAAGCCTCTTCACCAGAACCACGGATCCTTTATCTATTTATTTGTTTTATTAAAATCTTTTTATGTCTGCAGTAGGTTGTGTGCAGGCTTTCTCTAGCGTGGAGAGAAGGAAGCAGGAGACACTGACCACCATCTCCTCCCCACAGGTTGTCCCCTTCACTGGGATGATCCAAGGGGGTCTCCAGGATGGACACAAGATCACCATCATTGGGGCCGTTCTTCCCTCAGGCGGGAACAGGTACCGGGAATTGTCTCTCTCAGCCTCGCCCTGAGTGAACCACGGTGCTGTCAGCTCAGGAGGGTCCACCCAGCATCCTCCAAGTGTCCGCACCTGGCTCCGGGGATGGGAAGGGCCCGGCCCTGCCAACAATACATGAGACCCCGGCCACTTGCTTGTAGCATCCAGGGCACCATTAAGCAGACTCCCCAGAGACAGGGGGGATGGAGGCTCACAGTCTAGGGAGGGAAGCAGGCCAGCCCAGAGCAGAGTTCTGGGACTGAACCTCGTACACAGTGACCCAGAGCTGCAGACATGTCAACTCCCTCCATTTCCTGCAGGCACCTGCATCTGCTTCAGAAACCTCATGTGGGCTGACATGGAAATATCTAAACTTGCCCTCAAAGTCGCGGTTTGGTGTCTTTCAGTTTCAAGGTCTTTGCTGCGAAAGTCAATTCAAAGAATAAATATCTCGGCTCTGTTTCCCATCCCTCTCCTTCCCGAGGTGGGCTGTCTGGGAACACAGAAGAGCTTGCACATATTCTCAGAGGCGGGAGGGTCATCAGTGGCTCAAGCAGCCCTGACTGACCCCTGCCGAGGGCCGGGTGACCCAGAGGCCTGCACCATGTGCCTGTGCGGGTGGCGTCCAGGTGGGCTGCACCCTGAGGTCCACAGTGTACACCGAGGCCCCTCTGGACACGTGAGTTCCCTCAGAAGCCTCTAGATGACTTCCTCTGCCACTGCCTCCCCTGCCAGGTGACACAGGCACACTGACCATGGGACTCTGAGAGCCCTGCGTGCCCCCAGGGGACTCGGAGGGAGGTGAGGCACCTGGTTTCCCAGAAACCGTCCCAGCAGGGGAATCGGGACCCTTGTCTCTGAACTCCCATCCCTCCTCTCTCCCCCTCCCTGTGCCGACCCTTCCTCCCAACACAGGAGGGCTTTCTACTCCACTCTGTCTAACAGACCTGTCTCTACCTCCGATCGTCCCCCTTCTGATGGGAGCTGCTGTTCTCTCCTTCCCTGAGGCAGAATTTTCAAAGGAACACAGCCATGAAGCTGGAGGACGGCAAAGGGAAGATTATACCCCGATATTTCAGAAACACTATTCTTCACTTTAAGAGGAACAGGGACTTTGATTTTCTCACTCTAGAATCACTTGGAACATCCTTTCCTTTTGGTGCTCCCAGAGGGAGCATCTAGGGCTCAGGTCCCGGCCAGTTCTGTTGGTCTTGCTGGCTGAGAGCTCACCAAGCACCTTAGTGTTGAGGACAACACCCCAAACTCACCCTCGCAACTGATAAAGCAATGGGTTCTCAGGCTTTCCCTGGAAGGTGTGTGGGCACCCCTCCACGCTTCCACTGCAGCGGGCAAGGGTGCCATCCTTAGTTGAGGAGCTAAGATCCTGCAGGCCATGCTGCACAGTCCAAACAAAGAAAAAACCAGAACTTGGCCCTGCAGAGAGAATGTCTGCTGAGGGCCGCCCGTGGGTGTGCTGCAGCGCCGGGCTCTGTGGGGCTGGCACGGGAACAAGGCGTGCTCTCGGGCTGCTGTGTGTTGGTTGGGGAGACCAGAGTAACTCTGAGAAGCAGGCTGTGAACCGCACTGGTTCTGAGTTCAGGCAAGGTGGTGGGACAGAATTCTTGCTGGAGAACCTCAGATCAGAACTTGGTTTGGGGACATGCAGGAGTTCCATCTGGGAAAAGTCAGAACAAACATTGATTGCACCCCCTTCATGAGCCAGGCCCCTTGGAAGCTCCTTTTCTTTTTAGCCCTCACCTTAGAGTCATGGCTGTACCCAGAGGAGGTTGGGAAGGTGAGGAGAGATGGGAACAAAGAATCACTTACTTGGCATCCTCGGGCCGCCTCGATCGTCATCCCTGAAGGAAGGCAATCACCCCCTTTCCTGGGTGGGGCAGCTTAAATAGCGTGGTCTTGGTCATCGCAAACAACAAACAGGGCAGAGCTGGGCTCGGGGTCCAGGCCTGCTGACCTCACTGGGGGCAGGTGGACACACGACGGCCTCCATGCCCAGAGAGCTAGGGTTTATTTTACGTCTCCCCTTTAGACACCGTCTCTGTAGGGGTCCCACCAGTTCTTTCCACTTGTCCTCTTCTGTCCCAACTTAGTGGACGTGGGCAGGCCTCGGCGACCACTTGGTCCAAAAGGCTCTCCCTTCCAGGCACATTTTTCGAGTTCCAACTTGGATACAAATTTCTTTACCCAGAGAAATTCACACTGTAAGGGCAAAATGTGGTAACTGAACAAAAGCACATTAGTGCAAATTAGGTGAACAAAACAGACAGCAGCAGAGTAGGGATGGGCATCAACCAGCCATGCAGGCTGTGTGCAGGTTCCCAGACGGATGTCAGTGAAAAGTGTGAGGACTTCCTGCTCCCACCCTTGGGAGTAAACCAGGACACCAAGCACCGCCTGATTTCCCCCCATCTAGGTTTGCTGTGAACCTTCAGACCGGCTATAACGACAGTGACATTGCCTTCCACTTCAATCCTCGGTTTGAAGAGGGTGGGTATGTGGTCTGCAACACGAAGCAGAGAGGAAGCTGGGGGACGGAGGAGAGGAAGATGCATATGCCCTTCCAGAGGGGGTGTTCATTTGAGCTCTGCTTCCAGGTACAGAGCTCAGAGTTCAGGGTGAGTTGGAACTCTCCTCTCGTCCCTTCAGCTGCCTGTCCCCCTGTCTCGATCAGGCGCCATGTATGGTCTTAAAATAGTCACGTGAACAACACCTTTGTACAGAGAAGAGGATCATTTCCTTGTAAGGCTGCAGTCCCCTTACACCTTCCCCTGCATTTTACAAGTGTAGTTGCTTCTTTTACTCCAGAAACAAGCACTAGAGGTCACCACGGGGCTTTTTGGCCTCCTGGTGTCTCTACAGTCCAAGTTATTCCCATTTCTCTGTTGTGCCCCTTCTTCCACTCCAGGTCTCTGGGAACATTTCTTTTTCCTGTTACCTCGTTGGTGCCTTTATCCAGGTGTAATTAAGAACTTGGTTTTACGCAGCAGCAGCAGCAGGACATTGCACATTGCTTTGGCAAGCAGAGCAGTGTCTCTGGGCTTGGGAAGAAGGAGGGGGCGGAGTGAGTCCACCTGTGTCTGTGCTTCTCTTTGTGAACACGAATATCATCACACCCTTGTCATATAACCTGATGTCACCTCTGCTCCCCACCAACATTTGTATGTATATTTCAACATGCATATTTCAGTAATACCCCAGGTGAGCTATGCTTAGAAAGACAAACTACTGCAATAAACAACCAACCAAAAGAATGAAAAAGCAACGACTAGAGCCAGACAGAGATAGTGTCTGGATGCCCTTTGGGTCCCAAGCATGTTCCTGTGACTGGCACATCTCTGAAGGCTGATGCCCGGATCTACAGGGAATAAATGTGAAAACTAGATGCAGGTCTAAACTTCTAGAAGCAGGGGTCCCGGAGGCCCAGGTGTGCTCCCGCCTGGCTGGGGTCCCCCTCCCTGGCATGTCACGTCTCTCGGCAGGTGATGGTGAACGGGAACCTCTTCACGCAGTATGCCCACCGCGTGCCCTTCCACCGCATCGACGCCATCAGCATCACGGGTGTCGTGCAGCTGTCCTCCATCAGCTTCCAGGTCAGACTGTCCACCCAGCACTCGTCCCCCAGGGCTGGGAGCGGGGCCCAGTTCCCTGGGCCTGGGCCCTGCTGCATGGACCCAAAGTGCCAGCCAGTCTCCTTTCCACGCCCCCAGCTCCCTTCTTCTCCTCCTCCTCGTGTTGCTGTCTCTGTTTGGGACACCCGCTCAGTCTTCTGGACTCAGATGCCACTCGTCTCTGTTTCTCTCTATCCCCACTCTGCTTAGGAGGCCGTGTGGTGGTAGAAAGAACCCGGGCTTGGGAATCAAACTGAATCCAACTCAAATCCCCAGCTCTGCCATTCTCATTGGTTGGGGGATCTGGGACAAGTGACTTCACCTCTCCCAGCCCCAGTTTCTTCAGCTGTGCAAGGAGCAGGGTCTGCTGCCCCACAGGTCGCTGTGTCAGCTCAGTGAGGTCACAGCCATCGAGGGCACAGAACAGCCTGCTGGGCCACTCCCAGGTCTATTTGATCTTCTCTGCGTTCTGAAATTTTTAACATGTAACCAACATCTAAAAGGTCGGGGCAGTTTTACAAGATGAAAGAGTTCTGGAGTTGGATGGTGGGGATGGTTGTACAATTATGGAAGTCAACCTAACACCACTGACCCACACACTTAAAAAGTAGTTAAGATGGTCTTTTCTACGGGACGTGCATTCTGCCACAGTGTAGCAGGAAAAAGGTCAGGTAATAGCACATGGAAATCTGGATTTCGGTTTTTTTGTGTGAAAACTGGGAAGACTGGGGTATGGTGGGCTCACATTCTGCAGGGCCTCAGGCTACTGATTGGGAGCTACTGTCACCACTCTGGTATCTGTGCATGCACCTTGAGATGGGAAAGGCACGCAGCAGGCCCTTAACAAATACTGGGTCCTCTTCTTTGGTCTTCATCTTTCATATTCCTTCCCTCCTTAACTCTCTCCCATGGGGGTGGAGGAGAGAGGAGAGAAAAGTAGAGATGGAGAGAGAGATGGAGGTGGAGAGAGAGACAGAGAGATCAAGGTGCAGGTGGAGAGAGGAAGTGGAAAGAGAGATGGAGAGAGAGACAATGATAGAAAGAGAGATGGAGGTGGAGATGGAGAGATGGAGAAGGAGAGAGAGAGGGAGGTGGAGAGAGATGGAGAGGGATGGAAAGAGAGATGGAAAGAGAGATGAGGTGGAGAGAGATGGAAAGAGAGATGGAGGTGGAGAGAGATCGAGGCAGAGACAGAGATGGAGGTGGAGAGAGATGGATGGAGGTGGAGAGAGACTGAGGAAGAGAGAGAGATGGAGGTGGAGAGAGATCGAGGTAGAGAAAGATGGAGGTGAAGAGAGATGGATGGAGGTGGAGAGAGACCAAAGCAGAGAGAGAGATGGAGGTGGAGAGAGATGGATGGAAGTGGAGAGAGATGGAGGTGGAGAGAGACTGAGGCAGAGAGAGAGATGGAGGTGGAGAGAGATCAAGGTAGAGAGAGATGGAGGTGAAGAGAGATGGATGGAGGTGGAGAGAGACCAAAGCAGAGAGAGAGATGGAGGTGGAGAGAGATGGATGGAAGTGGAGAGAGATGGAGGTGGAGAGAGAGACGGAGGTGGAGAGAGATGGATGGAGGTGGAGAGAGATCGAGGTAGACAGAGAGATGGAGGTGGAGAGAGATGGATGGAGGTGGAGAGAGACCAAGGCAGAGAGAGAGATGGAGGTGGAGAGAGATCGAGGTAGAGAGAGATGGAGGTGGAGAGAGATGGATGGAGGTGGAGAGAGACCGAGGCAGAGAGAGACGGAGGTGGAGAGAGATGGATGGAGGTGGACAGAGATCGAGGCAGAGAGAGAGATGGAGGTGGAGAGAGATGGACAGCGAGATGGAGGTGGAGAGAGCGCTGGCTAGCCTGCTGTTACTCCCTGCAGCCCAGCCTTTCCTCTGTGGGTCCTGCGCATCCCTCACTCCCCCTCCTGTCTGATTCGCTCCTCCCTGCCTGGCCCCTGCTTTCCCACTCTTCCTTGGCTCCATTAATGCTTCTGTTCACCCCATGGTGCATGGGGTTTTGTTTTAACAGAACATCCGTGCAGCTCCCAAGCAGCCCGCCTGCTCCAAGGTGCAGTTCTCCCAGGCTGTCTGTCTCCCACCCAGGCCCAGGGGGCGCAAATCAAATGTGAGTTTAACAGAGGCCTGGGGAGGCTGAGCCATCAGCACGAAGGACACAGTGTCTGAGACACTGGTCTAGTCAGCAGGCTAGTCAAGGTCTCCAGGCCCCGTTATGCCCAAAGGTTCATCCACACCCCCAAGCCCAGAGCTGGGGACCTGGGAGTTGTCCTCAGTTCTTCCTTCCATCATTATCTCTCCAGGGCACCGGCGCCTCTCCTCCCAAAGCCACTGGCTTGGTCCAGGCCATCCACCCCCTCACCACCCCACCCATGGCCTGGCTCTCCACCCCCACACACCCACCCACCCACCACCACTGTTTGTTCCCACGCACAAATCCAATTGCATCTTCCCCATGTTTTAAAGTCCTAAAGGCCCCCAAGTCCTTCTAGAGAAAGCCCAGATTCCCCAGCAGAATCTGCAGAATCCTCCCCGGGCTTGCCCCAGTCTTCCTCCCGGCCTCACCCATGAAGCTCACGCAGCCTCCACTACTCACGAGGGGCAGTCTTGGGCCACCATGCTTTTGGCAAGTGCCGCCCCTGTGCTGGGCTTGCTCTGCCACTCACCCCCAGCCAACCCTGAATGGCCCTTCGAAGCTCTCCTTAAGTGTGGCTCCTGTGGAGCTCCGTCCCGGATTGGCGGCTCACTGGATGCCCCTGCATCCCTACAGACTCTCAATATTTCTGTGCTACGTCAGTCATCATGTCCTGATATAACTGTGCTTATGTATGTCTCTCCATCACTCCTCTCCCCTGCTTCCCTACACCCACCAGGCCCTCTGTGGGCTCGGATTGTAGCTGGTTCATTCATGTATCCCAGCATTTTCCACAGCGCCTCGCATGCAGTAGGGACTCAGTTAATGAATGTGGAATAGGTTTGCAAGAGGAACAGTCTGCTGGGTGAAGGCAAGGTCTTGGACAGGAAGGGGAGCAGGACCTGCCCTTTCCTCAGCCACTTAAGCAGTGAGGACTGAGGGGAGGGGGGTCTCTCTACCCAGCCCTTCCCATGCCCATCACGGTACAGCCAGGGCACCTGCCTCCTGCCATGTGGACCCAGGATTGGTAGAGCTCCAGGGAGCCTTTGCAGGGCAGCCCGACTCTGGCCCTGGCCTGGGGAGGATGGGGCGTGATGGATACTATCAGAAGAACTGGGTACCATTTTGGATTTTATCTCTTGATATCTGGGTGAGCTTGGGCAAGTTGCCTAATTTTCCTGAGAACTGGTTGCTTCAGCAGCAAAACAGGAGGTAAGGATGCCTCTCTCATTTGTAAAGTCTTGAAGCCAGAGCCTGGCACACAACAAATCTCCAGCCAATGTTAGTGTTCACCTTATGGGTGAATTAGGGCACTGGGAATAATGGTTTTGTCTCAGGGAGCTAAAGGAAGTGAAATGGTCTGCATCAGATATGGCCTCCTCTCCTTTTGAGGGCTTTGCCGGTGGCTCAGATGATAAAGAATCTGCCTGCAATGCAGGAGACTCGGGTTCGATCCCTGGGTCAGGAGGATCTCCTGGAGAAGGGAATGGCAACCCGCTCCAGTATTCTTGCCTGGAGAATCCCATGGAAAGAAGAACCTGGCGAGCTACTGTCCATGGGGTCACAAAGAATCAGACACTACTGAGTGACTAACACTTTCACTTTCCCCTTCTGAAGGAGCCAGTGGGAAAGTTCCCCCTTCTCCACTTCCAACCCCTCCCTGACACTGTTGCATAACCACAGTGTATCCTGAGGGGGATGGGTGAGAATCTGGGCGCCCAGAAGGCTCAGGAAGGCTTGCTCGGCAGCAGGAAGGAGGCATTTCTTACCACAGGTCTTGCCGCCATCTCACCCTCATGCGGCACAAATGTTAACCACTATTTTCGCTTCTCATCCCCTTCAGCCTCCAGGGATCTGGCCAGCCAACTCGGCTCCCATTGTAAGTCTCTTGCTCTATCTTTAGAAGCTTTTCGCTTTGTTTCTTCCTGTGGGTTAAAAGAGAGCTTTCCCAGTGGCTCAGAAGGTAAAGAATCTGCCTGCAAGGCAGGAGACCCGGGTTCAGTCCCTAGGTGGTAGATTAAAGGAGGAAGCAAGCCAAACACTGGGCTTCTCCCATTGGAAGGTAGGGCCACCCAGGCCAGACCCCTGGACCGTCTGCCTGGCTGTGGTGGTAACAGTGGGAGGGTTTTGGGTTGGGGGAAGGGTGGCTAGCCCTGATGAATTGGGAAACAGCCCCGAGGGCCACTGGTTTGCTCAGGCCTCTGTCAGTCTGTGGGCAGCCACAGGACGCCAAGACTCCGCTTCCACTTCTTCCTTCTGCAAAGTGAAGCTATGCTGGAGTGATTCCCCTAAGAAAGACAGGCCACACACCACAAATGCGTATTTGTTCTCAGAAGAAACCTTTGCCCCTATCTCATGCCCGTAAGAGAAGAAATATCTCTACCCACCAATTTGGAGGTACCTTCTGGCTGGTTACAAGCCCAAGATGAAACTCTCCTAAGAGGAGAGAGTTAAGTGTTAAGTGCCACCTCTGGGGGCAGGTGGTGGTCTTCGCACAGGTGAGAGCTGGTTAAAAACGTGGTTTCTTCCTTCCAGGCTCAGACCTTCGTCCACACCATACACAGCGCCCCTGGACAGATGTTCCCTGTAAGTCTGAACACTCTGACCAGCTCACAGCCCCACTACGTGCCCCTTTACCAGAGGCTGAATTCTCTAGGTCCAGGGTCAGGAAGAAAACAATTTAGCAAGGAGGGTGGGGCCATTTGGGGCTGAGGTCTTTCGCTCAGGGGACATGCACACAAAACTCTCCTTAGAGTCAGTAGAGGTTCTGGATCAGGCTGGATTTACCCAGTGGCGCAAGAAATTAATCCCTTAGTGGTCACTCCAGTGTTCTTGCCTGGAGAATCCCAGGGACGGAGGAGCCTGGTAGGCTGCCGTCTATGGGGTCGCACAGAGTCGGACACGACTGAAGCGACTTAGCAGTAGCAGCAGCAGGGGCCAGCAGGAAAACAGATCCTTCTGTCCCTGGGGTGGCGGGTGGGTGTGGCGCGCAGTGCTCCCAGTATCTGGATATGAGACCTTGCATCCAGAAGACGAGTCCCTGGGATGTCTGTCACTGCTGATCAAGGGCGTAGGCTGCTTCTCCGCCTCCGCCTCCGCCTCCGCCTCCTGCCGAGACAAAGCACACAGGAGCCTAGAGTCAATGGGGCTGTCCTTGGAGGGGCTGAGAGGCAGGTGACCATGATGGGATCCAGGAGTACGACAGGAAGGCCCACCAAGGTTGATATGCGGAGGAGGGTGGCTGGGAAAACCCAAGAGCTGAAACCTTTACTACTTCAGTCTTCTATTGGAGCATCCTCTCTAGAACGCGCGGTCTCACAAGAGTTTGCGCATACGTGTGCTTACGCACTCCCGCCCTGACGTTCTCAATCTCATTTCAACAGAATCCCGTGATCCCACCCGCGGTGTATCCCAACCCGGTTTACGTAAGTGGTTTCTCGGGGAGGAGGGGAGGTTTGGTTTGTGCTGTGCAGCGTTGGGGGGAGGGGGAGAGGGCAGCTTTCAAAATTAAAAGCAGTGCCTTAGTAAACTGAAGTTCTGGAAACTTCCAAGTAACTTAGAAGACTTAACAAAAGGAGCTTTCACCTTTAAAATCATCCCTTCACCCTTAGCATATCATACAGCCTCCCCTTCTCAGCCTAAGCATCCTTTGCGTCCAACCAAAGCTCTTTTCCTGAAGGTAAATGTCCATTAATTTGAGGAATGCTGGAAAGGTTTTCTTTGTCGTTTACTGAGCCAAGTAAAGATACCATGGAGTTCTTTCTTGAAGATACAGACACAACAAACTGTGGGCTGACAGTCCAGATGTATAGAAATTGGCACAAAGGTCTCCCTAGGGTGGCGGCTGCTCTGGCTGCTGCTGGCTGACCTGCCCCATCCCCTTCCCACAGCAGCTACCTTTCTTCACCTCCATCCTGGGTGGGCTGTACCCCTCCAAGAGCATCCTGGTGTCGGGCACCATCCTGCCCAGCGCTCAGAGGTAAGCCAGGCCTCCTGGGGAGAAGAGACACCCCAAGGTCATTCTAGCCACCCCTCTGCCTCGGGGCAGAGAGTCCATGGGAGTGGCCCGCCCCCCAGGTTCTACATCAACCTGCGTTCAGGGAGTGACATCGCCTTCCACCTGAACCCCCGCTTCAACGAGAATGCGGTGGTCCGCAACACGCAGATCAACGGCTCCTGGGGGTCTGAGGAGCGAAGCCTGCCACGAGGGATGCCCTTCTTCCGAGGCCAGAGCTTCTCGGTGAGATGTTGCCACCTGGAGCCTGAAGGGGCTCCCAAGCGGCAAATGGAGGAGCGGGTGGAAGGCATCTGGGGGCACGCTGATCGAGACATGAGTTGACGCCTCTAGTGTGAGGCCTGGCCTCAGAAGAAGAGAAACTGTTCACCAAATGACTGCTATTATCTTTTACTGTTACTGTCCTGCATAAGGCAGGGGGCAGGTACTATCGGCTGTTACAGATAAGGAAACTAATTCACAAGTGTAGGTTACTTGCTAAGGTCACACTTGCTAAGGTCACACAGCCAATCAGTGTGGGATGGGACTTGAGAATGAGGTGTCATTCATTCACTCACTCACTCACTCATTCAACAGTCATTTATCAGCTATTTCATCCAGGCCCGCTTTGAGCAGAAAGTACCCCAGGGGCTGGGGGGACAGTTATGACGCCAGCAGTCTAGGTCCTGACCCCATGGAGTTTACAACCGAGGTGGGAGGAGGAAGAAAGAAACAATGGACAGATCACCATGGAATAGCAATGGGTACCACAGAGAGAGCAAAGTAGGATAAGGAACAAGTGAGCCCCAGGGTCCTGCGGCCTTAGGAGGGGGCAGATCTCAGAGGAGGCCAGAGTGCATGTGGGACCTCGGTGGTGGGAGGAGCCCAGCTTGCAAGATTTAGGAGCAGCAGAGGGAAGGGTCATGGGCACGGCCTGTCTAGGAAGCAGGGAGGACAGAGAGGTGAGGGGTGGAGGGTGGGAATTCTGGAGGCTGGGATGACACAGAGCTAGATTCTCAACACTGACTATACACTCAGACCACCTGAGAGCTTGAAAAAGAAAAATCAATGCCTGGCCCCACTCCAGGCCCATGAGGGGGTGAGCCTGGGCACCTGTATTTTTTGGGGTGGGGGACTGCACTGGGTCTTCATTGCCGTCCATGGGCTTTCTCTAGTTGCGGCAAGTCGAGTCTGCTCTCCAGTTGCGATGCATGGGCTTCTCGTTGGCAGTGGCTTCTCTTGTTGCAGCTCGTGGGCTCAGTAGTTCTGGCCCCGGGGCTTAGTTGCTCAGTAACGTGTGGAATCTTCCCAGACCAGGGACCAGACTGGTGTCCCCTGCATTGGCAGGCGGATTCTTAACCTCTGGACCACCAGGGAAGCCCCATCTGTGCTTTGAAATATGCCCTGATACTCCTCTCCCAGAGTTGAAAATGACCAATAGAGGGCTTGGGGGCCAGTGAAGGGATTTGGATTTTAGTACCAGGTGTTGGTGTGTTTCAAGCCAGAGAGCGGTACACTTTGATGGCTGTGTGACCTTAAGCAAGTGGCTTAACTGCTCTGTGCTTCCATTTCCTCATCTAAAATATGGGGCTACAAGTAATACCAATCTCGTGGAGAAGCAAGAAGGAAATGAGATCGTGTCCGTGACATGCTTAGGACAGTGCCTGGCGTGCAGGGACCATTCTGCTGGTGTCAGTGTGCGGCGGGCACGATGATAGTCTAACAGAAGTGCTCCCGGTGCCTCTGGAGGATGTCGGGAAGGAAAAGACAAGTTAAGGGGCTGCCGCAGCAGGAACACGAGCACTGACCACGCCTGTGTGCCGGGTCCTAGGGGTATGGATGACATAGGCCAGGCCTAAGGGGGCATCTGACTTGACTCGATGGGGGTCAGGAGGTGGGGAGTTTCCCCAATAGCTCAGCAAGTAAAGCATCTGCCTGCCAATGCAGGAGACATAAGAGACATGGGTTCCATCCCTGGGTTGGGAAGATTCCCCTGGAGAAGGAAATGGCAACCCACTCCAGTAGTCTTGCCTGGAGAATCCCATGGACTGAGGAGCCTGGCGGGCTAAAGTCCAAAGGGTCGTAAAGAATGGGACACGACTTAGCGACTGTGAATGCACAGGAGGTGTGGGAAGGCTGGTTTGAGGAAGGAAGGTGAATCCTGAAGAGGGGTTAGCAGTGATCCATGTGGACAAGGTGTGCAGGGTGGGGAGCGATGACGTTCTGGGTGGGGGTGCGAGGCGGGGAACAGAATACGGAAAAGGTGCTGGGAAGGAGCGCACGAGGCGGGTTTGGGCACAAGGGAATCCTTCAGTGTGGCTCAAGTGCAGGTCTGGGTCTTGCTTGACTGAAGTTTGGGGAAGTTGGGAAGGAGGGAGGGAGACGAGCCTGCCTTCCACTTGAGGACAGCCCAGGTGGGGTGCGAATGTCGGGGGTCTGTCTGTCCAGGTGTGGATCATGTGTGAAGGGCACTGCTTCAAGGTGGCCGTGGACAGTCAGCACCTGTTTGAATACCACCACCGCCTGAAGAACCTGCCCGCCATCAACAACCTGGAGGTGGGGGGCGACATCCAGCTGACCCACGTGCAGACATAGACCGGCCCTGCCCTGTGCTGCTATCTGGATCTGCTCACCACCCACATCTTCCCTGCCTCGGCCCCAGCCCCAGCCCTTCCCAGGCTGCCCAGCATCTGGGGGCTTTGCTGGAGAGATCACGACCTTGGCTGGCTCTGCTCCTGGCTGCAGCCAGCGCAGAGCGGAGAGGGCAGCTGGCCAGGACCGGGCAGCACCCAGAGCCTACAGAAGATGGGTGGTCCACAGGCAGAAGGCCCTGTTCAGTTCCTGTGGCAGAAAGGGAGGGTCCTGGCCTTCCCAGGCTCCAGGCCTGCAGCCCCACCTGCCTCGAAACCACATTCCCATCCCCCATTCAAGTTCACCTAGTCCGAGTGCCAGCTGTCACTCCTCATGGGAAGCGGCATCCTCGACCCCTCCCCTTTCTCCAACCTTGACTCTCTCCCCGCTCTGTTAAGTCTACCCCGCTGACACCCCTCTGGCCCCCACTAATGAACCGGAACCGTCTCGGCAGGGGGCTGTCCCTTTTCCCAGTGTCCTTCGAATAAAGAAAGAAAGAAAAAGACTTGTTGGTTTTATTAAATGAATCTTGAGACGTTTTGTTGTCTCCGGAATTGAGAAGATCCTGGCTGAGGGAAGGGGAAGGAGAGATCATTGGTTCACTTTGATCAGGGGGCTTCCTGACACTGCACCCTGCTCCCAGCGGGTCCCCCACCAACCCCACAAGGGTGTGGGAGAAAGCTCAGACCCCCTCTGGATGGGAATCTTTGCTGGAACCTTGGTGACAGAGGTGAACCCCAGAAAACCAGTGGCTCCATGCTTCTGAAATGGGCTGGACCAGGCGGCCACATGGCAGGGCCGGTTCAGCAGAACCCTGGGTCCCAGTGGGAGGAGGAGGCTGGTGAGCTCCAGAGAAGCTGGCTCGGAAGAGAGGCCTGTGTGTGTGGTTCCGCTGTGGTTCCCCCGGCATCAGGGGTCTGTATGTGGGGAATGGGAAGAGACTCAGTGTGGGGGTTCTGCCGGCCACAGAGCCAGTGCCGGGGGACCCGGCTCTGTGTCCCTCCCCATGATGCCAGCACATCCTGCTAACTCCAAGAATCCAGTCCTTGGGAACCAGGGTGGGCTTGGACCAGCAGCACCTGGGGGCTCCTTAGAAATAGAGAATCCAGGCTCTGCTGCAGATCTCATCAGTCTGCGATGTAACAAGAGCCCAAGTGGTCCCCTGCTCGCTGGAGTGGCAGAGGCCCTGGTCCAGGGCACTGGCCTTGACCACGTTGTACAGATGCATCGCTAGGACACTGTGGTGGCGTGTCCCTCCTCCTCCTCCCCCACCCACCGGCCACCCCACCTGAGCAGGAGTGGGGGAGGGGAAAAGGGGGCCAAGGAGCCAAGGAAACAAGAGTCCAAACCCAGGCTGGGAGCCAGATTTAGCCAACCCTCCACTTAGCCTCTGGCTGAGTTCCTTCCTTGTTTCCACTGGGCTCAGTCCCTGAGGAAGCCTTCCCTGTGGAAGACGTGTGTCCTTCACTCACCATCAAGTCCTTGACACGTAGCCCAGCCTCACCTGCTTTGTCACCCAGGAGCCAAATCATTATTGGCCAAACTGTCATGAAACAGGCAGCCCCAGAGCAGAAGGCGGTGACTCCCGCAACAGGGCTGCAGGGCAGGCCTTCACTAAAGGACTGGCAGCTCGCGGCTCAGCTGGCGTCCTCAGGCCAGCTGTGCTTCCTCGCCTCCGTCACAGGTTTTCAGATGTGCACAAAACTTCATGTGCTGCCCCCAGGCCCAGTGGGCATTTCAGAGAAGCAACGTAGCCAAGCTGGTATGTCCCTTTGTGGGGGATTTTTGTCCAAGCTGTGGGAACCCCACCACCAGCCAGCCAACCCTAACTCTGTACAGCTTAAGGCTGCCTTCCTTACAAAACACACACATACATATACAGTGTGGTTAAAATAAAATGTATTTAGTATAAATATATCCATCATAGAATCATACAAGGAAGGCCCAAGAGGCAGACTGGGGTTTGCTTGTTTTAAATACAGAGGCATAAATAACTGTACATGGGCAGTTAAATACAGAGTGGTGTGACAGCGCCTCCTAGTGGTCACTCCAAGCGGTACAATCAAGGAAGTTCCATCTTTCTCACCTCTGGCCAGACACTGCAGATTTAGTCTCCAAGGGACCAGGGAGGCCAGTCTCTCCACCACCCCGGAGCAGGGGCTCAAGAGAGACAAAAGGTTCCACTCTGTCTCCAAGGCTGCTACTTGGTAGCAGGTCAAGTAAAGGGTTTGAGAGGGAAGGAGATGGGGAAATAAAATGAGAAGCTTGGGGATATAACCTCCCTCCAATCTCCCCAGTCCTGTGACCTCAGATAATTGAGAGTGGGTGCCATCATTAAGTTCCATGGCAGCAGCTTTAACTTCTGTGGGCGCCTGGAGCTCTGGGATCACTGGGCAGCCCTGCTGCCCCATCCTTTTTCACCTCATAGGGAAATACAGCACCAAAGATGTCTTCATGATAGCGCTTCTGGTTCTTTAAGGGAAAACAGAGACCAAGGTATTAATATCAGCTCTGCTGGTGCAGCCCCCTCTCACTCAGCAGGTACAGGCTGGGACCAGTCCCCAGGGTTCCCTGGTTTCCCCATCACACGGACACTCATGAACTATTTGCCTTCCCAATTGCAATGCTTAGATTAGATTTGAATCTCACTTAAGACTCTTTAGCTCCCATGAGTACCCACTCTGGTGTGAACCACAAAACATCTCCCCAAGCTTTATGATGGCCATTAAAGGCTGTTCATTGGAAAAGACCCTGATGCCGGTAAAGATAGAAGGCAGGAGGAGAAGGGGATGATGGAGGACGAGATGATTGCATGGCATCGTTGACTCAATGAACGTGAGATGGTGAAGGACAGAAAAGCCTGGTGTGCTGCAGTCCACCGGGTCGCAAAGAGTCGGACACGACTGAGCCTGCCCTGTGCTTGTCCCACAGGGCTCCAGGCACTGTGGGCTCTGAGATAAATATGGTTGGGAAATGCTGTGCACTTTCTCCCAGTCTTCAAGCTCTTTGATGCACAGCAGCATGTTAGGGACTCTGAGTGTCTTGCAGAAAATCAACACGTTTGCCTTTGTCTAACTGAGCAACCAGATCAGGATGGAGAGTCAGGCCTTCTAACAGCTCACCAGCTCTGACCTCCCGCCCTCTCTAGGATTCCTTTGAGTTCAGTCTGAGCCTGAGTTCCCTGGTTCCAGCTCCCAGGCCCATGCCTGTGACCTGCATCCCGAGCCCACACACCACCAGCGGCCCTACCTTGAGCTGGAAGAAATAGTCCTCCACCTGTTCCTCGTTGAGGCTCAGCGCAGTAGCCATCAGCTGCTTCAGGGTGCGGGCCACGTCCCGGGCCATGCGCACATCCCCACAGACATAGAGGTGGCCTTGCTCCTCGTGCAGCACGCGAAGCACCTCGCCCGCCAGCCGCTGCCGCAGGATGTCTTGAACATAGACCTGAAACCAGAGGAGATGGTGGGTCCAGACCCCCGCCTTTGAGGGCAAAGGCTGCGGTCAGGCCTCCTGGCCATGGGGAGGTGGGGAGGGGGCACAAGGGGCCATGGGGTGAGCACCCTCCCAGCCAGGGCCTTGCATGGGGACAATCAAGGTCGAGATGAGGAGGTGCACTGGTGCCCTGCCTGGCCCAGGCCTGAGTTGGGGCTGGAGACGTGAACACCGGCCACAGCCCTGTCCTTGAGGAGCTGACCTTCAGTGGAGCTCCCAGATTTAGCACACTTGCTCTGAATTTAGCACACTTCAAAGAGGCATCAATCAAGCCACTTGCCCTGCCCAGGGATCTGAGGCCCATCTGCTTACACCCCAGAAAATGAAGCCTCTCGGCGCAGACTGTCCAGGGGACCCTCCTTGTAATTCAGAGCAGGGTTCCCCAGATATTCAGAAGTCCTGGAGTCAGTCGGGGACTCCCTGCTCTTGCTTCACACAAGTGATGCCACCAGGCATGGAGATGCCACCAGGCATGGAGTACCAGCATGGGAGGGACCCAATGGGACAAGTTCACAAAGGCTGAGCCAAGAGACTGTTCTGACTGCCCAGGCTCTTGGGGCAAAGTGCCCACTGGGGTAGCAGAGTGAGTCAGCAGGCCATTCAGGGAACAGCAGCCACCCTCCAGCCTTGCGGTGCCTGGACCACCACCCACCCAACAGTTGTACATCCAGAGGAGGGAGCCTTCAGCAGGCTGGGCACTGGGGATGAACCCATACATGACCCTGACTTAGCCCTGACCATCTCAGGACCTGTCTCTTCTCCTGGAAGAGTGAACGTACATCAGTAGCTTCACAGCACCGCTCTGGTGACTGCACCATGGCTTCCATTTTATTTTTAAATATTTATTTGGCTGCACTGGGTCTTTGTTTCGGCATGCAGGATCTTTAGTTGCATGATGCCTGACCAGGGATTGAACTCGGTCCCCTGCATTGGGAGCATGGAGTCTCAGCCCCTAGAACACCAGGCAAGTCCCTTGCCTCTATTTTGGAGCTGAGGAGGTGAAGGCTCACAGAAGTAAGGAGCTTGTGGGGAGCCAGACACCCACCATAGTCTGTTCTTTAAATGCTCTGCCCTTTCTACACGCACAGTCGTGGCATTTACCTTGGGCTGGTCAGGCAGGCGGGAATAGGCGGTGTGCACCTCGTGCAGCGCCCCCTTGCGGGCCATCTCCAGCATCTCCTCCCAGTAGAGGTGGTCCTCTTCTGGGCGGCGGCACCCGAAAACCAGGGTCATGCGGCCGCCCTGGAGCCCTGCAAGACCCAGAGCAGGTTGCAGTTACCAGGGTGGCCAGCAGAGGGCAGGCGGATCATGCTGCAAGGCTGGCTGAGCTGGGCACCCAACTGGAATCCCATTTCACCACCACATCCTATCTAAAATAGTACTGTCCCTATTTTACAGATGAGGAAACTGAGGCCCAGGGCATTCATATCATTTTTCCACACATGCTGAGGTAAACTTGGGAGAGGGGCCAGGAAATGTCTGTGGGATGGTTACAGTTACAGTTTTACTCCCAGGCAGGCGCTGGGCACCACCCCTCCCCATCCCCGGGAGCCTTCCGGTTATACCTTTGTGCTCAGCCTCATGGAGCCGCTGCTGCCAGAAACTGCGGAAGGGGGCGATGCCCGTGCCGGGCCCAATGAGGATGCAAGGACGGGAGCGGTCCTCGGGAAGCTGGAAGCCGCTGGCACTGAGGGGACAGAAGGAAAGAGGTCCTGTCCTCAGAGACTCTGGGTCCGATGCATGCACACAGGACAGGGGCACGGGAACTGAGGTGTGGTGGAGGCAGCAGTGTTGAGGGGCAGGGGGTTGCAGTGGAGACAACGAGCTCAAATTTGATTTCCCAAGTCCAGTAGGCTATTTCATGTCCCCCATCCAGGTGAACTACATTCACCATCACCTCACCCTGGGGTCCTTTGGGAAAAAGGCTGAGCCTCGTTTTCTGAGCCCACCACCGCTGTCAACCTCCCTGCTAGAGACCTGGCTGTGCTCTATCGCTAGGGGAGATACCCAGTGTGAGGAGACACCCAGTGTGATGACCCCAGTGCCTTCTTTATAGGCCAATAGACCCCAAGTGGCATCTAAACCCCAGAAGCCTCCCTTTCAACCCAGTATTCCCCGGGGCCCGTGGTCCCACAATAGACACAGTGGAGGAGTGCCTACCTTCGCACAAAGCAGGGCACCGGGTCTTGGGGCTTCAAGCTGCTGAGCCACGTGCTGCAGACACCATGGTGCAGGGGACCTTGGCCATCTGCAAGGACAGCACAAACTGACCAACGTGGTCCCCGCCACCCGTGCATGAACGCTTTCAGTGGCTCCTCCCTGAACTGCCCGCTCAGGCGCTCAACAGGGTTTAATCAGAGGGCTGCTTTTCCTCCCGGTTCTGAGCTCTACTCTCTATGTGCCCAGAGTTGGCAAAAGCTGAAAGGGACTCAGAGCGGGCAAGGCTATCTAACTGCAGAAGCTGAGTCTCAGAGAGGGAAGGTGACTTGTACAAGGCCCCTCAGGTAACGGTAGAATCAGGTCACAACTCAGCTTTCCTAACTCCTACTCCAGTGCTCCTACCAAGAAGTCCTGTTGGTTTCCCTCAGGGTGGAATCCTGCTTTCACAGGATGTGCACCTGCCTCCCCTCCCCAAGGACTGAGCCCTGGCCTCTTCAGATGTTCTTTGAGTGAAAGTCGCTCAGTCACGTTTGACTCTTTGCAACCCCATGGACTGTAATTGTAACCTGCAAGGCTCCTTTGTCCACGGAATTCTCCAGGCAAGAATACTGGAGTGGGTAGCCATTGCCTTTTCCAGAGGATCTTTCCAACCCAGGGATGGAACCCAGGTCTCCTGCAAATGTTCTTTAGCAGAGCAAAGAGGGTCTCTGCCTGGTTTTCAGAAACCATGTGAATGTGCTTCTCAGGTCACATCTACAAAGAAGTTAGCTTGGTGCCCAGTTCATAGTGATCTCTCCCATACTCCTCCCACTGCTGTTAACAGGGCTGGAAGATGGGTGTGTAATGATGAGGAGATCAAAGCTCAGAGGTGTTGAATGGCTGTCCAGTAAGTAGCAGACTTGGGCTGCTCCGCAGTCACTGCCCCAGCCTCACCTCGGGTGCGGTACGTGAGCACGGCCACAGTGAGGTGGATCTCCGTGGGTGTGAGGTCCCTGGAGGAGCTGATGGAGTAGTACCGGGGCTTCAGAATAGGTAGCTGGGAGAGCAGAAAGCTGGCAGACACCCGCAGGGACGGGAACTCCTCCAGCACCTCCAGAAATGTGGGGCTGTTGGTGAACTTCCACTTGTTGTAATCTGAGGGCTGAAAGCCAAGGACAATGTGAGTGTCTCTGGGAGCTTGCTCCACACGGAGGGAAGAGGCTGTCACAATTCAGTATTCATTCATTCACTCACTCATTCATTCCCACAGCAACTATTTCAAAGAACTGGGCGCTGTCCGTGGTGCTGAAAACACTAAGCTGGAGAGGAGTAGCATTTCTCTAACCTGTGTGCTTAGAACCTTACTGTCAACAACTGGTGGGCAGCAGTCAAATATTTATTATAACCTAATTTGGGGGAGTGTTTTGGAATCATACGTGGGCAGCAGTCAAATTTTTATCATAACCTAATTTAGGGGAGAGCTTTGGAATCATATCCTGGAGAAAGAAATGGCAACCCACTCCAGTATTCTTGCCTGGAGAACTCCATAGACAGAGGAGCCTGGCGGGCTACAGTCCACTGAGTCACAAAGAGTAGGACACGACTGAGTGACTAACATACAGACCTGGGTTCAAACCTTGCCTGAAGGCTCTTACTATTTGTGGGATCTTGTCCCCATTACTTAACCTTTGTGGAGTGAGGGCAGCATCACTGCCTCGTGGGGATGTTGTGAGAATTAAGTAAGAAAATGTGCACCGAGTTAGTGTAGTGCAGCCACAGGAGAATGGCAGTGGAGGTGACTGGAATCAAGATAATTAGAGATAATGGTGATGGTAATAATGGTATCCAGTGCCTTTGCAAAGGGCTTCCCTGGCAGCTCAGATGGTAAAGAATCCATCTGCAATGCAGGAGACCCCAGTTTGATTCCTGGGTCAGGAAGATCCGCTGGAGAAGGGATAGACTACCCATTCCAGTATTCTTTGGGCTTCCCTTGTGGCTTAGCTGGTAAAGAATCCACCTGCAAAATGCGGAAGACCTGAGTTCGATCCCTGGGTTGGCAGTGCCTTTGCAAAGACTTGGGCCTAGAAAGTTTCCTGTGAGTTAATGCATTCTTTCATTCATTTATTAATTCAACTACTACACATCTGTCACTATGTCCATTCATCCACACCATCTATCCTCCAACACTTCCTGAGTTCCAGGCTTCTTCCAGGTGTGGGGAATACAAGAGAGAATGGTTCTCCTTTTCTAGCTAATTTCTGAGGAAGGGCACTTAGGTTGCATCCTGCAGACATTCAAAAAACTCAGTTCACTCAATGCAACTAACTATGTCCTAGAAATGGGATGGAAGAAGATGCCTGACTTCCTACCAGCCTTTGACAAGTCACGCTTTGGGAAGTTGGGGTGGATTCCTCTTGAAGCTTAAAAACCAGCTCTAGGCTCAGGCTCCCTCTGACTCTGGGACCCTGCCCCAGCCTCGCCCACCAGCCCCGACCTTCACCTGGCATAGGGTCTCCAGCCTCTGCTTCTCAGCCTCTTCTGTGGCCAGCTGGGCCAGCTTTCGGAGCAGCAGCTGGGTTGGCGGGGTGGTGATGTCCAGGAAATAGGTGAGAGCCTGGCTGAGTGAGCAAGGTGGCAGCCGCTTATCCTTGACCCAATAGCTGCCTGAAGCGGGAAGAAAGGAGACAGGATAGGAAAGAGGCCCCGTTTAGGTTTCCCAAAGAGTGATAAGGCATCTGGGACAGACATCCTCCACTCTCCAGCTCCAGGGGAGAGAAGACACTGAAATTCTGGTTCCAGGAACAGCAAAAGGGCTCACGTGCCCAACTCAAGTGCAGGAGGATGCTGCTCAGAGATAGGACTGCTAGAAAAGGCTGATCAATAGTCCCCTGAAGGGCACCCAAGTGGACACAATCCTGCAAAACTAACCAGGCACCAGAGTCCAGTCCCTCTCTGGCACGGACTTGAACTTCAGCAGTACACACACAGGTGAACCACAGACTCACAGTGACTAAATTCACCAAAGACTGGTGTACACCCTAGAGGTAGAAGAGTTGTTCATTTAGAGAAAAGCCTTCTTCTATCCTGTGGTGGCTACTTCTGTTATTATTATAATAGTAATTATTATGACTATTCTTGCATATCTGCCCCCTGTACTAAGTAATAGGTTTTCTGAGGGCAGACACGAAGTCTCATTCATTTTAGCACAGGTATATAGCCCAGGTGGGGGCTTCCCTGGTGGCTCAAATAATAAGGAATCTGCCTGCAATGCAGGAGACATGGGCTCGATCCTTGGGTCGGGAAAATCCTCTGGAGGAGGATATGGCAACCCACTCCAGTATTCTTGCCTGGAAAATCCCATGGACAAAGGAGCCTGGTGGGCTACAGTCCATGGGGTCACAAAAAGTCAGACATGACTGAAGTGACTTAGCACATACACACACAAGCCCAGGATATAGATGTTTTGTAGCCTGGTATACAAAATGGCAACCCACTCCAGTGTTCTTGCCTGGAGAATCCCAGGGATGGGGGAGCCTGGTGGGCTGCCCTCTATGGGGTTGCACAGAGTCGGACACGACTGAAGCGACTTAGCAGCAGTTAGCATACAGATAGTATTGGGCTTCCCTGGTAGCTCAGAGGGTAAAGCATCTGCCTGCAATGCGGGAGACCTGGGTTCAATCCCTGGGTCAGGAAGATCCCCTGGAGAAGGGAATGGCAACCCACTCCAGTATTCTTGCCTGGAAAATCCAATGGACAGAGGAGCCTGGACAGAGGAGCCTGGTAGGCTACAGTCCATGGGGTTGCAAAGAGTCAAACACAACTGATGAGCAACTTCATTTTTTTTCTTTCTTTCTTTCTATACAGATGGTGGTGGTGATAGTTTAGTTGCTAAGTTGCGTCTGACTCTTGCAACCTGATGGACTGCACCCCACCAGGTTCCTCTGTTCCATGGGATTTCTCAGGCAAGAATACTGGAGTGGATTGCCACTTCCTTCTCCAGGGGATCTTCCTGACCCAGGGGTTGAACCTGCATCTCCTGCATTGCAGGCAGATTCTTTACTGCTGAGCCACCTGGGAAGCCCCTGGTATGTAGGTATGAGAGGTTAAAATTTCGATGGAAAAATGAATCAATAAACAGAAATGGCCAGTTAAGGAAATGAATGAAGGGGAAAGACAGCCCAGCCTCTGGTGTTGGGCAAATAGTTCAAGGAAGAATCCCTTCTTGCTGGAACTATTATAGTCCAGAATATATAGCCCAGAATAAATAGTCCAGAACTATTTGCAAGGCTACTTTGGGGCAGGCTTCAGGAGCCCCCTACTCAGCCAGAAGGACAAGACTAGATGAGTGTTTGCATCCTAACCCATCAGTGGGACTGGCGGGGGGTGGTGGGAGGATGCTGAGGTCGCCTCAGCCAAGTTCCCCTGCATAAGGCTTACCATTCTCACAGAGGGTCTCCAGGCGCACAGGCTGGTGTGGGGCAGGGCCATCCACCACTCGCTCAAGGATGCCTTGAACCAGGGCCGGCTGGTTGCATGGGAAAACTCCGAGGTGCTCTCCCGGCAGGTAGCTTGGAGCTTGGCTGCCCTCACAGGAGAGTTCCACCAGGAGGGTGGTGCGGCTGGAGAAGGAAAAAGAAGCCTCTGATGACGCCACCAGGATTTCCTCCCATGCTCCCTGATGGGTGGGCCAGCTTCCCCAGGAAACATGCCCTCCTTTCGTGTTCCTGCCTGATTCCATGAACACAGGTTGCCGGCATCCCAGGGCTGGGGTGCTCAAGAGGGCCGGGGGCTGATGGGGACCATGGCTTCTCCGTGGGGAGAGGGTGGGCAGTACCCCTCCCATGCCACCCTCCACGAGAGCTTGGCCACAGACTCTGCCTAAAGAAAGCATGTCACTGGGAGATACGTGGGCATTGGGACAAACCTTTACTAGTGTCAGCACAAATCTGGTTCTTATTAGAACACAGCCCAGTTTTGCTAATCAGTGTAAGGACAGCACAGATAAACCTCTGGAGAATCGACAACACTGGCTGCCCGGCAGGGAAAAGTCCTGCCCTGTCAAAACTTCTGAAAGTTCTTAAGAGCCAAAGGGTTTGAATTTCTCTTGCCCTCGTTTTTTTGGTGAAATAGTTAAATCACAAAGGACAGGAAGTGAAGCAGGTGCCCGATTCCCAAGCTGGAAAACTGGCCCATGGTTAGTGGAGACCTGATGTGAAGGTGCTGGTGGCCACAGGGGTGAGCAGTTTAGCTGGTCCTACCAATAGCACCATAGCTAAGGCCAGCGGACACTTTTGTTTTCTTCTTTCAAAGACTGACTTACTTTGGTCTTCCCTTGATTAAAATAAAATCTGTGGGGACCTCCCTGATGGTCCAGTGGTAAAGAATACGCCTGCCAACACAGAGGGCGTGGATTCGATCCCTGGAAGATCCTATATGCCTCGGAGCATCTAAGCCCATGCGCTGCAACTATCAAAGCCTGTGCACCTTAGAGCCTCTGTACCACCTGGGCTCCGAAACTAGAGAGTAGCCCCCGCAGACCGCAACTAGAGAAAGCTAGCGCTGCCAAAAATAAATGAATAAGTCAAATCTGTGGAATTTCACCCCGGAAGTCCTGTCTTCTGCTCTACCTGGATTTCGGACTCTGCAGATTCTGCTGCGATTTGAGCCTCATGGTGAACACATGCTTGGCGTGCATACTGCTCAGGGCTGTGGAATAGAGAAACAGTGAAGTGGCGACGTGGCTCGTAAGTGCTGGCAGGGCAGGCTCCACGCGCTGAGTCAGCTACACCCGACATTCCCCTGGGTGTCTCACAGTGACGGTGCTGGGATTTTCCTTCCCTGCCTTTTTTTCCCACTATGTTTCTCAATCACAAATAAAGACCCTTGTTCTGACAGAAGGTGCTTGTGCTGCTGCCAGGTGCTGGGAAATGCAATTTAGATGCCCCCAGTATGGGGATTCCTATAGCATCCCATGGCTTGGGATCCACAGGAGAGCATAGTTGAAGCCGAGGATATACATGCAGAAACCTTCAGGACCACTGCAGTTGTGGTACAAGACAAGAGAAATCATGGGAGCACAGCATTGATAGGGGCCATCCAGAGTTCCCAGGCCACAGCTTGGAATTGCCTCTGCAAAATGTCCTTTATAACACCTGGATGCCACTGGAGTTGGAAGGCTGGGGCCCAAATCCCAGATGGCCTCGTACTAGCAACTTGTCTTACCTCCCTGAACTTCAGTTTCTCTGTCTGAGCTTTCCACTTGGGCTGAGTGTCAGAGATCACTTAGAGCAGGTGGACAAAGAGCCCAGCACAGTGTCTGGCACACGGGAGCACCCTTCTCTTTCCAACACCCTCCCATAGTTTCCTTCTGAATACCCTTCCTCAGAGACCAGACAAGCCCTGGGTCTTACATCCCTACAGACTCTTGGACCCAATAAGAGAGAGACGCCTGGTAGCCCTAGACTAGCTGCCTCCGTTCAGAGGGTCCTAGTGGTCTCCTTGGGTTTCCCAGGCAGCACAGTGGTAAAGAATCCATCTACCAATGCAGGAGACACAAGAGACCTGGGTTCGATCCCTGGGTCGGGAAGATCCCCCAGAGGAGGGCATGGTAACCCATTTCAGTATTCTTGCCTGGAGAATCCCATGGAAAGAAGGGCTGGGCAGGCTATAGTCCAGGGGGTTGCAAAGTCAGACATGACTGAGCAACTAACACACACATGCAGATACACACACACACACACACACACACACACACAGAGTGTTCTCCTTGACCATAGGCTCAGGACTCAGACATGCCCACCCCGGCAGGAAGGGCAAACAAGCTCCGTGTGGTGCAGGGAAGCAGTACCTTTGTTGAGGTCCAGAGGCTCTGAGTCCTGCACGAGCCTGTAGTGCTGCGGGTCCCAGGTCACATTGGAAGTGTAGAGCTTGGGGATCTCAATGTGGTGCTTGCCGCTGACATCGAATGTCTCACAGGCTGCCTGGACGAAGATGGAACAGACCAGTGTTAATAACCATTCCTGTCAGCAGCAGCAGCATCACCACCCCTGGGGCTACCATGTTCCTTACAACTGAGCTAAGTGCTTTAATTACTAAGGACACTTATCTGGTAGGGCTATTATGAAGACTGCAAAAAGTGGCTGGTCCTAGCATGGAGTAGGTGTTGCTGCTATTATGAATATTAATAGTAACGACAGCATCTCCTTTTATCTGCATGCCCACACCATGAGACAGGTTTGATTTCTCCCATTTTCCTGATGTGGAATCATGTGGAGGAGACCTGGGCTTGGGAATCATGCCGGCCTGTCTCAAGCTGGTGCTCATAAGCCCCGCTGCAGGGTGAAAGACTTCGCTTCAGTGAGTTTTCTCAGTCAGTGGGGTCAAGCCGGAGGCCCTAAAGACCTGCTGAGATAGCCCTGTCTCCAAGTTCTCTGTAGCTGGGACACTGAAACAGGACAAGGATGTCAGGAAGTGACCTGGATAATCAGAGGGGGTAAAGATCTTAAACCATAGCTCCCCAAGGGCAGGGAAGCATCTTATCCACCTTCTCCCACCTGGGGGACACATATCTCAGTGGAGCTCTTCTGGGGGCTGTTGGGGTGCAGCAGTGACCTGAGTCCTCCAACCTGCGACCCTGCCCACACTGGGACCATGCCTACAGGGCGCAATAGGGGTGATGACCCCCAGGATGCCTGGCACAGGTGTCTGGGGCACAAGCACACCACAGCCTCCCTGCCCATGTGGTGGGGCAGCTCCCAGCTGTGAACCGACCTTGAAGGTTTGCACGGCCCAGCTGCGAAAGGCCTCCTCCTGCCCGCTGAGTTCGTCCCCTTCCCCGGTTGGGGCAAGCTGAGAAGCCCCCAGCTGGGACAACTTCTGGTCAATGTCATGAGCAAAAGCGCAGAACTGAGGGTACATGCTGGAGCCAAGGCCAAACACGGCGTACCTGCCGGAGGAGGACACGCATGGAGCCTGGGTGAGCCGACCCGCCACCTGCCCCAGAGCCAACAAGCCATAGGCCAGCCCCCGGACACGTTCATGCCAGCTGGGCAAGGATCACCAGGGCACGCGTCCCCTTCCTGTCTTCCCTGACTGCCGAACGTTGTCATCAACTCCCAAGACCAACCCCACCCCTGGCCTGCAGACCCAAGAAAGGTACTTGGTTTTCCTGCTTTGACCCATGACATCCCTGAGGACAGGCTCTCTTTGGGTCTGGATGTCCCAGAGAAATCCCCCTCTGGTACATCCCCAGCTCCATCATCAGATGGAACCCAGAGTCTGGGAGCGGGGAAGGGCATTACCGGAACGTGTTGGTGAGTTCTTTCAGCATCAAGAGGGACTTCTTCAGTTTCTAGAAAGAGAATAATAGAAGTCTCAGGACACCATTAATGAGAGCACTGCTTTCCTAGTCATCCAGTGGCTCATTTGAAAACTGGCCAGATCTGGCAGGACAAAGTCCAAGATCCTCACGTGGAAATTGGTTTATGTGGACCACCTGGCTGGGACTCGGGGACAATTTCAGCCTCAGCAACTCATGGGGCCTGACCTTTGATGGGGGACCCAGGAGAGCCCAGCCCTGGCTGGGGCGGGGGATGGTTGCTGTCTAATAGCAGGGTATCTCTAAAGGGTCTCCTGATGGGACCAGAGCCTTTCTTCTTGTCAGATTGACAATTGGTCCCATATTCTCTGAAATAACCCTGATTTCCCAGAAACTTAAGATAACTTCCCAGGTGGTGCAGTAGTAAAGAACATGCCTGCAATGCGGGAGACCTGGGTTTGACCCCTGGGCCAGGAAGGGAATGCTTACCCACTCCAGTATTCCTGCCTGGAGAATCCCATGGACAAGGAGCCTGGCAGGCTATAGTCCATCGGGGTCACAAACACTCACACATGACTGAGCAACTAACATTTTCACTTTCTTTTGTTTTTTTCCAAGATAACTTCAGATGGAAAATAGTATCAAATCACATGGTGGGAAAATATTCTTTTTCCTATAATTTTTAAATAGTTACTCCAGTTTCAATTATTTTATTTTCTTGTCCTGAACACTAGGGGAAAATCTCAGATCACTGCCAATGGAGACTTAACACTTCTCTAATACTTGCTTATTACTTTTTGAAGAACAAAGCAAGCCATGATAAGGCAACAGTATCTGGCTAAAATTCAATAACTGACTTTCATTGGATTTACGTGGGACCACTCTTTGCTGGCTTTCTATTTCTGAGACTGATATAAAGTTTCCTCTAAAAATGAATTGTTGAATTTAAAAAGGCAGGTAAATTTACTGAAGTATATTAAGCACGTCATAGGCTTGGAGGCTCGAGTATGCACCAGTAATTACCAAGGAGGAAGGCTGATGGCTAACGTTAGGGCAACCCAGAGTGATCGGAGCTCTCACTTCCAAATGCCCTCCTTAGGACATGCTGAGTCCCCATGTCCTTTCCTTGGTCCTTCGGGCCCTTACCAGCCTCCAGACCCCTGGGCCACCCACCTCTCCGTTGCCAGGGGAGTCTCCGTTGCCAAAAGTGCTGGTCACCACCAGCAGCAGCTGCTCCTCCTCCAGATGGCTCAGCTGGTACTGATCCATGCAGAGAACCTGCAGAGCACCCAGGGTGGACGTCAGCCCTCACTTCCAAGGCTGACTCCCTCCACGCCCTCCCCAGGCATCCAGGGCTTGGGTCCCTGTCATCAGCTCTGTCCCCCGGGGCCTGGCACGGAGGAGGTAAGTACTTAACAAGTCCCTGCCAACCGAACCTATTTGCACACAGCATCTTCGGTTCTTGGATTCTCCCACAGCTAGCACATCAGCCAGCCCTGGGGGGTCTGCCTCCAAAACACTTCATGTCCCACATCACATCTTACCACTTTCACCGCTATTTCGGATTCTGAGAATGCGGACATATTTTTCACAAAACAGGATGAGTGGGTTACAAAATTGCTCAACTCCTTTGGCATCTTGGGAACACAAATGCTTTGCCTGAAGCTAATCTCAGGTGAAATACGTCAGGGCCTCAGGTTTCTACCCAGGCCAGCCTGACCCGGGATGCCTTCAGTGACTTCAGTGACGGAGGCTCAAATCCAACACCGCTAGAGGGAATGAGTCACCCTTCGAGGTTTCGTTTTATTTCTCTGCCTCTTATCCATTCTCTGCGTCCTTTGCCTTTAGCCCCACACCCCGTATAGGAGGTACTCTGTAAATGTGAATAAAATTCCTCTGGGACAAGCTCGTGTATCTGGAGACTTGGCATCATTAGGAACATGTTTCTCAAATTGTGTTTCCTGGAACACTATGAAAAGCTTACCTACTGGGAAGTTGGGAATCCTGGGACACATATCTCTCTTTCTATTACAGAGTTGCAAAGTACGTCCTGAGGCTCAGGGCTATCTGGGAGCAGAGCAACCACTGTAACTGGTCCCAGACTGCCCCACACACAGGCTGAGGCGGCTACCTTGGGGTTGAAGGCACAGCTGAACAAAGCCCCCAGGTCCTGGGCCAGCGTTTCCGATCTCCCCGTCTCTGTTGCAAAGAGGATCGTGGCTCTGACCCGGGATGCCATGGCCTTATGCATCAGCACCGAGGCGAAGAACACGGCTCTGTGGGGACAGACAGAGTAGGTGCCAAGTTAGCCTTCCAAAAAGGAAGACGGGGGCCCTGCACTTAAAGCAGGGCAGGTTGAGGGAAAAGAATCCAGGTTTCTTACCAGCTATGGACCTTGTCTCACTCCCCTCCCCTGCTCAACCCGCCACTCAGGTCCTTTGGGAAAATAGAGGAGCGAGAATTCTGGGGCAGAGGTGGCAGGTGACCCATGGAATTGGGGTCTGCTGGCGCCTGCGGTAAAGAACCCATCTGCTAATGCAGGAGACATAATGGACACAGGTTCGATCCCTGGATCAGGAAGATCCCCTGGAGGAGGGCATGACAATCCACTCCAGTATTCCCGCCTGGAGAATTCCATGGACAGAGGAGCCTGGCGGGCTACAGTTCATAGGGTCGCAAAGAGTCAGATGCGACTGAAGTGACTTATCATGCACGCACATCTGGAAATCAAACCCTCTCTCTCTCTTTTTTTTTAAATAGTTTTAATATGCTTTTAAAAAGAGATTTTTAAAGTCTTTATTGGATTTGTCACAAGGCTGCTTCTGTTTAACGCTTTAGTGTTTGGGCCATGAGGCACGTGAGATCTTAGCACCTCCCAGCAGGGATCAAACCCACACACCCCGCAGTGGAAGCGAGAGTCCTAACCACTGGCCTGCCAGAGAAGACCCTCCAAATCATTTCTCTTTGTTCCCTGTCCTTCAAGGCCTAGAAGGAAGGGCTGCCATTCAGATGTCAACATTGACCGCTCCCACTTACTTGACCAAGACTTTGAATCGAATCTCTCTTCTCTGGGGTCTCCGCCTCTCGTCCTGCCAGACGTGGGTTTTCCAGGGCTCCACCTTCAGAAAAGAGGCCAATTATGTGGGCAAGACAGACCCTGGCTTGGCTCCGGCGTGGAGAGACAGAGGGCCCTTTGTGCCCCTCGTAAGTTGGGGGTGGGGGTGGGGAGGCAAGCCACAGAGGGAAGGGCTGCGTCTGTCTGTCTCCCTCAAACTTGAAGCTCCTGTCTGGCACAGATCAGCTGATTTTCATTCAACTGTCCCCCTGGAAGGAGGGGCCACATGTCTCTTTCCTTTTGATGTCTCATCACTAGGAAGCCTATATAGACTGCATATAATGCATAGTCTGACCTGGGATGCTGTTGGGAGTAGAAGGAGGTGCTGTGACAACAGGCCCACAGTGTCCTGGGCAGTCAGTCACCCTCCTTCTCACCTTTAGAGCAAGGAAGCCCCTCCCTAAATCTAACCAAGGTCCTTTTGGATAAAAAAAAAAAAAAAAAGGAAAAAAAGAGCCTGTTTCACTGGGTGGCAGTCCCTGAGTGCACTCTGGGTAGGGCACTGGGGTGAGCTGTCCGTGCACTGGCTCACAGGATTCTTGACCACCTCTGCCATCATGGAGCTGATAGCTTTCTTTTCAGAGATGAGAAAATCAGGGCTTAGATGGGTGCGATGACCCACCCGAGATCACACAGCTAGGAAGTGGGAGAATCACCCCAGATGTATGTGACTGGGAGCCAGGCTCCTCACCACGGTGCTCTGTGACTGTCTACGCCCCTCCCAGGCAGGCGGGCACAAGGGGCGTGCGGAGCACTGGGCTACTAAAGGGACAATGAAAGGAGTTTCCTTCAGTCTCACCTCTGTGAAAATGGACAAAAGCATCCTTGAGTGAAGCCCAGAAAGCATTAAATATATGCCTCTGTGTCCCTGATTCTTCCCTGTATGTCCTGCACTAGTGAGCACACACATGCACACTCAAACACACACACACACGCACACACGCGTGTGCAGATACACAGTCTGTCTCCACCCCTGAGCTCCCAAGAGAGAGTAGAGGAAGCCCCCTCTTTTACCTGGTAGTAGTAGAAAGGGGACAGGACGTAATTTAACATCTCCTGGTGGAACACGGGGGTGATGCTTCCAGAGATCGGGGGGACCAGCCAAATCCAGTCAGCTGGGCAGCCCCCTCGGGAGCGGTACTCATTCTGCATGTACTTCATGAAGGACTCTGCAGCGGAGTGGTGGTCCATGATGGTCACGTTCTGCTTCTAAATCGGAAGGCGGCAAGAAGGCAAGTTGATGAGAGGAGTAAGGAGAGTGGCCAGTGAGCTACAGGGCTCCCGGATGGACTATGGGAGGGCCTGGCAATCTGTAAAAAGGGAGTGCAATCCCCTGGGCCCATTCTCACTGATGAAAGTAAACACCCAAATGCAAGGTACAGCCAGAGCCTCTGAGGAGCCCAAGCAGGCACAATAGCCGTGGTCAGCCCTCAGACCACAGGCTGCCGCCCTTGGCGCTCCAAGGGCGGTGTCCAGCTTCTCAGGCCATGCTCACACTCTCCCCAAACTCCCAGAAAATGGCTCCCTGGATGCTGTTGAATCAAAGCACAGTGCCTTTTTTGTCACTTGTTGGCAGAGAGTTCCAGGAATCACCTCCCAAAGGAGTGGCTGTCTCAGCTAAGAAGGAACTAGACATCTCTGAGGAGGGCTGAAGCCCTGGGGGAACTACAGAGTATGGAAGACAAATTACCACCATGTCTTATTATCACCATGGCATGTCCCATGTCTTAAAATTAGAATCCAAGGGGCCTGAGCCTTCCTGGAATGATCCAGTAAGAGCAGCCACGTTGTCTGGAGCAACTCATGCAGTCAAGAGACATTTGTTTCATGGAGTAGTTCAAACCTTGGGCTCTCATTAGCTCTGTGACCTTGAGCTATTAGTTCCTTAACCTCAGTTTCCTCGTCTGTAAAATGGGGATGGTAACAGTTGGTACATCATCATGTTGTTGAAAGGATGCAATAAATAAGGGACGTGCCTGGGGCTCCAATCACTAAGAATCTGCCTGCAAGGGGGAACACGGGTTCAGTCCCTAGTCTGGGAAGTAAGATCCCACCTGCCACGGGGCAGCTAAGCCCATGCACCGCAACTACTGAGCCCACGTGCCCTAGAGCCTGTGCTCAGAAACAAGAGACGCTACCATAATGAGAAGCCCACGCACAGCAAGCAGGGAGTAGCCTCTACTCGCTGCAACCGGATGAAAGCCTGTGCACAACAACGAAGACCCACCACAGCCAAAAATAATTTTTGAAAATCTTAAAATAGTTAACAAGTGAAGCATAAAACATGCTCAGTAAATGTTAGCTGCTATTATTATTTCTATCTACCAGCCACTGCATATGGAGATGGAACACGCAGCCCCGTTTCTGCCTTAGATCATGTTCCAACTGGGGGGAGGCAGAAGGACCTCGGCCGTTTCACATGGTCTGATAGAAGCCACGACGGAGGTCGGAACAGGTGCTGATGGAGGGCTGAGGGAGGGCTACGCTCATATAGGGTCCCGGAGGAGAGATGGGGGACTTTAGAGACAGCTTCTAAGAGGAGGTGAGTTCTTTAGAGAGCTTCTAAGAGGAGGTGAGTTCTTTAGAGACAAGCTTCTAAGAGGAGGTGAGTTTGGAGAGACGGGTACAAGTTAGGCAGCCGACGGGCATTGCTTGAGACCAGGCCAGGAGGCAAGAGAGGAGCCCGCTGGTGGAGGGACTAGCAGGACCAGCCACGCCTTGTAAACTTTTAAATATACAGCAACTGGGGGCTTCCCTGGCGGCTCAGACGGTAAAGGATCTGCCTGCAGAGCAGGAGACCCAGGTTTGATCCCTGGGTCGAGAAGATTCCCTGGAGAAGGGCATGGCAACCCACTCCAGTATTCTTGCCTGGAGAATCCCATGGACAGAGGAGCCTGGTGGGCTACATACAGTCCATGGGGTGGTGAAGAGTCGGACACGACTGAGCGACTAACACTTCACTTTTCACACAGCAGCTGCTGGATGCCAGACCAGTTTTAGGCTCAGGAGCTGATGGTGATAGTGGTGAGGATGGTGGCAACAGTAATAAATAATAATAACAACAAAACTGATGATGGACTTCCCCGGTGGTCCAGTGGCTAAAACTCTGAGCTCTCAATGTGGGAGGCAGAGGGGACTAGGTTTGATCCCTAGTTGAGGAGCTATTAATATTTAACAGATTCTACATGCTGCAACTAAAAGATTCCTCAAGCTGCAATGTTAAACGATCCTGCATGCTGTGATGAAGACTGAAGATCCTGTGTACGGCAACTAAGGTCCGGTGTAGCCAATACATAAATAAAACAGAAAAAAACCCACAAAACTAATGCTTTTTGAGTGTTTACTGTGGGTCAGGGAGCGCAGCTAAACAATTTGCATTGGTTTTCATTTCATTCTTACTGTAACCTAGTGAGGGAGGTACCATTATTATCTCTGTTTTACAGATGAGGAAATGAGCCCAAGTCTTTTGAAGTTGACCCCAAAGGAGGGTCACGGGGAAGTCCTGCCTGGAGACTCTCAAGCAGTGGAGGGATGTGGTCAGCAGTGGTCAGGAGACTGCTGAGGGTCAGCAGACTGCTGAGGGTCAGCAGATTTTCTGGGACGTACCCACATCCTGCCAATGTCAGAGCTGATCCCAGGGTCAGGATGTGTGGTCCACAGCCTTGGGGCCTTCCCAAGCTGGGCCAGCCTCAGGATGCTCTTTCTGTCTTATCTCAGAGCTTCCCCATGCCCCCTACTCCCCACAATCAGGCACGAGCTTGACCTTTCTATAGGGTGACCAGCCCTAGGGAACAGTGCATGATCATATGTATTTACTGGGTGTTTAAAGTCAGCTCCCACTACTTTCCACAAGGTCAGGGTTTCTGTCTGTTTTGTTCACTGCTCATATTCTTGCCCTGGCCTGGTGCCTGACACATGAAAAATGTACAATAAAACTTTGCTAAATGAATGAATGACTCTCAGCCCAGCGGCCGGGCTTCCAGGACATCTGCCAGCTTTGTGGAGATGATCCCAGCTTCTAAATCAATAATAGCTTCACACGTCCCATGGCTCCTTCCCACAAGGGGAGTGTTTATATGAGAGAGAGCAGCAGATGGGCCAGAGGGCTCAGTCCCACACAGAAACAAGCCTGCTGTGTGTGGTGGACGCTGCTGCCCAGATAGGGAAGCAAGAGTAACCACTGCTCGTGTGGACGTGGGCTCTAGTTCTTTCATCCAATGAATACATTTTTAGCATCTCCACGTGCCAGACACTCTTCTAGGCTCCAGGGGTAGAGCAGTGAACAAGAGAGAAAAGGTCCCTGCCCCACAGAGCCTACGTTCTAATGGGGCAAAGAAAGAAAGAAGAAGATGGACTTCTCTGGTGGTCCAGTCGTTAAGAATCCACCTGCCAATGCAGGAGACATGGGTTCGATCCTTGATCCGGGAAGATCCCTCATGCCACAGGGCAACTAAGCCCACACACCACAACTACTGAGCCCCTGGGCTGCAAGTACTGAAGCCCACGTGCTCAAGAGCCACGCTCCACAGTAAGAGAAGCCACTGCGATGAGAAACTCACGCGCCACAACTCGAGAGCAGCCTCCGCTCGCAGCAACTAGGGAAAGCCTGTGCACAGCAACGGAGACCCAGTGCAGCCGAAAATGAACACATAAAGAAAAACAGAAAGGAAGAGATGGACTATGTCAGGATCTCATAAGGATTGTGAAGGAAAAGAAAGGGTTAAAGGAATAAGAGGATGAAGGTGGAGTGAGCGTGCCATTTTTATGGTGTCAGAGAGGGCTGCTCTGAAGAGGTGATAATTGAGACCTGGCTGAAGGGAAGGAGCTGGTCACAGGATGATTTGTGGCAAGAGTTCTAGGCAGAGGGAAAAGCAAGTGCAAAGGCCCTCGGGGGCGGGGGGGACCATCCTGGTGAGTTTGAATAAAAGCCAGAATTCCAGTGTGACTGGCAGAGCTGTGGAGGATAAAAGCCTGACTGGAGGAGGTGGGAGGTGAGACTGTATTATGAGGTCTTTCAGTGGTTTGGGGGCTTCCCTGGTGGCTCAGATGGTAAAGAATCCAACTGCAATGCGGGAGACCTGGGTTCCATCCCTGGGTTGGGAAGATCCCCTGGAGGAGGGCATGGCAACCCACTCCAGTATTCTTGCCTGGGAAATCCCATGGACAGAGAAGCCTGGAGGGCTACAGTCCATGGGTCACAAGGAGTCGGACACGACTGAAGCAACTTAGCACATCACTGGTTTTGCTGTAAATGGAAGTAGAAAAACAAGGTAGTTGCTGCTTAGGGGGAGTATTTGGCTGGCTAGTCGTTTATCTCTTTGAGATGGGAATCATTACACCTTATTGGTCATCACTGGAAATGATCCAGTGGATAAGGAGACAGCTGCCATGAGAGGGGGAGGATTTTCAGGAATAAAAGTCCTTGAAAATTGGGAGAGGACAGGATTCAGTGCTCAAACGCCAGGACTGACCAGTCTTGAAAGGTAAGGAGTTGCCTGTTGCTAGAAGCATTCAAGTTTACACTAGAAGACCTGAGAGGCTTGTCTCTGTGTCCCCAGCACCTGACATAAAGGTCAACACTTGGATGCACGAATAAATGAGCAAAGCTGTAAGGGGAAAATCAAGAATGACATGAGCGTCTGCACCAGATAACCTTCTAACCAGAGCGCCTTCAAACCCACAGACAGCAGACGTGCCTGGAAACTGTGGAGCACAGCGACGTTGATCTCAACGACAGCCCGGTCCTTCCAGAGTGAGGCCACCTTGTGCGTTTCCAGGCCCATCCTTCTGCCCACTTCCTGTAGAGGCAGAGGAATGGGGGTGAGTCAGTCCCTGGGGCCCCACCCGCAGGCCCACACCTCCAGCCGGCCCAGCTGGACGGTCCTCATTACCTCCAGGATGTTGTATCGCTGGGCGTCGCAGAAGTCCCGGACTCCAACTTCTGTGCCCATGTACCACCCGTTGAAGGGGCACCCTGGGAACTCGAGGCCGCCCACCTCAAGCAGCATGTTGGCCACGGCTGGCAGGGCGTACCACTTGAGCTCCAGCTCCCGGAACCATTCGTACCTGGTAGGGAGGCAGGGCTGGTGGCAATGGAGCCTTCACTTCGGCCCACACCCACGCCCTAATAAAAGCTTCAGAAAGAGAGTCAACCAAGAAAACTCCTTTTCAAGTGCTGATCTCTAAGTTCATCCCACCTGGAGAGGTGAATTGGACATAACATGTGGCTAATTACGCATCCATTCATGAGATTATTCAAGCAAACATATTAAGCATCAAGTAAGTGGCAGGCTCTGGGCTAAATGCTGAGGACTCAACAGAACATACCAATCAAGGATCCCAGTGTCAGAAAGCCTAGGATCAAGTTCTGCCTGACTGATTACCAGCTGTGTGACCTTCAGATATTATTCAGCCTCTCTGAGCCTCAGCATCCCCACCAGCAAAGTAGAGATAAATCATGGGATTACTGTGAAAATAATAGTATCCTTTACTTGTATATTCATTCACTCCAGAAATATTTATAATCGAGTACCTACTATGAGCCAGACATCTTGCTAGGTGTTGGGGATATATTGCTGAACAAGAAAGACAAGATCCCTGATTCTCAAAGACCTTACAGACTATAAATAGGTAAACAAATAAATAAATAAGAAAATAAAGACAAGGTGATGGGACTGCCCTTGTGGTCCACTGGTTAAGAATCTGTCTTGCAATGTAGGGACTCAGGTTGGATCCCTGGTTGGGGAAATAAGATAACTGTGATCTCACGTGCTGAGGAGCTGCTAAGCCCAAGGACCACAACCAGAGAGGGTCCGCTGTGCTTCCCGAGTGACGCTAATGTAAAGAACCTGTCTGCCAATGCATGAGACATAAGAGATGCGGGTTCGGTCCTTGGGTTGGGAAGACCCCTGAAGAAGGAAATGGCAATCCACTCCAGGATTCCTGCCTGGAGAATCCGATGGACTGGCAGGCTCCCATCCATAGGGTCACAAAGAGTCAGACATGACTGAAGTGACTTAGCACGCACACAGAGTCTGTATACCCCAACGAAGACCTGACGCGTGCAAATAAATCAATGTATTTTTTTTAAAAAAGCACAAAGTGATATGTTAGATGAAGAGTAAGGGTTCCTACTCTAGATTGGGTGTTCAGAAGAGGCTTCTCAGAACAGGTAATGGAAATACCTCGTTAACAAGAAATGAACTCTGCAAAATTCTGAAGAAAGGGCCTGTCAGGCAGAGGGAACAGCAAGTGCAAAGGCCCTGAGCTAGGACTAAGTTCAGTATATCCAGAGGATAGAAATAATAGCCCAGCCTAAAGCCTGCTACACAGTGTCAATGTATGGAGGTATTTTTGTAATTCAGCCCCTGAAGCAGGGGCTGAATCCGATGAGCTCTTGAAATACTGTCACCCTATCCCGTCACCACAGTCAGGAGATGAATGGCTAAGAGAGTTGGCAGGAAGGTCAAAGAGGCCTGGGCTGTCCAGTGTGAGAATCTCAGGGCCTTTCAAGGCTTCCCTTCCCAGGGTCACCACTTCCCAAGCTCCCAGGGCCCAGTCTCCCCAAGCCATTGCTTTCCTGTCCCCTTCAGCATCTTCTCATAAGTCTGAGGCCTGACAAAGCTGCTGTACAAGGGTGATGTGGTGGACTGGGAAAGCCAGCCCTGCTGGGCATCAAGCTGCTGCTGGCTGGGCTTTGGGGGAGGAGCATGGAGGGTCCTGAGGACTGCGATCTCTCTTTAGAAAGGAGGGGGCATGCATGTGAACTCACACTCCCAGCACCCACAGCCTGCTCACCTGGGATGTTCCATGGGCACCTCGAGCACAAGGTCAGGGGGGATTTCGAAGAGCTCTGGGTCACGGCCGTCAGCCTGCAGGACTAGAGGCAACACGTCGAAGCGGCCGTACTTGGGCTTCCAGCCCAGGTCGATGCACAGCTGGGGGCAAGACAGGCCCAGTGAGCCTGGAGACCCAGGTCCCTGGGCCACTCTGGGCTCCGCTCTCACCCGCCAAAGCTGGGTCTGGTACCTGTGTGAACTCCACGTTGGCGGGGTCCCCTCTGATGCTGCCATCCGGCATCTGGTAGCCGGCATAGCGGATGAGCTGGGCGTTCCAGACCCGGAAGTCATGCTTCCCATCGCTCCGCTGGGGGAACACAGTGATGGCCGACCTTTCCCAAGATGAGGATGGTACTGTTTGCCACCCGGCTTCGGTGGGGGCTTCCAGCCACCACCCAGCTAATAGATCCCCCTCCCCTGCCATCTTCCCACTCCCCAGCGCTCTGCAGCCAAGCTAACTGAACCAAACCCCTGCAGCCCTGAGACACGCCAAGCTCTCGCCAGCCTCTGTGTAGCCTGTCCACTTCCTGACATAGCTGCTCCTTCCTTCTCCCTCCCCCCAACCCCGCTTCTACCCTTTCCTCCAGACCAGCGCAGGGACCACCACCACCCCTCCAGGGAGCCCTTCCCACCCTTCAGGCTGTTCCAGCCCTTTCTGCAGATGGACCGTATTTCTCTTTTTGGCATCAAGTTAGCTGGGTGCTTGTCTAGTGCAAGGTGTAGGTTCACAGCCGGCTGGAGCCTCGGCTTAGGGTCCTGCTCACTTCCCACCCCCAAGCCTAGCCCTGTGTCAGGTCCCCATCAGGCAGACACTGAGTGTTTGCCGAACAGAAAAATAAATGAATGACCAAATGAGTTGGCCTTGATCTCCTTGGTTGGGGGAGGGAGATGGTAAGGGAGACGGTTTGGGGTGGGTATGATGAGCAGTGAGTCCCCCACCTCCAAGGGAAACACCACACCGGACCCATCAGCTGCAAAACCAACTTCTCATCCCCTCTACAAAGTGGGGACCCTAACCTCGAAGACTGTAGTTACCTCTTAAAGATCCCCCCTGTCTCCTCCAAATGGTTTCAAGTCAGAAAGAAACCAAGGAAATGGGCCACTGATGAGGCACTAGGCTCACGGAGGCGGGCTCCCTGTGACGACTCCCTGAAGAAGCCAAGGTCTTTCTACTTTCTTCCTCTCTGGCCTCTCCGGGAGCTTAAACCCGCCTGCATCTCTTGGCTAAGCCTCGGGGGGCTGTGCGGGGCCCCAGCCGTAGCCTCAGGACAGGCACACGCACCTGATGTTGCCGTTGTTGGTGGCATAACGCACGTGTCTGCAGATGTGTTCGAACATTTCCTGGGCCGTGGAACAGCTCCGGGCGTCAAAGACCTGCGCACAGCCCACCCAGACCACGCCCGTCAAGGACCAGGAGGACAGAGGCCTCGGCGGGGCTGATCAGAAGCTGAGTGGGGAGGGACTGAAGGAGCGGCCCAAACCCCCTACCACCTGAACATCCTGCAGAGGCATGCACCTGCCTCCCCCCACCCCCACCCCCGCCACCTTCTTCCTTCTTCTGCTTTCCTAGGAGAGCCCAGGCCCCCCTGCCCACTTGGAAGACCCTATCTAAACCTAACCCTCAAGAAAACCGGATTCTCAAGCACCATGATTTCCACAGCCTAGTTGCTTTAAACATTTCACACATGGCCTCCAGCACATTTCTTTACAGCCAGAGCCCGTTCTGTTGGCATTTCTCATCTGTTTTTCTGTCCGAGTATTTTCACTACTGTTGTTGTTGTTTAGTCGCTAAGTTGCGTCCGACTCTTTTGTGACCCCATGGATTGTAGCCTGATGGGATCCTCTGTCCATGGGATTTCCCAGGCAAGAATACTGGAGTGGGTTGCCATTTCCTCCTCCAAGGGATCTTCCCTACCCAGGGATCAAACCTGCGTCTCCTGCATTGGCAGGCGGATTCTTTAGCACTGAGCCACCCAGGAAGCCCACAATTACCCAGCAATAAATGTAAAGATGACCTAGGAGGCTAGGATGAAGAAAATGTTTTCTAAAAGACAAGAATTCAATCAAGGTGAAGAACTGGGTCCACAGCAATAACAATAGCAAGGCCATTTGGTTTCATGCTGGCATTTAGTCTCAGATTTAACACAAGGGAGAAAGATGGGCTAGAAATCCTGGTGCAGAGGTTGGAGTCTAGACTCTGGGGGGTTGGGGGGGTGTCTGTGAGCCCCCATCTCAAGTGCAGGGATGGAGAGAGACCCTGCAGCCAGCTCAGGGCCCGCCTGCCCACCCCCCAGCTTCCTCTCCCGTTCCCCCCTCCTCCGTCTAAGGGCATCGACCTGCAGGTTCGACCACTGGATCCTTCCGATGCAGCGGGGGGCGTTGCGCCAGGCCTGCTTGGTGGCAAAGATGAGCTCATCTCCGGTCAGCTGGTAGGTTCCTGTTGTTTCTATCTCCTTTGTTACTGCTTCCACCCTGGCCAGATGTTCCTCTATTTTTGCCCTGCGGGACAGGAAGACATCAGGAAGATCAACAATGAGATGGCTTTAAATGGAGACTGATTCAATCCACAGAAGCAGGAACTGAACGAGGACACCAGGAGGGCAAGATGTCACTCAGAGAAACCGTCCCCTCCAGGGCAGCTTCATGGGCATGTGTCCAGGGCACCGAGCTCAGCAGGGCCCCGCTGGGCTTAATGCCCTGCTCTGATTGTCTTGAATTCTTAATCATTCATGAACAGGAAGCCACCTTTTTATTTTCACACTGAGTCTTACAAGTTACATAGCTGGTCCTGATCCCAGGCACCTTTTCTCTAGTCATACTCATCTCAGCGAGGAGTGCAATGCTTTTCAATGGTCTTGCAAGAACAGACCAGCATCCATCAGGCTGCAGGCACATCCTGCTTCTTGGCCAGGGGAGCACCAATCCACCTTCTCTTGGTTAAGAGATGAGTCAGCTCCTCCCCAGCAGCTCCTCTGCACTGAACAGTCACTAATGAGCCAAGTACTGGGCAACGCCACCCATAGTCAGGGTCCCATTGAGTCTGTGACAGAGGCGTTTTTGTGTCCTTGTTATAGTTGATGTATCTGGAAGGTTAAGTACTGGCCTGGAAACAGAAGTGTGACAAAAAGCAAGCCCAAGATTCAGACTCGGGTTGCCCTGATGCCAAGCCCAGGCTCTTAACCTTCTACCTTCCACCCTAGGGGGTGGATCACAAGCCCAGAGATGTGGAGGGCCTGCCCACATTTTCCTGGTCAGGTCCGGACAGGAATCAGCTCTCAGGACTCAGCCGTCAGGGCCCCAGGGTGGTTCAAGGAGGTGTCCGCCACAGTGTCATCCAGCATCGCAGGGTCCCCACAGCAAGCTTTCTCAAACCCGGTGCCACTTGGCCAGCTCTCCCATGTGAGATTTCCAAGCTGGCTTCTGCCCTCCCCTCCCAGGCTTGTAAAAACATCCCACAGCCAGGAAGGTTTTGAGTCACATGCACACAGAGCAGCCTTGAGATTTCCAATCAGCATCAAAGACGTCTGAAAGTGCCACAAACAAAACTATTTAAGGAATGAACTCTTGATTAAGGAGAGTGGACAGCTCAGGACAAAATGGCCTTTCAGTGGACGAAGAGTGTCTCGACAACTCTTTCTTGATTAAAGAAGAAAGCTCAAAGACAAAACACTCGGCGCTATTTATCTTCAAGGACACTCCTCGCATAAGGACCTGCTGGGCGAGGTTGAGGCTGCCCCACCAACGGCAGCCCTCCCCCCACAACCTGCAAACAAAGCTTCTAGCAATGTTTTTCATTCTGCATCCAAGCATGAAAACAGCAGCAACTACCAGAACATTGATGCTGCCAACACGCTTGGCAGTGTTAATATATGACTTTTTAAGAAAAGATTACGTTTTCACTCAATTCCTTTAGAGGTTTACATTATACCTTTGTTTTCAAACAGTCACATTTCTGAGGCACTAAAATGCTATGACACCTATTAGTTCTGAAAAAAAGGGAGTGGCTTTTGGCATCTGTAAACTGGCTTTGGAAAGAACATTCAGAAAGTTATCATTTCTGACTATATAATCCTTCACCTACGAAAGACTGAACTGGCCCAGGTGTGGGAATGGGCTGCCATCTGTCACTCACACCCCCAAGACCTCTTGGGGGAAACCAAGGCACAGACTTGTGACTGTGAAAACTTCTTCCCTCTGTGAAAAGCAAATGGATTTGAATAGCTATCATCAGCAGCCCTGTAGCTTCCCCAGCTAACAACCCCCCAACTGCCTTCCAAACACCAGCAGGAACCCCTTAGGTCCAGCATGAAGTCAGAGCCTTCAAAATCAAAGAGCTGGATGCTAGATCATTGAGTTTTAAAGCAAGGGCTCTGGCTTAAAATGCCTGAGTTCGAATTCCAGCTCTGGGACTTCAGAATGTGTGACTTTGAACAAGTTACTTCTCCATGGGCTCTGGCTTTCTTGCCTGTAGAGCAGGTAGGATAATAACAGCACCAGTCCCATAGAGCTGTGGTGAGCCTTACGTACAAGGCAGAGTCCAGAACATACCTAGGACATCAAAACAGTGGCCCAGTGAAGCCCACTGAGAAAATTCCTGGGGGCTTCCCTGGTGGTCTAGTGGTTCAGAATCCACCTGCCAACGTGGGGGACACGGGTTCCTGCCCTGGTCTGGAAAGATCCCACGTGCTGCAGGGCAACTAAGCCCACACACCACAACTGCTGAAGTCTGAGCGCCTAGAGCCTGTGCGCCACGAAAGTGAGAAGCCCATGCACCCCAATGAAGAGTAGCCCCCATTCACCTCAACTAGAAAAAGCCCATGTGCAGCAACAAAGATCCAGCACAGCCAAAAATAAAATAAATAAATCTTAAAAGAAAATTCCTGGACCCTGAAAGTCTTCTTAGTCAACAACCGAGCGGAAAACCTAAGGACCTTGGACCTCCCAGTGACAGAGCCTGTCTGCAGAGGTTCTATTTACACAACACAGGCAGTAGCAAACCCCTGACGGAGTTCTCAGTCTACTTAGAATTGCCTCCGGAGCTTGTAGAGAACAAGGATGTCCGCCCCCTCCCCACTTCCTGAGAAGCTGATGCCCTTGCCCAGGGGACCCTGGCACCAGTATTTTACAAGGTCCTTAACAGCAACTACTGGGCAACCAGGCTGGAGGATCACTGGCCCCAGAAGATAAGGACCTCTTTCATAGACTCAAGGTCCCTTCCAGCTCACACAATGCAGGTCAGAGCCAAGGGGGTGTGGCATCACCAGGAGCCAATCTTTCTGCCACACTGGATCCCAGGGTATTTCTGTGGCTCACTTCCTACAGTAAAGTGCCTTGTGGGGCTGCATCGTAAAAACCACACTCCCGTCCCAGCCCATAAAACAGCAAATTCATTCCCTCGGCCTTTCTAGATATTAATGGACTTAAATTAAGAGCCATATATTTTATGCAACTCAGAGATACAGATCCCCACAGAAAACAGTGCAAAGAGCTCTCTCCAAGTCAAGCAGCCTGAATTTCAGCTGGGACTGAACTCTAGCTGCTACTGGGCTTCCTGGCTCACACCTGGAGGTGGAGGGCTTGGCTCGGTAGTCTCCGAGGTCCCTTCTATCTCAAACATCTCATAATAAAAGGTTTTGCATATCGACTCATTGCTTTGCGCCAGGATGCTGTTTCAAACGTATTTAATCCTTGAAACAATCTTAGGAACAGTTTTATCATGACCCTGCTTTGGACTTATGAGGAAGTGGAGATGCAGAGAGGATCTATTTGGGAAATAGATTTCCCAAAAATACAGAACCAGCTACTGGTTGAGCAGAATCCAAACTCAAACATTTAGACACCCAACCCACATTTTCAACCACTACGGCCATGCTCCTTTCTCTTATGGTTTTGAGAACCTATCCAAGGTCTTTTCCCTGAAAAGCTGTGTCTTAGCCTTGGATTCACTGCAAATCTGGGAAGGAAAGAGGTTTGGGGTCAGAGGGAGATGGCAGGAGACTAGAGAGCTCAGGGGAGGCAGAGGGAGTGATGCTGAAGGAAGGGAGCCTTACTCTTTGAAGGAGCCGTAATACTGGTTGACAAATTCGATAGCTTGAGGTAGAAGCTCGTCTGGGGGGGTTGGCTTGTCCCGGGGTCCTATGGTCAAACTTTTGGGGTTCATGATGGATGCCAGGCAAGACTTGGACTTGCAAGAGAGATCCTGGAAAGAAAGAAGAGGTGGTGAGGCTGATCGCTTGGTTCCTCAGCACAGGCACTGATGGCCATCCTCTTCCAGGGCCAGCTCTCCTGGCCACCTCCTTCCACTCTGACTGTTCCAGCTCCCCACCACCCCTCTCTACCTCTGTGGCACCTTCTCCTTGGGGTCGACCAGGCTTTTCCCCCATCCATATCTCCTCTCCTCTGACTGGCTGAACACCACGGACTGTGGGCTGGGCCGCCCCCCCGCCAGCCCTAGTCATTGTTCTTTAGTCGCTCAGTTGTGAGTCTTTTGCAGCCCCAAAGACTGGAACCCTCCAGGATCCTCTGTCCATGGGATTTTCCAGGCAAGAATACTGGAGTGGGTTGCCGTCTCCTTCTCCAGGGGGGTCTTCTGAGCCAGGGATCGAACCCGAGGCTCCTGGGTCTCTTGCATTGGCAGGCGGATTCTTTACAACTGAGCCACCAGGGAAGTCCCCAGCCAGCCCCAGACCTAGAGCAAAGTCAACAGTTCGAATGCTGGGAACATCTCGACTATCTTCTCATTTAAAGAAGCTGATACGACTCCTGGGGACAAATTATTGCTATTCAGCCAAAATGAACTGAGAAGGTACAAATCCCGAAGTAGGGAATGGCACAGAAAAAATACTGAAAGAAAGCACACCCATAGGTGAACAGTGGTCATTCCTGGAAGGCGTGGGAAATGATTCTGCTTTCATGGCCTTGAAATTTTCAATCCTTTCCTACTTTACAATCACAGAATGCATATAAACTTAGAATAAGAAACCTAGAAGTTAAGAAGCCTTAAAGGGCACTTAGTCCAACTACTCACTGGATGCTTGGAACCCCTCTCCAATCTCCCTATCCAATAGCACTTGAATCCTTTTCATGACAGGGAGCTCACTACCTTATGATGTCGTTCAGTCCAGCTTTGGGCAATTCTGTTAGAAGATTCTCCCTGATATAATGATGAAATCTGTCTCTCTAAGAAAGAATTCATGTGTTCCTATAATTCTTTATCTCACCTTCTGGATTATCCATCATCCCTGGGGTAGGGGGAGGGACGGTGGGTGGGAGGGTGGTGTGGAGCTAACAGAGAGTTAGCATCATTTAGTCCTACTGTTTCACGAGAAACAAGAGTCTCTGTTCCCAGTAACCTTTGACCAAGCAGATGGCTGTCTGGTTTGCTGAGGGGGACATCTGTTTGATTCATTAACAGCCTTGATGGCTTTGCCAGTTTGGGACAAAGTGGTTCTCGAGGGACTTCCCTGGTGGTCTAGTGGTTAAGAATCTGCCTTGCAATACAGGGGATGCGGGTTCAATCTCTGTTCAGGGAGCTAAGATCCCACATCACAGGGCAACTAAGCCTGCATGCCACAACTACTGAGCCCACGCTGGAGACTGCATGACATAACAAAGGTCTCACATACCTCAATTAAGACCCAAGGAACCCCTCCCCCGCCAAAAAAAAAAGAAAAGTAGTTCCTCAGACTGCTCACCCCTTTGGCCTTCTGGTGAAGCGTGTCTTGGAAAGTCACTCCGCTGCCCCAGTTTTTGATCCTCACATGCCGTGGACAGGCTGACGGGGGCGCGTCCAGCTTGCTCAGGGATTCTGGAGACGTCTAAGAGGGAGGGAAAAAAATCAGGGGTTTCTAAGTGCCTCCGGCCCCAGGACCACAGGGGTCTCTCCCAGCCCTGAGGCCCTGCTTGGGCCTCGGGTGGGCGGGGAGCTGCGGGCGGCACACGGGTCGAGGTGTCAGCCCACGGCCCTCCTCCCTTTCCGGTAGCCAGGCCACCTGGGCCAGAGTCTGCTGGGAGCTCCAGGTGCCTGGGCCATTGGCCAGGCTCCTGTCCTCATCCAAGAGTCTGCCAAATGCTCTCTCAGGGGAATTGCAACAGGAGGGATTAAGGGGTCTACACAGCACAGATTACCATCACAGCCGCTAATCCTAAGAATAGAAACGGGACAAGGAAGAAGTGCCTCTTCAGGGAGGCACTGAAGAATATGCAAACCAGTCCTCTGCCCACCTCTGTGGAACACTAAGGGCCAAACCATGCAGGGAGGACGGAACCGTTGGACCAGAGGCTGGGGCTGGGGCTGGAGGCTCAGCTGCCAAGTCTGGGATCACTTCTGAGGGTCTCACTCTGACTCCACGAGTGGTCTGCTCCCTCCCAGGTCTGCCTGCCCACACAGGCATGTCACCCAGATGCCCACCCCCCTGGTGGGGTCAGGGTCTACCACTCCTGATCACCATGGTTCACCCCCTCTCTCCCAAAGCTCTTCCTCGCCCCCACCTGTGTCCCTGGGTCTCTACTCACTGCCCAGACCCCAGCATCCACCAGGCTGCCCACCACATCTGTCTGGGCAAGGGAGGAAGGGGCTTCCCACACCCGAGTGACTCACTGACCTTTACTGTCCCCGTGAGGGGCTGGGGAGACTCATTCCCGTGCTTGCCCGGGCTGTGACGTTTGGGGTCATCCTGTGTCACTGGACTGCAAGAGGAAACAGCTCTCATGAGATGGAGCGTCCGAGGGCAGAGAGGGAACTCAGGGTCGCCTCAGCCAGCCCTCATTTGACGAAGCGGGGAGTGAGGTCTAGAGGGTGAGAGTGGACGTCATGGTTTCCAGCCAACGTGGTGGAGGAGGCAGCCTCTGCACCATCACCACCCTGCTTCCTCTTCTCCCCTCACCTGCCCCCCCAACAAAGCCAAAGAGTCCAGAGGGGAGCTGAGCCAAAGCTAACAGGCCAAAGGGTGACCCACAGAAGCTCTGTGAAGATGACTCCCTCAGAAGGCAGGTACAAACGTGATACAGAGTGGAGCTGGCAGAGGACAGCTCCTTCCACCCTGCCCTCCCAGGTCAGCAGTACTGCCCGCCACCCCACCCACTCCCTCTTTGGGACTTAAGCTTTTTTTCTTTATAGCACTTGGTTCATCCTGGTTTATTTATTCTAAAATTTTATTATGGAACATGTTAAACAGACACAATTAGAGAGAAGAGTGTAATAAACCCCTGTAAGCCTGTCACCCAGATTCAGCCCAATTAAACAATTATCAACCCACGGCCAATTCTGTTTCCACATTACTCTCCCAGCCCTCGCTCTCATTTTAAAGCAAGTCTGAGACATCATGCCATCCGTAAATATCTGAGTATTTCTGGAAGATAAGGATACTTTCAAAATATATTGGTTATATTTGCTTGGAAACAACAGATTTAAAAGAATTTAACTTGGGACTTCCCTGGTGGTCCAGTGGCTGGGACTCTGAGCTTCCAATGCAGGGGCCCTGGGGTTCAATCCCCTGGTCAGGGAACTGGATCCCACATGTCACAACTAAGACCCAGTGAAGCCAAATAAATATGTTTAAAAAGAAGAAGAATTTAGCCTATCGTTTGAAGAAGAAAAAGCCCTAATAGTCTGAAATCACTCAGAAACCATTGGTTCCGGTTTGGGATTTTAGGATTGCTCTCCCTACATATACTACAGAGAACAGACAGTGTGAGCACCCCTCTAATAGTCACACCCCACACATGCCTCCTCCTGGGGCATCTCAGGAAGAAAGCTTATTGTGTCCCGAGTTCTCTACAGTATTTTCTAGGGTGCGCACACATCCCAGGGGAAAGGTGATTAGCGAGGACTACAAAGGTCGCTCATTTCCCACCTTATACACGTTTGTGATGTCGGAAAATGACAAATGAGCGTGTGCTGCTTTGTTATTAGAAAAAGTAATGACCATTTACATCGTGCTGTGCTGTGCTCAGTCACTCAGTTGGGTTGGACTCTTTGCATTCCCATGGACTGTAGCCCACCAGGCTCCTCTGTCCGTGGGGATTCTCCAGGCAAGAATACTAGAGTGGGCTGCCATGCCCTCCTCCAGGAGATCTTCCTGACCCAGGGATCAAATCCAGGTCTCCCACATTGCAGGCAGATTCTTTACCCTCTGAGCCACCAGGGACAACCGTTTACATTAGCATTATGTAATTAACTACATATATTATATGGTTGCATTGAATGATTTATAACTATAAAGAGACAGTGTCCCTTTAAGAGAAAATGAGTATGTATCAGAAAGCATCTTCATTCTGATTCAAGTGATTCAGTGGGCCTATACCACGCCCTCCCTGTGACTGGCTATCGTCACCCCACTGGTCTGGTCTGGTGTGCCCCACCAGAAAAAAAGCCGATACAGGGTAATCTGGACACTCAGAACAGGTAAGCCATGACTGAGTTGTCATCATGGGGCTGCTTACACGGGAAGATGTTTTGAGGCTGGGGTCCTCAGGGAGGCACTGCCTTACAGCTCTTCTCAAGCTTTTACCATCACCCCCGACCCCATTCCACCATTTTATTCTTGTTTCCTCTCCTTTACTTCTGCCTGGTTGGATGTCATCACTGACTCAACGAACATGAGTTTGACCAAGCTCTGGGAGTTGGTGATGGACAGGGAAGTCTGGCGTGCTGCAGTCCATGGGGTGGTGAAGAGTCAGACACAACTGAGTGGCTGAACTGAACTGACAGAACTGGAGAATCTGCAACACTTACTGGTCTATAGTAACTTGTAGATTGAGAAACAATGTCCTTGTTCACTTAGCAAAAGTATTGCCCCCAATTTAAAATGTTGGGATTTCCCTGGTGACTCAGATGGTAAAGAATCCACCAGCAATGCAGGACACCCAGGTTCAATTTCTGGGTTGGGAAGATCCTCTGGAGAAGGGCACAGCTATCTACTCTAGTATTCTTGCCTAGAGAATACCATGGACAGAGGAGCCTGGCGGGCTACAGTCCGTGGGGTTGCAAAGAGTCGGACATGACTGAGCAACTAACACACACTCACACACACATTAAAAAGTTACCTAAAAATCCTCTCTACCAATGGACTATAGTGAGTCTGACCCCAGCGTCTATGGCTGGATTTTAGGAAGCATCCGATTTCTTCACTATTATATATAATGCCTCAAACACTATATGTGACCTGATGCTGGCTCTGTGTGCGTGTGAGTGTGTATGTGTACAAAGGCATAGAAAAACACCTGGGGGTGGTGGGGGAGAATGCTAGTAACAGTGATTAGCACTGATAAGATCACAGATGATTTGAATTTTTCTTTATCCGCGTCTGTTTTTCCAACTTTCTTCAGTGACTCTGAATTCCTTCCGTAATTGGGAAACTTCTTTTTAACCTGAAGCATGAATATACGAAGCTATGCACAGTCTCCTTTCTCCCCTAGTAAGCGGATTTCTTTGGGTTAGTTGCTGGAAGATAAGGGTTCACCCAGAGGGTGAACATATCAAGGTTCTGGAATGCAGGCGTTCTCAGTCGCTAGGCTGTGTCTGACTCTTTGGTTCTGGATACTTATTGCCAAATTATTGCGGTGCCCACCCAGACACTGCAATTTGGCTAAATCCACAGCTGTGCTGGGTCCCGCTTGATCCTTCACGGGAACAGAGGACCCTAAGGATCTGGCATCAAAAGGAAAGCTGAAGTGCAGCTCTTGTTCAGACCCAGCAATGTCCACAGGTGCTCGAGCGACAGGGCGCTGAGGTCAGAGCTGCAGTCGGTGGCTCCTTCCGGAGCTGATTCCCTTGTGGTCCCAACTTCGCCACTGGTCCCCTTCTCTATATACGGGCGGTGGGGGGCCAGGAGGGGGGCCAGGAGGCGTTCTGGGAAATGGATCTTACTTGTAAAACAAGAACCTCCTTGCTCTCTAACCCTGTCTATCCTAACGGGTGTTGCAGCCCCAGTGTTGAAATCTAGAAAGCTCCCAAGTGCTGAAACACCCACACAGCCTGCAGACACCTCTCAGGTGTGCATGTGGGGTTTCTCTGGGTCTTTGTTGGCTACTGAGTTGCAACCCCGGATGGCATCACTGACTCGATGGACGTGAGTCTCAGTGAACTCCGGGAGTTGGTGATGGACAGGGAGGCCTGGCGTGCTGCGCGATTCATGGGGTCGCAAAGAGTCGGACATGACTGAGCGACTGATCTGATGCGTTCTATACCAGGAAAAATTTTTAAGGAAATCCCCATCAGAATCCTACAGAGCGAATATCCCAACCCTCCTGTTTTCCCCGGAAAGCCGAGGCTCAGAGAGGCTCAGTGCGCACCGGAGTTAGCCTCCCTCCCAGGGTGGACCCCGGCCCGCGCAGTACCTGGCTCGGCGGAGGCGGCAGGCGGGCTGCGGCCGGAGGATCCTGCGGAGGAGCCGGCAGAGCCGGGGCCGGGCGGCCTCGCACGCGGCGCCCAGCCCCTCGCGCATGGCCCGACGGCGGGCGCAGCTCGGAGGGCGCCCCGCGCCCCGCCGCGCTGGCCCCTTTATCGCCGCCGGATCCCGCAGCCCCCGCCCCGGGGCGGAGCGAGAGACTCGGTTTCATCCCGAGCCTGGATCCGGGCCAGAGTGTCCGCTCGGCCGGCGGCTGCCTGGTCCGGGCCGGGCGCCCCTCGCCCTGCGCCTCCGCTCCAGCGGGCGTCAGCGGGAAGGTGTGCCTTACGGATGCCACTGGCCTGTCTCTGGGCTGAGACTCCGGCCTTGGGTTTGTTATTCCCCATGAAGGAACATTAATGACCATAATAACTCTCATTGTACGGTGCGTCATAGTTTACAAAGCAAACTTTCCTGTCCGTTATTTCATCTTCCCCTTACTAACTCCACTCAAGAAGGCAATTCTGTATTGTTATCCTCACTTGATAGGAAGCTCAGGGCCATGAAAAGTGAAGGAGCTTGCCCAAGGCCTCACAGGAGCCCCAGGCCACAGCTGAAGTTCTCCCACCTTCCGGGGCTGGCCCAGGAAGTACTATTTCTTTCCTGCATGTTCATTTCGATTCCAGGAAAGAAGCCTTAAAGAAGTGCAGACCTGGGGGGGGGACCTTTAGTGGGAGTCAGCGTGGCTGGCCAGGGGCTTCCTCAGGTCCCTTTCAAGCTCCTGGTCCTCATTACCTGGAAGGCGCAACGGGGCCACGGACCTTGCTCCCTCTGTGTGTAGCTCCTTATACCGGGAGCCGGATAATTCCTAGGGTCCAGACAGAGGCAGGGCAGCAGCCTTCGACCCCAGAGTATGAGGAGCCTTCCTATGCGTCCTCCAGTGTGTTTAATCCAAAACCCAAATTAACGTGGAAAGAGGATACATATTTATTCTGAGCCTACTGCAACCCACCTTGATTTTGTCCCAGATCCCATTCAACTTCACCTAGATGTTCTCAACATTTGCCTTTGTCTCTAAAACACAGGCCCACGAACGCCCCATGTTCACTTCCTAATCATTTGTTTTCATAAAATATAGAACCATTACTCACATACAAAGTCCTGGGTCTTATTACACCTGAATGGATTTTAAAATTACTTTTCCAAATCAAAACACATTAATTGGCTCCCACCGCTTTCAGGATAAAATCCCCTTTGTGCTGCAGCTTCCTCTTCCAGTAACATTCTCCCCACCCCCACCCCACCGTTAGGTGAAGTCCAGCTGGGCCTGCCTCCTCTCTAAAGCCCTCTCCCCATTCCCATCCCCTACCCCACCCCCACACACACTCCAGCCAGGCCAGGCCCCCTACGGTATTCCCAGAATGGATCCCAGCATCCCCCAGTTCTCCTGTAACCCCCTGTCTACCTCTCTGTCCACCTCACCCTAATTTATAATGCTCTTTAACGTTCCGGTTTGTGTGTATTCTTCCCCAAACCAGTGAGAAAGATATCCTTTCCCCCACCCTCTGCCCAGCAGTGGGAACTGGGTCTCTTTCCTCTGTGCCTTTCTCAGCCCAGCACCCACCAGGCCATCGGGGAGAGTCCGTATAGTGTCCAAGTTAGGAGTTTAGACTTGGTTCAAACCTCAGCTCTTCCCCTTTCCAGATGTTGTCCAAGGAAGTCACTCAACCTTGTAATATAAGGCTAATAATAACTCCTACCTCATTATTGTCACAGTAATAGTGTTAATCACTCAGTCATGTCCAACTCTTTGTGAGCCCATGGACTGTAGCCCACAAAGTTCCTCTGTCCAACTGTGGGAATCTGTGGGATTCTCCAAGCAAGAATACTGGAGTGGGTTGCCATTCCCTTCTCCAGGGACTCTTCCTGACCCAGGGATTGAACCCAGCGCTCCCTCATTGTGGGCAGATTATTTACTGTCTGAGCCATCAGAGAAGACAACACCGTAATAAGGACTTTCTAAACAGTATCTGTTCTGTTTAGCTGCTGTGTATGCAATGAATGTGCTTCCCAGGTGGCGCTAGTGGTAAAGAATCTGCCTGCCAATGCAGGAGAAGCAACAGATGTGGGCTGGATCCCTGGGTCAGGAAGATCCCCTGGAGAAGAAAATGACAACCCACTCCAGTATTCTTGCCAGGAAAATTCCATGGACAGAGGAATCTGGTGGGCTACAGTCCACAGAGTCACAAAGAGTCGGACACAGACATGCTATGCAATATATTGTTTACTTAATATATATCAATATATTATTTACTTAATTGATAAACAGAAGCTTCACCGACAGCCCTGTGACTCCCCAGCAAGGTGTGAGAGGAGTAGCCCTCAGCAAATTGTCATTAATGGATGGAACATGACCAGAACCCAGAGCAGGGCAGCCAGTGTAGTGGTCATCAGCCAACCTGCCTGGGTTCACCTCCTGCCTCTGTCGTTTGCTAATGACAAGTACCTAAAGATCTAGACAAAATCTCAGCAAGTACCTAAACTTTCTAGCCTTCAGTGTCCTCATTGATGCAACGTGAGGACAACAAAAATTCCTTCCTCCTCGATTGTTGGGAGAGTTAAATGAATTAATGTGTGGTATTTTCTCCCAATCATCTCTAATATCTGATTTGAGTACTTCTTTCCAGCCCAGCCCAGCTGTAAAAGATGCGATAAGTCAGCTGGTTTGCCTCCAGTCAACCTACAGCTCAGGTCTCCTGAATGGTCCCAAAACACAAGTCAATGCTATTAGAGGGTCTGAAATTCAAGGCCACAGCCTATAGGCCACACTGTAAGGATTAGGGGAGGAGGGGGATTCGAGATGATCTCAAAGATTAGGGGATGGATTGGGTCTGCATATCAAGGGAGGAATGTGCCATGTACAGGAAAGTGAGGAAGGCCTGGCTGAGCAGGTGGGATGGACCCTTGGTCTGGGATGGTGATCAGCCAGAACCCAGCAGTCAAGCCTCCATGTGGCGACCGGCAATAGGGAGCCACTAAAGACTCTAGAGCCAGAGTGTGGCTTGCTAGAAGGCAAGTTAGAGTGAGAGAGGTCAGAGCCAATGTGGGGGCTGCAGTTAGGGGAGATCAAGAGGCCAGGGCTGCAATCAAGATGTGAAGAAAGGCAGAAATGACCAAGAAGAATCAAGGCAGACCCCTGGGGTTCACAGACCCCAGAAGGAGGATGGAACTGCTCTCAGACTGCAGCATCTGAGTCCGGAGGGCCAGGAAGACACCTAGAGGCAACCCAACCCTGCATTCCCATCCTGGGCCTCCTGGCCACGTTGGCCACCACAGCCCAGACCGCCTGGTCTCCAGCATTCTCTCCTCCAGTTAAACCCACACTCTCTATCTGGACGATCTTGCTCAAGAATCCACAATGGCTCCCGTTTGCAAGCAGAGAAAAATCCAACCCCCCTGCTCTACATTCAAGCTCCCAAGCTCCGGCATGGCCTCTCCTATCCCAGCCCACCCCCACCCCCACCCTGGGCCCCAACACAGTCACGCTGGCTTGTGTCTCGGAGTCTTTGGCCACCCTGCCCCCTTTCTGGAATGTCTTTACTATGTCTCTTCACCTCCTCCCAGTCTATCCACCCTTCCACGTCCACACTGAGCCTCCCACTCCTGTGCAGTGGCTAGAGGGGACTTTGTTTGATGTTGCTCAACTTTGTCCTACTGACTACAGCAATTACAATGCTGTCAGCTGAGAGAGATGCTGTTTATGAAGCACGGACTCTGCCAGGCATGCAGCTCAGTTGTTTACATGTGAAAACTCACGTAACCTCCTACCACAACCCCGGGACACAGGCATTCCTACCCCTTCTTACAGATGAGACAGTTGAGGCTTAAGGCCAGGGGACTTGCCAAAGGCCACAGGCTTAAGGTTGCCACTAAGTAGTAAAGCCACCTGCTTATCTGGAGAAGGAAATGGCAACCAACTCCAGTGTTCTTGCCTGGAGAATTCCATGGCCAGAGGAGCCTGGAAGACTCCAGTCCATGGAGCTGCAAAGAGTCGGACACAACTGAGCAACGAACACACACACCTGCTTATATGCAAGCCCAGGCTCTAACTGGTGCTGCTTTTCTGGGTTGCCCTGCTGCCTGCCTGCAGGGGGCGTCCTGCCCACTGTGATCCAGGGGGAAGGCTCCCCGGGAGCTCTGTGAAGCCTGGGGCTTTGGTTTGACTCAGACTGTGGTGTTATCACAGGTGGACTTGTCTTTCCAAGGGAGTAAGCCTCAACGTGGAGTGCGAGGCCATGAGTTCTCCTAGCTTTGGAAGCCTTTCCACTGATTGGCAGGCTGGCACTCTAATTCTCTCTTGTTCTATCTCTGGCTTGCTTCTTGTACAAGGTGCAAGGGACTTTGAAGGAAGTCACTCCAGGCGTACGGAAAGTTTCTGTTGCCTTAACTGTAAAATGAGACAATACATTGTACTTCACAGAGCCCTGGAGGACGGCAGTTGAGTGGCAACCCCTGCAATGGGCCCTAGACGGCCCTGGCCCAAAGTGAGTGCTCGGTAAGTTATAATAAATGCTTGCGTTTATTGAGTGCCTGCTCTTTATGGGCACGCTGCTGATAGATCTACATGCCCACTCTTATGGGGCTTCCCTGATGGGCTGTACAGTCCGTGGGGTCGCAAAGAGTCAGACACGACTGAGCGACTTACACTTTCACTTTCCCACTCCCATTTCATCCTCAAAATGCTACAAAATGGGTCGCATTGGTTCCCTGGACCGCAGATGAGAACATCTGAGGCTCAGAGAGGTTCACCTGCCCCAAGTCACCCAGCTGGTGAGAGATACCTCAGAGCCAGTGAGTGAGGCCCAGCACAGGGCTTGGATATAGTCTATCTAACATGTCCACGTTCAGCTGTTTGTGACCCCATGGACTGTAACCCGCCAGGCCCCTCTGTCCGTGGGATTCTCCAGCCAAGAATACTAGAGTGGGTTGCCGTGCTCTCCTCCAGGGGATCATCTTGACCCAGGGACCAAACCCGCATCTCTTATGTCTCCAGCATTGGCAGGCTGGTTCTTTACCATGAGAGCCACCTAGGAACATCCTGGTAGCCTTCCCCAGGTTGATAGTCAAGATAGCTGATCACCAGTGAAGCACACGCACTGGCAATTCAGAAGGGGTGTCGGCCACGATGCTGCCTGGTTCTAACCACTGGCCTCTACTGCCCCCGCCCCCATTCTCAAGTCAGGTATTGCATATCAGACGCTCCCTCCAGGACCGTGCCATGGCCCTTCCTCCTTCACATAATGTCAGGTGCAACAGTGGCTGCACCAAACCCCGACAGGGACATCAGAGAAGCCTCTGGTGAGAGCAGACCTCCAGTGAGAAGCCAGGAACAGAGAGAAATTCCGAGATGGAAACCCGGAGGCGCCCAGCAGGAGGCGGCAGGCAGCAGGGGAGAGCCTACCTGGACGGGGGCTGGTAGAATTTTCCCACATTGTTGTTGATGTCCAGTTCCGTAGCCAAGTCCACCTTTTGGGATTTGATTTTGAACAGAAACTGCCAGGGACAGGCCATCTCTGCGGTCTTGCAAAGCACGTCGTTTGCCTGGATTTAAGCTTGGAGGTTCTTCTCGGCAGGCTGAGGAAGGAGAGGGAGAGCGTGACGGGAGGTTGGGGAAGAGGCGACAGGCCTGGGCCTTCTCAGTGTGGTTGGTTTATCACACCGCGGCATCAGTGCAGGGGATAACGCTCGTAAGTCATGAACTGCCACTTCATCGGGGTTTTGCGACCTCTGTTCCTCTTTTGGAGTTGCATGCAGGGATCCTATGGATTTAATTCTACAAAACAACGTAACTGTCTAAAGGAAGAACACATAACTCAATAAGGACAAAGCACAAACCCTGTGAGCCTCTTGAATGGGACCTGGCGAGCTTCACGGTTGACCTGAAGCAAGGTGGCGAGGAACCCGCTGGTCATCGGAATACCATCTGCCTGGCCCTGCAGGCAGAGCACCTATCACTGGGGAAAGCTTTCAAGTCATAGCTGTGCTAACTCTTTTCTGATTTTGCAGTTATTATCAATGCTGCCATCTGCTCCTTTTTTTAATTTTATTTATTTATTTGGCTGCACCGGGTCTTAGTTTTGGAACATGGGATATTTTATTCTGTGGCATGTGAACTCTTGGTTCTGGCATATGGTATCTAGTTCCCTAACCAGGGATCGAACTTGGATCCCCTGAGTTGGGAGTACAGAGTCCCAGTCACTGGACCGCTAGGGACATCCCTGCTCCTTTGTTATTATGGGGGGGGGATAATTATTTGTGGGGGGAAAATGCACTCAATTCTCAACATTTGAGATCATCTTCTTTTAAAAAAGGATCAGAGAAGAAGACCTAAGTGGAGGCCCAGTTCTGGTCTGGGCTTGCCCCACCCCCTACACCTTCCTATCCCCTACACCCACCCCTGCATATCTCCTCCATGGAAAAAGCATTGGGAGCCAGTGTGGTGAGATGTGGCCCATGGGACCTGGGAATTAGAATCGTAGAGCCTGGGACTTATCTGGTGGTCCAGTGGTTAATAATGCACCTTACAATGCTGGGGATGTGGGTTCAATCCCTGGTCAGGGAACTAAGATCCCACATGCCATGGAGCAACTAAGCCCGTGTACCACAGCTAGAGAGTCCATAGATCCTGAATCTTGCAACTAAGACCCACTGCAGCCAAATAAATAAGTTAAAAAAAAAAAAAGACTCTTAGACCTCCCAAATGTGGGTTCAAATCCTAGCCTTACTAGTTATGTGACCTGGCTCAAGTTATTTAAAAGACTCATTTTTTTTCTCCCATAAAATAGGCTTAATAATATTTAGTTTACCTTTCCCCTAAAGCTGCATGTTACAAGGACTGGACAGTATCACCAATGTAAAAAAGAATTCTCAGTAGATTACTCCCCATTCTCCAAATGTTTTCCCTTGAAATGTAGCAACTACAGCAAATTTGGCAGAAAACAAAATATGAACAAGATGCCAAACCTCATGTTGGCATTTCTTAGATTTTTTTTTTCCCACCAGTTTATCTCTATAGGCAGAAAAGTCCCACATTTTTCTGAGCCTTCCCAAACAGTAAGAAACAGAGTCCTCTCAAAACAGTACCTTCCCCAGAAATGAAGACAACTCACCTTGGGGCCGGCCACACTGCCTATGCAGGGTCTGGACAAGAGAACTCGGGAGATCTTCACGCTGAGAACTTTGGAACCGTCTATAGCTGCCCAATTCCCTCACCAAGGGTGGCTGAGAGGTTTCAGACCAGTGACACTGAGTTCTCTAGGGCTAGAGAGTCTCAGTCTTCAACTCACTGCAAAGTTGTGATTATATCAGCAGCTAAGAGGAATTTATACCCAACCTGTGGCATCCAGGGAGCTGTTTTGCATAAGAGTTGTTTTTCTTTCTTTCCCTAGGGAGTGTTCCTGGCTGGGTATACAGTTAGCTAATTTATGACTCGCCTTTGAGTGACTTGATGTTGCTGTTACATCACTGTGTGTGTGACATCCTCAGTAAACCCAACTCTTCCTGGTCTCAGGTCCAAGGCGGTGGTTCATCAGCAGGGCACTGGGTTCAGTAAAGGAGTCATTATGAAGCCAAGTTTTATTTAGCTAAACCATGTTGCCTCACTTTCATACTCTGGGGGATTTTTTTTTTTTTTACACCTCAGCAGGGAGCACTCCAGTTCATTTCTGTCCAGCCTCTTGGTTTTCCAGTTCATGGCAGAAGACCAGGAAGCCAAGGAATATTGACAATATGGAACACACTGGAAAATGCCCAGGTTACAGAAAGCCAGTGATGCTGGGTCCTGCCAGTGTTCCCAACAGATCTCTGAATCATTCAGCTTGAGCTTTCTGGAAGGGAAGGAAAGCCCTTGGCACAGAGAGACCTCTCAGATGCAGGTATTGCTAATGTCTCTCACTTCAGCTCTGAGTAAGGGAGGGTGGCAGGTATAGTGGTTTTCTTCAGGGGGAAAAAACCTTTCTTATAACAGAAAGTATATCTTAACTTCATTATACTTTCTTAAAGTTCCATTTTATTGCAGTGCCTCAAACACAGTGTTCTTATATGGTATGAATTGTTCCATTATAAAAGAAAAATAATAACTATGTTAGGAAAAAGTAAAAAATGGAGGGGAAAAAAACCCACCCTTGTTTTCACCATCCTAATGCATTGCTGTCACAATCCGTTCATTTCCTTCCTGCATTTTCCAAATTAAATGCAGGATTCTAATCAATTGGATATGGCTAAGATAGGAAACAACTGGAGAGGGGAATGGCTACACACTCCTGTATTCTTGCCTGGAGAATTCCATGGGCAGAGGAGCCAGGCAAGCTACAGTCCACGGGATTGCAGTCAGACATGACTGAGCGACTACTGAATAAAGAAATGAATAGGAGCTCCAAAGATCTTTGTAGAGTGAGTGGTTGAATGAGTGAATGAATGAAAAATAGGAGTAGCCCTCAATGAGTTTCAATGTATCAAGACCATTCTTGTTTTTAGCTGGCTTTAGCCAGTTCAGTTCAGGGAAACTAATGCTGCTTGAGGGGAGATACAGAGTCCCCTGGTTCAGGGAATACAAAGCTTAAAGAGTAGATAATTATGGATATGGCACCCCACTCCAGTACTCTTGCCTGGAAAATCCCATGGACGGAGGAGCCTGGAAGGGTGCATTCCATGGGGTCGCTAAACGTTGGACACGACTGAGCAACTTCACTTTCACTTTTCACTTTCATGCATTGGAGAAGGAAATGGCAACCAATCCAGTGTTCTTGCCTGGAGAATCCCAGGGACGGGGGAGCCTGGTGGGCTGCCGTCTCTGGGGTCACACAGAGTCGGACACGACTGAAGTGACTTAGCATATGGAGTGATCCGTGCAGTGAGGCAAGGGGGCTACAGCTGGAGAAGCTGAAACTGCATTGCTCAGGGAAGGTTGACAGGGGAGAGGGTACCAGGACAGGGTTTTGGGGGATAATTAGGGTTTTGGGGGATAATTAGGAGTTTGTCTTACTCTAACCATGTTCCCTATAATTGCTTCCACATATTCTGGCTATATCTGTAGCAAATACATGTATTAATCCTTTAACTCCTCCAACAACCCTGAAAGGGTACTGCTCCTTGCCATTCATGGACTCCTCTAGAATCTTATGTACTTGACCTCAAAACACCTGGCTGTTTTTGCTTCAGAATATGCAGTTATTCCGTTGTTTAATCGATCAGACATGTGATAGCTGGGCTTTGGCTGCACGGGCAGTGAGATCCCAGGCTGTGTGTATGTTGCCCCTCACTTGAGGCTGGCCCCCGGCTCACTCCCGCAGATGCTCCCACCCTGATGAAGAACACCACTCCCAAACGCAGTCCCCAGAGAGTGTCTCTGTGTCCTCATGATCTTGTCAGGGTACCTCCACAAGGGGCCTCCCTTTACATGACCCCCTGAAATACGTGATGCCTATAATCGGCCAGCTGCCTGTGTGTCCATGGCCTTCTTTGATTCTCCTCCCTGGGGATAGGTGTGAAAACCAAAGCACCTGGAGTCTCAGGTGAATCTGTGGCAGAGTCAAGTGGGAACCCAGATCTGGTGACTGTCTCTCCCCTAAATCGTGAGCCCTGGGGAGGAAGGGACCATGCTGTCCCCATCAACCAACATCCCCAGCACCTGCTGACCAGCATGGAGTGGGCACTGCGGAAGCACTAGATGAATGAATGGTGGATGAGTGAATGATGAGTGGCGCCCCTCTAGGGGCCCTGGAGTAGCTGGCCCAGAGTTAAGGCTCTATAACTACTTGTTTCCTTTTCCTGTTCCTTTGCATGCTGTTCAGGTTACCAGCCTGAGCTCAGAGGCTGCCATCTCACCTTGGGTCTTGCTCTGATTCAGCATCTGCCAATCATGGTGTTCTTGGCCTCCGGTGGCATTTGGGTCAGCAGTGACTGTCTGACCTGAGCACCAGGCTCAGCACCTGACACGCTGCATTTAGCCTGAGAGGTTTTGGGTTCTGGTGACAGTTCTGATACTGAGCTGCTTTGTGGTCTCAGAAAAGATCAGGCCTAGGACTGACCTCAGGCCCTCTAGTCTCTGGGCCTGACTTTTCACATTAGAAAGACTGGCCAAGATAAAGTGAGTAAAGAAGATACAAGAAAATGCTTTGAACTATGGAGCAAAAAGGTAATCACACAAGAATTTCTGGTTCCCACTGTGGGTCAGAGAGGAACAATTTACTTTTTGACAAAGAGCAAGCAGGTGAAGATCCCCTGGAGTAGGAAATGGCAACCCCGTCCAGTATTCTTGCCTGGAGAATTCCATGGAGGGAGGAGCCTGGTGGGCTACAGTCCATGGGGCTGCAAAGAGTCAGACATGACTCGAGTGCACACACACTCACACGCAGGTGACATGACCTGCTTTTGAAAGTTTCTTTCTTCATAAGGGTCAACACTCTTCTGCAAAAATTTGTGTTTTTTTAATTAATGAATTAGTTTGGCTGCACCGGGTCATAGTGAGACATGCGGGCTCTTTGATCTTCGTTGCGGTATGCGGAATCCAGTTCCCCGACCAGGGATCGAACCCTGTCACTCTGCACCAGGAGCACAGAGTCTTAGCCACTGGACCACCAGGGAAGTTCCACCATTAGCTTTTAAATTCCCAATTCTCTTTCTCTGTATAACATTACATTTATGTATTCATCTTCTTATTAGGATAAAATTCATATAACATACAATTCACCATTTTAGCTATTTTTAAGCGTTACACGAGGTGGTGTACAACCATCACCACTCTCCCAATCTCTCTTAATTAGCAAATGGCAAAGAGGGGAGTAAAAACAGCACTAAGGATGGTACACACAGAGAAGCTAAGAGACTACCCACAGTCACACAGCAGACAGTCCCTGGGCTGGGACAAACAGGGCCGCTCACCTCAGAGCTCTAGTTTGCAGGGTCCAGGGCTGGTTCCCATCCTGGAGGTTGTCATGGATTTCTGTATCTGCTGTTCTGTGCGTTCTGGGTCCACTCCACCCTTGGCCCTGCTCACCCGACAGGCCGCATTCCTGCCCGTCTGTTGTTGATAGATGCAGCAGGTGAACGCTGCTGAGGGGAAATCAAAGCGCAGTTTGAAGAGCAGGCAGAGGGCGCGTGGGCCCCCAGGAGGGTGGGGATGCAAGTTCCAAGGCTGCTGTGAAGAACGCATCTACCCTACCCAACCGGTGCTTCAAGGCACCATGCCAATAGCAGCTGATGCTGGAATTTCTTGGCTTCCTCATCCTGGGATTGACTTGCCGTCAGATAGAGTTGGGGCTTCCCAGGTGGCTCTAGTAGTAAAAAAAAAAAAAAAAAAAAACCCACCTGCCAATGCAGGAGGCATAAGAGACAAACGTTCAATCCCTGGGTCGGGATGATCCCCTGGAGGAGGGCATGCCAACCCACTCCAGTATTCTTTCTTGGAGAATCCCATGCACAGAGGAACCTGGTGGGCTACAGTCCACAGGGTCACAAAGAGTTGGACACGACTAAAATTTTAGCACGCACACACATGTTCTAATCAGTAATTTGCAGAAGAGGAATCTGCAGTTCGAGAGGGAAGGTGACACTTCGTCACCCAGGGAGGAAGGGGCAGAGCTGGGATTTGAACCCAGAACTGTCAGACCCCAGAGATAGGTTCTCCGTGTATTTATAAAGTGGGATAAGGGGGCTGTTAGGCAGGATTCAGCATGCTAGTGAGCAGAGGGGTGATCCTCAAGACATGGCCTTTGTCCTCCTCACTCCAGAATAAGGGAAAGAGGGTGACCCTTCAGCATATCCCAAGTTCCATGAGAACAGGAGGGCTCTATCACATTTATCACTATATTACCTTGGTACACAGTAGGTGCTCAAGCAGTGATTACCTGGAGGATCTGTGCACTTACTACATGCCTAGTAACCTCTAGACAACCCTGCAATGGAAGTGTCACTGTTCTCATTTTGTCGCAGGGCACCGAAGCTCGGAGAGGCAGCCCACACTGGCTCGAGGACCCAGGGATCAACACGGGACAGCCACAACTGCGGTTCTGCATGCTCCCAGCTCTGAAGCCAGGGGGCCTCTGCCCTGAGGGTCTCCGTGCTGACTCCAGTACTCTGCCAAATGCTGGGCTGTGTTGCCTAGATCCTGAGGGCACCAGATCTTCAGGGATGGGGGCTCGAGGGCTTTAGGCCATGGGGGGAGGACAGAAGGACAGAAGGACTTAGATGGGGGGAAGAGACAGAAAGGGCATCTCAGGCCAGGGGAAAAGCCTAAACCTCCCCTGATGCTAAGTGCCCTGTCTCCACAGGGAGAGCCTTCTCTCTCTGGATCCAGAGAACTCCCATTCCTGGAACTGGCTGCTCTCAGGGTGCTCTGGAGGACTTAGGAGCAGCCTCCCAGCTTCAGCCAGGCTGGGCGGCCAGGCAGCCTCAGGCAGGCACTGCAACGGCTGATTTGTCAAGTGATGTCATTTCGGCAAGGCTTGAGACAGTCGGGCTTACCTTCACCCCCGGTACACGTGGGACCGTGAGGTCATCCTGAGGTCGTGAATGGTGTCCCAGGCCCAGCTCAGCCAGGTGACCTTGGCCAAATCCCTTCATCCCACCCCTAACCTCACTTTCTTTAGCTGCCAAAAGAGACCAGGAAGCGCTTCTCTGTAGGATTTTCCTGAGGATAAAATGAGATCCTCTCTTTTTTTTAAGAGGTTTTCTTTATTATTTTTGGTTGCACTGTGTCTTCATTGCTGCATGCAGGCTCTCTCTAGTTGCGGCGAGCAGGGGCTGCCTGTAGCTGCGGAGCCCAGGCTTCTCTTTGTGGTGGCTTCTCTTGTTCCAGGGCACGGGCTGCAGGGCACTTGGGCTTCAGTAATTGCAGCACGGGCTCAGTAGTTGTGGCACACGGGCTTAGCTGCTCCACGGCATGTAGGATCTTCCCAGACCAGTGATCGAACCCATGTAACCTGCATTGGCAGGCAGATTCCTATCCACAGTACCACCAGGGAAGTATGAGGCCCTGTCTTCAAAGTGCCAGACACCTCAATAAATCCTAGGGGTTCCCATCCTGGCAGATGGGGAAGTTGAGGCCAAGAGTAGCTCATTCCCGGGTCTCACAGCAGTTCGTTCTGGCCTACTTCCTCTTCTAGGCCAGCAGGCCCCTGACCTTCCTGGTAGCTACATTAGGCCCTTCTCCTCCTCCTTCCCCAGGCTGTCTGGTACCACCTCCCCTACCCTTTGAGATGGTGACATGGATGCCCTCTCCCCATGAATAACCTCAGCACTCTGCACTCTCAGATGCTCAGTAGATGCCCTTACTGGCGATGCTAAAGGTCCATATCTGCATGACCTGGGATCTCTTTTTCAATCAAATGACAAGTTTCCCTAAACGTGACCAATCCAGAGGAGATTTGCAGTGGTAGGTGGTGCTAGTGTTAAAGAACCCGCCTGCCAATTCAGGAGACTTCCCTCCCTGGGTCAGGAAGATCCCTTGGAGGAGGGCATGGCAACCCACTTCAACCATGGACAGAGGAGCCTGGTGGGCTACAGTCCACGAGGTCGCAAAGAGTCAGACACGGCTGAATGACTTAGCATGTACCTGGAGTAACCTTTTTTAATTTTAATAGTTGAAGTATTTATCAGTGTGTTTACTGTCTATGACCATTTACTGACATTTCATGGGTGGGAAATGATAAAAATAGATTTGAGAATTACATTTATTTAAGTTCAAAGAGGAGTCGGTTTAAGGGGAAAGTATCGGAGCAAATAATAATGTAGGTAGTATGCAGGTGTGACAAAAATTATCAAGGTGAGATGCAAGAAAACTGCAAGGAGCACCCATGAGATGTGTGACTTTGGTTCTTTCTCTACACGTGTGCCTGTGTGTGACCTGTGATGTCGCTTGTCCTGTTTAGGCTTCATGCCCCTCACCTGACCAAGGAAGGCAAAGGGAAGAAGCTCTCTAAGGATCCTCCAGTTCTGATACCCTAGGGCTCATGCAAGACCCCTGGCCCTGAGCCCCTCCCTTGTCATTTGTTGACTAATCACTGGAGGGCGTGAGTCACACAAGGTCTCCTGAGTGTATACCACCTTGGATAACTTGGAGTTGGAAACAGAGGGATTTTTGCTGGAAATGACCCGGTTGTTACCTAAGGTGGACAGACCTAGGATGGACCAGGATTTGGACGGCTTTGATCGCTGAATCCCTGGAGTATGACTCATGCTGGCAGGCACAAGCCTGGCACTTCACTGGTAGGCTGGGCACAGTAGGCGATGACCTGACCAGCTCTCGGGGGCGGGTCAGCCAGGAATTTTCTTTAAGGGCCCAATTTCTTGTTAATGCTTCCCAGAACATCATCCCTTTTCTGCCCTTCCTCGCTGCTTCTCGGGTTGAGGATTAATACTTGGCGTGGCATCAGGGCAAGTCCTGAGGTGTGGTACTTCAAAGGTCAAAGATTAAGGTGCAATTAGTACCTGATTCTGTGCAGAGGACATCAGTAGGGGAGCAAGGAAGGACAGGTAACCATCAAGTGTGCAATGCTAAGCTAGTAACCGCAACAGGCAACTGGAGTTCAACCCCACATAGAAACCTAGGTGAAACCCAGACCTCACCCAAGGTACAAGACTTCTGACTGTTTGCCCGACAATTCTAGAGCATCACTTCCAGGAACAGGGTAGGGGCATTAACTCCCCAAGGCCTGTTATGGGCAGGGTAGCCTTCCTTGGCTCTGGAAAAGCCCACAGGCACAGAGATGCCAAGGTTGGACGTACTGCCATGAAGGATGCGGGCAGAGCAGCAGCTGCGCTGCTGCGAATGGGCTAGGGTTAGGTCAAACGGAAGACAAGTGTCTGGTCACTTTCTCCCCCACTTCAGCCTCTGAGGATGTTGGATGCTGATCCAAAGAGAAGGTCTAAATACCTTCTCAGTAGCTTGGGTGAGCACATTGTCTTGGGTCCTCCCCTAAACAGCTGTGAATCTTTTGTCTGGCCCCGTGAGCTTGCTGGGTCTCTGTTTTCTCAATTAAGGTTCTCTGCAGCCTTTCCAGCTCTGATATCTGGGTTTTTCTGAGTCTCCCCAACTCAAGTACATCTTGTCTCAGGTGCTCTTGGGAGAGTTCCCTTGTCGACTGGAGTGCCCTCCAAGAAAGCAGAGCACAGCAGTAACCAGCGCCAGTGACTCCAGACCCAGGCCACAGAGATGTTCAGGGCATCATTGCACATAAGGCTCAGAAACAACCTAAATGATCATCTTCAAGAAAGGCACCCTGGTCCAACTTTAGGGGCCAGGGTTATGGTGGACCATTACACGAAGAAATGAAGTATTTTAAGAATATCTTATGACAAGGAATAATGTTTATGGTGTCAGTAAAAACATCAGATTATAGTGCAGAATCACCCCCTCCAAGTAAAATAAAGGCATAAAAAGACACGAGAAAAAATATTAAAAGTGGTAGAAATAAGGGCGCTAGTTGCTTTCTTGTTTACTCTTCTTTGTATTTTCCCTACAAGAACGAGGGTAGGGCAGGGGGCACAGGCACCTGGAGAGGTTCTCTCAGAGTAGGTTGAAGCTTTGGTTTTTTAATATTTATTTTTTATTGGGCTTCACTGGGTGGGTCTTCATTGTGGCATTCAGGATCTCTAATCGCAGCACGTAGGATCTAGTTCCCTGACCAAGGGTCAAACCTGGGTCCCCTGCATTGGGAATGTAGATTCTTAGCCACTAGACGACTGGGGAAATCCCAGAGTTGATGCTTTATTTCCTCCTGCCCAGGAAACGTTCCTCTCATGTTACTGTAGGAGGGAAATTTGGCCTTTGGCATCTGACACTTGGATTTGTCCTGCCTCATCCTGGTCCCTATTTCAATGTTCTCCCCTTCTCCTGGGAGGTCCCCAGCCAGCCACACCTTTGCATAAGTTATTCTCTCTGCTTGGATTATCCTTCCTGGCAACTCCCCATCCCCACCCTTCTCAGACTCTGCTCTACTTCATGATGCTGTCATCTCTAAAAAGTACTCCTGACCTTTGATCCCCAGGCTTCCCTGGGTTCCCCTCCACCTCAACATTAATCCTACTCTTTTAGTTGTGGACTCACTCATTTGTCTCCTCTATGAACTGCAAGTTCCTGAAGGCCAAGGCAACATCTCATACATCTCTGTGGCACCAGCACTGTGCCAGACACATAGTAGATGTGTCAAGAAAATTTCTAATTGAGACATGATTCACACGTCATAAAATCCACCCTTTAAAAGTGTACAGTTCAGTGGGCTTTATATTCACAAGGCTGTGTAACCATCAGCAGAACCTAATTCCAGAACATTTCCATCACCCCCAAAAGAAATTCCATATCCATTAGCGTCATGCCCCCTTTCCTCCTCCCTCCCAGCCCAAGGCAACTGCTAGTCTGCCCTTTGTCTCTATGGACTTGTCTATTCTGGATATCTTATATATATGGAGTATGTGACCTTTGTGTTTGGCTTCCTTCACTTCAGTTCAGTTCAGTCACTCAGTCGTGTCTGACTCTTTGCAACCCCATGGACTGCAGCACACCAGGCTCCCCTGTCCATCACCAGCTCCCGGAGCTTGCTCAAACTCATGTCCATTGAGTCAGTGATATACAACCATCTCATCCTCTGTCGTCCCCTTCTCCTCCTGTCTTCAATCTTTCCCAGATTCAGGGTCTTTTGCAATGAGTCAGTTCTTCACATCAGGTGGCCAAAGTATTTGCGCTTCAGTTTAACATCGGTCCTTCCAATGAATATTCAGGACTGATTTCCATTGACTGGTTAGATCTCCTTGCTGTCCAAGGGACTCTCAAGAGTCTTCTCCAGCACCACAGTTCAAAAGCATCAATTCTTTGGTGCTTAGCTTTCTTAATGGTCCAACTCTCACATCCATACATGACCACTGGAAAAACAATAGGTTTGACTAGACAGACCTTTGTTGGTAAAGTCATGTCTCTGCTTTTTAATATGCTATGTTGGTCCTAGCTTTCCTTCCAAGGAGCAAGTGTCTTTTAATTTCATGGCTGCAGTCACCATCTGCAGTGATTTTGGAGCCCAAGAAAACAAAATCTGTCTCTGTTTCCATTGTTTCCCCATCTATTTGCTATGAAGTGATGGGACCAGATGCCATGATCTTAGTTTTCTGAACGTTGAATTTTAAGCCAGCTTTTTCACGTTCCTCTTTCACTTCATCAAGAGGCTCTTTAGCTCCTCTTTGCTTTCTGCTATAAGGGTGGTGTCATCTGCATATCTGAGGTTATTGATATTTCTCCCTGCAATCTGGATTCCTGCTTGTGTTTCAGCCAGTCCAGCATTTCGCATAATGTACTCTGCATAGAAGTTAAATAAGCAAGGTGACAATATACAGCCTTGACGTACTCCTTTCCCAATTTGGAACCAGTCCATTGTTCCATGTCTGGTTCTAAGTGTTGCTTCTTGACCTGCAAACAGATTTCTCAGGAGGCAGGTCAGGTGGTCTGGTATTCCCATCTCTTGAAGAATTTTCCAGTTTGTTGTGATCCACACAGTCAAAGGGTTTTGCATAGTCAATGAAACAGAAGTAGATGTTTCTTTGGAATTCTCTGGCTTTTTCTATGATCCAATGGATGTTGGCAATTTGATCTCTGGTTCCTCTGCCTTTTCTAAATGTACTTGAACATCTGGAAATTCTTGGTTCACATACTGTTGAAGACTAGCTTGGAGAATTTTGAGCATTACTTTCACTTAGCATAATGTTTTCAGGGTTTTTTCATGTTGTAGCATGTATCTGTACTTCATTCCTTTTTATGACTGAATAATAGCCCATTGTATAGACATAGCACATTTTGCTTATCCATTCATCAGTTAATGGGCATTTAACTTGACTTCATTGTTTAGATATTTTGAATAATGCTGCTATGAATATGTGAGCACAGTTTCATATGAAAAAATATTTTCAGTTCTGTTGGGTATATATACAGGAGTGGAATCGCTGGGTCACAGGAGAACTTCACGTTTAACTTTTTTTTATTGTTTAACTTGTGGAGGAACTGCCCTAATATTTTCCAAAGGGGCTGCCCCATTTTATGTTCCCACCAGCAGTGTATGAGGGTTCCTATTTCCCTATTCAACCCTTGCCTGTCAACTATTGCCTGTCTTTTTCATTATACAATCACTTCCTAGTGGGTGTGCAGTAGTCAATGGACTTCTGATGAATGAATGAGTGGCTGGCCAATGTATGGGTGGATGGACATGTAAAAGTAGGTGTCAGTCTCTGAGCTCCGAGATCTGATTTTGGTGGAAGAGCCTGATCCTCCGGCTCGCTGGGGGCCTGCACTAAGTGGGGACACAGCAATCTGCAGCCTGCCCCCACCTGTGGCTCCAGACACCCCAAAGCTGCCTCAGTCTTGGGTGGCTTACAGCACGGCTCTGAATGGGACCTGTTTCTGGGTGGGGCTAGCTTGTAACCCCTCTGGGCCTTGGTTTCCTCTTCTGGGTAATGAAAATAAAGCTCAGCGTGTGGAATGACTGTAGGATGAAGCGACGCACGTAAATTGTCCACAAAGGGCACAGAGTGGGCGGTGCCTTTTTCCAGACTGTTTTCTCAGAAGTCTGCCCCATCCGTGCATAAATGTCACTTCACTGGTTAACTGCTGGACAAGAATTTGAGAAGAGGGGGGTGGTGGAAAGGGTGGGTGAAAGACTGGAGGTTTACAGATAGCAGGGAACAGCAGCGGGGGCAGCTGGCGGTTGTGGAGTAGGTGGGCAGTGCAGACAGTCCTGGGAGGATTATCACAGGCCTCCACAGGGCACTTCCTCCCAGTCATTTCTGTCCTCAAGCTCTCCGGATTTTCAGATCCCCGAGTCTTCTATGTAGGCCCTTGAAGGGCATTGGTTGGGAGCGCTGGGGGGGTGGGGGTGGGGGTGAGGTACACCTGAGCGATGCTGATTCAAACTCAACTGCAGGTCTACAGGCCAATCTCATGGAAGGGTGATCGGATGCCAAGATCTAGGATGGCATATGGGTTATCTGTTGTGCCCAACTTAACAGATAAATAATAACGATTCGGAGCCTCTCGGCAGGAATGAGTTTAAGGTTCTGTACTTTAAGGCTCAGCAGGAAAAAGTAGCTGTACCTGTCCCAGCTCCGGAGTAGGGCGTGGTCAGAGCAATGACCCACATTTACTGTTCTAGACCAATATAAGGTGAGCTGTCTGTTGGGTAGTTTCTATGTCGCCTAAGCAATTTGTTGGTTGGGGCAGTTTAAAGGTCAAGAGAGATTCAGAGAATTTGCTGAAATGACTGAGGGTGGTGGCGCCCATGGCTTCCCGCTCTAGCTGTCTTCCAGAGGCTCTAGCACGTGCCAGAATGTTGTGTCTGGTTTATGGGAAACCTGGGCAGAGGTTTACAGGAAACCCCGGGCAGAGGGTATCACTCACGCACAAAGGCCATGGAGTGCCGTTAGAGCCTGACCCAGTTGGGGGAAATTCTTGGCTCATCTGAATGGCTTCCAGTGAGCCAGTTCCCTGGTTCTGTGTAACATGGGGCCACAAGCCTCATGGGGCTTCTGGTCCAGGTGATCCGATAGGCCCTGATCAAGAAAGTAAAGGTGCATGTGGAGGAAATGTATGGTCTTAGTTTGACAAGAAGAGAAAACTGCAGCCTGTACTGGGTGGAGAGAGATGGAGAAAGTACACTCAGAGAGGTGCAGCTTTGTGACTGCAGCTTGGATTGATCCCTGTTTTGTCTGTGAAAAAAAAAACAGTCACTCAGTCATGTTTGACTCTTTGTGACCCCATGGACTGTAGCCCACCAGGCTCCTCTGTCCATGGGATTCTCTAGGCCAGAATATTGGAGTGGGTAGCCATTCCCTCAGAGAAGGCAATGGCAACCCACTCTAGTACTCTTGCCTGGAAAATCCCAAGGATGGAGGAGCCTGGTAGGCTGCAGTCCATGGGGTCGCTAAGAGTCAGACACGACTGAGTGACTTCACTTTCACTTTTCACTTTCATGCATTGGAGAAGGAAATGGCAGCCCACTCCAGTGTTCTTGCCTAGAGAATCCCAGGGACGGGGGAGCCTGGTGGGCTGCCGTCTATGGGGTCGCACAGAGTCGGACACAACTGAAGTGACTTAGCAGCAGTAGCAGCAGCAGCCATTCCCTTCTCCAGGGGATCTTCCTGACCCTGGAATCGAACCTGGGTCTTCCACATTGCAGGCGGATCCTTTACTGTCTGAGCCACCAGGGAAGCCAGTTTTGCCTGTAATTCTGTGTTAATTGTTTTCTCATTAATACCTAATTCCCGCTGGAGAGACTCCTAGAAGTATTGGGACACCTGCTCTGGCTGACACTTCTGAGGACTTTCCTGGGCCTATTTCCCTGCTGTGTACCACGTGATCCCTCCCAGTCCATTGGACAAGGGTGGGCACCTCACCCTGGGGCAGCCAGTGGCCTCGGATGTGGACCCTCTGCCTTTGAGTATTTGAACTGGAGACAGAGGAGCAGCAGTTGACAGCAGTGTAGACCTCCAAAAGACCCCAGAAAGAAGAGAGAGGGTGGGAGGCAGAGGGCAGAGGAAGCCACCAGTAAACAGAAGTCTGGGATGGGGAGCAGAGGCCAGATTGCAGGACGCCCCAGATGGGCAGGGTAGGGGAAGCCCAGGCCCTGGACATGACTACCCCAGGTCCCGAACTCTCCCCCAGGCTTTGTGACTCTGGCCATGTGACCCAGCTTCCTTATTGCCCAGAATATTCTCCAATAAATTCTTTATTCCCTAAAAGAAGCCTATATGAGAGGCTTGTGTTTTTACAGCTCCCTAACAAAGCCTAACACGGGTATTATTGCTTTATTGAGAAAGTTTCCTATTTCACAGTAAAAATGGAAGCAAATTGTTTATCAGGGACTGAGGAAGGAGAGGAGCTAGACGGTGATAAGGCTCGATGCTGGAAAGTACCCTGACTCCGCATCTTCCGGGGCTCTGGAACAGATGGCTTTGCCGCAGTTCCTGTTGGAAAGCAATCAACCTTTCATGGCCTACTAAGCAACTTTGCTGCTGTTGCTGCTATTGCTGCTGCTGCTAAGTTGCTTCAGTCGTGTCCAACTCTGTGCGACATAGACAGCAGCCCACCAGGCTCCCCCATCCATGGGATTTTACAGGCAAGAGTACTGGAGTGGGGTGCCATTGCCTTCTCCAACTAAGCAACTTTAATGAAGGCCAATTTTATGATTGCCTTTGCACTCACCTGTCCTCCCTGGGTAATATGGAGGCACGGACTTTCTCACCATGAAGCTGGAGAAGTCCAATGCTTGCTCGAAATTACACAGCATCTACCACCTGACTTGTTGAACAGTTAAAAATGAACAGAAACCTCAATTAAACAGACTTGGGAGATCACACAGCAGAGTTCCTCTGACCTGTGCATCTAGCAGAGCCCAGCAGGAAGAAGAAAGACTCCTCTTCTTTCCTGGCAAGCACTCAGCCAAGGAAAGCCACAGACACTTTGTTTGCACAGACTTCCCAGCTTCCTTTGCCCTCTATAAAAGCAGTCTTCTTCCCTTGCCTTGCAGAGACTTGCACATGGCTCTCGAACCCCAAATTGCAATTCTCTGCTGATCCCAAATAAACCCATCTTTAAAAAATTAAAAAACAAACCCATCTCTGCTGGAGAAATATCTGGCAATCTGTTGATTTCAGGTCAACCAGACCTTCCGTGCGCTTCTCAGCTTCCACTCCACTTCCCACACACTAGGTCTGCAGTCTGCCTGAAGACCTGCAGTCTGCCTGTCTTCCCTATTGTAGCTCAAAGTGATGAATCCAAGAGCCAGGAAGAACGAGGGAGGATCTTCAGGGCAGGTAATTCCTGAACAGAGCTTTGTGTTTGAATTAGCATTGGTTTTTCTTTCTTTTGATGCACAGACATATGAGTGTTAATACTTGTATAAATTCATGTGATTACTACCATATTCAGGATACAGAACAGTCCCATCACCTCGCCAAACCCACCATACTCCGAACCCCAACTCCCTGGAACTGTTATGTTCTCCGTCCCTATGGAGAAAAGTTTTATCTTTTATAGATTGTCGTATAAATGGAATTACAAAGTGTGTAATATTTGAAACTGATTTATTTCACCCAGCATAATGCCTTTAAGCACCATTCATAGTCTGTTCCATTCTGTTGCAGAAGAGGAAGCCACCGTATGGACAAACGACAGTCTAACAATTCATCCACTGAAAGATACTGGGTGGTTGAGTTTTTGACAGTTATGGGGAGAGCTGCTGCAATCATCTGTGTGTAGCTTCTTGCATGAACGTAAGTTTTGTTTCTCTAGGTTATATGCCTGTAAGTGGAATTACTGGGTCTTGTGGTAAGTGTATGAGAAACTGCCAAACTGTTTTCCAGAATGACCATATTAAGAATTCCCTGTTGGTCCAGTGTCTGTACTTCCACAGCAAGGCGTATGGGTTCAATCCCCGGTCAGGGGATTAAGATACCATATGCTGCAATGTGGCATAAATAAATAACTAAATTAATGCAAACAGCTTGTCACCTCTTTCTAAACAAACAAACCAACCCAGAATGGTTATACTGTATCGCATTTCTACCAACAATAATGAGAGTTCCAGTTGCTCCACACACTAGCCAGTACTTACGATTGTCAGACTTCTGTTTGTTTAGTTTAACAGGCTGTAGGGTTATCTCACTGTGGTTTCGCGTTTCCCTAGTGACCAATGGTGCTGAGCATCTTTTTGCGAGCCTATTTGTCATTTGCATATCTTCTTTGGTTAAGTGTCTGTTTGAGTCTTTTGGTCTTTTTAAAAATCTGGTGTTTGTTTTCTTCCTGTTGAGTTTTGTAAACTCTTTATATACTCTGCATACAAATTATTTTCCAGATACGTAGTTTACAAATATGTAGTCTCTCAGTCTTTTCAATTTCTTTAAAGTGCTCTTACAAAGCAAGTGTTATTGATTTTGCTTTTTTATGGATCATTAAGCAGAGTTTTGAAGAACACATCCAACGGATTCTAGGCAAAGGTCACACTACGTGCAAAGCAGCTCAATACTGCTGGAGAGGAGCGTGTGGGGTAAGGGGTAGAGGGAGTGACTGATCATAGAAGGATCAGACCCCATGTCTCCAGGATGCCACACCAAGGAGTGAGGACAACTTGTCCTGTAGGTGAGGGAACTACCAAAGGACATGGCAATTGCTTGCTTTTATTTTGACTAACTTTTAAAAATGAGTTTCTCATAGGAAAACAAAGAGCAACAAAAAGACAGTTAAAACCCTGCGTGATCCTACCACCGAGAGGGGAGGTACACTCATTAACATTTGGGCTGGTTCTTCTTTTCATACACACATGTACACATACATTATTATTTTTTTTTTTTACAAAAATGAGGCCATGTCATCATACTGTTTTATAACATGTCTTTTGCTCTTGCTCAACAATAATATCTGTGAACAGTTTTCCATATCATTATTTTTTACTTCCTCATGTCTTCAGTTAAGATTATTATTTTTTCGGGCTTCCCTGAAGCCCTGGTGATTCAGCGGTTGAGAACCTGCCTATCAGTGCAGGACACCGATGTGAACTCTGACCTGGGAATATCCCACATGCCATGGGGCGACGAAGCCTGTGGGCCACAGCTACTAACCCCTTTATTAGAGCCCGGAAGCCACAGCTACTGAGCTCACGCACCACGATGCGTGCCCTGGAGTCCAGGCTCCGCAACCAGAGAAGCCCCTGCAAACCGGCACAGCTCAAAGAAGAGTATCCCCCACTCATTGCAACGAGAGAAAGCCAGAGCAGCAACGAAGACCCACTGTACTCATAAAGAAATAAATAAAATAAATTTTTAGAAGATTAACCTTTTTTCTTTTGTTATATTTTAATGTAAGATTTCATGCATTTAAATTAAAATGCCCAACATGAAAAACATGATGATATTATGAACTACCATCTGGTTAAAGGATAAGAACACAAACAATGCATCATCTCTGCGGTGAACACGTGTCTAGTTCTTCCTATGTGCCAGATGCTGTTCTTTATATATATGAACTCCTGTCCTCTCCAAACAGCCCCCTGAGGTAGTGACATTATCTCCATGTGACAATGGGGAAAGGTACAGAGAGGTTAAACCAGCTTCCCCAAGACCACACAGATAGTGAGTGGCAGAGATAGGACTGAAACCTTTGGGTATGGAAACACCAGGTGGTGGCCATGGAGGATGAGGGGGCACAGGGGTCAGGGGTGACTCCTAGAAAGCTGCTGTGACTGAGGAGCAGAGATGCCACTTACTGAGCCAGGAAGATGGAGGAGGAGCTGATCTAGGGGTAGGGGAAGGTCAGGAACTCGAGGTTGAAATGCCTGTGGAACAGGAAGGTAGACATGAATGAATGTCTGCAAAATGGAAAAAAGAAATGCGTGAATGAATGGAGAAATGACCCACTCCAGGCAAGGACATCCACAGCAGAGCAGCAAAAAACTCTGATCAGTCAGGTCAGGGAAGGCATAAAGCTGCAGGGTCTAGTTGAAGAGGGTCACAGCTGTTTACAACAGGGAGACACACAGACATACAGGATTTGGGAGCAGTTGTTTTCACCAGTGTTTATCAAGTACCCAGGGTATGGCAACTGCTCCATCCACAAGTTACTGTCTCTACTCTGAACCTGGGATTGGGGGTCCGGTGGAGACCAGCTGGGAACAAGGCACATTCCTCAGCGGTCAGGGCAGGAGGGAGGTGGTGGGATGGGGGACGCTTCCATCCTTCTTCTCAGAAGACAAAGGGCTCTTCATGATTTAATTAAAAATGCCCATCAAAGGCCTCAGAAGATAAGGGCTAGTTGGAATGAAATAAAAATTGCTGGGGTGAACATATTACCAATTTAATTTCATTCTGGGGGCATCTATGAGGTTCCAATATTAAAGAGAGAATCCATCACTAAATTCCCATCTGTCCTGCCATGAGTGAGTGAGTGAGTGGGTGGGTGGATGTCAGTCGTGTCCGACTCTTTGTGACCCCATGGTCTGTCTATGGAATTCTCCAGGCCAGAATACTGGAGTGGGTTGTCATTCCCTTCTCCAGGGGATCTTCCCAACCCAGAGATTGAACCCAGATCCCCTGCATTGCAGGTAGACTCAGACTCAGGTACCGTCTGAGCTACCAGGGAAGCCCCACCCTGCCATACCGGGGGCATTTCTGAAGATGTCCAAGTTCTGTTTGAAGAGGCCTGGGGAGCTTTTAGCAACTGAGCTCATCTGTCCTTTGTTTCTCAGTGAGAGGAGAGCTGTAGGGGGTGAGAGACTCTAGAATACAGCGGACACTAGATTAGTGTATGTGAAAGGGAGGGAAGGAGAAAGGAAGGGAGTGGGGGTTGGGGGAGCTTTGGATTTAGAACTCACCTCATCTGAGGGTGAGTCAAAGCCTTGCAGAACAGCTTTTCCTCCAGATAACCCCATGACTCCCTTCCTCCCCACCTTCAATTCTTTGTTCATATGTCCCTTTTCATTGAGGCCAACTTTGCCACCTGTTTAAAAGTACATCCCTTCCCCAACCCTGACCTTCCTGATCCCCTCGTCTCTGCTCTATCCATCTCCCCAGAACTGAACTTCACATCCTATATAATTTACTAATTTGTTTGTTCATTGTCTGTTTCTCCCCACTAGAGTGAAGGCCCCGTGAGAGCAAGAATTTTTGTCTCTTCTGTTCATTGATGTATATATATACCCAGTGCGTAGCATCATGCCTGCCTCGATAAATATTTGTTGGATGAATGCTTTGATTCATCTGGCAGAGAATAAATTGTTAATAATTTGTTAACTATCTCCTTCCAAGGAAAGTGAGTCTCAAGAATGACCCTGACTCTTCCCAGTGCTCAGTAAGTCCCTGACCGTCTCATGTTGGTTCTTCCTGGTCCAGCCTGCAGTCTCCGCTGAAACCAGTCCAGGATGGCCTGCCAGTCATATGCCTTTTGTATAGCTCTGACTTAGAGCAATAGGAATATTTCATAAACACTGCACAGATTTTAAAGGGTACATAGTCTATACCAACCAGGAGGTGAAAAATACAAGCCCTTTCTCCAAACTACAGAAAAACTGGGCCAGGCAAGGCCTCTTGTCAATAAAGAAGAAAAATTTAAGTTAAAAAAAAAAAAAGAGGAACAATCCTGGGTTAGCAGAGCCTGCTGATCCAAAGGTGACTTATCCCCTGTTGTACCTGCACCTGCAGACTCTCAGGTATAAACTATGAGTCAGGGAAGAACTATTCTTCCAGCATCAACTCAAGGGTCATAGCTCTCACCCCCAGGTCTGCTCCCCGGCTCTGTGCCCACCAGCCAAGTCCAAACCCCATACACTTCGGAAATGGTGAGAAATAACAAGGGCCTGCCAGCCCCTTCCTCGGAGTGTCAGAGTGAAGTCTACAATAGCAGCTTTCTTGTCCCTTGCAGATGGCAGGGTGGCTGCTGAGGCTCACGTAGCCAGAGGGAAGGCCCTGGGGAGCAAGCCAGGAACACTCTGGACAGTAGTCATCTGTCTGGAAAACATTAGTCCTCAGTCTGATGTATGCAGAACCTGAGCCCAGACACTCTTTCTCTTTCGCTTACAGAAATAAACAGTTTTGGGTCTCAAAATTCTCAGGACTTTCCTTGGTTACTGCTGCTGCCAGTACTGGTTTAGTCTTTCAGTGTTTAAAGTCTTTCAGTGTTCTCCGGAAGCAAATATTTAGCCTGGGCAATGTGAAGAGTAATGAAAACATTGTAAAATGCAAAGCCAGGTTCTTTTCTCCAAGGGTAATTTCTTGGAAATCTTGTTTTGCCAGAAACACCTAAAAAGTCTGGCCTGGTGCAACATCCTTCTAAGCATTATGGAGACAGAATTTTAGAAATGGAAAGAACCAAACTTTTTCCCTTACATGTCCCATCCATCTTAGAGTTGATGGCTCCATACTATCCCAGCTCAGAGCATCTAGACTCCTTGCCCGTTCATCTCTTTCTTCTGAGGCACAGTTCAGAGACCCTCTCCCTAGTTCAGAGACCCTCTCAGATTTTAACACTCTACGGGTCCAGATCCCTTTTAAAGACTAGATCTATAGATTAAGTGCACCCCTCCTACCCTGGGTGGAAAATACAGACTTTTCACTAATTTGAACTGGAACAGTTGGGTTTCCATAGGGAATGAATATAAAGAATTTTGAGCCCTACATCACATTAAACACAAAATGTAATTCAAAATGAATTGCAGGCCTAGGAATGAAAAGGTAAAACAATAAAGCTTCTAGAAGAAAACATAGTATGAAATCTTCTTGACCAAGGGGTAGGCAAAGATTTCTTAAGCAGAATGCAAAAAGCTCTAACTCTAAAAGGAAAGTTAATAAATTAGACCTCATTGAAATTAAAAACTTCTGTTCATCAAAAAGATATGATTGCTGCTGCTAAGTCACTTCAGTCGTGTCCGACTCTGTGCAACCCCATAGACAGCAGCCCACCAGGCTCCCCCATCCCTGGGATTCTCCAGGCAAGAACACTGGAGTGGGTTGCCATTTCCTTCTCCAATACATGAAAGTGAAAAGTGAAAGTGAAGTCGCTCAGTCATGTCTGACTCTTAGCGACCCCATGGACTGCAGCCTATGGGATTTTCCAGGCAAGAGTACTAGAGTGGGTTGCCATTGCCTTCTCCGCAAAAAGATATGATTAAGAAGGTAAAAAGTTAGCCATAAACTAAAAGATATTTGCCATACTTACAAGTAACAACATATTTTATATATTTCTGTATCCTGAATATGGGCTTCCCAGGTGGCACTAGTGGTAAAGAACCCACCTGCCCATGCAGGAGACATAAGAGATGCAGGTTCGATCCCTGGGTCAGGAAGATCCCCTAGAGGAGGGCATGGCAACCCACTCCAGTATTCTTGCCTGGAGCATCCCATGGACAGAGGAGCCTGGCGGGCCATAGTCCATAAGATCACAAAGAGTTGGACACGCCTGAGCAACTTAGCACACACACACACACATCCCAAATATATAACAAGTTTCTAAAAGTCAACAAGAAAAAGACAAATGATTCAATTATTAGGAACAGCGGAAAATTTTTACTTCACAAAAGAGAATATTCACATGGCCCAAAACAGCATTTTAAAAGGTGCTCAACATCCTTAGTCACCAAGGAAACACAAAATCCACAAGGAGATACCACAACATACTGACCCAAATGGTGGAGTTGAGTACCTGTAGCAGAGGCTTATATAGTCTGTGTAGCCGAAAATGCTTATTATCTTACCCTTTACAGAAACAGTTTGCTGACCCCTGATACACAGCACGTCTTTTTCACAAAGACCGACTCCCTAATACATGCAAAAGCCTGAGTGATTCTCACAGACAGAATGTTGAGTGAAAGAAGCCAAACGCAAGTGCACCCTGTATGATTCTATTTAGATACAGTTCAGAAGCAGGCAAAATGAATCTCTGGTGATGGAGGTCAAGCCAATGATTACCTCTGGGTGGATGCGAGGAAGGAAGCAAGAGGGAGTCTGTGTTCTGTCTCTTGATGGGGTCACGGTGGAGATTCCACTGGTGTGTCATTATGCAAAAACCCATCAAGCTGCTTAGTGTAATTTAGTGCATTTTACTGCATATAATGTCTCTTCAATTTTAAAGGGGAAAAAGTGCTGGTCTTCAGGCAAGGGCTTCCCTGGTAGCTCAGTTGGTAAAGAATTCATCTGCAATTCAGGAGACCCCGGTTCGATTCCTGAGTCCAGAAGATCCGCTGGAGAAGGGAATGGCCACCCACTCCAGTATTGTTGCGTTTCCTTTGTGGCTCAGCTGGTAAAGAATCCTCCCACAATTCGAGAGACCTGGGTTTGATCACTGGGTTGGGAAGATCCCCTGGTGAAGGGAAAGGCTACCCACTCCAGTATTCTGCCTGGAGAATCCCATGGACTATATCGTCCATGGGGTCGCAAAGAGTCGGACACAAGTGAGCAACTTTCACTTCACTTCAGGTCTACCAAGTGCAAAGCACATTAGGGGGGGGTTCTTCTTTCATCCCAGAGACTGAACTCAGTATTGGAGTGGCCACACCCTGGCCCCTTGCTGACTCAAGCATGCCAAGATCTTTGCATTTATAGCGACAGGTCACCATGCTTCGTACTGCTTGAGCCCATCAACCTGGCTCCAGAGAGCTAGATCCAATGGATGGTGTCAAAGGCGACTCTCCACATTTAGCCTTCAGACTTCAGGACAACTGTAAATAAGCTGAGAGTTTGCTAGTGACGCCTATTCCTGGCCCCTCATCCCCAGGTCCTGGGTGGCATTGTCAGTAGTTCGGCATGTGAATCTGATCCAGAAGATCTGGAGACCACACTCTGAGAAGCGTTGCTGTGCAGGCTGAGGCAGGAGGTGTGAGGGTGCCAAGGGAAAGAGACAAACTGCTCTAGAAAGGGAAGAAAGAACCTGAGAGGAAGAGGCAGTGGGTGAGACTGAGGGGAGCAGGGAGATAAGTACTGATCGGAAATGGGGTTGGGGATCTTTATTAAGCTGGTGTCTAGGGGAGCACCTTTTCTCTGTCTCTCCACCCAAGTGTCGTAAAGATCCCAGTTCTTATTACTATACTATGACGTGCCCACCTCCGAGGTGAGCTCAGGATAAGAAAAGAGCCTGTCCTTAGAGATTTGGTCACATCTGGATTTGATAACCATCCAGGAAAATGCATATCATCCTCCTTTCAGCACCTGGGGCCAGTCATTCCCCTTCATAAAGTCCAGGTTCAAGCTGCCCCTTCCATCATATTCAGGCAGGTGTGTTTTTTTTGTTTGTTTTTTTTTCTATTTAGGATTTTTTTTTTTTTTTTAAGAAAGCACTTGAGTGGTGTTCTTTGATTTTTTCTTTCTGTGGTATACTGAAGTTTTACACAGAATCCATACCCTTTGAACTGGTGGTTTGTGCTTCTGAATGAACAAAAATCGACTAATGGGGTTATTTTCTCCTCAGGGAAGGTATGAAGACACTGCATGAGAGAGAGGTTTACCTTTTATTTAAGTTGAAAAGAAAGTAAGTTATAAGTGGTAGCCTTACTAACAAATTTAACACTACCTGCACCTACCAAACATGATTTGGAATTGTATAGCTTTCCCAGTCCTACTAGGGACTCGAGCAAGGTGTATTAGAAAAAATACGGTATTTTCCACCATATGCGTTTCATGTTGCCTGTGTACAGCTCTGGAATTTTATGGACCTAGGGAAGGAACAGACAGTTAAAAAGTAAAACAGACACTCAGTATTTGGGCCTGTGGAGAATCATGGGAAAGCAAAACACTTTTACTAGATTTGATTTAAAAAAAAAAAAATGAGAATAAGAAAAGTGTGCACAGAGACACCTGTGTGGACCCCTACCTGACTACCATGGGCAAGATCAAATAGGCCAGACAATGTGGCCAGACGAGTCTGCAGGAAATAGGTTGCATTAAGTAAACTGAGTGTTCTTGCCTGGAGAATCCCAGGGATGGTGGAGCCTGATGGGCTGCCGCCTATGGGGTCACACAGAGTCGGACATGACTGAAGCGACTTAGCAGCAGCCGCAGCAGGTAAACTGATGGAGTCTTCAGCGGCTGTTACAAAGAGCAAACAAGACAAGACGTGGTAGCATCACACGACTTGTGAAAAAACAGTGGGGGCCCAATACCTCCACCAGTGCTTTCCCACTTTAGGTGTCTTGGAGACGAATGGGCACTGTGGTTGCCTCTGGGAGGGGAGACCGGGTGTGGGAGAGAATCAGGGCTGGGTGAAAGTGAAAGTGAAAGCTGCTCAGTCATGTCCGACTCTATGCTGCCCATGGAATTTTCCAGGCCAGAATACTGGGGTGGGTAGCCCTTCCCTTCTCCAGGGGATCTTCCCAACCCAGGAATCAAACCCAGGTCTCCCACATTGCAGGCGGATTCTTTACCAGTTGAGCCACAAGGCAGGGTTGGACGGAAGACTTAATTTCTATCCTACATTCTTTGAGGCTGTTTGACTTTTTTACCCTGCATAAATTTTGTCTACTAAAAAAAATAAAAATTAAGAAAGGAAGAGAGGGAGGGATGGGAGGAGGGAACAGGGCATTTGGTGGGCATTGTTCTTGAAAAGCCAGCTCAGAGCTGTTCCAGAATGAGAGGCACGCACAGGCTCCAGAGTGTTCCTGCTGGCCAGTTCGTGGTGCCCACAGGCTGCGTGCCAGGTCTGTCACCATGCCCGGCACTCCGTCCTCCATCACTTGTTCCACAGCCTGAGGTAAGAACGTGTTGTCTTGAGGTTGTGCCCACACACCCTGGGTGGAAACACCATGCTGTACCAATGTGGAATTTCCAGCAGCTCTTACAGCCCAGGGTAGGAGTTTGGAGAATGAACTCCAAGGCAGAAGCAAGAAGTGCAGAAGAGACAGGGGTTAGAAAACACACAAAGAGCTGTCAAAGGGCCTCCTGGTCATTGTCAGAGCATAAGAAATGAGAGGCAGGACAGGGCCGTGGTTACAGGTCTGGACCCATGTTATCTGGGGCCAAATCCTGGCTTTTCCACTTAGAGACTGCGAGACCCTCCAGAACATCATTTCCCCCATGTACAATGACAAAATCTACCATGCAGGAATAGTGAGAATTAAATAAATTAAGGTGTTAGTGTTTAAGTTGGAGAAGGAAATGGCAACCCACTCCAGTGTTCTTGCCTGGAGAATCCTCTATCTTATGGCTCCTCTATCTTCTCTGAATTCTCATAGTACTGTGTCAGACAGGATGTGATTATTGGTCTATTTTCCCCGGATACATCAAAGTTCAGATAAATAAACTTCGTTAAGGGTTAGACAAAGGAGTCTCTGATACCAAGCATAGGGTTTCATCCATTACATCAGCATTTCCCAAACTCTGTTCCAATGAACAATTGATGTATCACCAAAATCTTAATGAATGTTCCTCCAACACAAGGTTTTGTAACCAATAAGTTTGAGAAATACTGATTAAGTGAAATTAACCAGGTTATTTACTGTAAGATTCATCAGAGCCTTTAAAATGCTAATCCACCCATGACTCCACGATGGAGGAGCATTTCCCAAGTCATGCAACCACTGAACAATTTTGTTTTCCGTGGCATACATATTAACACACAGAGAAACATTAGGGTTCTATGAAAAATAGCTCTGGACATGCTTTGCTACATTAAAGGGCAAGCACGTCACTTCCCTGGTGGTCCAGTGGTTAGGAATCCACCTGCCAGTGCAGGGGACACAGGAGACACCTCGTCAGATCCAATTAAGTCTGTGAGCCACAGCTACTGAGCCCAAGCTCTAGAGCCCAGCTCCACAATCAGAGAGGCCATCGCAAAGAGAAGGCCACACGCTGCAACTAGAGAGCAGCCTCTGCTCACCACAACTTGAGAACGCCCTCGCAGCAACCAAGAGCCCACATGCCACAACAAAGACCCAGAGCAGCCATAAATAACTAAACATTTTGCAAAGAACAAGCACAACTAGAAGAAGGCTATTCAACATCTGTTTTCATGTCAGTCTCCATCAAAGAGAAAGTCTTCCAATCACGGAATATAGAACACATTTGGGCATGGTGGTTAAGACAGGGATGATGAGCCACGTAAAGTACATGAGCACGGAGGTAAGACTGGGATCTGAATTAAGATCTTTTGTCGGTGGGGGGAGCGTGCTAGGTCTTCACTGAAGTGCGTGGCTCTTCATCGCAGCACACAGGCTTCTCTAGTTGTGGCACACAAACTTAGTTGCCCCTCAGCATATGGGATCTTAGTTCCCCAACCAGGGATCGAAGCCATGGTCCCTGCAATGGAAAGTGGAGTCCTTAACACTGAACCACCAAGGAAATCCCCTGAAGGCAAAGCTTGAGTTCCCTGGAACGATAGGTCATTTGCTATCTCAGAGCCTCAGTTTCCTCATCTCTAAGTTGGCAGAATAACATCTACTTCATTTGGCTGTTTTACGATTTAAATTTCAGTGAGTAATATCTCAGGGTTAGTCTCCTTTCTTCAGTTAGAATGTTTTCGGTTGCAAACAGCAGACAGAAAAACTTAAATTGGCTTAAACAAAAAAGGGAATTTACCAAAGTAAGTAAAAGTCCAGATAAGGTTTTACCAGTGCTTATGATGTAATTAGAGTAGGTGATAATTCTCACTGTCAGGAAGCTTAATGCCCATCCCTGGAAAAATTCTAAACTGAGTATTGAATAGATGATCTTTTAGTGCCTTGATCTCTAGGGACCAATGCAAATTTACTAAGAACAAGTCATTGGAAGATAGTCCTTTTTATTTTTTCAAAAAAAATTATCCCATCAGGGGACTAGTGATTCTCAAGCTGTGTAGGCAGGCACCCTAGACAGCTCTCAGAATTTCCAGAGGGATTTTTCTACCAAATTCCTTTGGCGTATAGATCTATTTTAAAAGTGGAATAAATAAGCATTGCACAGGGCATGGGCGAAAAAAATGTTTGAGAAGCACTGTCACACCCATAGTATGACTGGTTCTCAGAAAGGGCATTTGATAAAACCTCTCTCGAGGGCTTCATAGATAAATACGCTGGGGGCATGTGAGCCAGCAGAAAACAACATCTCCTAATGATGGAAACACTATATAGTTTTGTGTAAAACACACAGAATCTTGAATTTTATATTTAAGCAGAACTTGAAATCTTTTATTAAATGTGCATTGGTTATATGTATACTGCTCAATGAGGGATAAATTGTGAAGTCCAACTTATAGTCAGAAGATTAAAAAAGAGTTGTGTACCATGATGCTCATTGTAGCATTATTTATAGCAGATAGGGAAAACAACAGAAAAGTCCAACAATAGCAAAATAGTTCGTAAATCATACAAAAGAGTATTAAGGTAAAACACAGACTAAATGAAGGAATTATTATATAGTCATTATGATGTTACTTGGGATTCCCTGGCAGCTCAGCAGTGAAGAAACTGTCTGCGATGCAGGAGACACAGGTTCGATCCCTGGGTCAGGAAGATCCCCTGGAGAAGGAAAGGGCAACCCACTCCAGTATTCTTGCCTAGGAAATCCCATGGACAGAGGAGCCTGGTGAGCTATAGTCCATGGGGTCGCAGAAGAGTTGGACACGACTTAGCAGCTAAACAACAAAATGATGTCACATAGCCTCAGTATGAAGCAAGATTGTGAAGAACACATAATGACATGAAATATATAATCTGAATTTTGTTTTAAAAAAGTGTAAACACACAGAAATGGATAAGAAGGTAAAATGAATGATAAACATGTTAATGATCGATTTATTTTTTTTTAACCTTTCTATGTTTTTCCAAAGTCCCTCTCTTTCATAACCAAGTGGGGGAAATAGCAATAAACGTTCTTTTAATATATCATTGGGTATTTTGACAGATCATAAGCCCAGCATGAGTCAACAGTGAACAGACACATCTGCCAAAAATACTAACAACTCTCAGCTCCGTGAAGAGAAGCAGAGTGTTCTGAAAATAAGAGGTGACAACCTTTGGCATACAGATGGCTCATCCTCATATGAAACTTTGTGTCCAGTTCAGGAAACCACATTTTTAAGGACATTGGGACACTGGGGCATGCCCAAAGTAGAGAAACAAAGGACATTAGGAAAGTTTATACCCTGTCATATTTACTCATTAATGAACTCACCTATTCAAACCTCAAAAGTACCTCTTAGGCACTGTAGGTGAAATGGGAGAATTGTATCAAAGGATGGTTGATGCATATAAGTCGGGGGCACGATAGCTGTCTACAATATTTTAAGGTCTATCATGTGGCAAATGGACCAGGGGCATATAAAGTTTCAAGACAGTGCATGGAGGCATACATGGTCAAATAATTTTCTACAAGGATGCCAAGACCATTCAATGGTTAAAGGACAGTCTTCATCAAATGGTGTTGGTGTGATGAATATCCCCATGCAAAGGATGACGTTGGGTCCTCCTCTTACTCCTCATCTTTAAAAGTAACTCAAAATAGATCAAAGACTTAAATTTAAGAGCTAAATCTACCAAAGTCTTAGGCGAAAACATCATGGCATTGCAATCAGCAATAATTTCTTGGATAAGATAGCAAAAGAACAAGCAATGAAAGAAAAAGAAAATACATTGGAATTCATTGAAATTTAAATGGAAAGGAAACCCAAAAAAGAGGGGCTATATGTATATATAGATATGGGCTTCCCTGGTGGGTCAGATAGTAAAGAATCTGCCCACAATGCAGGAGACCCGGGTTGGATCCCTGGGTTGGTAAGATCCCCTGGAGAAGGAAATGGCTACCTGTTCTGGACAGAGGAGCCTGGCAGGCTACAGTCCATGGAGTCACAAAGAGTCACATACAACCGAGTGACTACCACTTTCTCTTTCACTATGCATACGCATAGCTGATTCACTTCGCTGTGCAGTAGAAACTAACACAGCATTGTAAAGCAATTATACTCTGACAAAAATTTAAAAAAAAAGTTTCTGTGTCAAAGGACACTATCAACAGAGTGAAAGGAAATCCCCCAAGTGGGAGAAAATAATTGCAGCAAATCCTATTTCTGATCCCTTATGGGATATCTATGTCCTCGACTTATATCCTGATACACCCACTGGAAGTTGAAAATATCACAAGTTGAAAATGCATTTAATACACCCAAACTACTGAACATCATAGCTTAGCCCTCCTTAAATGGGCCCAAGCCACTTACATTAGCCTACAGTCAAGCAAAATCATTTAACACTAAGCCTATTTTATAAGAGTATGTTGAATATCTCTTATAACTGATTGAATGCTGTATGGAAAGTGATCAGCATGGTTGGCTGGGTGCAGAACGATTGTAATCATATCAGCTGTTTACCTTCGTGATTGCTTGGCTGACTGGGACCTGTGGCTCGCTGCTGGTGCCCAGCATCAGGAGAGAGTATTTTTCCCTCATATTGCTGGCCTGGGAAAGATCAAAATTCAAGGTGTAGTTTCTACTAAATGTTTATCGATTTCACACTATCGCAGGTCAAAAAATTGTTAAGTCAAACCAACACAGTTTGGAGACCATCTGACTCTATGTGTGTATATATTTCTACCTGCAACTCTAATCTTTTATGATAAGGGTTAATAAATCTCCAATAACTTAACAACCAAAACACACAGCCCAATTAAAAAATGGGCAAAGGACTTTATATACATTTCTCCAAAAATGATTTACAGTACCAATAAATACATGAAAGGATCCTCAATATCAATACTTATCAGAGAAATGCAAAGCAAAACCCCAATGAAACACCACTTCACACACGTTAGAATGATGGCTATTATTGAAAAGTAAAATAGAATACAATAAACAGATAATAACAAGGGCTGGTAAAGGTGTGAGAAAATCAGAACCCTTGTATATGGTTGGGGGGAAGGTAAAACGGTGCAGTCACTGTGGAGAAAAGTATGACAGTTCCTCAAAAAGTTAAACATAGAATTATCATATGATATAGCAGTTCTATGAGTATATGCCTAAAAGAATTGAAAGCAGGGTGTCAGGACTTCCCTGGTGGTCCAGTGGCTAAGACTCTGTGCTCCCGATGCAGGGGGCCTGGATTCAATCCCTGGTCAGGGAACTAGAGCCCACATGCTGCAACCAAGAGTTCTTATACTGCAACTAACAATCCCACGTGCCGCAACAAAGACAGGGGAAGCTTCATGCCGCAACGGGGACCTAGCACAGCCAAATAAATACATATTTTTTAAAAGCAAGGTGTTAAACAGATATTGTACCTCATGTTCATAGCATCATTATTCACAAGTATCCACTGACAGCTGAATGGATAAACAAATGTAGTATATACTTTCAATGGAATATTATTCAACCTTTAAGATGAATTCTGACATGGATGAATCTTGAAGACATGATGCTAAGTGAAATAAGCCTGTCCAAAAGGACAAATATCATATGATTCACTTGTATGAGGCACCTGTGTGTGTGTGTGTGCTCCAACTCTTTGTGTGTCCAACTCTGCGACCCCATGGACTGTAGCCCGCCAGGCTCCTCTGTCCATGGAATTTTCCAGAATACCAGAGTGGTTGCCATTTCCTACTCAAGGGGATCTTTCCGACCCAGGGATAGAAACTGCATCTCCTGCACTGGCAGGCTGAGTCTTGATTTTATCAACAGTGCCAGCTGGGAAGCCCATACGAGGCACCTAGAAGTAGTCAAATTCACCATCAGACAGTGGAATGATGGTCGCTGGGTCTCAAGGGAGGGAGAGATGAGCGGTTTAATTAATTGTTTAATGGGCACAGAACTTCAGTTTGGGAAAATGAAAAGTTCAGTAGATGGACTGTGGTGATGGTTGAGAATACATAAAAGGAGGGTCATACCCACCAGGATAGCTAAAACAAAAGACTAAGAACCAAGTGTCAGCAAGAGCATGGAACAACAAACTCCCATACATTGCTGGTGGGAATGTAAAAGCTGAAACTGTGACCCAGCAATTCTATTCCTATATATTAACCCAAAGAAGAGAGTTCATGTGCAAACAATAATACACACACAAGAATGTCTATAGGGCACTTTATCCATAATAGTCAAACACTAGGTACAAGTCGAATGCCCATCAACAGACAAATTAATTAATTAATTACGGGGTAGTCATAAAATGCAATACTATTCAGCATAAAAAAGAACAAAGTTGAGCTTACAAAGTGAGATAAAAGAATCTCACAGATACTATGTTAAATGGAAGAAGTTAGATAGATAATGGATCATTTCTCTTGCCACTTTCAAGAATTTTTTTCTTTAATTTTTAGAAGCTTGATTATGTGTCTTGGCACGAAATTTTTTTTTTTTTAGGATTATCCTATATGGGATTTTTCCAGCTTCTTTAATCTGTGTCTGTTGCCAAGTTTGGGAAGTTTTCATCCATCTTTGCTTAAAATATATTTTAAGCTTCACTCTCTTTTCCTAGGGCTCCAATGACACTATTCTTTTGTTATAGTCTCATAGGTCCCTACAGCTCTGTTTTTCCCATATATTTCTTTTTACTGTTCAGATTTGAGAATTTCTATTTTTTATCATCAAGTTCATTAATTCTTTCTTCTGTCCTCTCTCTGTTCTTCCCTTAAGCCCATCAACTGAGTTTTAAATGTTTGGTTACTGCATTTTTCAGTTCTAAAATTTCTCCTTGATTCTTTTTGATATCTTTTATTCCTCTGATGAGATTTTTCAGGTTTTTATTTGTTTCAAAGATGTTTGTCATTGCTTGTTGAAATATTTTCATGATGCCTGCTTTACAATCCTTGCCAGGTAAGTCTAGCATCTGTTTCATCTTGGCATTGGTCTGAGAATCCCATGAAATGTTATACAACTACAGTCTAGGGGCCTGAGATGCTAAGAAAAATTGTTTCTGACTTCCCAAAATTATGATAGGAACTGAGAACCAAAGGAACTGGATCTACCATGCAGCAAAGTCCATGAGCCACCAGGGACTTCCCTGGTGGTCCAGTGGCTAAGACTTCAGGCTCCCAATGCTGGGGGCCTGGGTTCGATCCCTGGTCAGGGAACTAGATCTCACATATGCCACAAGTAGGAACTCGTATGCTGCAACTCAGAGTTCACACGCCACAACTAAAGATCCTGCATGTCGCAGCTAAGACCTGGAACAGCCAAATAAATAATCTCAAAACCAAAAAGCAAAGTCCATGAGCTACCAGCTTGAAGTAAGCCACCTTTCCACCAGGCCTGCCAAGAGATGAACACTCGTAGGAGTCAGGGACAGACCCCCTTCTCTCCACCACCTGGGTCTATATAAAGCTGGTGGTTTAGGGTGAGTGGGGAGATGCTTCTTGGGGAAGGACAGTGTTTGTGAAAAGAACTTCTTCTATCCTTACTCCCCTGGGGTTGGAGAGGGAGGAGTGGGCCTTCGGCTAGTTCCAATGGGGATGAGACTCAATAAAAACCTGGCAGTGTCTGCACGATGGGGAGATGGACACTTCATTGCCTATTTGATGTCCACTGAGCCGCCCTGACGCTACTGGAGTGGCAGTGTCAAGAGAGGGCAAGAACTCTCCCCTCAACCCTGCCAGCAACCAGGACCTGCGGGTGCCAGACTTGGGGCGGCTGGAGAGCAAGATGAACTGGGAGGCTGCTGGTTTGCTGGAAATGAGGAAGCAAGCTCCACCGGGCACAGAGGAAGGAGTGGCAGGGCCTTCCTGCTGGCAGTCAGCCTGAAGATGTCCAGTCTCAAGGGACTCCCACGTCCTGGCAGAGTTGCTTAACACCATAGTGTACCAAGGGAGTATGGTCTGCGTAAGTGGGAAGGAGTATTTCATCACTGACATTGTTTGGTATTTTCTGGGCATAATGGAGACAAACACAGACTGAGTTTTGTCAGTTTTATGATCGCTTTTCAATTCTGTATGGACCCCATACACACACGCCCCTCAACATGCCACTTGACATCGATGTCGACACTGAGTCTCTTGCAGGTGGGCTCTTAGCAGGTACCTCGTCTGACCTGAAACAGGGAGTAACCACGGAGGACAGAGGGGTTGACTGACAGCAGACATACTTCGTCCAGCACACACACACACATCTCAGAAGGAAAGGAGCCTCCTGGGACAGGAGGCCTGGGAGAGGAGGCATGTTTGGAACTGAAACAGGATTGAAGTTTTTAAATGGAGAGAATGTACATAACATCGCTAATATTAAGGTTTAATAACTTAAATGAGACTGTTCCCTTCCCACTGCCCCAGCTTTATGGAGCTGTAACTGACAAATAAAATTGTATACATGTGTGAAGTGTACAAAAGACTTTAATAAATGCAAATGACTAATGTTATGGGGACAGCCTGAGAAGTCCTGTTGGTTTCTCATCAACAGAAGCTTGCCTGCAGAAAAGAGGGCTGAGAGTACCACTCTCAGATAAATGATACTATTGATCAATATCAGAAAAATGATATTATTCCTTGTTAAACAGTCAGTGAGGTGCAATTCCTCAAGTAAAGCAGCTATATTGGGGGTTTTTTCCTATGATAACACATAGGTACATTTTTCTGGGAAGACAGTGTATGCTTTCAACCTATTCTCAAGGGGCTCCTGGATTCAAAGAAGATTCAAGAGCATCAGGCCTACAGACAACCCAGTCCATTACCTGATGACACGTTCTTAGTATACTGTGTTCAGCAGACATTGTCTTACCTCTGTGTGACCATGGACAATTTACTAACCCTCTCTGTTCCCAAAGTTCATCACCTGTAAATGAGAATAACACCACCAACCTCATAAGGCTGTTAAGAGCATCAAATGAGTAAATGTAAGGGAAGTGCTTAAAATGGAAGCTGCACTTATGTATTTATATATGTGTGTCCCACTCCAGTGTTCTTGCCTGGAGAATCCCAGGGACGGGGGAGCCTGGTGGCCTGCAGTCTATGGGGTTGCACAGAGTCGGACACGACTGAAGCGACTTAGCAGCAGCAGCAGCATATATTGGTAAAGAAGCTGCCTGCAATGCAGGAGACCCCAGTTAGATTCCTGGTTAGGGAAGATTCCCTGGAGGAGGAAATGGCAACCCACTCCAGTATTCTTGCCTGGGAAATCCCATAGATAGAGGAGCCTGGCAGGCTACAGTCCATGGGGTTGCAAAAGAGTCAGACACGACATAGCAACTAAACAACAGCAAATAGAAGCAATGCTATTATTTTTTTTTTTACTACTTTTACTTTCTATTCCTCTCGGAAAGCCAGAATTTCTGCATGAATGTCAGTCTCCCTAGCAAGTGACTCACTTAAGTGATGCCTGTTTCTAAAGTATTTTTTTCCTACAGCAAAGTCAAGACAGAGCCAAGAGCCAAGAAGGGATATTAGCCAAAGAGCTGAATCACATGTCTCACCCAGACAGGGAAAACCCCACAGTTGCCATGCTCAGAACAAAACTGGGTGCCTCAGAATGCACCAGTTTAATAAAATGGGGAAGTTAGGGAGCTCTCTTCCTGTCCTTTGATTTGATTTTGGCTTAATGTCCCTCCCATGAGGGGACAGCCCTTTGCTTCTCAATGCCAACTCATCCCCTCTGTTGTCCATAAAACAGCTCAGTGTTCCAGAAAGAAGACTGTTACTCATCACCCCTGCCATTCACTTGGCATCTTGTGTCTTCCAAAGGGCACACAGCCAAAAAGAATCCACCCCTAGGCTGTCCCCAAGTGGAAACTGTCTCTTTTAGAGGCTTCTAATCAAGAGATGGAATGGCCGCATTCAATTCTGTACCTACTTCCTTATGAGGCAATTTCTCTCGATCCAGAGTTGTGAGCTTCCCTCCAGAATGCCTCATAGGAATGATAAGGGTCTCCTTGGTCCGAAACGCACTTGCAACATGGAGGTTTGCAGATGGCTCCAAAGAACCAGATGAGAGAGGGCAAGGAAACAAGTTAATTGATCTCCTACAACTGTGTATCAGAAAAGCTGTTATTGTATATACACAGTCAAACATTGGAACTGGGCCAGTTTGGTAAAACCAATATTTGTCCTTGGTCAGGGACCCACTCTTACTATAGATAGCAGGCAGGGCTTTGTTCTACCATCCCAGAAGTCCATGCTCCAGGTGGAAAAGCCAAAATGTGCCCACTGGGAATTTCCTACAGCTGAGGCTCCTGCTCAGCCCATGAAGTCAGTGCCGTTCTTCACGTCTCCTTTGGCCAAAGGCTGTCCTGGTTGTTTCATTTTCTCTCTTGACAGCATCACACAGGGGTAAATACAGTATTGAGCAACCACTGGAAAAAGAAGAAACTGGGCTTTTCTGGTGGTTTGCTCAAGCTGATTTGTTTGTAGTACCTGTACCGGCTGTGTCTCTAGCATCCATCTTTCTGGAAGTCAGTTCATGATGAGCAACCACTTCACATCCCTGAACCAGAGTTAAAAATAAACGTGACATGGAATTAGGCTTATATTCGGAGCATAATTATGAGTTGACGGCTTTCCTTGGAAGGACCATCATTGATTTATGTTTTCATGATTTCATGGTAAGGTGGGGGCCACTTTTGCTCCTGCAAAACTACAGCTGAAGACATCTCTGAGCAAGTTATCTCAAGTCCCTTACATGAGGATCAACAAAATTTAATTTTCCAAAAATATAATGCCAGTTAATGCTGGCATTCTTCAAACAAAACTAGATGCAGCCCAGCTGCTTTGCTTCTCCATCTCCTCCCCTCCTTTCTCCATCTCCTTCAGATAATGATGATGAAACTCACATGGTCCACCATTTCTACTTTTGCCTTGAGGGTTAGGAAGCTCAGGGTTAAATTTTATGCTCAAACTATTTTATCTACATTTCTGAAAGTACTTCCTATTTTTCCATAACCAGCTTCCGGTCCGTTTTTAAATTTTCCATTTTCACTGTATTTAAAATTAAAAAAACCCTTTCTGTCCTTTGTTTTTTTTTAAATAAAGAGGCAGGCTAAAATTAATTAACTAATTAAACCTGAGTTGGGAAGATCCCCTGAAGGAGGAAATGGCAACCTGCTCCAGTATTCTTGCCTGAAAAATCCCATGGACAAAGGAGCCTGGCGGGCTACAGTCCATAGCATCGCAGTGAGTGGGACACGGCTGAGCACACACAATTAAACCTGACTTTGGGGTTAAGTGCCCACGCTCCTTAAAATAGTTGATCACCTAATGTTCAGTGAGGCATTGGTTACAGCTATTGTTCACAAAGAATTGGCTCTGGGTGGGGTTTGGGTTACTGATTTGAATCTGTTTTCTTGGAGCCAATTTGAATTCACTGGTAAGGCTGAAGGACTGTCACTTCCTACAGTCCTTTGTTCGAAAGGATTGTGTTTTGCATCACAGCCCAGGGAGACAGGTGCAGTGAAGCAAAACAGCTTTTTCTCCTCTCGCCAAACGCTTTGCACAACTACACACATCCATGCTCTTATCTTTGAGCTAAACCTTGCTACAACAAGGAGCCGCCCTGCAACATTCTCAATAGAACAAAAGACTCCTAAGCCTTGGGAAACAGAAGCGGTCCACTTGATAGAACAATTGTCAACTAGTATATTACAAGAACAGCTACATTTGGACTGAGCTCAAGGTTGGTTACAGTGAGGTGTGACTGTTTCTGGTTTACAGGTTGAGTAAACGCAGGACTCAAATTTGCCTTAGGGTTCCTTTATTTACAAAATCAATCAACCACAATTCATTAATTACAGCCCTCAGTTAACTGGAATTTTATCTATCCATCTCATTCCTAAATGTAGATTTTCAGCTTTTAACATAAAAGGCCAAGTTATAAGAAGTTAAGTGTATGTCTGAGAGATAATAAAAGTACTAATATCCAAAGAATGACCTTGATTTAGCTCAAGTTTTTGGCTGTATGTACCCAAATTGGAAGAAGCCTTGCTGTACTCAGCCCATAGAAACTATATTATCCTCGGCTACTGAAGGCAAAAGCATTGTCTCTCAATATAATTTTTTTAAGATTTTTTTGATGTGGACCATTTTTTAGAGTCTTTATTGAATTTGTTATAATATTAATTCTGTTGTATTGGTTTTTTGGTCCTGAGGCATGTGGGATCCTAGCTATCCAATCAGGGATGGAACCCACACCTGCTGCATTGGAAGGTGAAGTCTAAACCACTGGATCGCCAGGGAAATCCCTATAATTTTTATTAAGGACACACAAGTGTATCAATCAAGATAGAGTGAATTTCTGTTCAAGTAAATCAGGAAGAGCAAGATATCATAGCAGTCTCTTCCATAAGCACCCTAGAGAAGCAAGTTTTGCCAAGATGCTTCTCCTTGAGACATTAAAAAATCCCACTCCCACCCCGTGTGACCTGACAGCTTCGAGTCAATTCCTTAAGGAAGTAAGGGTGTTGCAGAAACCAGTACTCGAGAAACCAAGCACCACTCGGAGAGCTGGAGAACACAGGTTTATTACGCTGGCGGGCCCAGAGGAGTTAACACTCCAAGCTCTGAGCCTGGAACAAAGGGATTACAGAGTTTTTACAGACAGACTGTAGTGGGCAGCACTAGCTGTTGTTAAACAACAATAGGCTGGTTTAAACTAAGGGGTTTCACGCACGCACGGTAACAGTGGTCAAGATGGGGAGGAGGATGCCTGTCCTGGACAGGCATGATTAAGCAGATCTGCAGGGGCTGGGCAATTGCAAAGAGCAGGACAAGGGTGAGTGAGATAAACTCCAGTTCCTAGTATTGCAAGTCCCCACTTTCTGAGACTACGTGACCTACGTGATCTAGATTTTGCAAGGGGCAAGCTGAGTTACAGAGGCAGAAGGAGAAGGAGGTTATGTAAAATTTTAACGTTTCCTCTTCAAGGGGAGCAATTAAGTAAGCCCCTGGGCCACAACTACTGAGCCCATCTGCCACAACTGGAGAAGCCTGTGCACTACCCCCTTGCGTTGCAATGAAGATCCCTAGCAGCCAAATAAAAAAAGAGACAGAGAGAAGAAGAATGAACCTGACCATCATGGTCAAGAACAATTTGCTAAGGGGGACAGGGATCAAAGTGGGGAGACTAGTTCAGAGGCTATTAAAATAAGTCAGGCAAGAAATGATGGTCACTTGGACAAGGATGGTGGCAGGAGAGGTGGAATGAAGCGGTCAGATTATAGGTATAGAGCTAACAAGATTCGCTAATGGATTAGATAGTGTGGTGGGAGAAAAGGAGAGTAAATGGTGACTGCAAGGGTTTTCCTTGAGCAAGTGGAAGGGCAAAAGCACTTTATCTGAGAAGCAGCAGATGGCAGGCAGGAATGGAAGTCGTATTTGGACACCTCCCTAGAGGTGAGAAGGAAACTACAAACCAGGAACGTGTGGTGTCCTTGAAGCCAAGTGAAGAATGTGCCTGAGGGAGAAGGGAGGAGGGATCACTGCAAAGGCTGCTGATGAGATCGCTGAGATGGGGACTGAGAGCTGAGCGATGGATTTAGCAACCTGACAGCCACTGGGGACCTTCACATGTGAGAGAAAGTCGCTCAGTTGTGTCTGACTCTTTGCGACATGGACTGTATAGTCCATGGAATTATCCAGGCCGGAATACTGGAGTGGGTAGCTTTTCTCTTCTCCAGGGCATCTTCCCAACCCAGAGATTGAACTCGTCTCCCTCATTGCAGGCAGATTCTTTACCAGCTGAGCCACAAGGGAAGCCCAGGGGACTTTGACAAGTGCACCACTAATCACTGAAGTCCTCAGGCACCGCTCCAAGCATGGAAATTCAGGTTCTGTGATGCGGAAGATGCTGGAAGAAAAACGCGCTCTTAACTCCAAATTCTGCAGCTGTCTTGGGAGTCAAAGCAGCAAGTCACACCCAGACCTGCAACACCATAGACCCTAAGCCCAGAGAGAGTCGCATTATCGATACAAGCAAGTCCATTTGTGTGAAAGCAGACAGGGAGCTGCTGGGAGTTCGAAAGTAGGATTCCAAGTTCCCAGCCAATCCACTGGCTCCTGTAACATACTGATAAACAAACCAACTAACCAACTCAGAAGCAAAGCAGTATTGAAAAGGCAGCAGCAGTAGCATTATAAAACTATCTGAGATCTAAACCCTTCCACCTCCAAACAGAAGTGATTAGAATAGTCATTCAGTTCCTTTAGGGCAGGGACTCTGCTTCACAGGCATACACCATGCCGGGAACAGAGTAGATACTTAATAAGGGTTGCTTGTTGATTGGCTGATTGCTATGTCTCTTACATGTTATCTCATTTAATATTCACAATACTCTTCAATATAGTCACAACACTCTTCAAGAATTGATGCTTTTGAGAGTAAAACCTATCTGACCTTTAGGGCATGAAACATCAGAACTTGCTGTAATGGGAGATCAGGCCTTTATGTAATCCATTTACATTAGGGACAGAGAGCATTTTCTTTTGCTTGACAGGTTGACATGCCTTCATGTGTTTTCCAGTTAATTAGCAGAATCATTTAGGCACTGAGGGTTTTGATGATCTCAATAAAAATACCTATTTATGTAAAAAAAAAAAAGAATTGATGCTTTTGAACTGTGGTGTTGGAGGAGACTCTTGAGAGTCCCTTGGACAGCAAGGAGATCTAATCAGTCAATCCTAAAGGAAATCAGTTCTGAATATTCATTGGAAGGACTAATGCTGAAACTGAAACTCCAACACTTTGGCCACCTGATGCGAAGAACTGACTCCTTGAAAAAGACCCTGATGCTGGGAAAGATTGAAGGCAGGAGGAGAACGGGATGACAGAGGATGAGATAGTTGGATGGCATCACCGACTCGATGAACATGAGTCTGGGCAAGCTCCAGGAGTTGCTAATGGACAGCAGCAACATGCAACAAACTGAATATAGGTTTTGGAGTTGGACAAACTTATATTTGAATCCCAGAGTCCCCAGGTGCTCATTATAAAGCTCTGGGCAAGTCATTTAACTTTTTTGAGCTTCGATTTCCTTATCCATAAAATGAGGTAATAATAATTACTTTGAGGATGTTGTACTACATGAGACAACTTGCATAATTGTAGATACACAATAAATGCTATTCCTCCTTTCCTCAACCTAACAGTCAAGGGAGCAGGGGAGACAGAATTATGTAACTGTTATTATTTCTCTGCTTTGTTTCAATGGTTCTCAGAGTGCTATTGTAACCTGTAGCATCACTTGGGAACTTTTAGGATGCCAATTCTCGGGCCCCACCAACACCTACTGTCTCAGAACCTCTGCGGATGGGGCCCAGTAATCTGTGATTGCATGTGCTCTCTGGTTTGAGAACCACAGCTCTGTTTCATTATGGACCCAGTCTGCAACATAGCCACGGAGGAAACTTGAGTAGCTGAGTAACTTGGCAAGATCACAAAGTTATTCACTGAAGACGCCATTCAAATAAGGATCTCAGGCAAAAGAGTGCTCTTATTCCCAACAATAATTACCAATGGAACATAGACTTTTCTCATTTTACAATTGAAAATATGGGACTCTCTGCCTTTGTGAGCCTTACTAAACTTTCTTATAAGGCAATTTCTCTGTTCCTGTTTCTTTTCCCTACTCAAAACTATGCCTGGTGGTAAGTACTCTATGTATCTTCTGTTACTCATGGTGAGGAAAAATATGCTAACATGTATAAATACATGTTAATAACCAGGCTCGAAGTAAACCGGCATGCATGTTAATTCAGGTGTCCTTCTAGGAGGGGGAGTTGGCACAACACAGCTCTAAGAAGAAGAGAGACGTTTGGCCCTCTCTGTCCTGTGGCCCTGCAGTAGGCTCAGTGTCATGGCCACAGCATCATAGCTGGGTGTGTATCCAGCCAAAGCACTGGGGGTGGGAGGGGAACAGATTTTCAAAGTACGGTAGTCCTGGACAGCACGTGCTGGTAAACCGGCTCTTAGGGGTGTCCTGATTTTCATGGTGAAAACTCTCCCTACGGATGATTTCAAGCTACCATGGTAGAACATCCTGCTAGCAAAGTTGCTGAATCTTCAACCACCAGCAGTGGGCAGTGGAGCTGGCCCCAGCACACCGCTGTGACATCGCCTATCGCGGGCCCCATTTTGACATGGCAGCTGGCACGGTGTTTTGCTTATTGTACTGGCAAGTGCCTTCAGAATGCTTTGCAGTATGCCTCCTGAGGCAGTAATCACACTGAATGTGACTTGATGAACCCTGCCTGATTCTCAGGAAACCAAATTTATATGTTGGATTCTTTCAGTAGAAACAATTATTTTGACTTTACACCTATTTTGACTGGCACTTGTAAAAGCAGGATGACCAAAATTATTATTTTCAACTAAATAGAATGTTGACAATAATATGAAATAGATTAGAAGGTAGAGATAAGCTCCTTCCTTGAAAATCTCTTCAGAAAAAATTATTATAATACATAAGTGTATGTTTATATTATATATTAATAGAAGAGTTTTATAAGTATTAAATAAACAGTCTTTGGCATAATTTTACATGGTTAGATTTTCAGGAAATTTTATTTGTTCCAATATTTCTATGTATTGCTGAGAAGAATGGAGTGAATTATAGTATTCTGAAGTGAGGTAGTTGACCTCAATTACACAAAGGATAGGAAATTTTTAGAAAGAAGATCATGGTTTTATTTTTTGCCTGTAGTCTCAGGATTAAATTCACTATCAAATTCTTTTTTCTATTCATTCTTAAATTATCCCAAGATTCTTGTAACCTCATAAATAAGACAGTAGACTAAATCAAATGCATTTCAACATTTTATAAATTCTAATCTTAAAAATATAAACCTATTTATTCATAAAATTTATTTTTAATTTATATCTAGCAGAGTATTTTGTTTTTTAAGAGAGCGGAATTTTTAATATTTATTTTTATGTATTTATTTGGCTGTGCCGAGTCTTAGTTGTTGTGGCTTGCAGGGTCTTTAGTTGCAGCATGTGGGACCCAGTTCCCTGACCAGGGATCCAATCCAGGCCACCTGCATTGGCAACACAGTCTTAGCCACTAGACCACCAGGGAAGTCCCTTGAAAACAGTTACTGGTGGAAGTGAAAATTGATTCAACTTCCATGCATGGCAACTTCACCACCTCATTCAAACTTACAAATATATCGATACGTACCTTTTCACCCAGCAAGTCCATTCCAGGAACTTACTCTACCGGTATACTTGCCTTGTATGAAATGACATTCGCTCAGCATTATTCACTGCAGTGTTGTTTATAATAGCAGCAGAATGTGTCTCTCAATAGGAGATGACTGAAAATGTTGTGATGCCTCCATGCATCACAGTGAACTAAAATGAACCATGCTAAGTCACTTCAGTTGTGTCTGACTCTGTGGGTCCCCGTAGATGGCAGCCCACCAGGCTCCCCCGTCCCTGGGATTCTCCAGGCAAGAACACTGGAGTGGGTTGCCATTTCCTTCTCCAATGTATCAAAGTGAAAAGTGAAAGTGAAGTCGCTCAGTCGTGTTGGACTCTTAGAGACCCCATGGACCGCAGCCTACCAGACTCCTCCATCCATGGGATTTTCCAGGCAAGAGTACTGGAGTGGGGTGCCATTGCCTTCTCAAAAAATGGACCATAACAAAGGATAAATGAAGCCTTCTGTGCATTTGAAAAAAAAAAAAAAGAATCCCAAGATACATTATTAAGTCTTAAATAAAATCAAGGTCAGAGCAGTTTATAAATGACTACCATTTGTGTGGGTTAGAAAAACCCAAACCAACAATAACAATGGGAAAAAAAAAACAGGCAAAGGGAAAAATATGTACAGCTTTTCTGTACTTAGCATGACTTGAAAAGGAGACCCAAGAAACTGGTAACTTGAGAAAAGGAAACCGGACGGCTGGGGGGTGGATTGTTGTTGTCGTTTAGTCGCTAAGTCATGTCCGACTCTTTTTCAACCCGCCAGGCTCCTCTGTCCGTGGGATTTCCCAGGCAAGAATACCGGACTGGGTTGCCATTTCCTTCTCCAGGGGATCCTCCCCACCCAGGGATCGAACCTGCGTCTCCTGGATTGCAGGTGGATTCTTTTACCTCTGAGTCACCAGGGAAGCCTGGGGAGTGGGTTGAAGGGAGACTTTTACAGTGTCCCTTCTGAATTTTGAACTATGCAAACACCTTACCAATTCTAAAACTAAAAAAATTCACGTGGCAAGTACTCATTGGCTAAAGGAACTAATGAACTAGAAAACTGATTTATTAAATAAAGGGCTTCCAGTCAATACTCCTCTGTGCTCTTTAGAGGAAAAGGTTTTAGAGACTGCTAGCCTCTGCCCCTTCCCTAATTCTTGGCAGAGTCCCCACAGGGAATCACCAACAGAGGTGCTCTCCGGGCCTTCAGAAAGGCATGTGGGAAGAAAATATTTATTCCGGTCAGCTGGCATAATTTCCTGGAAAGGCCTCCCTTTTTCATCCTGAAACCATGCTTTCATGTGGCCCCACAGAGAAGCCAGTTGGAAGACTTTGCCAAGCCTGTTTAATTAGACTCCTTGCTGAAAAGCTGAGCCATTGGTCTCTGAGGTAGCAACTGGCCCCAAAAGATGGAATCACTTCTCCACAGGGAACTCTTTTTAAAAAAGTCTGATAGTTAATGCCTTCCTGCATACAAACCAGCATCTAAAAATTATTTACAATATTGAGAAAAGCAAAGTGAATAATACCAAAGTCTCCAGAATTGCAACAACCCGAAGAGCTGGTCTGTGAGTGCTGATTAAATTCCAGGGGAAAGGGTAGTGAACAGCACTGGTATGTGCTTTGGGCAGCTCGGGTGTCATCACTTGGGCTTGATAAGGAGGATGAAAAGGAGACTGACGACTTCCCGGGAGGAGGCTCCGGGTGCTCCGGGTGCCAATGAAGGAGAGTCCCATCCTACAGGCCTGCAGGCCAATAACAAACGGAGGGGAAAAGAATGGGAGGAGTGGGGGCCTTAACCCCTTCTCCCCCCATCTCCTTTTGTACTATAATGTGATCGTTTCTATAGCAACCTTACGGAGAAAGGATTACTGCCCCCTGCCCACCCCACTCTACAGATGAGGAAACAGGCTCAGAAAAGGGCAGCAACTTGTCTAAAATCTTTACAACTAACACGTGTCCAGCTCAGGAAAAGAGCCCAGGGCTCTCTACTGCTGGAGTTCATTCACTTTAGGATTTTTATCAGAATTTGTTTTAGGAAGGAAGACTAGAATTTTTTTTAACCTTCTATCTGATTAAGTCAGACAGCGTTCCTTGCCAAGATTTTTTGCTACTTTGTGTGTGTGTGTGTGTGTGTGTGTGTGCTGTGAGGGATCTTAACTCCCCAACCAGGGATGGAATCTGGCCTCCTGCAGTGGAAGCATGGCGTCTTAACCACTGTACTGCCAGGGAAGGCCCTATTCACTTTTTAAGTCAGAAACAATCATTTAGCTTCTAAGAACTTATGCCATTTTTCTAATATTGCATCTCAATGTGCTATTTGGCATCTGTACATTATTTCCAACACAAGGAAGATGAATTCTTCCTTTTTCTTTCCTTCTCACCTTGGGTTCGTGCATATGAGCTCAATGAGGGATCCTCAAATTGTTTTATCAGTCAGAAGACAAAGAGAAAATTCCCAGGGGTCCCAGGACAGCCAGAGCCCCTGACTGGAGGTAGGATCTGGCTGCTCCGGTTACTTGGGTATTCACTTTCCATAAACTGTGTCTTTTGACTTTTCTGAAGACAAAACTGGGAGATACAATCTTACGTTAGCCGTATGGACTTGTGTTAGACCTAAGAAAAACTTCTTAACGTATGATAAAAGAATGCAAGAAACAGATAATATTAATAAAACCAATGCTTCTTGTGCGTCCATAACTATTGCTACCCTGAAAGGAGCACTAATTCAAGCTGAAAGGGAGAGATGAAGGCGACAGGTGTGCGTGAGTGTGTGTGCTCAGTCGCTCCATCATGTCTGACGCTGCGATCCCAGGGACTGTAGACTGCCAGGCTCCTCTGCCTATGGGATTATCCTGGCAAGAATACTGGAGTGGGTTACTATTTCTTCCTCCAGGGAATCTTCCCGACGTAGGGATCGAACAAGAGTCTCCTGTGTCTCCTGGATTGACAGGTATCAGGGATCAAAGATCAACGAGCAAATTATTCATCTCTGACTGGTCAGTCGAGAAGATGTTGAACTGCCTTGCACACAAGGATGTTGCCTAGTACTACTGGTGATGTAATTTGAAGATCATTGAGAATGTATGTCTTCATCAACCTGAACAAATCCAAAATGACCAACAAGGAAAGTAAAGGGCACCAACACCTTACCTGCCTTTTCACCATGATGGTTTCTGTCTACCAGGACCCAAGGTTCAATTCACTTCCAAACAGCAAGGACCTGGCTAATTCCTCTCTCTCTGTTCCCACAACAGCTCACCGAGTAAGTTCTAACTTGATGATGAGCAATGGAGGGCCCCATCAGGTTCTGATCCATCACTGAGAGCTTTTGTTTTTTCCCGTGGATTAGGAGTAAGAGGCTCTCTTGTCATCTCACTTAATGGAAGTGAGAACTAAACGAGATAATAATATAGGATAGTGCTTTGAAAAAGTTGAAAATTTGATATTCAAATGTCATGATTTTATTGTTAACAACAGCAATTGTTTCTTGCTTTCCCAGCTAATTTTTTTTTTCCTGTTCTTAGAAAAAAAAAAAAGAAAGTAATAATTGCTACAGCCTTCTCAGGAGCATGGGAATGCTGTTCAGTGAGAGCTTGCTAAATGGCTGTTTATTATTAACACCCACAGAATTTCTTCTTTTACACATCTCTTTTGGAATGGAGAGTCCTCTAGGGAATGGATGGTACCATCCACTTTCTGTGAAATGCCTCTTGGGTCTGACTCAGTGTAAATGATGAAGTAGGACAGTTGATCATCTTGATACAAACACATGCCTCCCCACAGCTGCATTTCTGCCTTCTGTTTCTCTGACCCAGTCCTCTACCCTCAACTTTTCCTTGATTCCATCCACCGTGCTTATGAAGGGGTTTCGGTCCCCCCATAATTTCTATTAAGTCGTTCTAAAGATCCCTTCCATAAACACACAACCCATAAAAAGCAGTATGATTGCTGCCTTTGGGCAGCATCAGACTATCTTTTAGCTGCTCCCCTTCCAACCAGACTGCTATGCCAAGCCCCTTACATCAGGTGACTGTTGAGAACACATAGCCACCACCCCCTGTAGCAGCCACCACCTGGCTGAGTAATCCCATTCAATTGGCAAAACTTGACTGAGTGTTGGAGTCATACAAACCCAGCATCAATCCTGGTTCTACCATTAATGTCTGTGAGAGCCTGGGCCAGTCCTTCTCTCCCCTGAGCTTGTGTCCTCATCAGTCAATGGAAACATGAATGCTTCCTCTCATGGTGGCTGCCAGAATTCAAGATAACATACACCAAGCACCACCTCCGTATCAAGTACCCACGAAACATGCAGAAAGGGTAGATATTGAGTAACTATGAGAAACGTTCTAGAGATGGTAGAATTCTTAGGGAGAGATCAGAGTTGCCTGTGGACAGAGGTCAAGAAAGACTTTGTAGAGGAGCTTTGCAAGAAGGGTTAGGAGTCTGGCAGATGGACTGAGGGGAGGGCACGCCAGGCAGGGGAACAGAAACAAAGCTGGGACTGGAGCCCAAACCCCTGGGCCCAATGGGGCAGGTAACAGGATGCAGCTGCAGCAGAGTAGGAGTGGGGAGGGAGGCTTGGGAGAGGAGGCCAGAGCCAGGAAGAAGCTAGATCAGAAGGGCCTTTTAGGGTCATTGTTAAGTTGTAGGGCACATGGTTTGGCCCACAATATAGTAAGATTTTTGCAGCAATGGCCATGTCAGAATACATTAATTATACTAGCAACTAGATAATGAGAATTGAACATCATATATTATAACCCTCCAAAATATAAGGGTCTCTGAGCTGATGGAAACCTTTGTAACCCTTCCAAGTCACACCAGGGTCTGCTGAGAGGCTGGTCCAGGAGGGATATCTCAGCAAAAGCTGGAGATGGAAGAGAACAAGGAGAGAATATCCAAGACCAAATCCTTGAGGGTCAAGAGAAGAGGAAATAAAACATAAATCTTAAGCCCAGGGATCAAGGAACTCAAAGATACAGGACTGAAATGATGTGACCTGGGAGGTAGAATGAAAGACATGTGAATTAAGAGCACTGGCTTTGAATTCAATCTCAGCCCTACTGTCCACTGGCTGTGTGACCCTGGGCAAATTGTTTTACTTCTCTGGGCCTTAATTCTTTCATCTGCAAAGTGAGGCTAATAATAGTACATACCGTTCAGAGCAAATTGAAGCAAGGCACTTATCACTTGACTGCCTGCAGGTAATAAGTATTAAAGATATAATAATCCATAAAAGTGATTCCAGAATACCCTCTTTCCCTCTCTTTTTTCCCCCTCTACCATCTTGCCCGCTGTCTTTTGTTTTCCTTGCAAAACCTAAAAGGACAGTATTTTCAAGAATCCCTGTCTTCAGCAATATTTTGCCTTTCTTCGTTTTGTTCCTGAGGCCAGAGAATAAGTTGGGAGATCACCCTCCCTTGATCATGGAGGAAGCTATGACATAAAGGACTCCAAATCCTATTAATGATGGTTGGGCCATTTAAAGAAAAACCATGCAGTGAAATTGACTTCTGGGGGCAAGTACAGGTCTATGAATTTCAACACATGTACACATTCATGTGACCACTACTACAATAGGACGCAGAACCGCCTTTTCACCCCCACATCTTCCTCGCACTACCTCTTGATAGATACACGCTCCCACCGCCCCAACCTCTGGTAACCACTGATGGGTCGTCAATTATTGTGGTTTTGTCTGAGACTGTCATATAAGTGGAATCATAACCTATGTAAGCTTGGTTACATGTAAACCGTGCTTCTCTTATCGTCATAATGCCACTGAGATTTACTCAAGTTGGTTTATGTATCACTAGTTAGTTCCTTTTGATTGCTGAGTAGTATTCTATGTTTGGACCTTTTGAAGAGAATACACAAGCATCCTTGGTGCTATTTCTTTTGTGTAGGTTGCCTTAGTGAAATTCAAAGCAATTGGTTCCAAGTAACAAATGGTGTATTTTTAATGTCTTCAGCCATGCACTCAGTTCTTAACTAATTTTCCCCTATGAGAAAATGATGCCCTCAAAAAAAAAAAAAAAACCATATAACTTAATATATGCTTCCCCTATTGGGAGATAATCATTGAGAGAGGGCTATAGGTAGGCATCACTGGCATCCCACCGCACATGGTCCTCCTGCCTCCAGCCAGGTTCCAGGCTTCCCACATGGTCTCACAGGCAACCGTACCATGTATCTTCTGTGACAGCTTCCAAAGCCACTCCATGCCTACCTCAAGTGGCCTCGGTTTCAGCTGTCTGATGCCCCACCACTGCTCCCCAACAAGAGGACCAGCCATGTCTCTGGGGTTTTTTGTTGCCATGCTCACGTCACTCTCCTTCACTTCACTCCTGTGAGCCCATTCACATCTGCAGCCACTCATTTCTTCCTCCCATCAAAGGCCCTCTCCTGACCAGAGGTTTTTTTTTTCCAGCTTTATTGAGATATAACTGACATGTGACGACCTTGTGTAACAGGTGTACAATGTGTGGACTTGATGCACTTATATGTTGCAAAATTATTACCGCCATTAATGATTAAAAACTCCATCACCTCATAAAATTACCATTTTTTTAAATTTTGAGAACATTTAAGATATATTCTCCTGAAACTTTCAAGTTTATAATAAAGTATTACTAGCTGTAATCACCATGCTACACACTAGACCCCACAGGACATATTTATCTTATAATTGAAACTTTGTACCCTTTATCCCCCCTTTCATCCCACACCCCAGCCCCTGGTAACCACCACTCTACTATCTCTATGAATTCAGCTTTTTTAGATTTCTCAGTTCAGTTCAGTTCAGTCGCTCAGTCGTGTCTGACTCTTTGCGACCCCATGAATCACAGCACGCCAGTCCATCACCGACTGCCGGAGTTCACTCAGACTCACGTCCATCAAGTCAGTGATACCATCCAGCCATCTCATCCTCTGTCATCCCCTTCTCCTCCTGCCCCCAATCCCTCCCAGCATCAGAGTGTTTTCCAATGAGTCAACTCTTCGCATGAGGTGGCCAAAGTACTGGAGTTTCAGCTTTAGCATCATTCCTTCCAAAGAACGCCCAGGACTGATCTCCTTCAGAATGGACTGGTTGGATCTCCTTGCAGTCCAAGGGACTCTGATATCATATATAGTTATTTGTCCTTCTCTGTCTGACTTATTTCACTTAACATAATGTCCTCAGGGTCCACACATGCTGTTGCAAACGGCAGGATTTCTTTCTTTCCCATGGCTGAATAATATTCCATTGTATATTTATATATGTCACATCTTCTTTATCTATTCATCCATTGACAAGACACTTAAGTCAATTCCATATCTTGCCTATTGTAAATAGTGCTGCAGTGAACAAGGGACTACAGGTATCTCTGCCATATCCTGATTTCAATTCCTTTGGATACATACCCAGAAGCGGGGTTGCGGGGCCACGTGATAGCTCTATTTTTAATTTTTTAAAAGGAATCTCCACGCTGTTCTCCATGGTGGCTGTATCAGTTTACATTCCTATCAATCCTTGCTAACACTTAGCTCCTCTGACCAGAGTTGTAATTCTTGTATCAGAATCCTGAACAAGATGGCCTGGCTCTTGCAATGTCATAGTGCACTCTAATTATCAAGTCTTTGATTTTTACTCTCTCTCAGTCTCTAACACTGATGAGAATAGCTTGAGTTGAGTCAGGGGAACATTTATAGTGTTGCACCTCAGTGTTGCTTCCAAAATTGTCCTTCCTTCAACCAGGGTCTGCCCTAAAGCATTTTGTTTCTATCTTCCCAAAATTTAAATTTTCAGCTCACTGGGTGTGGTGGATGGTCTCCGAAGGTGGCCACCATCAATGTCTCTCTCCATTGTATGCGCATGCTACTCCTTCCATCAAGATGTAAAGTCTAGGAACTACGCTGGTGGGCCAGTGCTTAAGATTCCACTGTCCCAGTACCTCCATTGCAGCAGACATTGCAGCAGATCCCTGGTTGCGGAATAAGATCCCACGTGCTGCACATAGTGCAGGCAAAAAAAAAAAAAGGACGTAGAGTCTAGTTCCTCTTTCCTTGAATCAGGGCTAGCCCTATGACTTGCTCTAACCATCAGAATGAGGCAGAAGTGTCACTCCAGTCCAGACTTTGAGGAAATGCAAAAGGTGAAACTCATGTTCTGAGGAAGGCAGCCACCACAGAGTAAAGAAATGCATGGTCTTCTGAATGACAGACCATGTGGAGAGAAGCCACACAGAGGAAGACCAGGGTGCCACACATGTAAGTGAAATCTTCCCAAACCTCTCAGCTCAGCCCAGCCACCATCTGAACACAGCACAGAGTGGCCCAGCTGTCATTACTTGCCAACACCCAACCAAGCCCTGCCTGGATTCCTGATAGACAGAATAATGAGAAATAAGAAGTCACTGCCATTCTGAGCCACTGAATTTTGAGGTAACTTGTTACCCAGCAATGGATAAGAAAAACATGGAAAGGTAATCCTTCAGGTTTTCAAGAGGTGGCTTTTGCCCTTTTCCTTGCTTCAGCATCTCAGCCCACAGCCAGACCTGTGTTTCAACTTGTCTTCATGCTTCTCAGAAGGGCTTGAAGGTCTTTGTGCAAACAGAAGCCCTGGTCACTTCTGAAATGTGCCCTGACATGCCAGCCCCCACATGTGACATGAAAAGATGACTCCTTCTCTCTCCTCACATTTCTTTTCTGTTATGATAGAAGTTTTTAGGACGTTAAAATGAGTTTGCTTTCCCTAATCAGTGAAATAATGTATGTGTGTGCTAAGTTGCTTCAGTTGGGTCTGACTCTGTGCGACCCTGCGGACTATAGCTCACCAGGCTCCTCTGTCCATGGGATTCTCCGGGCAAGAATACTGGAGTGGGTTGCCATGCCCTTCTCCAGGGGATCTTCTCCACCCAGGAATCGAACCCGTGTCTCTTACATCTTCTGCATTGGCGGGCAGGTTCTTTACCACTAGTGCCACCTGGGAAGCCCAGGAAATAATGTACAGAGAGAAATCAAATTGGCTGCAGACAACCTCCAGAGCAAGGAGACCCCATGCAATTAACAATCACAGCAGCTACATTTATTTAGTGTTAGCCATGTACCAGGCTCCAGGTTAAGTATGTTATATGCAGTATCTCACTGAATCCTCAGAACACACTGGGAGACAGCTATTATTTTTGTCTCCATTATACAAATGAGAAAAGTGTGGCTTAGTAACACTGAGTAACTTTCCCAAAGTCACATAGCTTATTAGTCCATCTTTTAACAAGATCAGACGTCTTCTTCTGGGCTGTGGTAGCCATGTACACATCAGAGAGACGCCTCAGTTCAGTGCTTTCAGGCATGGAAAGTGCCAAGGACAAGACCTCAGCACTCCCCGGCCCTTTCCATTCCCTGGCATATGTAAAAAGGGACACTATAAGTATGGCACGCTGGGATAAGGGGTTGAGGTTGCTTCAAGTGGAGGTGACAAGCCTAGGGCACTCCAGCTGGGAAACTCAGTTAAACTTTTTGTAATCCAAGGTCACTTCATTTCCTCAAGTCTTTTTGTATCTCTTAGACTTCTAAGAGAGGATGAGAATTTTTTATAAAGTTTTTTAACATAACAATGTAGATAGGTTATCACCTCAGAGCCTTTGGAAGAGCAGCCTTCAGTCTCTAGAAAGGGCCCAACCTGGGAAATGTGAGTTCTTGAGATGTGACCCTCGACAAATGTTAGCCTCTGTAAGCTTGTTTCTCTCTGAAGAAAGGGGAGAATCATCTCACAGGATTATAAACTGAGCACAGTTGAGTGCAGAAGGCACGAGGACTGGCCCTTGTTCCCAGTAGAAAACTTCAGCTTTGGACACCACTGGAAAGAGAAGACAATTGTTTCCTTCAACAGAAACTCATCAAGGAGGGTCAGTTCAGTTCAGTCGCTTAGTCGTGTCTGACTGTCTACAACCCCATGAACCACAGCACGCCAAGCCTTCCTATCCATCACCAGCTCCCAGAGTCCATCCAAACCCATGTCCATTGAGTCAGTGATGCCATCCAACCATCTCATCCTCTGTCATCCCTTCTCCTCCTGCCCTCAATCTTTCCCAGCATCAGGGTCTATTTCAATGAGTCAACTCTTCGCATGAGGTGGCCAAAGTACTGCAGTTTCAGCTTCAACATCAGTCCTTCCAATGAACACCCAGGACTGATCTCCTTTAGGATGGACTGGTTGTATCTCCTTACAGTCCAAGGGACTTGCAAGAGTCTTCTCCAACACCACAGTTTAAAAGCATCAATTCTTCGGTGCTCAGCTTTCTTCACAGTCCAACTCTCACATCCATACATGACCACAGGAAAAACCATAGCCTTGACTAGACAGACCTTTGTTGGCAAAGTAATGTCTCTGCTTTTTAATATGCTATCTAGGTTGGTCATAACTTTCCTTCCAAGGAGTAAGCGTCTTTTAATTTCATGGCTGCAATCACCATCTGCAGTGATTTTGGAGCCCAAAATAATAAAGTCTGACACTGTTTCCACTGTCTCCCCATCTATTTCTCATGAAGTGATGGGACTGGATGCCATGATCTTCATTTTTCTGAATGTTGAGCTTTAAGCCAACTTTTTCACTCTCCTCTTTCACTTTCATCAAGAGGCTCTTTAGTTCTTCTTCACTTTCTGCCATAAGGGTGGTGTCATCTGCATATCTGAGGTTATTGATATTTCTCCCGGCAACCTTGATTCCAGCTTGTGTTTCTTCCAGTCCAGCATTTCTCATGATGTACTCTGCATATAGTTAAATAAGCAGGGTGACAATATACAGCCTTGACGTACTCCTTTTCCTATTTGGAACGAGTCTGTTGTTCCATGTCCAGTTCTAACTGTTGCTTCCTGACCTGCATATAGGCTTCTCAAGAGGCACATCAGGTGGTCTGGTATTCCCATCTCTTTCAGAATTTTCCACAGTTTATTGTGATCCACACAGTCAAAGGCTTTGGCATAGACAATAAAGCAGAAATAGGTGTTTTTCTGGAACTCTCTTGGTTTTTTGATGATCCAGCAGATGTTGGCAATTTGATCTCTGGTTCCTCTGCCTTTTCTAAAACCAGCTTGAACATCTGGAAGTTCACGGTTCATGTATTGCTGAAGCCTGGCTTGGAGAATTTTAAGCATTACTTTACTAGCATAAGGTATCAAGGAGGGTATCTTCTAGAAATTAACGACAGACTGGGTGGTACCTTTCAGATGCACTGGGATTTGTTCAGTTTTCTCCTGGCATCTAATTTCATTTTCTTTTTAGGAGTTTTATTGAGATGTAATTCACCTACCAGACAATTCACTCATTTCAAGTACACAATTCAGTGGTTTCTGACATACTCACAGAGTTGTACAATCATGATCTAATTTTAAAATATTTTCATCACTCCATAAAGAAACCCCGTACCAATCAGCAGTCACTCTTGCTCCTCCCAGCACCTACGTCCCAAGCCTCTAAGTTAATCTGCTTTACTTCTCCATAGATTTGCCTACTATGGACATTTCACATAAACGGAATCATACAACTTTGCACTTTGTGACTCGCTTCTTTCATTTATCATAGCAGGTTCACCCATGTCACAGGGTGTGTCCGGGCTTCATTCCTTATTGTTATTGTATGACTACACTACATTTATTTATCTGTTCATCAGTTGATGGATATTTGGGTTGTTTGCTTTCCTTTTTGCTATTATGAATAAAACCATGAACATTCATGTACAAGTGTTTTGTGTGGACGTGTGTCATTTCCCTTGGGTATATACACAGGAGTAGAATCACTGAGTCACATGGAAGTCTACATTTAACATTTTGGAAAACTTCTGAACTGTTTTCCAAAGCAGCTGCAACGTTTGACATTCCCACCAGCAGTGTATCAAAGTTCCAAGCTCCTCAAGCAGTGGTTTCTAACACAGCCAATTATGTACAGGGGCCCAAGACCACAGAGATGAAATCAACAGCATAGCCAAGATGAAGAATCAGGTAAGAATGCTTATTTACGTACATGCCTAGAGGTTGGAGGTTGAGCCTAGAAGACAGGTTGGCCCCCTGGGCAAATCTTATCACTCCAATTCAAGAATTTTAAAGATTCAGGGTAATAGGAAGGTGCAAACATCAGAAAAACATATTTTCAAAGTGATTAACCATTTCTCAGCCAGCAAATGTTACGTGTGTTTATACATGTAGGTTAATGTCTATAAACAGGAAACTTAATAGGGAAAAAAACACTTATTTAGTTTGATTAAAAACTAGATTGCTGTGGATAGTCACAGGTGCCCAAAATGAAATCTCTCCATATCTCCAGAAACCATACAGATCAATAAGGAGAGGAAATTAAACCATCCATAACCCAACCTTTTTGACTATGCCAAAGCCTTTGACTGTGTGGATCACAATAAACTGTGGAGAATTCTGAAAGAGATGGGAATACCAGACCACCTGACCTGCCTCTTGAGAAATCTATATGCAGGTCAGGAAGCATCAGTTAGAACTGGACATGGAACAACAGACTGGTTCAAATAGGAAAAGGAGTACATCAAGGCTGTATATTGTCACCCTGCTTATTTAACTTATATGCAGAGTACATCATGAGAAACGCTGGGCTGGAAGAAGCACAAACTGGAATCAAGATTGCCAAGAGAAACATCAATAACCTCAGATATGCAGATGACACCACCCTTATGGCAGAAAGTGAAGAGGAACTAAAAAGCCTAGATGAAAGTAAAAGAGGAGAGTGAAAAAGTTGGCTTAAAGCTCAACATTCAGAAAACGAAGATAATGGCATCTGGTCCCATCACTTCATGGCAAATAGATGGGGAAACAGTGGAAACAGTGTCAGACTTTATTTTTGGGGGCTCCAAAATCACTGCAGATGATAATTGCAGCCATGAAATTAAAAGACGCTTACTCCTTGGAAGGAAAGTTATGACCAACCTAGATAGCATATTAAAAAGCAGAGATATTACTTTGCCAACAAATGTCCATTTAGTCAAGGCTATGGTTTTTCCAGTGGCCATGTTTGGATGTGAGTTGGACTGTGAAGAAAGTTGAGCGCTGAAGAATTGATGCCTTTGAACTGTGGTGCTGGAGAAGACTCTTGCGAGTCCCTTGGACTGTAAGGAGATCCAACCAGTCCATCCTAAAGGAGATCAGTCCTGGGTGTTCATTGGAAGGACTGATGCTGAGGCTGAAACTGCAGTACTTTGGCCACCTCATGCAAAGAGCTGACTCACTGGAAAAGACCCTGATGATGGGAGGGATTGGGGGCAGGAGGAGAAGGGGAGGACAGAGGATGAGACGGCTGGATGGCATCACCGACTCAATGCACGTGAGTTTGGATGAACCCCGGGAGTTGGTGATGGACAGGGAGGCCTGGCGTGCTGCAGTTCATGGGGTCACAAAGAGTCAGACAAGACTGAGCGAACGAACTGAACTGAACCCAACCTTGACGGAAGTACAGATGGAATTTTTGATATATCCGCCACCAAGTCGCTTCAGTCGCGTCTGACTCTGTGTGACCCCATGGACTGCAGCCTACCAGGCTTCCCTATCCATGGGATTCTCCAGGCAATAACACTGGAGTGGGTTGCCATTTCCTTCTCCAATGCATGAAAGTGGAAAGTGAAAGTGAAGTCACTCAGTCGTGTCTGACTCTTATGGACCCCATGGACTGCAGCCTACCAGGCTCCTCCGTCCATGGGATTTGCCAGGCAAGAGTACTGGAGTGGGGTGCCATTGCCTTCTCCCTTTTAATATATAAAAGGTGCTTAATGTCTGTTGAACCAATGAATTAAGTAAGCAAGAAAATGTGATTGGCATCCAGATTAAGGCCCTAAATGAAAGTACCCACCAACACCCAGCAAGGAAATTATAGCTTCTCTGGTGACTCAGATGGTTAAGAATCTGCCTGCAATGCGGGAGCCCTGGGTTGGATCCCTGGGTTGGGAAGATCCCTTGGAGAAGGGAATGGCTACCACTCCAGTATTCTGGCCTGGAGAATTCTGTGGACAGAGGAGCCTGTCCATGAGGCTACAGTCCATGGGGTCACAAACGCCACGGTTGGGGGTTGGGGTTTGCTCAGAGCTGGACAACTGAGCACCTTTCACTTTCACCAACACCCAGCACAAGGCCTTGCAGTGTAGCGGCTTCACAGACGTTTGTCGCGTGCACTGAAGTCATGATCCTTGCCTCTGGAACTCATTGGTCGAGTAGCGAGGCCTTTAACTCCATAAACACCCAGTCTGAGTTCAGGGGTCTACATGGATAGCAGTGGGTCCCAAAAGAGGGGCATGCCCTTGAGAAGGCACTTAGCTTCATTCAAGGTCATGCTCAGTTGTTTCAGTTGTGCCCAACTCTTTGCGACCCTATGGACTACAGCCCACCAGGCTTCCCTGTCCATCGGGACTCTCCAGGCAACAATACTGGAGTGGGTTGCCGTGCCCTCCTCTAGGAGATCTTCCCAACCTATGGATAGAACCCACATCTGTTACATCTCCTGCATTGGCAGGCAGGGTCTTTACCACTAGTGCCATCAAGGTCCAGGTTCTCCAAACCATCAGAATCTATGTCTACCTCCTAACTGCTATCAGTGGCTGTCAATACCATGGAGACACAGCATCTGTGGAGAGAGTGGATCCCTTCTCACTGACATCTGAAACTGACTAGGGCTCATAACCTTGAGGTTGGCTGAGCCTGAGACCCCTATGCCTGTTCATTTCAGCCACCGGACAAAAGCAGGCCTCCTGAATCACCAGTCTCACCTGCTCCCATTTCCAAACAAATGTGGGTTTTCTCACCCCCACTGCTGACCTCCCTCCTGCCCCGTTCATGCTGTTATCTGGTACTCTTGTCCCTTGCAATTAGACTCCTCACCCTCCTCAGCACCCTAACCTGTCCTTGCTCGTACGTCTCCTCCTATCTGGCATGCTCTTTTTGCCTCCCTTATTCACCTGAAAAAACATTCTTTCCTCTATGAAGACTGAGCTTAAGCATGACGAAGGTGTTTTTTGCTTCCCCTCACATCATGTCTTCCAAGATTTTCTTCATGTTAAATGCTGAATGCAAAGCAATCAGATGACACTGGTACTTTAAAAAAAAAAAAAAAGGAATACAATCTTAGGCAAAGTAACAAAGCCATAGTATCAAGAAAGGAGGTAAAAATCCTCTTAGTATTCTGCTTTATTCAGATTATACAGAGAGACAGTGATCTTCAAGTGCAGTCCATGGACCCCATGTGCAGTCCAAGGAATCCCCAAAATCCTTTCAGGAGATTCTCGAAGTCAAAACTACTTCCATAGTAGCAATCAGACTTTATTTGAGCATCCGTGATAAGAACACACACACATATATCAGTGGTTGGCCAAGAAACAATCACCACCTCCCAGCATCCCCCATTATTAGAAAGCAATTAACATGCCAACAAAAGCAGCACATCAGTCTGCCTGGATTATCATTCTTCCATTCAACAAATGCTTAAAGTTTGCCACTTTGGCAGCAGGCACACAGCTGGCCCAGAAGATTTTGCACTGACCAGCATATGGTCCCTGCCCTCAAGGGGTTCACTCTCAGACAGGAGACAATTACATAAAGAGATGGCTGCAGAACCATCTCTTCAGTCCACGATGTCTCAACCACACAGAACAGCACAGGGCTTCCTGAGCAAGTGGTGCTATTCCAAGCCTTTGGTGAAACTACCCGTCTGCCAGGCACCCCCTGCCACTCCCCCACCCCAAGCCAGCACAGGCGGCCCGTGGTCCCCTCCTCTGACAGCAGGTCTCCCACTGGGGCAGATCCCACCCGGAAGAGAGATGCCTCAACCTTCATGCAAGTTCTGAAATTTTATCTTTACCTAGGACCGGACATTTCAATTAATGAATTAAAACATGAAAGAATGATCCCTCCTGGCAGCTGTCTGTCTGCCTGCCTCTAACCCTCAACATCGAACATGACAGCACACAGCAGGGAACATACACCAGAGCTCTGACGTATTTACTTCATGATCTGCTGATCAGCTGAGCGCACATGGGCGTATCTGAGTCACTGTAAGTCACGTGATCACAAGCTCATCGTCTGGCTGGGAGTCCTCCAGGGACACTCACCACTGGTGTGGTCTCTCTTTGCATCTTCTCGCTGCTCCGCCCGCTCCAGCCAGTCACCCCAATGTTCCTTGCTCGCCCTCCCCGCTTCCTCCCTCTCACCCTGCTGTCCTTCCCCTCTTAAATCTAGAGGGTTTGGTACATTCACAGACCCAACTTAGTCATTTTGTGACCTTGAAAAGGGGCTCAATCTCTTGAAAAGGTGCTCCCTTCTCCTTGGCTCCCCAGGCCAGATCCTGGGTGAAGCACCTGGCATACATTAGGGCTTATGACCCCTCACTGTGGCCCCGTGAGGTAGTATGGTCATTACTGCCGGGATAGATGGGGAAACCGGGACTGAAGGAGGCGAGGTGAGTTACCCGAGAGCACTTTGTGTGGAGCTGGGACACGACCCAGGTCTGCCTTCTCCATGGACTTCAGGCTCATGATGACCCTCACGACTGCTTGCTTGCTCCTCCTCCCTCGTCTTCTAAGATGGAGCCAAAGTAGGCAAGGACTGGTCACATGCAGCCTGAACCCATCGGTGTCTACTGCAGCTGCCCTGGCATTTTTTGTTTCGGTACTCTGAGATACGACAGATCCCACGAAGACAAGGACCAGGGCTTCTGTCTCTCTGGGCTGGGAGGGTCGGGGTCAGGAAGAGCAGCTGCTGGGTGGACCGCCGGGCACAGTGCAACTGTGAGGGCTCGGGGCCTGGGGTGACAAGCAGGGACAGAAGATGCCCACAGAGAACTAAGAGCTGATGTGGAGGGAGCCAGAGAGACGTGTGAGCACCACGAGAGTGTCAGAGGCCGGCTTCCTCAGAGGGACATTTACTGGCCCTACCGCATACCATGTCCTGGGTCAGGCTCTTTGATTTCATCTTATCTAATCCTAACGAAGGAAGAAGTGGACTTGAAGCCAACACTCTTGAAAAGCCAGCGAGCTGAGCTCCAAATCCAGATCAGCCTGATTGTAAGGCCCACGCCCTGCCCTCTGCACAGGCTGCTGTGTGAGGGGACACCAGCTCTGCCTCTCAAACGACGACGTCCAGAGTAAATGAATCACTTTCAGAGCCAAGTGAGAAAACACCTTCTCCCCAAAGCTCACCTCATCACCAGCTGGAAAAGCAAATGTGAAGGACGCTGGGGACACAAATGTGGCAGGAAGCGCAGTCTGAGCAAATGACAGCTTCTCCTATCGCTGATTTCCTGCTCCCAGCCAACCAGGCCAGTGGATATCCCAGCATGGTTGCTGCTGCTGCTAGGGCCGGGCAAAGCGAGGGCTCTCCATGTCAGCGTCTCCAAGGCAGCTGCACTCCTTATGCCCTGGAGTCTCAGTTTTGTTTTTTATACTGTAAGACAGAGACATCATTAGGAGTGGGTGAGGGAAACCGGCAGGGAAGGGAGGACCTGGGAAATCCTGAGAACTGTGGTCACTAGGCCTCAGCCGCCTCCTGCAGGGCCTTCATGGAGGCGGCAGGACCCTGTCAGCAGGCACCAGATGGTCAAGTCTCTACTTGGTACCAGTGGAAAAGGAAGCTGATGGAGTTGGGGAGAGAGGACAAAAATGACACGGGGAACACTGGAACTGAAAACTGTGGTGGGTCCGGCCTTCTCCTCAAGCTGAGTCTTATTCAGAGGAGAAAAAAAGAATCTCAGGTTCTAGAAGACAACATTCAGAAACCATCTGGTCTGATCCCTGAGTTTGAAAAACGAATCCTAGAGCCAACAGCTGGAGGATCTGATTCAGAAGGACCGGAAGGTGGGGTATGCTCCAGCTCTCAGGCTGTTCTAATACCAAAGTGTGAGGACCAGCAAGCCTGTCTATATTCTGACTCCCTTCCTGCCTCCACCAAAACAGACACTTGAATGTTTCCTCTGTAACCCGGCCTCGCCCACCCAGCTTTCCTCTCTGAGCCGTCACAAGGCTGCTGTCGGCTTTGGCGCTATTGTTGCCTGGAGACTCCTCTCTTCCGTCTTCCTGTAGCCCCATCTTAACTTATTCAGCATTATTAGGCAGAAGTTTGCCTTTAGGGACTGAGGATGTGCAACCCTTTGCAGAAACTGCAACGGGAAGGGCATCTGCCATCCCCTTTGGTCTTCTGGAGGAGGGGAGCTGCTGGTCGGGGGCGGGCAGGGAAACACTCATTAGTCTCAACTGTGGGGCTGGGGCGACCCCTAGTGGTCACGGGGATTATAGCCCTCAACTCCCAACTTGAGGGTGGAAACAGGAGCCAAGGGCTTACTTTGTTCAGGATCCAGTCGGCATCTTCAATGGCTCTCTTAATAATCTGCTGGATCCTCTCAGGGTTGTCCTCATCCGAATGAACCCGGAAACTCTGGGGGTTTAAGTATAAGACACAATGACTTGGCAAAAATCAGGACTGGCAGCTTCAGAGCTGCAGTCGAGAGCCAGGCATGCGGTGGGCACGGGGTACTCAACATTGCTCTTACCCCTCCACACACAGTTAGGATGATCCTGCCCTGAGGTGAGCAAACAGGCTCCAAACCCTAACTCACCACGACACAACGGCAGCAGCATCTGAATCCGAGACTGATTACACAGCCTGTGCTCCTACCAGCGGGACAGCCGTGAAAGGGAAGACTGGCCCTGAGTTACCCCCTAATCAAGCTAGGTCCAAAGGTTATCAGGCAGCAGGGGCCTAAGGGACGCTTCCATCTCTCTGCTGCTCCCAAGAAGCCTGCTGTCAGTGGGCTGAGCTCGCCGCATGCCTTCTCCCCGGGCAAGTACAGAGTTTCTCTGGGCCCCTGCTGGAAAGCCAGGCAGGGACGGAAGGGGAGTGGGGAGGGGGGCTTTGGAAAATCCAGCCAGGCCCTAAGTGGCGCAATGTGGGTTTGCTGTTTGCTTTGGCCAGATGTTCACCTTTGAGGACCAACATGAGACTCAGGTTCACTGTGTGGCACTCGTGACCCTTCAAAAGAACTGGTTCCTTCCTTCCTCGGACCTGCCACTCTTGACCCTACCTGTCCTCCTACTTATCTTTAGGAGCACCTCAAATGCTCACCTCCAGGAAGTCCTCTCTGATTCCCTCAGACAGTTAATTGCTCCTTCTCCATATTTCCACAGCTCTCTGTTGCTACCTTTTTTTTTTTTTCACTTTCCACATATTTTTATACATTTCAGTTTTTAACTTTTTATTTGGAAATAATTTCTAATCTACAGAAAAGCTGTAAGAATAATGTGAAAGAATTCCATATTGGAAACACCAACTGTTAATATTTTGCCACATTTGCTTTATCATTCTCTATACAGGTTTGTATAAAAATCTGAGAAAGCATTTAAAAGTTGCAGGTATCATGCCCTTCACCCTTGAATACTTCAGACGTGTAAACACGGGCATTCTCTTACTTGACCACAGTAATCAATATCAGAAACACTGACATAATACTATTATCTAATCTACAGTCCATATTTCAACTTCATGAATTTCCCAGTAATCTTCTTTATCGTCATTTTTTCTGGTCCAGGATCCAAGCTGGGATCACTCCTGACACTTAGTTGTCACGTCTCTTTGGTCCCCTTTAAATCAGAGCAGCCGTCTGCCTTTGTATTTCATGACACTGCCGTATGCGGTGTGCACAGTCCGGTTAAGCGGTAGATGGTCACTTAGTCTGGGTTTACCTAATGTTTCCTCTTGATTAAATTCAGGTTGTGCATTATTGGCAGAAATGCCTGTCAAAATGATGTTATGTCTCACACTCAATTTTAATTATCCATTCAGCTGTCTTATTCAAGCCTTGGCACAGAGTTGGTATGCCCAGATGATGCATGCTGTTTCCTAAACAGAAACCAGAGAGGAAGGAGCTGGGCTAGCCAGCACTGCTTTCTGGTAGCTCTTACTCAAATGCCACCACCCCACACCATCACCACCTGAAAGACCAGCCCTGCCCACTGCCGCTGGCCCCCAACCCTGTGACGGGCCCCCTATCGCAGGAAGCCCCACCCCCACCCCAAGCCCAGGGTACCCTGCTCGCACCTGTCTGACGGCATGCTTGTAATGCTCCTGGATGCCCTTGGTGGGCAGCTGCCGGCAACAGCGCAGCAGATATCGGTAGAGCTGCAGCGGCGTCTGGACCAGCTCTGCCCCCGGTAGTGGGGCCATCCGCCAGACCTCAGTCCCTGGAAAATGCACAACATCACTTCTAGGCATGCAGCCAATACTCTGCCCCGGCCCCCAGCTCCTAGCACTCTGGGAAGCAGGCGTATCTGACCCAGTGTGGATGGAGGCCTGATCCCCATGGAACCGAGCCCCTGAGCTCAGGCTGGGCATCAGCCCTGCAGAAGGCTCATCCTCGAGCAGGCCCACAAGGACAAAGGTGGGAGGCACGGCTGTATCCTGTGGTCTTTCTTCTGGAGACTGACAACAAGTGAGAAGACCCTGCATCGTAATCACGGAGAAACCAGCTGACTTCAGGAGGATGGAGTGGAGAGTGGAGAAGATGCCCAGAGGTCTGAGCCTCGCTATTCAAAGTGTAGTCCAGCAGCACCGACATCACCAGCAGCTAATTAGAAACACTTCTCACCCCAAAACAACCAGGCCTGCAATTTAACAAGATGCGCACAGGATCCTGCTGGACCTCGACCACAGCATCTTGCCTGATGTCCTTGCCTGAAGCCTGTCACTCCCCAGCCGCCGCCACACTGATGCCAGCATGAGCTCTGGAACCAGTGTGCTGGGCTCACCCCACTGTCAGATGCAAGGATCTTCTCCCAGATCCCCTGAGCCAGCAAGTAGGTCACCTCTTATGCCTATGCACACACGGCCCCCTTAGCCTGGAGCTCCCTTCCCCATCTCCTCCACCTGAGGAACCCGTGCCTGTCCTTCCAGGGCCAGCTCAGTGTTGCTTCCTCCAGGAAGCCCTTTGTGACTGTCCCTTGCTTGGGGGGTGGGGGGGGCGGGGTGTGCTGCAGTGCCCTGTTTCTAAAGCTGTTATAGCACTTCCCACACTGCCGGGGACTCACCTGCTGCCAGGCCTCCAGAGCCTGGCCCAGGCCCCAACACTTCACTTCGAGCCCTGTTTGTTGAACTGGACTGAATAGAATCTGTTATCTCCTGTTATCTCCTCTGCACAGATTTCCCCTCTTAGAGAGAGGCTCACTGTGTTCCAAATGGAGGAGCTAAAAGACCAAGATTAAGTGGCTGGCCTTGGTTTAAAAGTAACATAAAAATAAGTCAGACAACCTGCACCCACTCTAAAAAATAAAGAACTAGAACACTAAATCTAATCTATGGAAACTAGGAAAGGAAACTTACTAAGGAGCTAAACTAGGAGAGGAAACTTACTAAGGAGCTAGTTCCAGAGGCTCTTTCATTTCCAGCGTTTTATCTTCCTGGTAACAATGTCTATCTTCACAGCTAAATTTGCCAAGTGCTCCTTGTATTTTGGCCTCTCACTCTCACAGTGGGGTGGGCTAGTGGCCGCTGGCCCCCACCACCCATCCTCCCACCTGGTAACATCCTGGGATGAGCCACTGGGGATCCACCCTTCCAGGTCTCCGCCCCCAAGGTCTGGATGGGGCGCCACTCCAGGCCTGACCATTCAGAGCCCTTGATCTACATGGTCGCCCGGATTGGCTCGCAGATGGGCACGTGACAAGCTGGTCCAATCAGAGCAGATCTCACCGCCTCTGCAGGGGTGAATGAAAAGGCTCCACTCTAGACTTGATGCCGAGAGCACTTCACCCCCAAAGAAGCCATCTTGCCTCCTCTTGAAGCCTGAGACTGAAGCCACATGGCAGAGGGCGGAGCTGAGACCCTGAGTGACACCAAGTCTGAAGAAGTCACCTGAGCCCAAACACCATGCCCCTGAAGGTAGTCCCACCCCTAGATTTGGGTTCGTTTTGTCACTTGCAACCAAGAGAGTCCTGACTGATGGAGAGATCCAGCCCTCCCACATCCTGTGTCCCCAGTGAGCTCCGATGGCTCCAGCTCTAAGAGTGCCAACAGGGCAGGGCGCAACTAGCCACACTTCAGCACAGCAGAGAGGGGAACCACATATGGTGGGGACAGAGACTCTCAAGGGCCACCCACAGAAGACATACCCGAAATCCCCAACCTGATGGGCAGGGCAGACTCCCTGGGCAGGCTTCCCCAAACTATATAAAGTGCTAATCAAACATTGTAAAATGCTAGTCGTGTAACAGATGGTTACCATCTGCAGTTTTTAAAATTAACACTTGGAGAGAATGCAACTTTGTTACATTACTTAAAAACTCAATACTTAGAAACCAACCCAGCAAGTATGGGCGGGAGATTATTTTCAGCTCAATTATAATACTTAGTCATTCTCCGTAATAACAGCAGAGAATGCCTGTGTGGGTCCACTCAGAAGAGTTTAAAATGCTTTAATTTAATTTAAAGCATGGGTTTGCTATTATTTAAGGCACAAGGAACTTCATATCACAGTTGCTAAACCTGTAGTCAAACCCTGTGGCTAGGAACGCTTACTTCTTATATCCTGCTCTTTGAATTTGACCTTAGCCTCTACCTTGGCTCCCTGCCTCATCAGAGATAACCCTGACTTCCCAAAGCCGTCACAGAGACAGCCTGCCTTCTCCTCAACCCCCACGCCACCGGCCTGTGTGTGCGTGCATGTTAGTCGCTTAGTCGGGTCCGACTCTTTGTGACCCCGTGGACTGTAGCCAGCCAGGCTCCCCTGTCCCTGGAATTCTCCAGGCAGGAATACTGAAGTGGGTAGCCATTCCCTTCTCCAGGGGATCTTCTTGACCTAGGGATCGAACCCAGGTCTCCTGCATTGCAGGAAGATTCTTTACTACTGAGCCACCAGGGAAGCCCACCACTGGTCTCTGAATCCTAACAAATTCTACCTCTGGACACCCCCTCAAATCTGTCCCCTCCTATTTCTGCTGCATATGCTTGGCTCAGACTCATCACAGCCCAGGCAGACACCTGCAAGAGTTCCCAGCAATCTACTGTCTGCCAATTTATTCTGCAATCAACAGCCAGGGTGAATCTTTCCAAAACACACATCACAGCAAAGTCATGCTCCTGCTTAAAGCCCCCGATGTCCACTCCAGCCCCATCACTCACAACAACTTTTCCCAAAATATGGGACAAAGATGAAAATATTTTAAGCAGTATATGGACCAACATCTTTTTATTGTCATGCGTTGATATTTATTTTCATGTGTAATGAGAAAAAAATTCCATAATCTCATAGGTATCACAGCTTAAAACAGTTTAAAAAATGGACAGGCAGAAAAGTGATTTTTAAAAATGTATCAAGCAAGCGAGGATGCAGTTGAAATCTGGATATGCCAAGAGTCATGAAAGCGGTACTGAACTTTGGAAAAGCACTGGTCTATAGAATAAATTCCATACTGCCTTCCTCCAAGACCCCCTCTTGATCTGGCCCTTTCCCACCACCCCTCAACACATCACCCACTGCTCGCTGAGTCCAGGCAAACTTGAGCTAATGGCACACTCCAGACAGCCTGTCACAAAGAGTCGGACAGGACTGAGCGACCGGGCACACTGAGCACAGGCCGCCTGGGCACAGGTCACGTGGGTATCTGCCACCTGGGAAACAGGCTCTTGAGGAGAGTTACAAAGAGCCAGATGATGAGTTCATGCACCCCTACGTGGGTCTGAATCAGCCTCTTCCTGCTTTGAACTCTTCTGGAAGATCCTGTTGCCTGGCCTTCCAGAAATGTCTAGATCCTTGCCCAGTTCTCCAGGGATTTCCCTTGATTCTCTGAGCTTCTAACACTCTTTCAATAATTTCCTTTTGGTTAATTCCTCCTACCCCTCTTACCCCCACATGGAATGAGACTCACCTCCTTATCTGTTTCCCCACAGCCTGCTGTACGTACAGGAATCACCCTCTGCTTTCTCGTCCATCTCCCTGCCCAGCAAAACCCCATGAGGGCAAGGACTGTGTCAGGCCCTCCACCTTGGCACCTCGGTGCCCAAGACAGCCCTGGGCACCCAGTGGACTCCTCCATCAGTGCTTGCTGAGTGAAGAACCTCAAAACCCAAGCACTCTCCAAGCTTGAGAAAACAAAAGCTCAGCCTCCTCCCTGCCTTCTCGGTCCAAAGGTAACAGACGGTCCTGTGCTCCTGCCCACTATAAAGTGAGGACCGCCGCCTTCCGCGTGATCCTCCATGCCTGGGTACTTCCGGGCATCACCTCTGGCAAAAACACCCTACTTTCCCACCCAGATACTCCAGGCTTCTTCCAGCTTCCAGCTCATCTGCAGGAATTCTCGCAGGTCACCAACGCCTCCTACTTCACTGAGTCTAGAGAAGCCCTCAGACCAAAGTATCCTTAACTCCCCTCCACCACAAAATCCATCTTCACCTGTGAGCCAACCAAGACGCTAAGCACAGTGCAGGTTGTATTACAATAACCCTCTGATGAAAAGCATTATTATCCCACTTGGCAGATGTGGAAACTGAGGCTGAAAAGTGGGCTGACGTACCCAGGAACACACAGCCAGTGAGTGGTGGAGCTGGGTTGTAGGCTCTGGCTCCAGCTCCAGTGCCCCAACCTCCCTAAGTTCTTGGAGAAAAGGGGGCCTTTCCTTTTCCAAGGACTCCTTAGCCCTGGGTTAACCCAACACCCTTCTCAACTGTTGCCTCTTCAGTCCCTCCCTATGCTCAGCCAGACTGAGCCTCTGAGAACAAAACTCTCTCATCTTTGAGCCCATTGCTTGATATCCTTACATGGCATCCACAGAACCAACCCAAGGGTCTCGAGTATGTGTGTGTTTGTGGTGGAGCGGGGTGTTGAAGACGTTCCCCAATCAACCCCCAATCTCTACCCCATCTGCAACCAAATCCCCACACTCCCCACTCTTCCCAGCTCTGCCTCCTCTGTCCCTCCCACAGTGCCTGGCATGCAGTGGCCACTCAACAGAGGGGTGTCAAGATTGAATCCTCCCTCTCCCCAACAATAGTTAGGCCACTTTTCTGCCCCTGAGTACTGACTGAGTAGAACTGTGAAGCATGCGGGTCCGACACCATGGCAAGGCTGATGTGAGGATAAGTAAGAGACACGCGTGCCTGGTTTACGGCAGCAGCACACGGATATGACCTCCCTCTCCCGGGTCCTGCTCTGACCCTGGAGGAGCAGCAAAAGAAAAAACAGTAAGTCAAGATGCCCTTTTCACGCCTGCCAATACAGGAGACACAAGAGATGCAGGTTCAATCCCTGGACTGGGAAGATCCCCTAGAGGACGAAACAGCAACCCACTCCAGTCTTCTTGTCTGAAAAATTCCATGGATAAGAGGAGCCTGGTGGGCCACAGTCCATGAGGTCACCAAGAGTTGGACACGACTGAGCACACATGTCCACAGTAGGAATGGCCTGCTAAAGGAAGCTTTTGGTATAAACTGAGATCAAGGGACGTTAGTGGGTTTCATCGACTCAGTTAGAGGAAGAAAAAAATAGACCTTTTTTTCCTTTGAAATCAAAGTACAGATCAGGTGAAATTTATTTAGCTTTTTCCCAAATCAGAAGTGAGTTCTGGTTACTCATCCTGCAGCCTTTAATGAATTAGAAACTTACAGAAACACCCAAAGTTGCAGGCTCATGGGGAAAGGTGTTAACTTGAATGAACAGAAATAGTGCAAAGTAGGTCACCCTTCAAAACCAGGATGCCAAAGCCCTGAAAGCAACCTCTGCACACCAGGTGTCAAAAAATCTCTTCTTATTGGTAGAGAGTCACCCAGTTTTTCTCCCTCACCTCCTTCCCTCTTAGCAGTGCACTGAAGTCCTTTCACTTCGGAGTTAAGACCTGCTCTGGAAAATTTTACTCACTGTTCTGAGCTCTGCCTTTTGGAGCTAAGTCTCCCTAACCTACTGCTGAGTCCAGACTGTCAGTATTCAAGGTCAGTCATCCCCGACCCCCAGCCTTATCTTTTCCAAGATAAGCACGCTGAAAAGTGCTGTAACCGCCCCCATCTCACCCACCCTCCTCTCTGGACACACCCCCTCACTATCCATCTCACTCTTAAACATACTCGAGGGAAAAACCACAGTTTGCTTGTGTTCTGACCAGCTCCATGGGCACTGGAGCTCATGGGGCAATTCCCAGCTCCTCTACCTGGGAATCCAAGGAACGCAACCCAGACTGCCTTCTATGCTCCAGCCCTCATCTGGCCCTGGCATTTGACTCAAAGGAACTTTTTTCCCGTGAACTATGCTTAAGTCTGTTTCCCCGTCTTGTATTTTATTAATTCAGTCCGGAGTCACAGTCTGCCCCAATCTCTGGGGTACCAGGTCCTGTCTGTTATTCAATTCAATTCACCACAACAAAAGCACAGAAGCAATCACATACAAGGCACAAATGGGGCACAAAGAGACAGTAACTTCAGCAAGCTCTGCCAGCCACTCCTGCAAGGCCATTCAGAGCCTCTAGCCCATGTGCGACTCTGGACTCAACCCCAGGAGCACAGAGGTGAGCACCTGATGGGTTACCTGGCTCTCCTACCCCAAGCCTCTGCATAGCTAACGGCGTGTCTTACCACCTACCATTCAGGGAGTGATTGGCATGTGCCAGGGAGGTGCTGAGAGCTCTTCATGTGTTATCTCATGTATCCTCAGAACGGTCTTACGGACTGGGTATCATTAGCCCCATTTTACAGACAAGGAAACTGCAACTCTAGAGGTAAGCAACTTGCCAGAGGCCACACAGCTAGTACACGGTCAGGTGAGGAATCATACCTAGGCCTATTTTATTCCCAAGTCCATGCCCTTACCTGCTCCTAACACCACCTATGTCCACATCTGAGACATGTACAAATGTCCAGATCAGTGCTAAGGACCCCAACTGAGAACACTCCCCAGGGCTCGTCAAGACCAGGTCCCAGCATCCATGGAAGCGCTTGACTATACTATGTCCAGTTCCTATTTTTCCACCTTCTCCATAAACCCTTGTTCCATGCTTTTCAGAAACCCAAGAACCTCATTTACGGCTTCCCCTGCATACAGATGAAAACACAAGTCCTGAGACTATGTCACTTACACAACCAAAGGAGTAACCAGAGACACCAAACAAAACAAAAAAGCTCCTAGGAAACTCTGAAGAGTTTATGGACTCTTCAAAAGGGGACGACAGAATACAGGAGAATGAGACAGAATAAAGAAAAAGAAGGAAAACAAAGTCACAAAGGGAATTTCCTGGGAGCCGCATGATATCACCATAAGAGATTCTGAGAAATAGGGCTTTGGCCCCATTTAACCCCACTGTCTCTTTCCCTAACCTGTGTCCTGACAAAAAGACACCTAAAAATAAATGGGGGGAAAAGTCATACATTAAAAAAGAATGGAACTACAGAAAATAATCAGAAATTCTGCCCCACTGAGCACTGATAGAAGCTAAATTAAGCCTGAACAGCCCATTGTTTAAATATGCAATTATTCTTCGGGGTGAGGAAAGTCGCAATATAGGAACAGAATGGTTCTGCTCCCCCAACTCCAGGGCTCCAGCTTGCATGCACGTTCTCTTAAGTTAGAAATGGAACAACCCTTGCTCCTCTGGTCTCTTTTGACATGGTCAAGGCTCCAGCCCCACATCCCACCCTTGAGCCTTGCAGCCTCCCTAGATACTACCTCTGTTCCCAGCTTTGTAACAATGCCTCCTAATCAGACTCTCTCCTTCCAGTCTGGCCCCGACAGTGCCGCCCACAGACACATCCTACAAAAAACATACAGGCCTCTGTGGGATGTTCTTTATCCAAGTCTGGTTGGATGAAGTCTGTTTCCATCTTCTCTCATGAAACTCACCTTCTCTGGCCTTCTGCCTCCTCCTCTGTAACCTGGACAATGGAGTATGTATCTCACGGGGCTGGGGTGGGGGAGGTGTTTGCAAAGATCACGCCTAGGCCAGGGTCTGGCACCATCGGGTACTTGGACATCTTACCCTTTCCTACTCTACCCGGCTACCTGTGATCCTAGATATCTGTGAGCTTCCGGGGGACAGAGACTCTACTGTATTAGTTACCCCTCCATAGTCAACAGTGCCCGGGAACAAAACAAAATCTCAATAAATGTGTAGAAGGCAGTGGCACCCCACTCCAGTACTCTTGCCTGGAAAATCCCATGGACGGAGGAGCCTGGTAGGCTGCAGTCCATGGGGTCGCTAAGAGTCGGACACGACTGAGCGACTTCACTTTCACTTTTCACTTTGATGCATTGGAGAAGGAAATGGCAACCCACTCCAGTGTTCTTGCCTGGAGAATCCCAGGGACGCGGGAGCCTGGTGGACTGCCGTCTATGGGGTCGCACAGAGTCGGATACGACTCAAGTGACTTAGCAGCAGCAGCAGCAGCAATGGCGTCTCACTTACCAGACAGGAACTAAAGGCAGGAGGAGGGGACTGTCCTGAAGACATGAAGCCAGCAGGTGGCAGAGCCGGGTCTCAAACTCAGGTCCTCCAGCTCTGAATCCACAGCTCTATCACATGTGCTATCTCAAAGGATCTCAAACATCACATTTGTAGGCCCAAACCACCCTGGGCCTTCACCTGTTAGAGGTGAACCTGGCGAGGTCATCCCCCAAAAGCAAACCAGAAACATCATCCAAAAGGTGAACACGCTGGCTGCAGAGCAGAGCAGCCAGCAACCTTAGCTCAATCTAGTGATATTTAGACTGCTTTGTGCCAATGGCTTTGCCCACACAGGCCACCAGTCTGTTCGAGGGTCAAAGAAGGGAACTGGCACAGCCACCAGATGTCAGATACTGGGCTGGGTATTTCAAAGGGGCTACTTAAACTGAGGCTCAAGGTCACACAGAAGAACCTGATAAGAGCCACAGCTGGGCCTCTCTCTTCTTAACCCAAGCTCTTTCTACACACACCAGGGCTTGTCTCCAAGGGCCCTTGAGCCAAAGGCTCCTAGTTTACCATTTTCCTCTCCTGCTCCTCCTCCTTCTGGCCTCCTTGCTGGCCTTCACATACCTAACCACCTTTCAGGGCACCCACGTGGCTCACCCACCTGTGTATCCAAGTCTCACTTGAGACCTTCTCTGACCACAGTCCCGCCTACTTTGCTTCACAGCATTTTTCACCACTGTATATATTTATTTCTCTTTGTATTAATTCCCCCTCTGGAACGTAAGTTCCACAAGAGCAGGAGTAATTTTGTTCATGGCTGTATCCTTAGCACAGTGTCTGACACACAGAAGGCACATGTGTGTGTTGAAACAGTCATCAAGCACTCATAAAGTGCTAGATGCTGGAGTTACAGAAACAATCAAGGTGACCCTTCACCCCAAGAAATTGACACATTAACAGGATAAAAAAAAAAAAAAAACCCAAGTATTAGTAAATACTACAGATGGTGCAGGCTTCCCCAGTGGCTCAGACAGTAAAGAATCTACCCGTAATGCAGGACATCCAGGTTCGATCCCTGGATTGGGAAGATACCCTGGAGGACAGCATGGCAACCCACTCCACTATTCTTGCCTGGAGAATCCCATGGACAGAGGAGCCTGGCAGGATACAGTCCACAGGGTCACAAAGAACTGGAAGCACTGAATGAAGCTGAGCATGCACAGTTGGTGCAGTGGTCAAGAATCCCCCTGCCAATGCTGGAGACTCAAGAGATGTGGCTTAAATCTCCGCGTTGGGAAGACCCGCCTGGAGAAGGAAGTGGCAACCCACTCCGGTACTCTTGCCTGGAGAATTCCATGGACAGAGTTGCCTGGCGGGCTACAGTCTATGGGGTCGCAAAGAGTGGGGCACGACTGAACACGCACACACGCAGACCACAAAGTGGAATTCAGGTCCCCAGAGACTGGCACACGGGGTCCCTCAACCAGTCAAGGGTCAGAGGTTTCTTGAGAAAGGGACATTAAATCTGAGGGACAAGGAGAGTGTGGCTGGGTAAAGGCAGGGAGAGAGGCCTGTGTCCTGTGACTGAACTAAAAAGACACTGAGCTGTGCACTTTAAGGGAGTGAACTGTATGCCATGTAAAAACAAACGAAAGGACAGATTAAGTCGTAAAGGCGCAGGAGTTCCGGCCACGGGCTCGATCTGTTAGGCAGAAGAGTAGATAAAGGTGACTCGAGGTAAGCGCGCTCACAGGCTGCTGCGAGCACTCGGGCCGCGCAGGGGCCGTGACTGCTTTTAAAAATTGGCAAACCGAGGCCCGACAGGCACATTTCACCAGCAAGCCCGGCGCCCGCAGACCCCTGGGCTCCTCGTGGCGCTCCCAAGCCCCCTCCCCGAAGTCCGGGGCCTTCTCCTCCGACCCCCGGCCCTCAGCCAGCCCCTGCCGCGAGGCCTGCGGCGGGTACAGGGAGCCGCACTCCGGACAACCCGGCTCTCTGGAGGCCAGAGGGTCGAGAGAGCGGCGCTGGGTCTTCCACAGGCCGCGCCAGGTCGAGGACGCCCCGAGGCCTCCCAACCGCAGTCCGTCCCTGCCGCCCCAGGTGTCTCCTGTCCCCGCGCGCCCGCCCACGCTCCCGCCCTCCGCCTGCGCCGAGCGGCTCACCCGCCTCCGCTGGGGAACATCCGCCTCAGCCGCGGCGGCCACGAGTGCGCCTGCGCCCCGCGGCTGCCGAGCACCGCCCCCGCCAGGCGACTGTGCGTCGAGCGCCCTCTTCCGGCCGCGCGTGGGACTTGGCGTCTGTTAATGAGGGAACTGTATTGGGTGCCCTTTTCCCTGATCCGAGCCCACCTTGTGAAAAAATAAAACTATCCAACTAACAGCCTTCTTCTCGGAGAAGGAAATAGGAACCCACTCCAAGATTCTTGTCTGGGAGAGCCCATGGACAGAGGAGCCTGGCGGGCTACCGTCCATGGGGTCTCAAAGAGTTGGACATGACCGAGTTGACTGAGCAACAGCCTTCTTGAAACACCCACTCTTCCTTTTGGCTTTTGCCACCTCAGAGACAAGTCTCCCCCCATTTTCCTGAATATGAATTACTGCTAAAATATGAGTGTTCAAGATCTGCGAAAAGGCTTGCAGGAGGACTTTTCCTAAGCCACTCGTGTTGATGACGGAATTATATTTGGATGGGAAACTGCGTATTGAGTCATTTCATCAAATTACAGTCCCATAACACCTGTCAAAAGAATAAATATGACAGTAATAGTCATGCTTCCTTTCAGACCCATCTATAATTATAATTGAGGAAAAGAATACAGAATTTAAACTCATAGCTACTGCCAGTATCTTTCTTTGAAAATGAAATAATGCTGTTTTATTAAATAGGCTCTCCCTGCTCTCTAATGTTTAGAGCTAAAGTGCTTCTCTGAATTGATTTAAATACAAGTTTTATGTCCTGAAAGAAATAAAGATGAGTCTTTATCTTAAGACAAACCCGCTGTTCAATGAGCTGCTGATCTTCTCTCAGCTGATGCCGAAAAGGGAGTTAGGTTGTTAGTGGGTAATATTGCTTCTGTTCACATCTCCCTTCTCTAGGGCTTTTTAAACCTATTTGTAATGAAAAGGCTGATTTCCTTACACAGGCAGACTCCATGTGTAGCTGATTTAACAAGACAACTTTTTATTTTAACTTTTTTTCTTTTTCTTTCTCCTTCTTTCTTTAGTTTATTTTTGAAGGGAAACATTGCTCCCTGATGGCACCTGGGGATCTCTTTTTCTTCTTTTAGGATGAGAAAAGTAGGAGATATTTCTTAACAGAAGTGTTGTTGTAAAGTTTTTTCTTTTTTCCTAATTACCTTTAGAGGTAATTAGGGAAAATTACCTTGCTTCCCCCTTCCCTTCCTTTTTTTCCCTCCCTCCCTCCTTCCCTCCTTTCTTTTCTTTCTTTTTTGTTCCTCTTCACCTAATATACTGAGCCACCAGGGAAGCCCACCCAATATACTGAGCCACCAGGGAAGCCCACCTAATATACTAGCCTCCCTCCAAATCAGGTGGGGGTTGCTCCCCTGAAATAGTCAGATAATGACCTCAATCCTTTAACTTATTTTCAATATGTAGACTTGGACCAAATATATCTGAAATATATATGAAAGATACAATTATACCCTCCTAAATCAGTCCTTTATTTACATACACAGAGTCAAGGGCACATCAGTGTGGATCCAATTGATACATCATGAAGCTTTTAAAGCTCTTATTAGGAACAATCTGCAGTATCACCATCCATCCATTCCTGTTTTCAGTCTTAAGACTGCCTAATATTTTGATGAAACATTACAGTCTGTTCTTTGGCCCTATCTCCCTTTTGTTCCTAGATCTCTGTGTTCCTGCATCACAAACATTGTTCTAATACCTAGATCTTATAAAATATTCAAGATGCAAGCTGTTCACTTTACCTCAGAAAGACTCCACCTTCAGAATCATTGGTGCCTCTTCTGTCTTTACAAATAATTTTAACCTTTCACAAAAATTTCCTTATAATCATCCAGAAAAAAAAATAATAATCCAAAGTAGACTAGGCTTGGATAATAATGTCCAGTGTTTTCCAAATGGTGATGGAAACCTAGATTTTGAACTAATTGGATTATAGTACTTTTAACGTGACAGCAACCTTTAGGTTCTTACAACTTCAGTAGTAAAACTGAAGAATTCTTACAGTAACAGTCACTAAAATGATACCAGGCACACAATCTAATGAAAATCCAACCATTCTTACCATGTCAACTTCCATTACACTGACATTTTAGCAGATGAACATCCTCATGTCAGACAGTGCGTGAGTGATATTTAGAGACAAACAGAATTGAAAGTCTTTTTACTTAAGAACTTTGTCACCTAAGAGTTGGCAGTCCAGGGGACATGTTCTCCCAGGGGCATTTATCGACTTTCCTAAGAAATACATCATTCTATTCTCTTGACTTCTGACAATATGTCATTTAACCTGACAACTGCAGGTTTGTAACCATATTTGTGGGAGAAGTTACAAGTCCTGAAGCTTCTTCTAGTTTAAACCTGTTTTTAGATTTCAAAGAGACATGATACATTTGCATCGTCTGATTAAATCAGGTTATTGTCTCAAAAGCTGACCATGTAAATAATTCAAATTCATTCATCACTGTACAATAGATTTAACAAGCATAATAAACACTTTGAAGAAAACACTCAGGACCCTTGGTCTGCCCTTGTTCTCATTCCCCATTATCTCAGATTTCCCTGTGAACAGAAAGAGTAGTACTCCAAGGTTCTCTTCTATTCAAAACATGCAAAGTTGCTGTTTACCAGTTTGCCATTTGCATGTCTCAAATCCTGCCAAAACACAGGGTGAGGGGCCTGGGGTGACTGGTGAATGTGCCAAAAGAGGACACCAGGGTGACAACGGAAAGCCCTAGGAACAGATCTTCTCCACCCTGGGGTGTTGCAAAACAACCCTCACTGACTACTAAAGATTTTGTTAAAGACAATGAAAATATTGGGCATAAAAGGTTATGTGAAATCTCAGAGGACTAATGTCTTTTTTCTTTCATTGCTGGGTTGCACAAGCGGATGAGCAAGGATTTAAAACACATAAAAAGAGTAAAAGAGGAAGAAGGGTACAACTGTGACTGTTCACACTAGGAGAGTAATTGACCGCCTGGGTTTTAGCCTTTCTGGACCTCTCTCTGTCTTGGGTTTCTCTCTGCAATTCTGTAAATCTAAACTTGCTGACCAGTATAAATCACTCTATATTCTCAGCGTGTTCTGTGGTCGTATATCTACAGTGGCCACACGTTGAGACCACACTGATGGTCAGATGCGTGTCATCTCTGAATACGGAGTCTTTACTTTTTCTATTTGAAAATATGCTCAATGTCTCATGATTTCAGATTATAAATAACATGCACACAGGCAGGCAATTTTTTGTATTAATCAGTTTTGGAATGGAATTTTTCCCATAAAAAGTGTAAGTGCCTGCCGCGTGTGTATATGGAGATATTCACAAAGGATCATGTTGATGGCATTTTACTCACGATCTGCTTTAAAATCACCTTGTTCACAAAATGTAATCCTGTTTCCATTGACTACATCTGCAGAGCATTAAGCTGGCCACAAAGAAGAATTAAATGCCATGGTTAATAGAAGTGGAGACTGTATGAAATGATCCACTTTATTTAAAAGTATAATTTGGAGGAAGATAAGAGACAAAGTGTAAAGAGGAAGGTGGGAGAGAGAAGAGAAGGGTTAAAAAAAAAAAAGGAAGGAAGTGGAGAATGAGAAAAAATTAAAGGAATTTATCTTTTCCTCCCCCAAAGCCTGATAAAGTTAAGTGAAGTAGCCCTGAACAAAAGGGCATCATCAATTAAGGGAAACCATTACTCACTCACTGTGGCCCAGAAGTAAGGCATTCTGATCAATCAAATAGGGTTAGCATTAGCTGGGCTTCCTTGGGGGCTCAGACAGTGAAAAATCTGCATACAAGGCAGGAGACCTGGGTTCCATCCCTGGGTTAGGAAGATCCCCTGGAGAAGGGAATGGCTATCCACTCCAGCATTCTTGCCTGGAGAATTCCACTTCAGCAAACATTTGTTGAGACTCCTCCATGCAAAGCCCAGGGTCTTAGCAGAAGCCTCTGAGCTCCATCTCTCCCAGTCCTGTTCTCCTATCCTTCTCCTCTTTTTGTTAGAAGCACATGTGATCTTGACACTATCCTCTTTAGCTCCTGTAACGGCTTCTCAACGTTCTCTGAATAGGTATGCTGGATGCTTTACCACATTCAGCAAGACCCTGCAGGATCTTCCTTCTTAGGCTTTACCTAGTGCCCCTAGTTCCCTGCTGGGCCCATCGTGGCCTTTCAGACCCTCAAAAGCCCCATGTTCCTTCCATCCTGTACCTCCTTTAGATCAACTTCCCCGATGCCCCCACTCCCACTAGACACTGGGGCAGACAGATACCCTTCTCCTCCCAAATAGTAGCCTGTACTTGTCTCTAAGGTATTCATCACAGTTTATAATTATATACACCTTAGTTCATCTTCCCCCAGAAGAAGACAACTTTGAAACAAGGATTCAAGAGCAAGTAACCTGTTTAGGAGATAAGCCTAGAAAATATCCATTATGGGCAGTGAGACAGGGAAGGTAACCCATAAAGAGAATCTTGCTCAGCAAGTTATCACCAAGGGCACTAAGTTTCATCTTGCTGAAGAACCGAAATAGAACACACACATCAGTTATCCCACTGGAGGGTTGTGGGAGCCAGGGTATTTATACATCAGTTCCTGTTAGTTACCGTTTGCCTGATGCTCTCAGTAGCACTGATTCCCTGGTACTACTTCTGGCTTGCAATGCTCTCAGGCAGAGATGCAGATGCTGGCAGCTGCAAGTCAGCCAGATATACGTGATGGAAGGCTCAAGGAATTATGGGTGAGGCATTGACAGGTCTGCTGGTTACATACATACGTACCAAAGAATTGATGCTTTCGAACTGTGGTGCTGGAGAAGACTCTTGAGAGTCCCTTGGACTGCAAGGAGATCAAACCAGTCAAACCTAAAGGAAATCAACTCTGAATATTCATTAGAAAGACGGATGCTGAAGCTGAAGCTTCAATACTTCGACCACCTGATGCAAAGAGACAATTCACTGGAAAAGATCTTGAAGCTGGGAAAGACTGAAGGCAAAAGGAGAAGGGCAGCAGAGGATGAGATGGTTAGATAGCATCATCAACTCAAAGGACATGAATTTAAGCAAACTCCAGGAGACAGTGGAGAGTACAGAGGAGACAGGCATGCTGCAGTCCATAGGGTCACAAACAGTCAGACATGACCTAGCAACTGAATAGCAACAACAATAGATATGTATGTTGTCTTCACCACTAGAGCCCCATGAGAGCAGGACTGAGCAGCAGTGTCTCAGGGTCCCAGTGTCTCTGCCCCACTTCCTGTGTTCCATCATTAAAATCACTCTCCCTTACCAACACCCACAACTCCCTGGTTCCTCTTGCCATCTGTCATGCTCTCTCTGGATGACCCTCCCATCCTCTTTCTCCAGCCTGCACCAGAGCAGATTAATGTTGGGAAAATGACACAAGAGAGCTGATGTTTCGCTTTAAATTTTTGATGCAAACTCAGTCATACTGGAAGATACCTGGGAAGAAAATGACTGTTTCTGGAACACCCACAGCCCACCTTCACCCTCTCTCTCCGGTGATGACCTCATTGAAAAGTTAGGCACCCTCAGTCAAGAATTTCCTCCTCTCCTCACCTCTTCTGCTTTTTTCCTATTAAACAAGGGAAAGTTTCCTTTTGCCTTTGAAAAACCAACCCCTCCTCCGGCTGGGTCTCTGTATTCTGTCCCCTCTGCCTTCCCCCTCTTTTCTCCACCTGTTCACTCTGAGCGATGTACCAAAGTAACCCAGGGTACTCGATACTCAAAATGGGATTCACAGACCAGAAGCACTGGCCTCACTTGGGAGCTTGTTAGAAATGTAGAATCTCCTACCCATACCTACAGAATCAGAGTCTGCCTTTTAACAAGATCCCCAGGCACACTAGAGTGTGAGAAGCTCTGGGCTATATTGCTCCACCCTCTACCACAGCCAAACTTGTATCCATTCATTCAACAAATGTTTACAGAATACCTACAGGAACCAAGCAATCTTCTAGGTTCTGAGATATACAAAAATAAAACATGATCTGATTATTGTGCATACGTGGTGTCCTGGTGGCAGAGAACAGCAAAGAAAGAAAGAAGACACTATCGGGTCATAGATAAGTGCTTTGGTGAGAAATATAGCCTTGTGACAGTCACCAGACCGTAAAGAATCCACCTGCAATGCAGGAGACCTGGGTTCGATCCCTTGGAAAAGGAAATGGCAACCCACTCCAGTATCCTTGCCTGGAGAATCCCATGGACTTGTTTATCTTGTAATCTCAGAATCTTGTAATCCTCAGGATACAGAGGAGCCTGGTGGGCTACAGTCCATGGGGTTGCAAAGAGTTAGACACGACTGAGTGACTAAGCACAGACAGTCATCAAATGGCTACTTCAGATCACTCCAAAGAGGTAACATTTAAACTGAGATCTAAGTGATGAAGCCATTATTAATTGTCTACACAGGCTATCTCACTTCTTCACTCATTCCCCTGTTCACGCTTACGGGGATATAGGTGGCTTCCATCGTCATGCCATCAAAATTGCTCTTAACAAGGTTTTCAATGGCTTCCATGTTATGATAAGCTTCCTTCCACTCTGTCCTTAGCTTCCTTCCTCTGCTCCTGGCAGCCTTTGGGTCAGCCAACCATACCCTCCTTCTTGAAACATTGCTGCTGCTACTGCTAAGTCACTTCAGTCATGTCGACTCTGTGCGACCCCATAGACGGCAGCCCACCAGGATCCCCCGTCCCTGGGATTCTCCAGGCAAGAACACTGGAGTGGGTTGCCATTTCCTTCTCCAATGCATGAAAGTGAAAAGTGAAAGTGAAGTTGCTCAGTCGTATACGACTCTTAGCGACCCCATGGACTGCAGCCTACCAGGCTCCTCCATCCATGGGATTTTCCAGGCAAGAGTACTGGAGTGGGGTGCCATGAAACATTGCTAGTTACCTAATAAACCTTTTGGAGAAGGCAATGGCAACCCACTCCAGTACTCTTGCCTGGAAAATCCCATGGACAGAAGAGCCTGGTAGGCTGTAGTCCATGGGGTTGCTAGGAGTTGGACACGACTGAGCGACTTCACTTTCACTTTTCACTTTCATGCATTGGAGAAAGAAATGGCAACCCACTCCAGTGTTCTTGCCTGGAGAATATCAGGGACGGGGGAGCCTGGTGGCCTGCTGTCTATGGGGTCACACAGAGTCAGACTGGACTGAAGCGACTTAGCAGCAGCAGCAGCAATAAACCTTTTCTTCGCCGTATATTGTTCAACATTAGTTCTTGTTAGAAAAAAAATTAAAGACATTTCTGAGTAAGAGAGGGCAGAGAAGATAAAAGAGGAGATAAATAAGATACATTCTATTTAGGCATAAACATGAAATTGCAAATCAGAAAAAAATACATTTTATGGTTTTAGAAAATTCTATGTCATGTCAGTTGTAATCGGAAATGAGAGACAACTACTTTGATCCAGATCACAAAAGAAAAGCCTGGTTCAGCATTCCTTCTGTACCTGCCTCTGTGAGCCCTACGTTAACTCTCAGGGAATCTGGGCGGGAAGGAAAGCTGGAAGGGGCTAGGAGGCTTCCCACAGTCTAAATTCCCATCCCAGTCCTGGAGGGCAGGTTGGTACAGTCAAGGGCAGGGGGACTGGGGAGGAGGAAAACTATTTTCTGGAAGTTACAGAATCATGGGGCTTCCCAGGTGGCTCAGAGGTAAAGAATCCACCTGCCAATACAAGAGATGCAGGAGATGCAGTTTCCATCTCTGAGTCAGGAAGATCCCCTGGAGGAGGAAATGGCAACCCACTCCAGCATTCTTGGTCAGGAGAAGCCCATGGACAGAGGAGCCTGCAGGCTACAGTCCATGGGGTCACTAAGAGTCGGACAGGACTGAGCACACACGCACACACAGAATCTTACCCAGGAGATGGATGGAAGTTATTAGCCTGTTCATGTACAGAAAGACCTAATTCAATACAGGGAAATTGGTTTAGGAATGTCAGTGTATAGTGTACCAGAAGGCGGGTTCATAAAAGTAGAGGACGGTCTATGTATTACATTTACCACACAGGGATTGTCAAAACTCTTGACCTAGGTATTTCTTTTTTAACTACCAAATACCATTAAGCCCACTGGGAGTGCTGCCCTAGTGCTACATGCTGAAGCTTGTTCCAGGCCAACAGGATGATAGAACCACAGCCCCCGGTGCACGCGTGTGCCATCACCATCACATGAGGCCCTGACTCTGTGGTTCTCTGCCGCCCTGGATCCAAACTCATCAGCACTTGGTTCTCTGTGATTATGGGAATATATTCAAAAGTAAAGAAAAACTCAGAGCTTAGGAGATGGTTACGGCTTCATACCCCTTACCCCAGTGGACTCTGCAGGTGTTGCTAGTGGTAAAAAAAAAAACCACCTGCCAGTGCAGGAGACATAAACAATGTGGGTTTGATGCCTGGGTTGGGACGATCCCCTGGAGAAGAAAATGGCAACCCACTTCAGTATTCTTGCCTGGAGAAGCCCATGGACAGAGGAGCCTGGCAGGCTACAGTCCATAGGGTCTCAAAGAGTCAGACGCGACTGTAGTGACTTAGCATGCACGCACAACTTCATGCCTCTGCCTACCCCGATAGCAGAGGAGAGTAGTATTGATAAAATCATAAGAGGAATGTATTGTAACACATCAAAATTCACACTTCAGTGTCCATAAGTAAAGTTTTATTGAAACATCATGATGCCCATTCATGTACATGTTGCCTCTGACTGATTTCGTGTTCCAATGGCAGAGCTGACCAGTTGTGACAGAGATCACATATCCTGCAAAGCCTAAAATGTACTCTCTGGCCCTTTACCAAAAAAAAAAAAAAAATAGCCAACCTGTGATATGCAAAAATCAGTGCAAGGCCCTCCCTGGTTGTCCAGGGGCTAAGAATCCACCTTGCAATGCAACGGACACAGGTTCCATCCCAGGTTAGGGAACTAAGATCCCACATGCCTCTGGGCAAGTAAGCCAGGGCACTGCACCTACGGAGCCACGACGCAAGGAAAATCCCATGTGCGGTGCCTAAGACCCGACGCAGCCAAATGAATAAAGATATATTTTTAAAAATCAATGCAGATGTTTTGGCTTTGGATGCTAGATTCTGCACCAGGGAGCCCCGACCTACCTTTGCAGTGTTCCCGCCACTGCTTCCCTTCGCATGCCTCCTGTAAAGGCCATGGTAAACATCTTGTTCCTCATTTAAATTTCATGCTGTCCCACCTCTGTATTTTCTTCCTGCTGTCCCCCTCATCTGGAAACCACACCCTATACTCTCAGTCTGCTTTTAAGCCAGTTTGCCCCGACCTTCAAGCAGGCCTTCCTAAATCCCTCAACTATAATTTATTCCTCCACCCTCTTTTTTGGCCATAATTCTTTCTTCGCTGTCTCATGACCCACCAGTTCTCTACTTTGCATTATAATTATTTATGCACATGTTTTATTCCCCCTCTAGACTATAAACTCCTTGAAGAATGCATTGGCTCATTACAAAATTAGCATTCTGAGAGTCCTGATTTGCATCACACATGAGATCTCTTGTCTTCATCGAAAAGCAGTATACTTATGACACGTATAATTGGCACTTATCACACAAATCAATGATAATGGGGAACAAGGGCAAGATGGTTAATTAAAACCCACAGCAAATTCCTCCAAAATTCACATTTTGCCTTCCCTACCATTTTTCCAATATACTACGCACTGGTTTGTATTAAACCCCCTTTCTGCACATTGTGCAGATAGATCAGAAGTGGATCATTCACCAGGTGAAATCATCAAGCCTCCAGGAATGGAAAGCTTAGGGGGCATTCTTTCCAGGGAGGATTATGAGCATCTGAACTTTCCACCCCCAGGGCTGCATTAAGATTTGAATTTGTTTGTATGCATTGGGAACTTAAACGTGGAACAGTAATCTTTCGGTATGGCCCTGATACTCAAAAGAAGAGGTGAATTGAAAGTTTAAAAAAAATCAAACAATAAGTTGTCTGCACATATGTTTGATAAGGAAGGCCAAAATTTCTATTGCAAACATTAATTCAACAAGACATGATAAGGAAATAAAATAAAGATGAAGAGTAACCCTGCTTGCCAAAACGCCATATGTGCTTGGGATGATTCCCTGCACCCATGACTAGTGTACACAAATATTGTGTTAAACCTCTCCTCCTAATAGCCTCATTTCTCACATGCTCTTCAGAGGGAAAAATGTGATGCTAATTTAAGATGACTTATCCTGCTAAGCACATAAATAAAAAATAGTTCAGAATCCAGAACATGACAGAACTCCCCTTTCACGTCTAATTAAGTACTTTTAATTGGCAATTCAATTGGCAGACTGTAGATTTCAGGCTGGAGAGAGGAAGGCAGAACAGACCCCCAGGAAAATCCAAAAGAGGAGACGCGGGGCGCGAACAATTGTTTTATCTTATAAGATGCAGCAACGGTATGTTAGGCGGCTGGCTATCTGTACATCTGGGAAGGAATTAAGCAGTGAACAGGGCAAACGCTAGAGGGTCTGATCATGATTATAAAATGTCATTTAGGAAGATATTTACATTGTTAATTAAGCAATGAAGCTGATAACTGCTACGCTGTAAATTGTGCTAATTACCCCCGTGCCTTGGAAGGTTTTCTAATCAGCCCGATCAATAGGCTCCTGGTTTATGGTAATAATGCCGTGTCATCCTCCTTCTGAAGTGCTCCGCTTACAGCAGTCTGAACCCAGCTTCCGCCCACTGACTGTCCAGTGCTACCGGCAGTCAGCATTCATCTGTCTGCCCACATCACGGGTCTGAGGCTGATGTCCGCTCACACCCGAGGCCCACAGCGAGGAAACAAGAATCCCACCATGCATTGCGTCTCCATCAATTGTTCAGGAGAGAGGCCTGAGCCTTCGCGCTCCGTGCGATGTTTATGTGACCTCCGCCCTGTATCCTTCCGACCACTGGAAAGATCACGTAGTCCTGAGGGGATAAGGGCTACGGAGGAAGACCTTGATTCAAGTCTCGGCTCCGCCATTGACTTTGATGAGATGACTCTGAAGCAGGACACACCAATTGTTCTTCCATGAGGCTATGAGTGTAGACCAAGTGAGAGGGTGAATTCAGTTCAACTACTGGGTGGACGTTTAGGGTTTTTTTGTTGGTTTAATCGCTGAATTAAGTGATTGTTAGTATGAACAGACTGGTCTTTTGAGCCAGAAGAACCCGAACGGCTTCCAACACACCATCAACCTCTCTGGGACCCAGCATGACAATCAGAGACCTGAAATATGTGATAAACCTCGGAAACAGTCTAATGCCACGTGCTCTCCTGGGTTCACCTGACTTCAGGTCATACACAGAGAGCGTACAGAAAGGAGACCTAGAAATAATTCCTTTACTTCATTGCAGTCTATAGTTTCTCTTTCCTCCATTAGTTTGCCAACAAAAAAATCATCAGTTGGTAACCAAGTGGCTGGTTTGAAGATGAATTTTGTTTCTCTCTCCTTCCTTGGTAGGTTTCCTAATTGAACAGTCCAAATCCCACTTGGAGGGTAAACAGGGTAAAAAAAGAGAACTAGCAAAGGGCTTGGGTAACTCATGATTATCTGTCTCCAAAGTACTGAGAGCCTACCACACATGAACTTTGAGCAGCAGCCGGGGGAGAGCCAGGAGGAGGAAAGTCAAGGTGAGGGAGATGCAGAGGCACAATCAGGGCTGGCAACAGCTGGGATGCATTTCTTCTCTTGAGAAACAGAACTCCTTCTGTGCGCCCCTGCCTGGGGCTCCCAAGCTTTCATCACCACCTCCGCGGCCCCCAAGGGCAGAGCCTCTGAGTTCAAGGCCAGCTCCCGCGCTGGGCTTTGGGATGGGGCCAATTTGTCAAGTTGTTTCAGTGCTTTGATGTGTAAACTAATCATCCGTCATTGTGCTCTAATTAAACCTAAGTGGTGCAATGGATTTGCTGTCATAGAGGCCAGGGCCCTTCCTGGACTGGGGGAGGGAGGGGTAGCGTCTGTCTGCCAAAAGCAGTCCTGTCCCCAGGAGAGCAGAGAGCGAGGAAATGCCAGACAGGAATCTGAAAGGAGCTGGAAATCCTGTCTGGGGTTTCCAGGAGGCTGGAGGAAAATGTGACAAACCAGAAACGAGGGCAGGCCTACAGAGTCCCTGAATTCCTGGGTGATGTCGCCCTCAGCATGAGTGTCTAGACATAACAAGCTCGGGTCAAGTGGGTAATCCTTATGTGACCTCACTGTTTGCCATGGTAACAGACTCTTGGGGGCCAGCTGGCTCTGACATTGCCAAAATGTTATCTGGTTTAGTAAAGCTGGGGTTTCCCTCGTGGCTCAGATGGTAAAGAATCTGCCTGCAATGCAGGAGACCCAGGTTCCATCCCTGGGTTGGGAAGACTGCCTAGAGAAGGGAATGGCTACCCACTCCAGTATCCTTGCCTGGAGAAGTCCATGGACAGAGAAGCCTGGCAAAAAGCCAAAGCCACTGGTCAAAATGTGCAGAGAGGGCAGTATCAGGACTCTTTAGAAAATGGAAATCCTCAGGATTATTTATTTACCCTGAACTGAGCAACTAAGCACGCACACACAACTCCTTGGTATTTGCGTTCTAACTTAAAAGAAGTGTTTCTAGAACTGCAGAGTGGAGACGGGTCCTTCTTCTGAAGGAGAACGAGAGGAAAGGGGGAGAAGATGGTGGTGGTACAGCTGACCTCATGACATGTGTCCTGGGAGTAAAGTCACTGGTCCCCAGTCTGACTCTTGTGGCTCAAGAGCAGCACCACCACAGGGCAGGGAAGACGATGTTGACGTCCCTCAATGCTTCCACATTTTGTAATAACTCAACACAGATAATACTGATTTATTTGTACTGTTTACCTAATGTGATTGATAAATCCAGCTCCATAGAAACAGGTTATGGAGGAATGACAAAGCTCTTCTCTTCTTCACCCATGTATTCATTTAGCAACTACTGATTAAGTAACTAGGTACCAGGCATGCTATAAGATCAAGGTTGTGCAAGATACAGATGAAAGATTTCATGCTCTCAGAGGACACGTAAGATGACTATGCATGATTGGTGAGTAATTCAATCGAAAATGCACCTTGGAAAGAAAAAAATAGGTCAAGCATATCATATGGAACTGTCTGAATATTTACAATACACCAGTATAAGAATGGAGAAGGCAATGGCACCCCACTCCAGTACTCTTGCCCCGGAGAATCCCATGGACAGAGGAGCCTGGTGGGCTGTGGTCCATGGGGTCTCTAAGAGTTGGACATGACTGAGCGACTTCACTTTCACTTTTCACTTTCATGCATTGGAGAAGGAAATGGCAACCCACTCCAGTATTCTTGCCTGGAGTATCCCAGGGATGGGGGAGCCTGATGGCCTGCCGTCTATGGGGTCGCACAGAGTCGGACACGACTGAGGCGACTTAGCAGCAGTATAAGAATGGAGTATAAACAACAAGGTCGTATTCTATAGCACAAGGACCTATATTCCGTATCCTGTAATAAACCATAATGAAAAAGAATCTGTATATATGTATAACAGAATCACTTGGGTGTACACCAGAAACTAACACAACATTGTAAATCAATAATACTTCAATAAAATAAAATTTTTATTAAAAGAAAAGAAAGTGTGGCAGACAGACACTGCTACTTCTTCCTGCCCTCCCCACACTCCCATATCTATTCTTTCCTTCTCTGGTAATGGAAATTTTAGCCTTAGATGGTTGCCCAGATGAAAACTACTTTCCCAGTCTCCTTTGTAGCCATCACCAGGTCCTGAAAATGGGATGTGAAGAGATGGGAGAGGTGCACCTTTAAAAAGGAAGCAGCAGGACTTCCCGGTGGTTCAGTGGCTAAGACTCCACACTCCCAATGCAGAGGGTCTGAGTTCCATGCCTGGTCAGGGAACTATATCCCACGTGGTGGTGGTGGTGGTTTATTCACTAAGTTGTGTCTGATTCTTGCTGTAGAGTAGCCTGCCAGGCTCTTCTGTCCACGGGATTTCCCAGGGAAGAATACTGGAGTGGGTTGCCATTTCCTTCTCCAGGGGATCTTCCCGACCCAGGGATCAAACCTGAGTCTCCTGCATTGGCAGGCAGATTCTTTACCACTGAACCACCAGGGAAGCCCAGATCCCGAATGCCGCAACTAAAAATCTCTAGTGCCACAACTAAGTCCTGCTGCTGCTGCTGCTGCTGCTGCTGCTAAGTCACGTCAGTTGTGTCTGACTCTGTGCAACCCCATAGAAGGCAGCTCACCAGGCTTCTCCGTCCCTGGGATTCTCCAGGCAAGAACACTGGAGTGGGTTGCCATTTCCTTCTCCAGTGCATGAAAGTGAAAAGTGAAGTCGCTCAGTCGTGTCTGACTCTTCGCAACCCCATGGACTGCAGCCTACTGGGCTCCTCCGTGCATAGGATTTTCCAGGCAAGAGTACTGGAGTGGGTTGCCATTGCCTTCTCCAGATGGGGTGGTGAGCCACCTCCAATCGTGCAAATAAATGAAGGCGACATCTGAGGGATGACAGAGCTACTGGCCAGCAGGATCCTGGGTACCACCACCTCACCCCACCCCCACCCCACCACCCCCCCCCCCGCCACAAAGGGACCTTATCAGTATGGCCTGCTGCTACTCTGACTCTTACATGGAAGCAGTACATTTTCTTGTTTAAATCACTGATGTATCCCAACCAACGTGGAGTGGAACAAACCAACTAACAAAACAGTGCAGAGGGAAGGAAAATCATCATGAAAAAACATTCAATTCTTCCAAAAAACTTTTTTCTTATCAAGAGCTTATTATGTACTAGGCATTGTTTTGTCTCTGGGGCTTCAAAAATATATGAAATCCTTGACCTCAAGAAGGGAACACAAAACACAATCATTTTTAATTTTTTAAAAAATTTTATTGGAGTATAGCTGATTTTATAATTTGTGTTAATTTCAGGTGTACAGAAAGTGAATCAGCTATATATATAAATATACTCACTCTTTTTTAGATTCTTTTCCCATATGCACCATTACAGAGTATGGGGTAGAGTTCCCTGTGCTACACAGTAGGTCTTTATTCGTTACTTATTTTATATATAGTTGAATGCAGAATCATTTAATAAGGAAGTAGCAGTGATAGAAATAATCACAGGGTGTCATGAGTGAATAGGAAATGGACACCTCTTTCAGCCTGAAGGTGTCAGGCATTTAACCTGGGCCAGGAGAAACCTGGATGGATGTTGGTAGGGAAGATGGGAGTGGAAGAAGGCCTGTGAGCAGAGGCTGCCAGCTTGCCCGGCTTGCGTTTAGTCTCACGACCTGGAATTGCTACCTGGGAGGGTCCCCTGTCTTTCCGTGTCCTCGCCATTCTTGAAAGCACGATGTAAAGTGCTGCCTTCTCTAGAATACTCTTCTGAGCCTCCCTCCCCTGACTCTGAAAGAATATCTCCGAAGACACTGGTGTTGGGCTGCCCCTCCCAGGCCTGCAAGCCCTGTGCTTGCCCAGCCTCAAGACTAAAGCCTGGAGTCAGTAACAGAGACATCGATAGTTTAATGGAGGAAGGATCTTACATGACTGAAGCAAGGTCCTGGAGCAATGCCCCAATGTGTGCAGCAGACAGCCGGCAGAACGTGGCAGTAGTCTTTGCTACCAGAGGGAAAAGGAGGTAACCACTTATAGGGTTAATTAATATCAGATTGGCTCATCAGTTGCCAGAGAAACCAGCAGAGGGGCACGCCTCTCATTGCCCCTTTGTTAAACTATCATAGTGGAGATGGCTCTGATCTAAAGATTAGAACAATCACTAGCTGGGGCTGGGGGCAAGTACATAGGCATTTACTGGTTAGGCTCTCTGATTAAGAGGGAAAGTCAATCGGGGTGTAGGTGAGACAGGCATTGGTCGAGAGAATAGCCATCTTGGGTGGCCTAATCATATAATTGGGATTTAGCTAGCAACTAGAAAACTAAACTAGTTTCCCCTGGAAACTGGGGAGCCCAGAGCAGTGTAAAAAGAACTTGGACTTTGGACCAAGGCTGACAGAGGTTCAGCCCTTCCATTCGCTGACTGTGTGGGACCTTGAACAAGTTACTTGTCCCTCTGAGCCCAGTTTCCTCATCTGTGCAAAGGGGAATAACAGTTGTTGTTCTGCCGCTCGGCCGTGTCTGTCTCTTTGTGATCCCATGAACTGCAGAACACCAGGCTTCCCTGTCTTTCACTATGTCCCAGAGCTTGCTCAAACTCATGTCCATTGAATCAGTGATGCCATCCAACCATCTCATCCTCTGTTGCCCACTCTTGCCCCAGATCTTTCCCAGCATCAGGGTCTTTTCCAACTTTCCTCATCTGTGAAAAGAGAAATAACAGTACCTACCTGGAAAAACTGCTGAAGCAACTGAAGTGGATCGTGTGTGTAAAAGTACCTAACAGAGAGCCTGACACAAAGATAACTTCTTTTCCTTTTTAAAGAAATATTTGTCCAAAAAAGAATCCTTAACTCTGCACATGTTATATCACTGATTAGAAAGTGCAGTGGACAAGCAGTCTGCTCATTCAAATTGACTGCATGTGGAGCAGTTTGGAAGATCCTCATAGATAGAGACTAAATTCAATTGATTTGTGTTCTGGTCATAGCCAGTATTAAGCAAGGGAAGCGTGTATTGAAGGTTTGAGGGGCAGATAGGAGGAGTTTGCTGGTCATTTCTGGACCTCGTTTACAAAGCTGGCTATTTATTAAGCTTTTAAGACTTGCCAGATTGGACCTACAAAGCAAAGATTGTTGTCAGCAACCCAAGCTGGGAAAACAGATCATTCATATCCTGGATGCCTCCTAGTAACATTTTTCGGAGAAAGCAGATAAGGCATGGTATTTGCAGTTGCCTGGCCTTGAGTTTTTGATCCTCCCAAACACAGTACCCTTCCCCTGCAAAAAAAAAAAAAAAAAAAAGTTTGTTCTTGCCCTGGTCTTCTCTATATCAATAAATGGCACCACCATTACCAAAGCCAGAAACCCAGCCCTGGGTTCCCCTGATTCCCTTTCCCCTCCGTCCACATCTGTCCTTCAGTATCAATTCTCTCCCTTTCACATCTATCCTTCAGTAGCAATTCTCCCCCAACCTATCTTTTGAGTCCATCTTCCTCTGTCTCTCTCATCACCAGCCTAGTCCAAGCCCCCATTGTCTGTTACATAGAGACTTGCCATTCAGAGAATGGTTTGGAGAGCAGCAGCATCGACAGCAGGCTTTCCAGATGGTGCAGTGATAAAGAATCCACCTGTCATTGCAGGAGATACAAGAGACATGGCTTCAATCCCCTGGAGAAGGAAATGGCAACCCACTCCAGTATTCTTGTCTAGAAAATCCCATGGACAGAGGAGCCTGGTGGGCTGCAGTCCATGGGGTTGCAAAGAGTCAGACATGACTGGGCACACACACACACACAGCAGCAGCATGACTTAGGAGCTTGTTAGAGAGGCAGAGTCTCACACCCCACCCAGACCCAGGGAATCAGAATCTGCATTTTAATAAAATCCCCAACCAGGGATTGAACCCAAGCCTCCTGAATTGGAAGCTCAGAATCAACCTCTGGTCCACCAGGTAAGTCCCACATTTGTACTTTAAAGATCAAGAACCCCAGAAAATAATACAAGAGCCTCCTAATGTGGTCTCCCTTTCCTCATCCTAACCCATTGGTCTGGGGCCAATTTGTCAATTCCCACACCACTAAGGTGGCAAAGAGTTGGACACAACTGAGCGACTGAACAATAAGAGCAACACTCAGGGGCTTCCCTGATGGCTCAGCTGGTAAAGAATCCACCTGCTGTGCAGGAGACACCAGTTCCATCCCTGAGTTAGGAAGGTCCCCTGGAGACGGAAATGGCAACCCACACCAGTATTCTTGTCTGAAGAATCCACGGACAGAGGGGCTTGGCAGGCTGCAATCCAAAGGGTCGCAAAGAGTAAGACATGACTGAGAGACTAAGCACATACCACCCAGATGGTGTAATTTTTTTTTAAATCTACCCTGTCACGTGGCACAGGATTGCAGTTCTAATTTCTTAGAGATTCTTTTTTCCACAAGACAAAGACACGAATTCTTGTTCCTTCCCTGAGCTAATGAGGGAAAGTATCTTGAGCCATTTCACTGGAGGCTTTTTGTTGTTGTTTGGTCACTAAGTCGTGTCCGACTCTTTTGTGACCCCGTGGACTGGGGCCCACCAAGTTCCTCTGTCCATGGGATTTCCCAGGCAAGAACACTGGAGCAGGTTGCCATTTCCTTTTCCAGGGAATCTTCCCGACCCAGAGATCAAACCTGTATTTCCTGCATTGCAGGTGGATTCTTTGACTGCTAAGCTACCAGGAAACCTCTTTCAGAGGCCTGCATTTATGAAGGGGTTTCATTCTGAGTTCAGTTTTCAAAAGGGCTCAAGGCTTGTCTCCTGCCCAGCACAGGCATGAAAACTCCAGCCACCATCCCGTAGGGTTTGTATTCTGGAACTTTCTCTTGGCCCCTCTCCCATGCCCCCCACCCCCAGCAGCCAGAGTCCACTTGGAATCTTCCTGTTCTGTGTTTAACTTCCCTTTTAGTCTCTCATCCAAGGTTATTTGTCTCTTTCTATCAAACTCAGATATATAGTTCAGTTTAATTTTGTTGTCATTTTTTTCTTAATATATATTTTATTGAAATATAATTGACTTACAATGTTTCAGGTGCACAGCAAGGTGATTCAGTTATATGTACACACATATATTATTTTTGAAATTATGTTCCATTATAGGTTATTATATTTGTATAAAAATACATTTTATATTTTATTATATTTTTATATTATAGTTTTTTTTTCAATGAAAGGCATTTCTAGGTATGGGGAGTAAAGGGGGTCTCTAATGGCCCAACTTATCTTGATCCTAGCCAGTCTATTTTTTTTTTCCCCTGGCCACATCACTCAGTGTGTGGGATCTTAGTTCCCTGATCAGGGATCAAACCCACATCCCCTGCATTGGAAACATGCGTCTTAACCACTGGACCATCAGGGAAGTCCTCAGAACCATCTTTTTAAAACTGAGATCAGACTCCACCACTCCCCAGTTTAAAGCAGGTCAGTGGTTTCTCCTCTCCTCTAGAACAAAATCCCAAACCCTGAAGAGCACTCTGGTCCTTGCCTCAACTCAGCTGTTCAGCCACTTGTGCCCAGACACACAGCTGCTCTGTCGGCAACTTCCCTGCCCTTGCCTCCACCTCACCTGGAAGTCTCTGCCTCTGTCTTCACTGTGGTTCCTTCTGTCCTTCAGGCTCAGATATCCCTTCTGGAGAGAAGGCTCCCCACCACCTTATCCCCGCCTACCGCACTCAAATGCCCTCCCAGCTCACTACGAGGAAGCTGCTCATCACAATCAATAATTGTCTTGTTTGTTTGTATGCTTGTTTACTACATCATCCACTCTAAAATGTAAATTCTACAAGGTCTCAGACCAGGTAGGCACCTACCTTGAAGGTGCTCGTATCTGAGGAATGAAACTGTTGAAAAAATTACATTCTGGAACTGCCTTTCCAATGCAGCAGCTACTAGCCACTAGCCGCATGGGACTTCTGGTCACTTGAACTGTAGCTGGTACAGACTGAGCTGTGTGCTCAGTGCAGAATACACAGTGGATTTCAAGGACTTACTCACACGCTAGTAAAGTGATGCTCAAAATTCTCCAAGCCAGGCTTCAGCAGTACGTGAACTATGAACTTCTAGATGTTCCAGCTGGCTTTAGAAAAGGCAGAGGAACCAGAGATCAAATTGCCAACATCCGCTGGATCATCGAAAAAGCAAGAGAGTTCCAGAAAAAACATCTATTTCTGCTTTATTGACTATGCCAAAGCCTTTCACTGTGTGGATCACAATAAACTGTGGAAAATTCTGAAAGAGATGGGAATACCAGACCACCTGACCTGCCTCTTGAGAAACCTATATGCAGGTCAGGAAGCAACAGTTAGAACTGGACATGGAACAACAGACTGGTTCCAAATAGGAAAAGGAGTACGTCAAGGCTGTATATTGTCACCCTGCTTATTTAACTTCTATGCAGAGTACATCATGAGAAACTCTGGGCTGGAAGAAGCACAAGCTGGAATCAAGATTGCCGGGAGAAATATCAATAACCTCAGATATGCAGATGACACCACCCTTATGGCAGAAAGTGAAGAGGAACTAAAAAGCCTCTTGATGAAAGTGAAAGAGGAGAGTGAAAAAGTTGGCTTAAAGCTCAACATTCAGAAAATGAAGATCATGGCATCTGATCCCATCACTTCATGGGAAATAGATGGGGAAACAGTGGAAACAGTATCAGACTTATTATTTTGGGGGGCTCCAAAATCACTGCAGATGGTGATTGCAGCCATGAAATTAAAGGGCGCTTACTCCTTGGAAGGAAAGTTTATGACCAACCTAGATAGCATATTCAAAAGCAGAGACATTACTTTGCCAACAAAGGTCCGTCTAGTCAAGGCTATGGTTTTTCCAGTAGTCATGTATGGATATGAAAGTTGGACTGTGAAGAAAGCTGAGCACCGAAGAATTGATGCTTTTGAACTGTGGTATTGGAGAAGACTCTTGAGAGTTCCTTGGACTGCAAGGAGATCCAGTCAGTCCATCCTAAAGGAGATCAGTCCTGAGTGTTCAGGTAGGACTGATGCTGAAGCTGAAACTCCAGTACTTTGGCCACCTTATGCGAAGAGTTGACTCATTGGAAAAGACTCTGATGCTGGGAGGTATTGGGGGCAGGAGGAGAAGTGGACAACAGAGGATGAGACGGCTGGATGGCATCACTGACTCGATGGACATGAGTCTGGGTGAACTTCGGGAGTTGGTGATGGACAGGGAGGCCTGATGTGCTGTGATTCATGGAGTGGCAAAGAGTCGGACACAACTGAGCGACTGAACTGAACTGTACTGAATGTGAAAATGCCTCATTAATACATTTTTAAAATACATTTTCCTATCCATGACATGTTGAAATGGTCATATTTTGGATTGTTATGTTAAATAAAATACATTTAAAAAGTTAATTTCCCCTTAAATACATGGCTACTAGAGAATTTCGAGCAACAGCTGTGGCCCATGTTATATTTTTACTGGATATCACTGGTCTAAAAGTGAAATCCCTGGAACCGGAAGTGGTGGCCAACTTCATTTAAACTCGTATCTCATTTCCGTCTGCTCGGGAGAAGGAAGTGGCAACCCACTCCAGTATTTTTGCCTGGAGAATCCCATGGACAGAGGAGCCTGGTGGGCTACAGTCCATAGGATCTCAAAGAGTTGGACTGAAGGGACTTGGCACACAGGCACGCACTGGTCTTACTGGGTACCTTGGGAAGCTCAATGATTTGGGAAGCGATTCGTTCGGTGACATCTGAGCTCATTCCTGACTGTGCTGAGGAATGGTGCCCCCTCACAGGGGAAAAACAAACAGCCCCATCAGCCTTTGTTCTTAATGCTGCTCCAGAGTGCTGACGACACCCTTGCTGGGCCCAGCCTCAGGGGAAACAGTGGGGAACTGATTGACAGCCATTAAGAAAATGGAATTGAACGTCTCAGATCAGACATCAAGGCAGAGTCTTTATCAAGCAGGCATCAGACCCTGTCAGCTCTCCAGCTAGGAGAAGTCTTGCCTGGAGGACCTGAGGTGCTTGTGCTTATCTGTTAACCTCCTCTGCAGCTTAATATTTTAGGATTACAATTGTAAAAAGACACTATTATGTCCTGCTTGCCATTCATTAGCTGTGTGGGCAAGTTAGTTAACCTCCACCTCCTTTGGTTTTCCCACATGTAACACGGTGATGATAATGTACCTACTTTGGTGTTGTAAAGACGAGACGAACAGCAAACAGTGTACTTAGAACCCTGTCCAGCACACAGTGAGTGCTCAATGGAGGTTGGTTGCTATTCTTATTATTGTTATTTATGTTTAATATTGAACTTGTACCCCAAGAACCTTTTCCTAGACCCCAAAATCTTCCCTGATGGCTCAGCGGTAAAGAATCTGCCTGCAATGCAGGAGCCATGAGAGACGTGTGTTCGATCCCTAGATTGGGAAGGTCCTCTGGAGCAGGGCATGGCAACGCACTTCAGTATTCTTGCCTGGAAAATCCTGTGGACAGAGGGGCCTGACAGGCTACAGTCCATGGGGTCACAGAGTTGGACATGACTGAAGCCACTTAGCACGCATGCAAAGCCTAGAGATGTGATCCTTATTATTTCACAAACCTAAGAGCCATTTCTGGACACTGGTGAAGGACCCATCTCAAAATACTTTTCTTCTTATAAAATTAATTTGTATTGAAGTGTAGTTGCTTTACAGTGTTGTGCCTCCTGAACTATTTTTTAAATATTTATTTATTTGACTGTGCCTGGTCCTACTGGGGATCCTCAATCTTTGTTTCGGTGGCATGAAAATCCTCAGTTTCAACATGTGGGATCCAGTTACCTGAGCAGGGTTCAAACCCAGGCCCCCTGCCTTGGGGAGCATGGAGTCTCAGCCACTGGACCAGCAGGGAAGTCTCTATCCAGAAATAGTTTTAATCTAAGATTCTTTTGAGAGTCCCTTAAACAGCAAGGAGATCCAACCTGTCAATCCTAAAGGAAATGGACCCTGGCTATTCACTGGACGGACTGATGCTGAAGCTGAAGCTCTAATACTTGGGCCACCTGATGTGAAGAGCCAATTCATTGGAAAAGACCCTGATGCTGGAAAAGATTGAGGGCAGGAGGAGAAGGGGGCGACAGAGGATGAGATGGTTGGATGGCATCACCGACTCAATGGATGTGAGATTGAGCAAGTTCCGGGAGATGGAAAAGGACAGGGAAGCCTGGCGTGCTGCAGTCCACGGGGTCACAAAGATTGAACATGACTGAATAACAAGCTACATTTTGGCTGTCAAGCAATGCAGCTATCTCTCTTTTTCCTAGGACCCCAATTTTCTTTAGGGAAATAGAGCCTCCCTTATTTTCTGTGGATGAGAATTCCTAGCACCCCTCCCCATCTAAGCTAGCTCCTGCTTCTGGGTCTGGGTACAGACTGGGGCAAGTATGACCTAAGCTGCTCAGCTGCACAGATGTCCTCTTGAGCATGTCACCCACGGAAGGAAGAGCAGATTCTGGGTGAGTCTCTGAGGCCGTGATGGGCTCACCAGGCTGTCCCTGCAGTGAGACTGTTGCCAGGGCTCTCGTGGTCCGGCCCACATGGCACCTTTTCCTGTGAAAAGTCCCTTCAACAATATTCTTCTAATCCTTTCCTTTTTGTGCAACTTGGGGGAAATCAGTTTCTGGTGCTTGCAACCGAAAACCCCAGTGATGAAAATCTTTATCCCTCCTTTTTCTTTCTTCCTGCTCCCAGCTCCACGTGCCACCAGAATATAGAACAGCCCAAATGGTCAGAGGTTTTGCACTCCTCTAGACTCTTTCTTCAGAGTTGGAGGGTAAGAGAACATTCCATTCTTCACTGTGTGTGTATCCAGCTGTTTGCAACCCCATGGACTGTCCTACCTCATCCCACCCCTGCCCCCTACCCATGGAATTTTCCAGGCAAGAATACTGGAGTGGGTTGCCATTTTCTCCTCCATCCATTCTTCATTAAATGACCTGAAATCACAAGTCCTCTAACCCTCAATATTATGACCCAATAGACAACATCCTATAGTGGAAAGTAAGCTTCATAGTATGAGGGACCTGGATTCAAATCCTGCCACTTCCTGGCTATGTGACCTTGTACAATTATTTAATTTCTCTGATCATTAGTTTTCTCGTATGTGTACACACACACACATATGCTCACACAATTGTGGGGGCTGGTAAGTCTGAAATCTGTAGGGCAGGCTATCAACTCAGGCAGAAGATGATTCTGCAGTCTTTTATTTTTTTTTTCAGTACTTATTTATTTGACTGAATCAGGTCTTAGTTTCAGCTCATGGGTTTAGTTGCCCCGTGGCATGTGGGATATTAGTTCCCCCACCAGGGATGGAACCCATGTCTCCTGCATTGGAAGGTAGGTTCTAAACCACTGGACCACCAGGGAAGTCCCAATTCTGCAGTCTTGAGGCAGAATTTCTTCTCCAAGAAAGCTCTGTGCTAAGTCACTTCAGTCATGTCCAACTGTTTGTAACCCTATGGATTCCTCTGGCCATGGGATTCTCCAGGCAACAATACTGCAGTGGGTTGCCATGCCCTCCTCTAGGGGATCTTCCAGACCCAGGAATTGAATCCATGTCTCTTACGTCTCCTGAATTGCAGGCAGGTTCTTTACCAATAGCGCCACCTGGGAAGCCCAGGAAAGCTCAGATTTTGCAATTTGTGCTATCAGTTGATAACATGAGGCCCACCCACATTATTGCTAGTCATTTACTTTAGTGAAAATCAACTGATGTAGATGTTAGCTTTATGTACAAAATACTTTCACATCAATGCCTAGATGAATGTCTGAATAAATAACTAGGTACTATACGATAACCAAGCTGACACGTAAAACTATCACAGAAATCATAATACTACTCTGTATCCTTAAGGATTAAACAGGGTAAATAAATATAAAGTTCTTAGCACAGTGCCTGACATTTAGTAGGTATTCTATAGATGGAAGACTCTATTCTTAGAGGCAGAAAAAGATAATATAATTCATGGGATGTTCTGTACACTGGGCTCTATTCTAATGCTTTACAAATATTAACTCATTTAATTTTAGCCCCCCAACTACCATAGGAGTTGTGTGTGTGTGTGTGTGTGTGCACACGTGCTAAGTCACTTCAATCATGTCCGACTCTTTGCAACACTATGGACTGTAGCCCGCCAGGCTCCTCTGTCCACAGGGTTCTCCAGGCAAGAATTCTGGAGTGGGTTGCCATGCCTTCCTCCAGGGAGTCTTCCTGACCCAGAGATCGAACCCGAGTCTCTCACATCTCCTGCATTGGCAGGCGGGTTCTTAACCACTAGTGCCACCGGGGAGACCCAGGAGTTTGGTAGTATTGTTTAAATGACAAAACAAAGGTCCAGAGAGATTAGGTAAGTTGCCCAAAGTCACACAGCTAGCATGCAGTAAGACAGGATGCACGTAACTGCCTCTATGAATCAGACTGTCGCTTAGTGGTCTCTTTAGCTTGCATAACTCAATTTCAGATAAAATTCTGAGATAATGCACAGCCTGCTTTGTCCCTTTAAGTAAAACTCCACCCAATCCCACAGACATGGCAAAATTTAGCTGCCAACATGTTTTAGAAAAATATTTTCGGGTAAAATATCACACCACCACCACACACCCCCTCCACTATCACCCCCTACCCACGATGATAAAAAGTCAACATCTTTCCTTTAAGAAAACTTGGCAGAGGTCCCCCTACCCATAAGGAGTGGCTCCTTCTACCCAGTTCCACTAGGAGCATCACGCAACAGATGAACTTTCCAAACAAAGAAATGTTGAGTCAGAAATAAAATCACTTGTTAATTGTGGTCTTTCTGGAATGGATGACTGTATAATATCCTAATCAAAAAGTTGGAATCACATTAGCATTTAGATATAGGCTTATTAGAAAGGAGATGAGGATAAAACAAGGCTCTGAGACGATGGGTGCTTCCCCAAGGCCAGTCATTACCGACAAGAGCAGGCAGCCAGCAAGTCTCAGAGTTGCCAGATTTGGGTCAAGTCCAGGAGCAACTCCGGGGATGCTCCTTCGTGTCCAAAAGGTTTCTCAGGGGGCCCCCCCTTTTCTGCTCCCACAATGAGCATTAAGGGCATTCAAGCTAGCTCCTCTACCAATTTGAAGTTAGCTGGAATCCTCTCTCATAGTAGGTGTTTTTTCACTTTTCAAGAATGTGCTGGAGGGGGAGAAATTGAGAAAGTAGACTGGACATATATACACTATCATGTGTAAAATACCAAGTGAGAAGATGCTGTAGAGCGCAGGGAGCTCAGTTCGGTGTTCTGTGACGTCCTAGAGGGGTGGGAAGGATTGTGAGTGGGGAGGGAGGCTAGAGAGGGAGGGGATGTGTGTTTACACATAGCTGATTCACACAGTTGTACAGCAGAAACTAACATTATAAAGCAAATATACTCCAATTAAAAAAATAAAATTTAAAAAAAGAGTAACAAAGGGACAGATGATTGGGGGCGGGGGGAAATGTGTTGGAAATGTAATATTCAGTAAAACAGAATGCCAAAATAAAGACGTTAAGATCAAGGGCCAAGGAGTTCTTAACTGTGACTGCTTTTGGAGGGGCAGAAGACAACTCCGTATGTCTTGGAATAGAGTTGTATGTATGGCAGGGTGAAGTGAAAGTCACTCAGTCGTGTCCAGCTCTTCACGATCCCATGGACTATACAGTGCATGGAATTCTCCAGGCCAGAATACTGGAGTGGGTAGCCTTTCCCTTCTCCAGGGGATCTTCCCAACCCAGGGATCAAACCCAGGTCTCCTGCATTGCAGGCAGATTCCTTACCAGCTAAGCCACAAGGGAAGCCCAATATGCCATACGGCAGGGAAGGGATAGTAAATACAGTGGAAGACATTCCCAGGTGCTACTGCCCTTTGGGATAAGAAAGATCTGACATGGACTGTGGGCTATGCTTGGGCACAACCGTGACATACAGACATCTTAATTCTACAGTGCTTCACATATTCTGTCTCTTCTCATTCCTCTCTGATGTCAAGATTTTTTTCTCTCCTCTCCAGAAACTAGGCTCTGGGAGCCCGCACTCTAGAGATTGGGGTTGCCTGGTTGGGCAAATGGCTCTTCCACACGTCAGTTCCAGAAGCCTCTCTACACTTCCATTCCACACGGTGGAAATTCACAAGGCAGGCCAATGTGATCCTGAATCCCGAGGATTAATTTGGGGGCGCTTGAATGATACTGGCTATGCCCTGGCGTTTGGCTGCTCCCTTGTCTTTATCTGTCAATGTCAGTGTCAAATTAGGGAGAGAAATGAAATAGGACAAGCCAAGGGCAGCCTTTCTGGGAGTTATGCCAGGCTGGCAAGATGAGGCAGTGTGCCGGGAGGAGGTCATGACCGGGTCAGATGACAGAGAAAAAGGGGTGTGTGGGGACGGAGGTGGCGCTTTGAGTCCAGAGGACCGAGCTGAGGTCAGAGGTTGGGGAGGTAAATCCGTTCAGCGTTCGGAAACGTAAACCGGGCAGGAGAGGCGTGGTCTGAACTTGAGATCCAGGCCAGTCACAGAGAAAAACAGACTCCAAATACAACTTCCTTTCCTGAGCCTGGGGCTAGAGAAAGAATGAAGTGCATGAAATGTAATGGAGCACGGTTCACTGGTTCTCTTCCCCGTCAGCAACTTCAGAGCCATGGGGCCGCTGAAAGACAGGCCTAGTGCACCTTCCAGTCATTTCCAGGAGTCCCAAGGAGTTCTCAAGGGGTGCTCTTCAAATAGGCAACAACCATGAGGCTTCCCTTTCCAGGCTCCTTTCTGAGAGATTCCCTGTGGGAATCTCTACCCCCTCAGACAGCAAGCTCCCGCATCCGTACCATCCGCCTCCCATGTGTCTGGATCACACGGTGCTCAGCGTCTGTGCTGGGCCTCCCCACTGCTGCCACACCTGCATCTCTTTGCCCGAGGGCTTTCTCAGGTAGGGGGACCCCCACTCCCCACACAGCAGCACGGGGTGGAGAATCAACACCTCTGCCAGCCACTCCAGCAGCTGCCTCAACCACTGACTGCAGGGAGCTGGTATAAACACCCACCTTCTTCATCCCCAGGACAAGATAACTTGAGGGTGGATGCTCTGCATTGGCCCCCAGAGCGCCTAGGGCACACGAGCTCTGGTTATCCACAGTGGTAACTCAATGCATCTTTCATTGACCCTTTCCCTCCCCTGTCCCACTTCCCTATGTCTCCACTGGCATTTTCTGGGATTCCCTCCCCCAAAGTGCATAAATTTTGCACACTTAATGCTTGACGCAGTGTTTCTGGGTGAACCAGATTTAAGGCACCTCACAGCCTATCTCCCTGTCCTCCTACTGTTGACTCTGTTTTTAAAAGATTTTTAAGATTTTTTTTTTAATGTGGATCATTTTTAAAGTCTTTATTGAATTTGTTACAATATTGTTTCTGTTTTATATTTTGGTTTTTTGGCCTCAAGTCATGTGGGATCTTAGCACCCTGACTAGAGATTGAACTTGCACTCCCTGCATTGGAAAGCGATGTTGTAACCTCTGGACCCCAGGGAAGTCCCTGTTGACACACAGCAGCCTGAATGGCCTTCGACAACGTCAGTCAGAGCAGATCACTGCCCTGCTCAAAACCTTTCAATGACCACCCATTATGTCTAGAATAAAAAGGCAAGACTTTTTATTATGGGCTGTGTGTCAGTCCATCAGGCTGCTGTAACAAAATGCTGTTCACTGAGTAGCTCCTAAACAGCAAATGTTTATATCTTATGGTCCTGGAGGCTGGGAAGTCCAAAATCATTACACCACAGGATTCCGTGTCTGGTAAGGCCCACTTTCTGGTTCCAGGTGATGCCTTCTATTAATACCTATAACCTTACAAGATGCATGGGGCAAGGGAGATTTTTCAGGCTTCTTTTCAGTTCAATTCCAATCGCTCAGTCATGTCTGACTCTTTGCAACCCCATGGACTACAGCACGCCAGGCTTCCTTGTCCATCACCAACTCCTGGAGCTTGCTCAAACTCAAGTCCATCAAGTCGGTGATGCCATCCAACCATCTCATCCTCTGTCATCCCCTTCTCCTCCTGCCTTCAATCTTTCCCAGCATCAGGGTCTTTTCCAAGGAGTCAGTTCTTCGCATCAGGTGGCCAAAGTACTGGAGTTTCAGCTTCAACATCAGTCTTTCCAATGAATATTCAGGGCTGATTTCCTTGAGGATTGACTGGTTTGATCTCCTTGCAGTCGAAGGGACTCTCAAGAATTTTCTCCAACACCACAGTTCTAAAGCATCAGTTCTTCAGTGCTCAGCTTTCTTTATAGTCCAGCTCTCACATCCATACATGACTACTGGAAAAACCATAGCTTTGACTAGATGGGACTTTGTGGGCAAAGTAATGTCTCTCTTTTTTAATATGCTATCTAGGTTGGTCATAGCTTCTTTTATAAGGGCACTAATACCATTTGGAGAAGGCAATGGCACCCCACTCCAGTACTCTTGCCTGGAAAATCCCATGGACGGAGGAGCCTGGTAGGCTGCAGTCCATGGGGTCGCTACAAGTCGGACACAACTGAGCGACTTCACTTTCACTTTTCTCTTTCATGCATTGAAGAAGGAAATGGCAACCCACTCCAGTGTTCTTGCCTGGAGAATCCCAGGGATGGGGGAGCCTGGTGGGCTGCCATCTATGGGGTCGTACAGAGTCGGACACGACTGAAGCAACTTAGTAGCAGCAGTAGCAATACCATTTGTGAGGGCTCCTCCCTCATAGCCTAATCACCTGACAAAGGCCCCACTTCCAAACGCCATCACCTTGGGCATTAGCTCTTTCAACATATGAATCTAGGAGCAACACAAACATTCAATCTACAGCAAAGTGCAAGATCCTGTATTATCTGGTCCCTGCTTTACCTCTCCATTCAGTCACTCTGCCCCAACCCCAATAGCAATCTTCCTGTCCCTCAAACACTGAGTTTTTCCTGTCTTCTGTCTCAAGTATTTGCTTTCTTTCTGCTTGGAGAACTCTGTACCCAGATTCCTGTGTAGCTCACTCCTTATTAGTGCTATTCATGTGCCAGCTCAAAAATCAGCTCCTCCAAGAAGTCCTCTGTGACTACCCAATTTCAAGTAGCCTTACCCACACAGCCACCACCCCAGTCATTCTTTGTAATATTGATAACTACCTAAAGCTCTCTAGGGGATGTATTTTTTAACGTGTTAATTTTGTGCTTCCTACTTTGACCTCAGGCCTTGGAACATTGCTCAGCTCTTCGTAGGCATTTGATAAATATTTGCAGAATGAGAAATGAAGACGACAAAAGAAGACGACACAAGTAGCAATGGAAAGGAGGAAGCTTTCAGAAAAAATATTTGAAAGGAGGAATCAATGGTATTAGACAACCAAAGAGATGTGGAAGGTGAGGGACAGGAAGGAGGTGTCCAAGGTGACACCAAGCTCGGAACCCTGTAGGAATCACGGTGCCATTCACCAGGAGTACAGGAAAGGGGAGGGCCTGGTGGGAAAGAGGGTAGGTTCGTGCGGACATACTGAGTGTGAGCAGCCTGTGGGATGTCTAAATGGAGACACCTAACAAAGGACTAAAAGCATGGGTCTGGAGGGTCAGAGAGGGCTGAAAACTCAAGATTTGGAGCATGTGCAACTGAAATTATGGAAGAAGATAACATCTCTCAAGAAAAAACGTAAAGGTGGTGGTGGTGATCATTTAGTCACTAAGTTGTGTCTGAATCTTGCAAACCCATGGACGCAACCCATCAGGCTCCTTCTGTCCATGGGATTTCCTGGGCAAGAATACCGGAGTAAGCTGCCATGTCCTTCTCCAGGGGACCTTCCTGACCCAGGGATCAAGCCTGTTGTCTCCTGCATTGCAAACAGATTCTGTATCACTGCGCCACCAGGGAAACTCAAACATTAGAGGAGGAGTTGTAGATTCTAATGCTTTCAGAGGCTAGGAAAATAGCGTAGATGTATGAACTAGCTCATATCAAAACCATAAAAAGTGGTGGTTACTGCAGTGAGAATTGAAGGTAATATTTCCTATGTCTAAAGACATTCATGGTAAACATTATTAAAACATTGAGGGGGCCAATCAAAACAGGTCTTGGGTGGTCCACTAATTTGAGACACCTAATGGAGAATGAGAAGATGGGTTTTCCCGTGTCACTGCTGCTGCTAAGTCACGTCAGTCGTGTCTGACTCTGTGCGACCCCATAGACGGCAGCCCACCAGGCTCCCCCCATCCCTGGGATTCTCCAGGCAAGGACACTGGCGTGGGTTGCCATTTCCTTCTCCAATGCATGAAAGTGAAAAGTGAAAGTGAAGTTGCTCAGTCGTGTCCGACTCTTCGTGACCCCATGGACTGCAGCCTACCAGGCTCCTCCGTCCATGGGATTTTCCAGGCAAGAGTACTGGAGTGGGGTGCCATTGCCTTCCCTAAGAAAAAAAACACTTAAGGGGCAGGCATGGAATGAAGAGTCATATGAACAAGACTGAGGAGGAGCAACAAGAGAGGTGGGAAGAAACCAAGAGAAAGTCATGTGCAGAAGTCGAAGGAAAAGTAGTCAATGCTATCAAGTGCTGCAGATAGGTCAGGTGGAGGAGAAGCCAAAAGGGACATTGGATTTAGCCAGTGGGAGTTCACTGCTGGCCTGATCAGGAGTAACTCCAATAGGAAAGGCAGAAGCCAGGCACAGTTCAATGAGACGTTAATGGAAAATGAGGATGAGGCAACAGCAAGAGGACAGATCAACCTTTAGAGAAGTTCATCAGTGAAGGAAAGTAAATAAAGAGGACCTAGAAATTTTACTCCTGGATATGCAACAAAAACGTGTTAAAAGAAAGTGTTTATATGCATTTTAAAACATACAACTGGGGACTTCTCTGGTGGTCCAGTGGTTAAGAATCTGCCTTCCAATGGAGGGAATTTAGATTCAGTCCCTGTTCGGGGAACTAAGATCCCACGTGCCAAGGGGCAACCAAGCTCACACACTACTACTAGAGAGCCCACTCACCACAGAGAATATCCCGTGTGCTACAATTAAGATCTGATGCAGCCAATAAGTAAATATATAAATACTTTAAAATAAAATTTACAAACATTTATAGTGCTTTTTATTAATAATAGAAACGAGAAAGTACTCAAATGTCCTACAATAGTAGAACAAATAACTTATGGTCATAAGTGGAATATTACATAGCAATGAAAAAGACTAAATTACTGCTACACGCTCTGCATGATGAATCCCACAGGAATAATGCTGAGTGAAAGAAACCAGGCACAAAAGTACATCTGAATTGTTTTGTTGAATGAAGTTCAACAACAAACACATCTATGATACACAGCAAAAGACATCTACAATGGTAGAGGTTAAAATGGTGCCTATTACTCACAGATATAAGGAACAAACTTGCAGTTATCAGGGAGAGAGAGAATAGGGGATGGGAAATACAGGAGTGGGGGGGAAAGGAGGTTATTATGGAATTATACGAAATCATCCGTGTGACACCTTTGAAAATTGTGAAGCACTATAGAATTTAAAGAATCTTTCACTCAAAAAAAAAAAAAAAAAATGGTGATTGCCTTTGTGGAAAGAGAATTACCTAATAAGGGGTACAAAGAACTTAGCCAGCGAGTTGGCAGGCAATATTCTATATTTTGTGGTGGTGGATATATTGGCATAAACATATGTAAAAATGCTGGTCAGGAAGCTAATTTCTCACATGCCTTGCAGCCAAAAAGTCAAAACAGAAGCAATGCCATAACAAATTCAATAAAGGCTTTAAAAATGATTCACATCAAACAAAATCTTAAAAAAAAATTATAATTTTTTACCTCAATCAAATTATAATATAATATATAAATATTATTTATATAAATATAAATTATACCTCAATCAAAAAGTAAGAGAAAAAGAAGAGAAAGAGGACAATAGACAGAGGAGACTGAGATTACCTTCTAGAAGAAGCTCAGTTCCCACTTTAGATCGCATATCAGGGCTGCTGTAGACATTTTGGCAAAGAAGAAAAAACAGAAACTAAGAAAGGCTATTTTTGTTATTCCTTATTAATTACAAAGAGAAAATGGTAACTGTTTACTAAAGAAAAATGAAATAATCGAAGTTAGTATTCCCAATAACGAAAAAAAAAAAAACCCCAGCATCATGTCCTCACTGATACGATATACCGGAGAGAACATGATATTATTTCAGTGATGGTTCTGCTGCACACATATAACTTGAACCAAACAGTGAGAAAACAGTAGATGAGCACAAACTTAGGCACCTTTTGCCACGTTGCTGGCCTTTGACCTTCAAAAGTGTCAAAGTAAAAAAACACGAAAAAGGACTGAGCAACTGTCCAAGATGATTGGCTCGGTGAACACACTATGGGATCCTGAAGTGGATTAAAGACCTGGCGAGATATTTATAAAAGACTTTATTTCGATAATATCAAAAATTGGGGTATAATTTATTGATAATATCAAAAATTGGGGTAAGAGTATAAGATAATACTCTTACAGGAATGTAAAATGTCTTGATTTTGGTAACCACTGTAGTTATGTGATTATTCTTAGGAAACATACACTGAAGGTTTTAGGAGTAAAAGGGATCTGATGTCTCAGCTATATTTCTTAATGGTTTAGGAAAACATGCAGAAAGAGAAAACAAATGGGACAAAATGTGAGTCACTGGTGAATTTGAGGGAAGTTTATACGTGAATTTCTTGTACTATTCTTGCAACATTGAAATGATATCAAACCAAAAAGCTATTCCAAAACTATACAGCAAAGCATGACACTTTCACAAACAAATTAACATCTCTTTTGTGCAAATCTTTTTAAAAGGTGGGGAGGGAGGAGTGTGAAGTATCTGCCCCTTTCCTTGTACCTTTGCCAAGAAAGAGAGCCAAGGCTAGTTTTGAGAAAAATTAAGGAGACGGGACATCCTTTTTACCCAGGGTAACATGCCTTTTCTGGCTTGAATCAGAAAATGAGAGAGCTACTCATGTCCCAGCATAGCTGGACAAACAAGCTAAAAGACCACAACCCCAGCTTTGGGGATTTTCTGGTTAAACTAATGAGACATTACAGAATTTTCTTCAGTTATGTAGTTTAAAAAAAAAAAAAACAAACCCTCCCAGGACTTCCCTGGCGGTCCCGTGGTTAAGAATCAGCCTTGCAACGCAGGGAACTGGAGTTTGATACCTGCTTGGAGAACAAAGATCCCACATGCCATTCAGCAACTGAGTCTGTGCCCCCACGCTGCAGCTACTGAACCAGGGAACCACGACTAGAGAGTCTGTGCATTGCAACGGAAGATCCCTCACGAGGCAACAGAGACCTAAGAGACAACTAAGACTGGAGGCAGCCAAATAAATAAATATCTTTTCAAAAATCAACCCTCAAACAAAAACCTTACAGCAGGGGACTAGCTTGAGACCAAGTTGTGTTTATCTTGCTGCTGCTGCTGCTAAGTCGCTTCAGTCATGTCCGACTCTGTGCAACCCCATAGACGGCAGCCCACCAGGCTCCCCCATCCCTGGGATTCTCCAGGCAAGAACACTGGAGTGGGTTGCCATTTCCTTCTCCAATGCATATCTTAGAGTGACAATATATCAAAGCACGTAAGGGTCACAAGGCTTGCAGTTTATTTGTTCTGGATTCAAATCTTGGCTCCATCATTTACCAAATAGATGGTTTGGGGAGAGCCCATGTGATCTCTAAGGGCCTCAATTTACTCAGCTTTAAACCAAGACTTTCAATAGTACCTGCCTCCAAGGGCTGTCTTGAGAACTACACAAGACAGTGAATGATAATACTGAGCCTGGCACATGGAGAGCACTTAATAAATGAAAACACAAATGGAAAAAATAATAAAAGTAACCTGAGGAGTCAAATGTATTCAGAAAACTGGTTTGGGGTAAAGGGTTTTCTAAGACTAACTTATCATAATGCTATTGAATATTTACTCCATGCTGGGTGCATGAAATACTTGATTTCATTTAATCTTCACAACCACCCAATGAGATAAGTATTTTTTCCATTTCAAAACTGAGAATACAAGACCTACAATGGTTATTCTGCTTACTGAAAGTCACACAGCTAACAGGAGTTGAATCTACTATGGAGTTAAAGCAACCCAGTTTGGTTCAAAGACAAAGAGATTAGAGGGGTGATGTGATAGTCAAGTGACTGTCTTCAGGGTTGTCCTTCATCTGGTTACCTGGAAGGGTCAGCCCATTTGTATGGGGATCAAGTAAGTTCCAGGGTCAAGGGACTTCTAATGACTTTTTAAGGAAGTCAGCAAAAGCTGTTGCCTTTGATGCTCCAGCCTGGGTTCTTGAAGCTTAGATGACAACCAGCAATGACTCAGAAATGGATCTGACTGCCACAGGAAACACTACCCTTGGCACAGATACAACAGCTTTCAACACTGGACACTGGCAACCTCAGCAGAGATGCTGGCAGGCCTGAGCAGCCATGCATCTTCTGTTGGTATCAGCAGGAAACACCCGTGACAAGCTGGAGTCTTAGAGCAGGAATATGGAACTGAGGTGGGGGGAGCTGGACAAGAGAATTAGACCCAGGAACACATATTAATACCCTGCCAGGAACGACCAGCCCCAGTGAAAGTCCAAGCAGAAAAAGAATATTACTTCTTGATAAGAGTACTGTGTTTTTTATGCCCAGGCTGAAGAGGCTGGAGGATTGATTATAGCTCACATTTCATGAAGAATTCTGATGCTCACATGATGCTAGCCAGACAGTAGACAATACCTAGATAATTTATAATCTTATATCTTATGTTAGGCTGCTCTGGTAGCTCAGACAGTAAAGAATCGGCCTGCAATGCAGGAGACCTAAGTTCAATCCCTGGGTCAGGAATATCCCCTGGAGAAGGAAATGGCAACCCACTCCAGTATTCTTGCCTGGAGAATCTCATGGGCAGAGGAATCTGGTGAGCTACACAGTCCACGGGGTTGCAAAAAGTCGGGCATGACCGAGCAGCTAACACACTCGTCCTATGTTAGTGAAAAGTTTGCAATTTGTTTGTCTAATAACCACCTTCTTTTAGATCTTTGCAAACAGCTTGGAATGAGAAATGTCCTTGCCTGTCTGACAACACGTGGGACTCAGAAGGAACTTTCTAAGGATAAGACTCACCCATCCAACTTCAAATACACTAATCCTGCCATTTCCTTGGAAATGTCCTGCACAGAGAATCAGCCTGCACTGACCGCATTGCCACTCTCCTGTATTTCTTCTTTATTTTTTTGGCCTCACTTAGTTCCCCAATCAGGGATCAAACCCACATGCCCTGCACTAAAGGGCAGAGACTTAACCACTGGATGTCCAGGGAATTCCCTCCAGCATGTTATCTGCTGGTTGGTTGGTTGGTTGGTTAGTTTTATTGGTTGGTAGGTTATAATTAAGAATAAGAGTCAAGAATGAGGCACAGGTCCCAAGTGGGCCCTACGACATTGGGCTATTAATTTTTCTGGGCTTTAATTTACTTATTGCTAAAATAAAAAGGACCTGAATAGATGACTGAGAAGACCCAATCCAACTCTGAAATTCTAAATCTATGTAAGTCTCCACATCAGACCTCTCTAGAGACCGAAGATTTTATTTAATTTCACATAGATTCTTGAGTTTCTGCCATTCACGTTCCACTTTTTAAATTCTCCCATAAACTTTATACAGGTTCTCATACAATTATTAAAGATTTCATAAAATAACAGAATCAATTATAAAAGCTCAGGCAACAGGAAAGAAAATGATGCTTTATAATCTAAGAAATCCGTCCAAATGCTAGAATTTTTCTTCAAAGTGCATCACAAGTATGAATAGTTTCTTCCTTCCTGGACTGAAAGTCAGTATTTCTTTCACTTCTACCCTATTGACTCCATTCCTAAGTGATATTTGGCAAATTTCTGAGCTAGTGAGATGGACTCACCACTTGACTTGTGATTGTTTCTATATTCTTGGTGGAAGAAGCATACAGAACATTCCCCTATCAGCTCTGCCAAACCATCCAGCATCACCCTCGCACCTGTCACTTTGATAGGGTGACTGCTGCTGCTGCTGCTAAGTCGCTTCAGTCGTGTCCGACTCTGTGCGACCCCATAGACGGCAGCCCACCAGGCTCCCCCGTCCCTGGGATTCTCCAGGCGAGAACACTGGAGTGGGTTGCCATTTCCTTCTCCAATGCATGAAAGGGAAAAGTGAAAGTGAAGTCGCTCAGTCGTGTCCGACTCTTAGCGACCCCATGGACTGCAGCCTACCAGGCTCCTCCGTCCATGGGATTTTCCAGGCAAGAGTACTGGAGTGGGTGCCATCGCCTTGTCCTAGGGTGACTGACACCACCTTGTTTTTGTTGATCACATTTCTGTCTTTCCAATGATAAGTGGTCACTTTAATTGGATACTAATAAAGTGGCTCAATGGTAAAGAATCCAGTTCCCAATGCAAGAGACACAGGTTTGATCCCTGGTTTGGGAAGGTCCCCTGGAGAAGGAAATGGCAACCCACTCCAGTATTCTTGCCTGGAAATCCCCACGGACAAAGAAGACTGGCAGGCTACGGTCCACAGGGTTGCAAAGAGTTGGACACGGCTTAGCAACTGAACAAGAACAAGTGAATACAAGGCAGTACCTCAGCTGAATAGACAGATGCCCCATTCAGGCTTTTCCCATGACAGAGCAGTCTCTGGTGTCTGAAATTCTACCTTTTGGGCCTCATATCAGTTCATGCTCTTAATTGCATCTCTGAGTGATTTAAGCAGAAAATGAATTTATTAAAGGATATTGGTAGTTCACGGCATCTCTGGAGAGGCTAGGAAACCAGGCTTGAAGGGTATACAGAAAGTGTGCAGATCACACTTGCAACTGACCTGAGATGACCAGAGAGCTGGTATTTTTGGCTTCCAGAGGTAGGTAAACTAAAACTAAAAACTAAAACTCATTAGGCAGAAAGTGCCCCAAACACTGGAGAAGGGCAGAAGCTGGAAGGCCAAAGAGAATAATAAATGTTTACTATAGCTTCATCCTCTGGTTTATATAATAGCCCTGAAACTTTTTTTTTCTCCAGGAGTCTCAAAATTGCAATGTAGCAAATAGTCAGGTAGAAGGCAACTGGTGTCTATCACCAACCTTGTGCCTAGAAGGTTCACTTGCAATATCTTAGAACAACTCTGCAACATGGGTCTCATTATCAGCATCCTTATTATGTAGTGTATTATTAGCCTCCAAGGATAGATTAAGTAATTTACATGCTGAATTGCTGTTAGGTTACTCAGTTGTGAGTTGTGTCTGACTCTTTGCGACCCCATGGACTGCAGCATGCCAGGCATCCTTGTCCTTCACCATCTTCCAGACCTTGCTCAAATTCATGTCCATTGAGTTGGTGATGCTATCCAACCATCTCATCCTCTGTTGTTCCCTTCTCCTCCTCCCTTCAATTCTTCCCAGCACTGGGGCCTTTTCTACTGAATCGACTCTATACCTCAGATGGCCAAAGTATTGGAACTTCAGCTTCAGCATCAGTCCTTCCAATGAATATTCAGGACTGATTTTCTTGAGGATTGACTACTTTGATCTCCTTGCTGTCCAAGAGGCTCTCAAGAGTCTTCTTCAACACCACAGTTCAAAAGCATCAATTCTTTGGGACTCAGCCCTCTTTATGGTCCTACTCTCACATCTATACATGACTACTGGAAAAAACCATAGTTTGACTAGATGGACCTTTGTCAGCAAAGTAACGTCTCTGCTTTTTAATACACTGTCTAGGTTGTCATAGTTTTTCTTCAAAGGAGCAAATATTTTAATTTCATGGCTGCAGTCACCATCTGCAGTGATTTTGTACCCCTCTAAATTGTATGTTTGGAGACGGCAATGGCCACCCACTCCAGTACTCTTGCCTGGAAAATCCCATGGACAGAGGAGCCTGGTGGGCTGCAGTCCATGGGGTTGCAAAGAGTCGAACATGACTGAGCGACTTCACTTTCATTTTTCCCTTTCATGCATTGGAGAAGGAAATGGCAACCCATTCCAGTGTTCTCGCCTGGAGAATCCCAGGGATGGCGGAACCTGGTGGGCTGCCATCTATGGGGTTGCACAGAGTCGGACACGACTGAAATGACTTAGCAGCAAATTACATGTTAAAGTCCTAATTTGGAGATTGCGTCTTTACAAAGGTAATCAAGTTAAAATCATCGAAAATGACTGGTGTCTTCATAAAAAAAGAGAAAGCTAGAGATCTATGCACCCAAGGTGAATACCATGTGAAGACGAGGGCAGAGATTGGGATGGTACTTCTACAAGCTAAGAACACCAAAAATTGCCAGCAAACAATACAGATTCTCCTTCAAAATCCTTGAAAAAGCCCATCCTTGACTAGGACCTCTGGCCTTCAGAAATGTGAGATAATGCATTTTTGTTGCTTAAGCCATCCAGTTGGTGGTACTTTGTATGGCAGCCCTACTGAACAGATAGAGTAATTTGCTCAAATTCTTAAAGCCAATGAGAAGCAGAGCTAGGTTTGAATCCAGGTCTGACCAATCCCAACATCCCAGTTTTCTTCACTATGACTGTCACAGTTCCTCTCTATAGAAAACCCTGGGATGATCTATAACCTAGGCTTAATGGTGATCATATATTTTAAGCTGAAGGACCTAAGTTGCGTGGGAAAGATGTCAGTTTGAGTTCGAGGTGCACGAGGATATGTCCAGTGAATAGTTGGATATACGAAAATTTAAAGTTCAGGGAGATAGTCAGGGTCAAGACAGATGATGGAAGTCATCATTAATATATAGGTAAAAACTGAAACCTTGAGTGTCAATGAGATGAACCAGGAAGAATACACTGAGTAGGAACCAGCTGGCTGGTTATGGAACACTGCTGCAGCAGAGACTTCTATCCATCTGCATTCTCTCCATCTCCCACACACAGCAATAGAAATTTTAGCTGAATGCATGGCCTCCCCAAATAAAGACTACATTTCCCAGGCTCCTTTGCATCAGGGTGTGGCCATATTCTGGCTAATGGGATGCCAGATGTCAGCTTCCTGAAAACTTTAAGAGACAGTTTATGCCCTTTCTACTTTTTGTCGACAACTTTCCCCTGTCCTGCTCCCTGGAACTTGGATGCTGCCTTGAATCACAAAGATGAGGATCAATCCCAGGGAATTGTAGGTCAGTAATTGAAAGAGGACTTCCTGAAATAGAAATGCTGTACCAGCTCTGGCCTGCAAATATTTGGACATTTGTATGAGAGTTAGTTAAATTGATATTTTGTTCAAGTCAGTGTTGTTTTTTCTAGTTATTCACTGCTATACCAAATCCCAACTAACATACTTGGTGAACACTGGCATTGAGGGGGTGGTACAGGAAGATGAAAATGAGATTTTAAAAAGTAACAATATAATGGACATCTAGCACTTCACTTGCTCATAGGAGCATCATTCTTCAGGGAATAATTCTTCTAACTGGGTGCTTCCATTAGAAACTGCCATCTTTTTATAAACCCTGCCTTCCTGACTACAGTGATTAATCTACTGTAGTGATTGGCCCAGGGTAGGTGTTTGACTCAAGGTAAGTAAAGCAGAGGCCCTCCTTGAGATTTTTACCTTGAGGTCAAAGAAAGCGATGATCAGACTCTCTAAGACTTTTAAATCCAGGAGCCCTTGATGGCCGTGTCTCTTACCACATGCAGAAAACTGGTCTAAAAGAATGGAGCCACTATGGAGGAAGAGAAGCAGTGAAGGGCCTGGAGAGTCCTGCCACCATGGCCCTGGTTCAGTCACGCCTGAGTTCCATCCATACATCTCTCTTTCAAACCCATACATCTTGGGCTTCCGTCATCTGTAAGCAAAAGGATCCTGAGCAATACAGTCAAGGAGCTAGGAGGAGAATCGAGAAAGCGTACTGTCACAGAAGAGGGTGTTAATCAACAATGTCAAGGAATCAGTTATAGACCAAAAACTGTCTAGTGGATTTGTCAATTAAGGTGGTCACCATCATGAGAGCAATTTAGTACAGCTGAGCTGGAACCCCAGTGAGTTTCAGTGAGTTCAAGAGTGAACAGAAAGTTAAGAAGAGGCAGGGGGTAAACAGACCTCTTCTGAGGAACTGGAAGGGCAAAGAAAGGAGAAACTTTGAAGAGTGGTTACAGCGGGCCTTGGGTTAGGGAGAATTTTGTTAAAAAGCAAAAATCTTGTTTTAAAAATAGACTTTCATTAATTTAATTGAAGATATTTCTTCCACCCTAATATATACATTAATGGCTTCTGAATGCAGGGGAAATAAGATTGGAAAAGAAAAATGGAGACTTCTCTGGTGGTCCAGTGGTTAAGACTGGAAGCTTCCACTGCAGGGGGCCTGGGTTCCATCCCTGCTCAGGGAACTAGGATCCAACACTCATATACAAAATAAGGCAAAAATCTTCACCATATTTGTAGGTTGAGCAGCAGAAGTGGTTGGAGACCCAGGAAATGGGAGGGGTGTAAACACTGATCAAAGTGAAAGTGTTAGTTGTTCAGTTGTGTCCGAGTCTTTGGGACCCCTTGGACTGTAGCCCGCCAGGCTCCTCTAACCATGAAATTCTCCAGGGAAGAATACTGGAGTGGGTAGCCATTCCCTTCTCCAAGGGATCTTCCTGACCGAGGGATTGAACTCAGGCCTCCCACATTCCAGGCAGATTCTCTACTGTCTGAGCCACCAAGGAAGCCCCCCCCCCCAAAATTGATAAGGCTATGACCCAAATTGGAATGGGAGGGGATGTAATTGAGAACCAAAGGCAGGCATTGAACTGGAGGAAAGATCTTCCTAAGGAAAGGAGGAAAGGATGCGGTGCAGTGGGCAAAGTTGGAGTCTCTTAACTTTGAAAGCCTCAATTTTCTCATGAAGAAAGACAGACTCACGAGGTGAGATACAGGAGGGCAAGAGTAAGACGGCAACTTGAGGCAAGACGAGAAACTTTCTTCTTTGATTGATAAAGGGAATTGACCAATGAAAGAGAGGAGGCTGCTCTGGGGCAGCCCTGATGCTTGGGCTAGAACTACTCTCCAATTTTCTCCAACAACGGTCCTCTATCTTGGTCAATCAATGAGGGAAGCAACAGTCACACTATCTTGAGTTTTCCAGACAGATGAAGAGCAAGGACTGGAGAATAGAGGTGATGGGGAGAGAGTGTTCTGATGCTGTAAATCAGGGCTTATGCTAGGTAACAGGAAGAAGGAGAAGCTGAATGCCTGGCATCAGGAAAAGGGCACCGATGCAGGGGGAGAGTGAGAACGTGGAGGCTTAGAAAATACAGAAGCATCTTGGGTAAGGGAAAATAATCCATGGACTCTAAATTTTAAAACAGGACTTTGCTGTTTTTAAGACCTGCCTTACAGAGAGGGAGGAATAGAGTCCCTGCCAGCCAGGGCCTGGGAACCGTTGTACCAGCTTCTTTTATCATTTTATTTGCTTATTTTTGGCTGTGCTGGGTCTTGTTGCTGTGTAGGCTTTCTCTTGTTTCTCGTTGTGGTGCTTGGGCTTCTCTGCAGCAGCTTCTCCTATTTTGGAGCACAGTCTCTAAAGTACATGGACTTAGGAGTTGCAGCTCCACGGCTGTAGAGCACAGGCTCAGTAGCTGCGGCAAACGGGCTTAGTTGCTCCATGGCATGTGGGATCTTCCCAAATCAGGGATTGAGCCCATGTCTCCTGCATTGGCAGGCAGATTCTTTACCACTGAGCCACCAGGGAAACCCTTGTAGCAGCTTCTTAACACGCTTATGTACATGTAGGCTATCTGATGCACCTACATATACCCAAGACACAGCCTGACACACACGTGTGCTTCCAGAAATTTCTTTGTGGTTCACAGGGGAGAGGGGTCAAATGCTGGCAAAAAGAAAAAAAAAAAACCCTCCAAAAGAGAAAGTGATAATTTGCATTTGCAAATAGGTCAAATATGTATTTGAAAACAAGGGGAGTCAAGAGTAGTCCAAAGAAGCCAGGGGAGTATGAGGTTGAAATTCTGTAAAGTGTTTATGACAATGAAAGTCACTCAGTCGTGTCCGACTCTTTGTGACCCCATGGACTGTATAGTCCATGAAATTCTCCAGGTCAGAGTACTAGAGTGGGTAGCCTTTCCCTTCTCCAGGGGATCCTCCCAACCCAGGGATTGAACCCAAGTCTCCCGCATTGCAGGCAGGTTCTTTACCAGCTGAGCCACAAGGGAAGCCCAAGAATACTGGAGTGGGTAGCCTATCCCTTCTCCAGCAGATCTTCCAGACCCAGGAATCGAACCGGGGTCTCCTGCATTGCAGGCAGATTCTTTACCAACTGAGCTATCAGGGAAGTGTTCATGACAGATTAGTGGAATAAAACATTAAATATCATTTCTGTTGATTTAGCTTCATATTTTAACTGAATATGTGACACGAACTTCTGATTTTGAGGAGGTTAGTTTCCTTACCACCTTCCATCATTCTGCATTAAACAAATGGGTTTTCAGAGAATAACTCCTGGAGGAGATTGGGCTGTAAAATTCCATCTCCCTTCTCCCAATGACTACAATGCAGATGAAGGCAAACACAGAGTCCTTCAGTTAGGTGCAGAGTAATGCAAACCCCACAGCCCTAGCTCAGGGAGGCAAAGAGAGGAACAGTCTTGCACAGACAAGGACTGATAGCAACCCAGTTCTATCAGTCTGAGCATTGACCAAGTAAAGAACTAAATGCTTGGGACTTCCCTGGTGGTCCAGTGGCTAAGACTCTGAGCTCCCAATGCAGGGGGCCTTGATTCCATCCCTGGTCAGAGAACTGCATCTTGTATGCCACACTAGGAGTTCGAATGTGGCAACTGAATATCCCTCATGCTGCAATGAAGACCTGGCACAGACAAATAAATAATTTTTTTTTTTAAAAGAACTAAGTGTTTGATTTTAATAATAAAGATCCAGAGGGTAGAGGCAGGCTGGGCCTGAGCTAGCAGGAACCCAGGCTGAGGATCCTGGCTGACCAGGAATCCCCCTTGCAGCCATATCAGGCCAGGAGGACCACTCTTCCTTAGGGATTGGGGAACCACTGCAGGAACCACTGTGAGGCTTGATCATTTATAGGTTCTAAATATGTAGCCCACTCTGGGCTTCCCTGGTGCCTCAGTGGTAAAGAATCCACCTGCCAATGCAGGAGACACAGGTTAGATCCTTGGGTTGGGAAGATCCCCTGGAGAAGGAAATGGCAACCCACTCCAGTATCCTTGGCTGGGAAATCCCATGGACAGAGGAGCCTGGCGGGCTACAGTTCATGGGGTCACAAAGAGTCAGACTAGACTGAAGCGACTGAACACACATGTATCACACTCTACATGGAGGTCTCGTTTTGAGTGTGGGCTCACTTACCCTGAAAAATCCTGTTGTCACTTTCAAAAAGTCCCAGCTTAGAGAAGCCCATAAATTGGCAGCCAAACCCAAGACAGAAACCCAATTTAAACTGGCTTATAAATAAAAGGGGAGAAGGCAATGGCAACCCACTCCAGTACTCTTGCCTGGAAAATCCCATGGATGGAGGAGCCTGGTAGGCTGCAGTCCATGGGGTCGCTAGGAGTCGGACACGACTGAGCAACTTCACTTTCACTTTTCACTTTCATGCATTGGAGGAGGAAATGGCAACCTACTCCAGTATTCTTGCTTGGAGAATCCCAGGGATGGGGGAGCCTGGTGGGCTGCCATCTAGGGGGTCGAACAGAGTCGGACATGACTGAAGCGACTTAGCAGCAGCAGCAGCATAAATAAAAGGATTTTAGTTCACGTAGTCAACAAATATTTATTGAGAGCCTACTATGTGTGAGGCAACTAAAAGTTTGGAGGTAACTTTACCAGCTTCAGGCACAGCCTGATCCAGCAGCTTAAATATTTTTACTGAGAACTTGATTTGTCTCTTTGTTTCTCTGCTCTGCCTTCCACACACTCATTTTTGAACTCCACACGGTTGTTCTATTCTCACTTCCTCTTATCCAGCAGCTCATCCTCCTCACCTTACACTATCACCGAGAAGAGACAGTCTCCCTGGATAGCTCCGTCAGAATCCCCATGACCCCCTCTCGGTGGCCATGTGCCTGTCCCTGACCAATCAGGGTGGCTGGGGATGAGACGTGTTGATTAGTCTAAACAAATAAAGGCCCACCCCCTGGAACTGTAGATGGGGCCACACCCACCCCAACCACCTGGGGGAGAAGAGAATTTAGGAAGAGAATAAGAGATAGACAGCCTACTCCAGTGTTCTTGGGCTTCCCTGGTGGCTCAGATGGGAAAGAATCTGCCTACAATGTGGGAGACCCTGGAGGAGGGCATGGCAACCCACTCCTGTATTCTTGCCTGGAGATTCCCTATGGACAGAGGAGCCTGGCAGGTTATAGTCCATGGGCTCGCAAAGAGTCAGACACGACCGAGCGACTAAGGACAGCACAGCACTGAGATGCTGTTGGTAGAGGAAGGGTGAACAAATGCTAGACAAGCAGGCAACGGACAGTCATGACTACATCCTCTCACTGTTCCAGCTACTCAGAAACTCCAGAGTGGTTAAGAGCACAGCCTGGAGTTCCACTACCTGGGTTCGAATCCAAGTACCACAACTGTGAACAGATTGATCTTGAGACCATTACTTAACCTCACTGTGCCTCCATTTCCTATAAAGTGAAGATAATGATAGCATCTGCCTCATAGGATTGGGATGAGGATTAACTGAGTTCGTGTTCGTAAAGCAGTTAGAACAAAGATTAGCACTTAGCAAGCATTTGTTAAAATAAATGTGTTCAGAACTAGTGGGGGATGATGCACAGAGCAGAGGAGCAAATAAATGCTTGTAGACGGGATGGAATGAGTGACAAATCTGGAAGCAAGTCCCCAAACTGTTTAGACTTTCCTGCCCAGCCACTCTATTTCTCAGGGCTGGTCCTCCTGCTCTGGAGTTCTGTTGTTTTGAGGCTGTTTTCCGAGGAAGCTGGCAGCTGGATGGAGATAAGTCCCCCTTGCCCCCACAACCATGATTAAGATGGCACTTCCCTAGAAGACATCATTAGAGCAATACCCTGTCTTACAAACTGACAAGAATTCTGTAGTCTGGATCCTGGGGACTCATCAGGCACTTCTAGAATAAATGATCTACCTGTGTCACGATCATCTGTATGAAGATTTAGGGCTGGTTTATCTTCAGCCTGTGACTTTTCACGCTTCTCAAGCTGTTCAAAAACGAACTGTAATCAAGCTGATCTATAGATAGACAGTTCCTGTTTCTGTGCATGCTGAATGATGATGGGTGTGTTTATGTATTTGCATAAAGCTGATGGAGGTAGACGGCTAGGGTGTTTGGTTTTATTAAAGATGGGGATGAGGGGTCTCCTCCCAGAATTGGAGCCAGAGAAGGAAAGGTGAAAATAAGAGAGTTGAAAATCAGGACGCATCTTAGCTTTTCCAAATGGAAAGGGATTAAATACAAGATGAAGTTTATCAATGCTTGGTCTTTAAATATTATTTATTTGGCTGCACTGGGTCCTAGCTATGGGATTCCCTGGTGGCTCAGACAGTAGAGTCTGCCTGAAATGCAGGAGACCTGAGTTCGATCCCTGGTTGGGAAGATCCCCCGGAGAAGGAAATGGCAACCCACTCCAATATTCTTGCCTGGAAAACAGTCAATGTTTTCCAATAAGGAAAGAGTGAGCTGGTTTGAAAAAGAAATGGGCCAGCAGGTGAAGGACAGGTGAAGGGGTGTGTGATCTGCCTTTCCTGTCTGCCTCCTCCCTGCCCTTTTCCTGTGTACACACTAGAAGAAGATGTACTCGGCTCTGTATTCTATGTACAGGGATATTTAGATATGCAAATGAGCACAGCTTGTTAATGCGTCAAGGGTGATTACACTGCGGGGAGCCGCCAGCCCTGGCTGAACAATAGGTGAAGGGAAGCCAGGTGTCTGTGGCGGGGTTGGGGGAAGGGAGGTTGGATTATTTTAAGCCCCCTCCCTGCCCTGGCCTCAGTGCCACAGACCTGACTGCTAAATGAAAATGTTGGGGTAAATTCTTCCTTCAGTTCCTTCTGGGTCCCAGACTCTAAATCTAATGAGTTGGGACTCCCCTGGTGGTCCAGTGGTTAAGACTGCATGCTTCCAATACAGGGGGCGCCAGTTCCACCCCTGGTAGGGGCTGGGGAACAGATTCCACATGCCTCAGGGCACAGCCAAAAGATGACAAAAAACAGAAAAAGTTTAATAAAAAACGAATAAGATAAGAAGTAGGAGACCAGCTAAGACATGGGTCTCATCAGGCTACCGAAATTGGCAGGAGCAGGCGGCCAGGAAGGGTAGACAGGCAGTCAGTGAATCATGTGGCTTCTTCAGGTGGGAAGGACCACCTAGCAAGTACAATGTAATTTGGGAGGAAGAGTGGGACCCTGAGGAGTGGGCAGGTCACTTTGTGCCTGTTTGGGCAGCATTTGGTTGAAAGGTGCTGATTGGGAAATCTACGTACTCTTCAGAAGTCAGGGCAATATTTTGCAGTGGGAAGCAGGAAGGAAGAGACTGTGCTTTGGATTTCTAGCAAGAGATGCTCTATATTATTAAAAAGGGTAGACTTTGGGCACTTCCCTGGTAGTCCAGTGGTTAAGACTCCCTGCTCCCAGTATAGTGGCCTGAGTTTGATCCCTAGTCAGGGAACTAAACCCCACACACCGCAACTTAAAGGTCTCATACGATGTAACAAAGATTGACAGTCCTGTTTGGGGCAGCTAGGACCCAGTCGCATCCAGCTCTTTGCGACCCCATGGACTATAGCTCACCAGACTCCTCCGTCCATGCGATTTTCCAGGCAAGAATACTGGAGTGGGTTGCCATTTCCTTCTCTGGGGGATCTTCCCAACCAGGGATCGAACTCGGGTCTCCCGCATTTTAGGCAGACTCTTTACTGTCTGAGCCACCAGGGAATCCCATAGCTAGGACCCAAATAAATAATATTTAAAAAGAATAATAATAATAGGCCTTCCCTGGTGGTCCAGTGATTAAGACTTTGCTTGCCAATGCAGGGGACATGGGTTCAATCCCTGCCTCAAGAAGATCCCACATGTGGTGGGACAACTAAGCCCGTTCGCCACAACCACTATGCTTCACAATAAGAGAAGCCACTACAATGAGAAACGTTTACATCACAACAAAGAGTAAGCCCCACTCGCCACATCTAAGAAAAGCCCTAGTCGAACAATGAAGACCAGTACAGCTGATAAATAAAATTTTAAAAAGATAGTAGCCTTAAAAAAATAACAATAAATAGATTTTTTAAAGTCTGTGAACTTTAAGGTCTGTGAACTTTGTACAGACCTGGGTTTGTTGAGCCAGATTCATCAGACCAGTTTTATCCATGAACCCTAGATAAGTAGGTACACGGCTAACCGCTCCCTACTGATAAGACACAGGACTTGGCTTGTCATGTATTACAGCACTGACAGCCACTTGAGGGTAACCTAGCTTAGGAGGCAATTACAGGAGAATTCTAGTTTGATCGGGCAGACGCTCCAGAGTGAACATCCTGGGTCAGGAGGAGTGGTCCAAGCCCAGTCAGCTTGAACAGGTTCTGTAATGCGTTTTTTAAAACTTTTATTTAGTTAGTTATTTTTGGCTGCGCTGGGTCTTCACTGCTACTTGTCGGCTTTCTCCAGTTGTGAAGAGCAGGGTCTACTCTCCAGTTGCCGTACATCGGCTGCTCATTGCGGTGCCTTTTCTTGTTGCAGAGCGCAGGCTCTAGGCCAATGGGCCTCTGTACTTGCAGCACAGGGGCTCATTAGCTGTGGCTCATGCAGGCTTCAGTACTTGTGGCACATGGACTTAGCTGTTCTGCAGTATGTGGCATCTTCCCGGACCAGGGATGAGACCCATGTCCCCTGCATTGGCAGGTGGATTCTTCTCCACTGTGTCACCAGAGAAGCCCTGTAATGAACTTTTTGAACTGTTGTTCTGTGAGCAATAAATAGGACACTGTCATTTCCTGTCAGCTTCCCAGTCTTGGTGATACCCAAATAAAGAAGCATGGGCTTTACTCCCAAAGTGAGATGTCTCTGCCTGAACTTTTATAGATTCCCACGGAAGGCTTGAAGCTGTCTGAAAACAGCCTAAGCCTTTGCTAAGGCCTCTCAAATCCCTTATATCTGCTGTGTGCCTGGATTGCTCCAGGATGAGGGCATGTCCCCAACCTTCTATAAAGGACATTCAACTTTGTACCATGTCACTAACAGCATCACTCAACCCTGTCTATAAATATGGATGCTATGCTAACAAGACGTATTGCTAATTTAATGACAGTGGAGTACAGGCTTATGTGCTGCTCACATACACAGAGAATGGTATTGAAAAATGGGAAAGATAATTAGAGTTTAATAAATGGTAATTTGCTTCTTTCTACTGCGTGTGTCGGGGGTTGGAGAAGGCTAAAATAGAGTGAGGCCCTTCCAGAAAGTGAAATGGAGAGAGTTGGTCTGCCATGATCACTTTAATTCTAATATTGTCCAGGATTGAAGTTAATTCTCATTTATCTATGGATCCTCTTCCCTGAAAATACCCCCTGTGCAACATGAATGGAGGAAACAATTAGAGCATAAATATTTACCACTGGGACCAAATTTAACTAGAGTTACAGGACAAAAAGGCCAGGGATCCAGAAACAAAGTGAAACTGAGAATTAAAACAATGATCCACAACATTCAAGAGAAATACAATCATCATATTTGCTTGAATGAGTGTCTGAATTATCTGAATAATTGTTCCCACCGTCTTTTTGGTCTGGTAGTAAAGACTTGGCTAATAGATCCAGTAGTAAAGACTGGAAGTGGTGAGGATGCAGAGAGAAAGGACAGGAAGACTGGTTCAGCCTGAATCCCCCTCAACCTCCCAGAGACTGGCTCAGTCAGGAGCTGGGGACTTTTTGGAGCTGGTGTCCAGAAAGCAGGCAAAGCTTCAAAGTTGCAAAATACAACAAACCAGAAATGCAGCCTAAAGGGAACTAGGAAAGTTGTATGTGTAAAGCCAGGAAGCTGGAAGAGCAGGAAAAACGGAATTAAGAGGTGTATGTGTGTGGAAATAAGTAAATGGATAAAACAATTGCCTACACCAAGGGTTCCCAAACATGACTGCACTAGACATTCACCTTTGAAGAGCTTCTAAACTTGGATTCTTGGGCCCCACAATAGACCAGGAGAAGTGGGATTTCCTGGAGCAGCGGCAGCCTGCTGGGGCGAACATGGTAGGAATGATGTAATTCTCCGGGCCCTGGATGTCTCTCCTGTACAAGGCAGCAACTTTACTTGGAAGAAAAGCTATGACTAACCTAGGCAGCATCTTAAAAAGCAGAGACATTACCTTGCCAACAAATGCCAGTCTAGTCAAAGCTATGGCTTTTCCAGTGGTCATGTATGGATGTGAGAATTGGAACATAAAGAAAGCTGAGTGCCAAAGAACTGATGCTTTTGAACTGTGGTGTTGGAGAAGACTTTGAGAGTCCCTTGGACTGCAAGGGGATCCAACCAGTCCATCCTAAAGGAAATCAGTCCTGAATATTCATTAAGGACTGATGCTGAAGCTGAAACTCCAATACTTTGGCCTCCTGATGCAAAGAACCGAGTCATTGAAAAAGATCCTGATGCTGGAAAAAACTGAAGGCAGAAGGAGAAGGGGACGATAGAGGATGAGGTGGTTGGATGGCATCACCGACTTGATGCACATGAGTTTGAGCAAGTTCCAGGAGTGGGTGAAGGACAGGGAAGCCTGGGGTGCTGCAGTCCATGAGGTCTCAAAGAGTTGGACACAACTGAGTGACTGAACTGAACTGAACTGAACTTTACTTAGATGCCTGAATGATCTATCACTTGAGATTCATGTTGCCCATTTGTGTGTTCATTTGTCAAACAGATTTCCCTTGGCAGGCAACACAGTTGTTCCCAAGCTTGCTGTAGAAATTAGGAATAGCTAATTGTGGTGGATTTGAAATTCCATACATTGTTTGATACTCTTCCCTTCCAGAAGTGGAACTCAACTCCCTGCTCCTTGCAGTATGTGCTGGACTTAGTGACTCACTTCTTTTTTAAGATTTTTTTTTTTTATGTGGATCATTTTTTAAATGGTCTTTATTGAATTTGTTACAATATTGTTTCTGTTTTATGTTGTTGGGTTTTGTTTTGTTTTTTTTTGATGTTGTTGGTTTTTTAACAGCTGAGGAAAAGAGTCCAGGAAGTTTGATTTGTCCAAGATCCCAGACTCTGGGTCTCTAGATTCCAAATGTGACCGCTTTGGTCCACAGGAGGAGACTGGTAGGAACACAGGGACACTAGGAAGTCTCCCTATTCATTGTTGAGAATCCTTCACTTTGAAACATAGATACTTGGGGTATGGGAGAGGGTTGAGGACAGCGAAGATGTGGCATCAAGCTTACCACCCTCTGCCTTGCTCAGAATTGCAATAGACTTTTGATAGCAAATACTATCTCCCATAAACTACAGCAACAAAGTCTAACAAATATTTAAGTGACCCCTTCAGATTCTTAACGATGCTATAAATGCAATCCTGGTGTGATTTACAAAGCTATTAAAATACATGCTTCCCCTAAAATAAACACTGCTACCTCTCAGCATATGTTAGCTTGCATAATATATGCACAAACTTACCTAAATCAAAGATGAAAAAGGTGGGAATGAGGGTGTATACACGAATGACTTGGGTGTCTGTGTGCCTGGAGGACATCTAAGGAGAGGTGGTATTTTGGTCTTGAAGCCCAGGCCCTGCTCCTCGTTTGCAGAAATGCCTCCATGACCCGATGCCCGGCTGTGACACTCCATCCATGAATTGCACCTTATGCACAGAAAAGCACTTCTCAAACTGTTAGCCCCAACCTTTCCCCATGGTTCAGCTCACACGGAGATCCCCACTTGGGTTTTTACCATTTCTCATGTCACAGTGATGTCTGCAAGGCCCTGGATGACAGGAGGCTTTGGAGCAGGGGAAGGCATGATCAGATCTGTTAATCACACCTCTGAAGTATGGACTTTGGGGGCGAGATGGGAAGAAGTACGAACCCAGGGCCTGAATTTAATTCATCTTCAAATCACAGCCCTTTGATCTGCTCTATCTGTTCACTATGTGAGAGAGAACATTTGAGAAGACATCCAACAGGTTTGAGACAACGCCCAGGGGTCATAAGATTCAATGAAAGAGCAATGGGAAAGAGTTTGCACATGTCCATCTTATTCTCTGTGACATCCTTAGGGTCAACCCTGGGTACCTGACACATGGAGTATGCTAGAAATAAGTGTAGAGGGAAAGGAGACAGAGACGAAAGGAGGGGGGAAAGAAGAGGAAGAGAAATGGAATTTTGAATAATCTAAGCCACTAGATTACGAGTCTTACAAAATAGAACTCATATAAAGATATCTAGAAAGTGCCTGGCACAGATTAGGTCCTCCATTCCATAAATGTTTGAAGAAAGAGAGAAAGAGGAAGGAAGGAAGCAAGGAAAACAGGGAGGGAGGGAGGAAGCAAGAGAAAGAAGCAAAGAGGAAGGAAGGAAAGAAAGGGCAAAAGTCTGGTTATTTCCCTGAGGATGAATGGCCCTGGAGCTTGGGCACATTGAGCATGGTACACAGGGACAGTGGGACGCTGCCTGAATCATTCTTTATGTCCCAGGTTTTCATCATTTACCATCTAGACTTAGGGGATTAATTCCCTGGGAAGTGCACCCAGTAACACACCAGCTAGTCAGACAACACAGATCACAGCAGCTAAAGTTGTAATTCCTCCCCCATTGATAGCGCTTCAACAGAAAGAGGAAGAATGGAGCAACTGAAAACTTCCATTCAGAGTAAGTAACAATAAGTTACAAATGACTTAGGGCGTGCAGAGCAAGTGAGAGGTAGGCAGGAAGATGGGAAGCCATCATATGCTCTTTATGCCAGAAGATCCAATCAAGGTGTGCAGCATGAACTCACTCAGATTTTAGGCAAATGATTTAAATTTTCCAATTTAGAAAACAAGTTTTTTTAAAACAAAAAAAAATGTCTTTGGGGGCTGTGCATGGCATGTCAGAATTCTGTCCCCTCCACTGGAATGGCAGAGTCTTAACCACTGAACCAGGAATCTGCTTTTACCAAGCTCACCAGGGTCTGTGGATGTGCAGGTGGTTGATGGAGATGGGAATGGTTTGGCCTGTGGTTTTCTAGCCATTCCTGAGTACCCATGCCTTCAGCATGGTTGGCCTCCTGGGGTCTTCTCAGAGCTGGGGACTCATAAACTCCTTGGCCTTCAGTTTTTCTTCTCAGATACTTCTCTACGCTCAGACCACCAACCTCCCTCAGACCATCTCCCCTGCTCCTCTGGGGATCTGGATCCCAGGGATTCTTATCACAGTGGCCTGCTAGGCTCAGGGTCAAGCTTCGCTCTGGCTGTTGGCTTCTCCCAGGGCATTCCCAAGGGTTAGCATCTTGGAGACTAGATCTCTAGAATCGAATGGAATTCTCACATTTTCTCTCTTGCTACCCCGTGACTGAAAGACCAACTCACAAAAAGCTGATTAATAAGTCAGAATGTTACTGTGTTTCGAAAATACCTACCATTCATTGGGCCCGTACTGAGTGCTAGGTACTGGGTTAGGCCTTTCTTATAATATCTCCTCAGAGTAGAACTTATTAAACCCCATATTACAGATAAGGATGGAAACTGGAGCTTAGGGAGGAATTCACAGACTAATGAGTGGAGGAGACAGTCTTACTCTAAAATCCTTACTCTTTCCTCTACCCCACACTGCTACACAATCCAAAAGCTGTCAGAGTGGAAGCTGGCCTTACCAGGAGGAGGACCAAGTACGTTTGCATCCAGGACACCTCTTCCTATTAGCAAGAGTCCTGGGAACTAAGGGCTTCCCAGGTGGCTCAGTGGTAAAGAATCCACCTGCCAATGCAAGAGACACAAGAGACATGAGTTCGATCCCTGGGTGGGGAAGACCGCCTCGAGTAGGAAGTGGCAACCCACTCCAATATTCTTGCCTGGAAAATTCACTGGACAGAGGAGCCTGTCAGGCTATAGTCCATGGGGTCGAAAAGAGTCAGATACAATTTAGTAACTGCACACACACGCATGCACTTGGAAGTAAATTATAATTTGACGATCAACACAAAACCCAAGTCAGGGGATGGTGATCTGGAGGCATTGTCCACAAAGCCATGAGCACACTAACCTTGACCCAGAATGGAACTCTGCTCTCTAGTGACCTGAATGTTGGCATCTCCCTAACACAGCACACTCTCCCTTTGCAGAATGTCGGGTAAACCTCGGCAGATTTGTTTTGTCTCTGCTCCATGATTTGCACAGTCAATGGGGAAAACAGGCTCTGGAATCCACCAACCCAGGTTCAAATCCAGGCTCCACTGTTCATTAGCCATGTGACCTCAGACACATCACTTCCGCTCAAGCTACGGGGTTTTCACCCAAAGAGAACGTATGTAAAACTCAGAGCCCCGAGCTCAGTGATGGCTGCTTCCCCTCCCCCTCCTACAGATGCAGCATTTCTCCAGGCGCTTTTCTCTAGTCACATTCCAGTCCTGAGGGCTGTCTCTGGTCATGTTTATAGGACTTGGGTAATTGTTAATCCTCCCTCCCCGCCCTCTGTCCCCTTTGCCCTTAATCCAAACAGGCATATGATCAGGTCCTGGCCCAGACACAGGGTAGATATAAAAAGGACATTGTATCTGAAACTGGGAGCCCAGAGTTACTTGTGTGTGGGGGGAGGTGGGGGCGGGATTTCTACCTCCCATGGTTCACTAATCAGGCTCGGATAGTCACATGGGGACCCATGACCCCCAACCCACCCCCAACCCTGATGGCCTCCAAGCTCACCGCAGCCTGGACCAGCTCCTTGAGGCAAAGCGGCTTCCCCCTGCCTCGATCTCTGTCAGCGTCATGGCAACCTTGCTCTGTTCAAGAGTCATCTTTCTAAAAAGTTGAGGATGTAAATTCCTAAATCAAGCCCTCTTTACTTCTAATGATTGTCATTGTTTCAGAGGACCTTATATTGGTTTATATTCACCAGACTGTGTTCCTTTAAGTTGTGAGGGCAAAACTAACATCTATTGAGTTTTTACAACATGCCAAGTGAATTATTTCATCATACGTGTATTACACCTTATGCCCAATCATGCCTTAGAACGAGATCCAGTGTGAGAGGCTAATACAGTGTGGGAGGGCTAATATATGTGAATTGTTTCATTTTATCCTCATAACAACCTTGGGAGGTGGGTATGGTTTCTACCCTCAGTCCAAAGATAAAAATTAGCATTTATAAAGCACTATGAGCAGGTGGCATTCCCCATGTTTTAAGTTCATGAGCTCATTGCAGACACTCCAGTCTACTCCTTTTACTGAGACTCAGAGAGGTAAAGCAAGTGGCCTGGGTCACACAGCCAGCTGCCATTCATTTAAGGGGGTTCTGGCTTCTGAGGCTCTTGACCACTTGACTACACAGCCTCCTGTTTTTCTCAAAGCAGGTTCCACACGTCATTTCTGCAGCCCACAGATACCATTACAAATCAATGGGGCGTGAGCCAGATGAGACCTGGCTCAGCCACACAGGTTCCCCGGGGCGCTGAAGGACAGACCACACTGATTGATTTCCAGGCTGGGTCTTTAAATGTCAGCATAAGCGTGACCACCTCAGACCTTGGGCTCAGACATAAAATGCAGAAGGAAAGGGCGCTCTTCTGTGTGCAATGAGAGGGAGCAGAAGAAAAGCAACGGCCCAGAGAAACCACCACCTGTGGGCTGGGTTGGCCTCTCGGAGCTCGGAAAGGGGCCCCCGCAGGCAGTCGGGGCTGGGAGTCGGGTGGACCTGTGCCCTTGCCCTTGAGTTGCTGGGAAGCCATTTATGGCCTGACACCCACCCGGGAGAGCTGGGTCTTAACCTGATTTAGCTCTTCTCTCTCTTGTTATCAATTGGTCACCATTACGAGCTGCTCACTCAGACCAGCCTGGCCGCTTCAGCACTGCTCATCCTCACAAAGGCGTGGAGAAGAGCGAAAACAGCTGACCAGAATTCCCACCCCCCAGAATTCACCCAGACCCCCTCCTGTCCCCCGGCTCTGCTGCATGAGCCTCTGGGCCCGCCCAGCTCAATCAGTCACTGTTCTAGGAGCTGAGGGGACAGATACACACGACAGAAACGGACCTACCTGCTCTCGTGCAGTTTCAAGGGGGAGACTGACAAGACAAGGGAGGAAACAGAAAGAGATCGAAGATGAATTTCAGATGAGTGGTCCAGTGGCTAAGACTGCGCTCACAATGCAGGGGGCCCAGGTTTGATCCCCGGTCAGGGAACTAGATCCCACATGCCGCAACTAAAGATCTCACATGCCATAATGAAGATCGAAGACCCCACATACTGCAACTAAGACCCAATGCAGCCAAACACAAACTAAATAAAATAAATTATAAAAAGTGAAGTGATACGAGAGAGACTCATGGGGAGGGAGAAAAGATGCGTGATGATAGTCCAGAAGGACTTCCTCTCCAAGGAAGCGTTGTTTGAGCCTAATTCTGAGTGATGGGGAAAAAAGATGACTCTGAGATCTGAAGAAAGAGCTCTCAAGGCCGAGGGAACAGCAGAAGCAAAGTCCCTGCAGCAGGAGCAGACTCGACCTTTTGGACCACAAGGAGGCTAGTGGGCAGAGAGGTGGGTGGGGGGAGGAGAGAGCAGGGTGAGATCAGGTGGACCCTAGACCCCTGGTGCTTTGTGCCCCTGGGAACGTGTGCTTTTCATCAGTGTCACCGTCGGGACTTGACATGGTCCCTGGCACGTTGTGCCCCTGGCATGAATGCCCTTCATCAGGTTCACCGTCAGGACTTCACATCCCTGGACCTCTTTCTCTCCTCCCCACTCATGTCCCCCAGTATGCCTTTAATTGGGCCCTTGCCCTCACAGACTTATAAAAGATAACAGAGAGAAGACTCTTGCCCAACCATGCCTTAGATGGAGGTCCGGTGTGGGAGGCTAAAGAAAGATCCTGGGAACTGGGAGACGAGAGGATCTGCCTACTCTTAAGGGACTGCCTAAGCCCACCTCCTGCCTCCTCCAGTCCTAGCTCACAGCACACGCCTGCTGCCCACTCACCATCCAAATCCGCCCTGAGCCTCTGTTCGTCTTGGCCCAACACTGGCGATGACCTTGCCCACATTCCACTTAGAGAAACCCCTCTTATTTGCCTAACATAAATGATTCAACTCCGGGGAGCCTCTCGAAACTCCCAGTAACATTTAATTGCTGGTTTGGATTTTTTTTTTTATTTTAATGTTCCTTTCGCCTTTGTTTGAAGATCTATTTGATCTTTTGTGTCTTTTTTCTTATAGTTTTCTAAATACCTGTCTCTTCCCTCATACCACAAAGTCTGTGGAGAGTGGGAATTTAAATGTTGCCTCTGCCGTGAAGCTTTTGGTAAGACACTTAGCCATGTCAGATCTCAGCTTTGAGTGCCACAGGAGCAGATCCTAAAACCAGGATTCAATATAAGAAGTATATTGGAGGACTTCCCTGGTGGTCCAGTGGTTAAGAATCCTTCTGCCAATACAGTGGATGTGGGTTCAGTCCCTGGTCGGGAACTAAGATCCCACATGCCTTGGGGCAACTAAGCCCATGTGCTGCTTTTTTCGCCCATGACTACTTAGCCCATAGGACCACTGAGCTCGCGTGCTCTAGGGCCCGTGCTGCACAACAAGAAAAGCCGGTGGATTGCAACAACAGCTTGCACGCCACAACGAAGACCCAGTGCAGGCAAAATAAAAATAAATAAATCAAAAACTTTTTAAAAAAGAAGTGTATTGGGAGGCAATGCCAGGATGTTTCAGGAGACAAATGGGGATGTTAGGGAAAAGGAAGGCACTACAAGCAGGGTACATTATTATTAAGCAAGTCACAACACTGGACACTGGACTTCAGAACTGATGGAAAACTCTGGGAGACACATAGACTGTAGGTTCACCACTTGGCTGAACATTACAATCACCTGGGAGCTTTAAAAAACACAGGTGCCTGAATCCTCCAACAGAGACATGAATTTAATTGGTCTGGGATGAGGCTTGGGCACCAAAAATTTTTTATATTCCCTAGATGATCTAACATGCAGCAAAGTTTGAGTTACTGGTATATAAAATACCCTTCAAGAGATGAAAAACCTGGGGTGTTTATCCACCAAGGCTTCATCCATCTTTGCTTGACAATGCTCGCTTGGTCACAAAAAAAGAGAATGCTCAGGTCTCTTGAGCAGAAAAAATAAACAAACAAACAAAAGAATCTCCTAAACCAAACTCACAGATGTTTATAATAAGCAACCTTGGTTGTATGAAGGTGAAATTGAACAGTATGTTGACAGCATCCATACGTCTCTAAAATGGGGATTAAAATTGTGTGAATTTTGGTGAGGATTAGTCAATGTTATTAAGTGCCTGGCACACAATGGGCACTCAATAAATGTTGTTATTATGATCTTTGCTGTGAGTTACTGGTGTATTCCCTTGGGATCCAGACAGAGACTCTGTACAAAGTGGATGCCCAGTGAGCATCAGTGAGTCTCTTGATCTCCCCTCTAAGACAGCAAGGCTGGAAACCTGAGTCAGTGCGGCTGCTAAGACACATCACCCAATCCTGCGGTCCCTGAGAGTCTGAAACAGTGTCTCTCCCTAGACGATCTGATATTTTTAACCTTGGCGGCACAGTGGAATCACCTGAGGACTTCACGAGAAAATACGCACGCCTGGGTTCCTCCGCCAGGGATTTCTGATTTAATTGGTCTGGGGTGAGGCCTGGGCATTCTGGATTTGTAACAGCTCCCAGGAAGATTTTAATGTTGCAGACTTGGTGATTAACCAAAGGGTGGGGGGTCGGGTGGAGGGTTGGGGGATGAGCAGGAATGGGAGTGTAGTTGCCTCATTTCCCCTGCTGTTCCAGTCCTGCTCTCTCCTCCGCTGTGTCCCCAGGGTTTCAAGAGAATCCAGTGTCTGGGAAAGAGGCATACTCGGGGCCTGGGTGGGCATGAGCACTGCTGCTCCCCACTTACAGGGCAGCTACTCACTGACATAGGTGGCTTTCTCATTCATTCTTCCATGTGCCCTCCCCCTGATCCAGCTAATAGGACCCTTGAGCCCACACCAGCTCACCCCAAAAGCACCCCCCTGAGTGCCTCTCACACATCAGGTTGCTAGGTGGGGGTGGGGTGGGCCCTGAGATGCCCCAGTCCTTACACTCCCTGCTCTCTAGAGGAGAATAACCCCCAACACCCACATGGACCAGGGCTGGGATGGAAGTCTGCATCCTTGCTGGGGGTATCAGGGAAGATCACTTCCTCCTGGGGTGGGAGGAGAGTGCTTAGTACAGGTTTTCTGGAGGAGCCTTACAGACATCCTCTGAGATAGGTAGGAGATTTATTCAAAAAGTCATCAGGAAGGAGGATGGGACAGTTTCAGATTCTTCAGGATGTTCCTTCCAGGCAGAGTGCTGGGTCCTCTACACGCATCATCAATAAAAGTAGTAACAGTAGAACATCCTGGAGGGCCAGTATGGCCAAAAAACCAGAAACAATATTGTAACTAATTCAATACTTTTTAAAAATGGTCCTCATTTAAAAAAAAAAAAACAAAAAAACACCAATCTTTTAAAAAAAAGTAATACAAGCTCACATGTGTTGTGCACCAGGACTCTTCAAAGTGCTCGTTTCATCCTCACAACACGCCTCTGAGCAGATCTTATTGTTCTCATCTTTCACAGATGAGGACACGGAGGCTTAGAGTGGGGCAGTGACTTATCCAAGACCTCACAGTGGTGCTGTCAAGATTGTAACCCAGGCACGTCTGGCGGCTGATCTCCTCTCCTTAACTATCACATCAAAGGCCTCCCATCACCCTCTTTCATTCTCACAAGCCAATGAATGAGGTATCGCTCTCTTGCCCTTAATCAAAGACTATAAAGATCAAGGAGGCCACCGTCACATGCTGGGTAAAGAAGGTACAGATACAGGTCCAGTCCTGACCTGCCCGACCCAGAAACCCTGCCTGCTCCCAGGACCCAGCTCTCTTTCCACAGTCCCTCCCTGTCTGGGCAGATCTTAGTTCTCTTAAGCATTTCCTCCCCACCAGAGATCCGGCCCCTAAAAATAGGATTTTCCTCGTGGTTCTAGGGGCTAAGACTCCACATTACCAATGCAGGGGACCTGGGGTTGGATCCCTAGTCAGGGAACTAAAATCCCACTTGCCGCAACTGAGTTCATATACCACAACTAAAGAATCATGTGTGCCGCAACTCAGACCGGGTGCAGCCAAATAAGTAAACTAATTAAACTTTCCCCTAAAAAAGTCCCTGCCAGCTGCCTGCTTAGCTTTGCTGGGTCTTGGCCACAACCAGGGCCTCCTTTCCCACAAGCCCCTGCGGGAACTCCCACGGTCATCAAGTTGGGCCCACTCAGCACAGAACTGACATCTCTAGCCCTGCAAGGATGGCGCCTATTGGCAGGCCCCGAGGGTGGCCTGATGTTCCTGCTGGGGTGTCTTGCCACGTCCCCATTTCCAATCATATTTTTAACCAGGGCTGTGGGGGCACAGGGAAGGATGTGTTTTGCTAGTGTGAGCCCAGCCCAGCCCAGTCGTCTCAGGCACCCACCGGCTCCCTGGTATCCACCCCAGCAGATAAAGCAGGACTCTGCCCTCTCTCCCCTCTCCCAGCCTCAGAGCCTTGTGGCCTCTTTGAGAAACTCCAGGAAGGCTGCACTCAGAGAAAACACTGTTACCAGTCTAAGGGCTTGTAATGAACCAAATTATCCTGAATTAATTGGATGTTGTTAGCCGTGTGCCGTGTCGGGGAGGGGGTTGGGGAGCAGCAGCAGCAGCCAGCGAGCCTGGGGAAGGGAAAGGCGGGGGCCGCCCAGCCCACAATACAAAATGCTCTGCACAGCTTGTTCGAGAGAAGAATCCCTTAGTGTCAGCTCTCGCCGAAATAGCCAAGGCACCCACTCTCGCCTCCTGATAGGACCTCTATTCTGAAACCAGACTCCCGGCCCCCGGCTTTGAACATTGGAACTCCAGGGGCATAGGTCCGCGTTCCCAGGAGCCGTCATACAGCCTGGATGATAAGAATGAGCCTGTACCAGCCCCCTACCCCCCACCCCTCACCCCCGCGCCGAGCTTCAGGGTCAAATTACAAAGGAATCGAGAGGCCCAGTCTCTTGGCTGTACATCCCACTTCCTGCCTTGATGGGACTGGTGAGCGAGGCGTCGCCAAGCTGGGAATTGCTTCTAATTAAGTATTTGCAGGAAACGGAAGGCGGAGGCTCTGAAGAGCACACGTGGTCTTCAGCTGGTGCACAACAGAGGTGGTGCTGAGATCAGAGCACCTGCGAGAGGGACCTGAGCCCAGAGGTCTTATCTTGGCTCTTCTCCAACGGGCTGCGTGACCCTGGACAAGTTACTTCCCTCTCTGAGCCACGGTGTCTTCAACTGCGGGGTTGCTGGAATGAACAATCTCAGTCCCTGGGTCTCAGCCACTGGGAGGAGGCAGGGGTCTTGCAGGTTTTGCTAAGGTCGAGGAACCTTTGTGTGTACCCTCACTGTCTGTTGGGGGACAGGATAGCTCTCATGCTCACATGTACGATTGTTTTTCAAATGAACATAGACTCAGTGGTTATTTATAAAATAAAAATGTGTTTTAAAACAGTCACTGAATTCATGGGAATTTGGTTCATTATTTTCTATATTTAACGATACTTTATGGGAGTTCCCTGGCAGTCCAGTGGTTAAGACTCCACACTTCCACTGCAGAGGGCACAGGTTCAATCCCTGGTCAGGGAACTAGGATCCCACATGCTTCATGGCTTGGGGAAAAAAAAATTTTTTTAGTGCTACTTTATCTTTTTAATTTTTTTATTGTGGTAAAATACACAAACGTATTTTATAATATGTTATAATATTTACAACATATACCATCTTAGCCATTTATAACTATACAATTCAGTGGCAGTGAGTACATTCATACTGCTGTACAACCAACACCATTATCCATCTCCAGAACTTTTTCATCATCCCAAAATAAACTCTAGCCATGAAACACTAAGTTCCCACTCTTCCTCCTCTTTCAGCCCCTGGAAACCCCCGGTGGTTATTTTCTTAATCAAAAAGACACTAAAAAGGCAACCGTTCTTCTTATTTGGGATCTTTGGAATAAACAGATGTTGAGAAGGAATTCTACTTCCGGAAAAGGTGAGGAGCTCTTGACCTCCAGACACCAACCCCCTGCCTGAGCTGACATTTACTGATTTTCTAATGTCAGGAAGGAAACATCAACTTGTTAATTTTTCCCCTAGATTGAAGACAGATTTACCTTTCAATTTTTTTTTTTCTTTTCATGAAGGGTGGGAATATGGAGGTAGAATCTACAGAAAGAATTAGCAAAGATGTCAGAGAAGCGATTTCCTCTGCAGGGCGTGGAGGAGCCTTGCAGGGAGCAGGAAATATTCTCTATCTTGATCTGTGGGTGGTTTACTGGTGTGGATATATGTAAAAATTCACTGAGCTGCTCAGTTAAGATATACATGCTTTGCTGTATATTTTTATATCCAGAATATATCCAGAATAGCATCATTTTAAAAAGGGAGTGATGAGTGTCGTTTGTAGTGATGTGGATGGACCTGGAGTCTGCCATACAGAGTGAAGTCAGAAAGAGAAAAACAAATATCGTATATTAACATATATATATGAAATCTAGAAAAATGTACCAATGAACCTGTTTGCAGGGCAGAAATAGAGACACAGATGTAGAGAATGGATTTGTGGACACAGGTGGGGAAGGAGAGGATGGGACAAATTGAGAAAGTAGCAATGCCATATACACTCCCATGTGTAAAACAAATAGCTAGTGAGAAGCTGCTGAATAGCACAGGTTGCTCAGCTTGGTGCTCTGTGATGACCTAGAGGGGTGGGAGGTAGGGGGGAAGGTGGGAGGGAAGCTCAGGAAGGAGGGAATATACGTATACTTACATATATTCACCGTGCTGTATGGCAGAAACTAACACAACATTATAAAGCAATTACACTCTAACACTAAAAAAACAGGGAGTGAGCCATCCATTCAAATGGGTATAAAATAACATCAAAAGCAGAGAAGGATGACAGACATTGCTCTCCTGCCAGGTAAGTGTCTACCTTCCTTGAACAAGCAGGCCAGGATCTGCTCTATCCTGAAATAACATCAGGTAACAGATCATTTGTTTATTCATTTGTTAAAGAAAAATGGCCCTTTCTTTGAGCCAGGCCCCATGCAAGGACCTGGAGATAGAGAGAAGCTCAGTGACCTCATGGAACCGTGTCAGCTGTGGCCATCTCCCTCGTCCACCTACAAAATGCACGGTCAAGTTCTGGTTTACTTCACCTAAATAGCTCCTGCCACAGTCTCAGCTTCTTCCCTCTTCTACTTTCTCAGCAGAGGTCATCTTAAAGACTCTCTGAGGACGCCTTGTGAAGCTCTGGCCAGATGATCATTAGTAGGGAATAATCCTCTTTGTCAGGCAAAACAATCTCTGTTCCTTTATAGACCTATCCATCTTCAAACCCTCTAGTCAGAGCACTTTGGTTTAATACTAACAAGCTGATTTTGAAACCTATCTGTTTATGTTTCTATGACATGGAACTTCTTGAAGACAGGCATTTGCTATATTCATCTTTGTGTCGATTCTATTTCTTAAGCATCAAATATGTGCATATAGCCCAGTGTCTGGCACATACTCTGAGCTCATGAAGTTAACTGAATATATAATTGAATCAAGGAAAGGATACACAGATGGAAGAGCAAAATGCCCAGAGTGGTCAACTGAGGGTTGACAGGCTGAGGGTCACCCAGCGATGGCTGGATTGCAAATAACACTGTCCCCAGAAGTCAGCATCCCCTCTTTTCCTTGGCAGGCTACAGCCACACCATAAAACTTCCTGTCTATCCCTTTGAAGAGGTGGGTTTGATTTACATCAGCCATCAGGCAACAAAAATATGGCCTTCAAACTTTTACTGCCTTTTTATTATTCCCGGTGATGCACAGAAACATCATCCAAAACATTAGCAATTACTTTGAAGGTGCATGTTCCAAAGGCTTGGGGCTGAGGGGATTTTCTAATTTGATAAGTCAGGGTATTTCTGCCAGGCAGGCCCAGAGACATCAGCAGAACTGGAGCTGAGTCAAAAGCAGAATTGATCTTTCAAGCCTCATTCTCATTTCCATCAGCACCCCACCAGACACCTTATGCTGTGGCCTGTTCCCATCCATGTATAATTTATACATTTGATTTCAGTAGATCCATCTCTGCTTCATTCACAGGGAGGTGGAACAGGGAGAGCTCCTCTACTTTCCATGGAGAGTGATCATGTATATTTCCATAGACTGCGTTTCTATTTCTGCCTGGAGAATTATTTTTTTAAAGAGTAATTCCAAACTCACTCTCATATTTATTTAGTCTTTAGAAGCAGGTGGAATGGTGTGGACTTGTGTGGTTATTTCTGTTTATGCAGGTGGGAGGCTTGTCCCAGGCCTATCAGAGAGGAGACCAACCTAATGCCTCCCGATGCTGAGGAGTAGCTAGGAGAAGGCTGACGCCACCTTATCTGGAGCCAGAGTCAGTGCCCACTGAACTCTGACCCCAGTGTAGCTCTCCATCAGGCGAGTCGCCAGGGCCTTCCTCAAGTAGCTTAAGTAGCGTCCCCTGGAGGAAGACCAGGCCATAAACGGGAAAACATGAGATGCTCTTTCTTAAACCTAAGTCCTAATGTCAGGCTCTGTTGTTCTTCCTTTCCTCCTTTTCTGCTCCACTGCCCTGTGGGGAAATCTGATCCAATTCTGGAATCCCAGAGTTTCAAGAATTACCTTGGTAGTAATTAAACTGCCCCCCCCCGCACCCTCCCAACCCCACTGATCTTATACTCAAAACCTCTTCTCAAGGGACCTGTGCTTGTCTGTGCACCAGCAACTTCACCCCCGGGAGCCCAGCCACAAGCCTTCCTTCTAAATACCCTTCCTGGTTGGGCAGTGCTGCAGACTGTACCTCCAAGATGACTGCCACAAGATCTCCCATCCCACATGTTCTTACAACTTGAAAGCTGATCATTCCCCTACTGAGAAACAGGGTCTCTAATTCCTCCACTATAATCTAGGCAGACTTGTGACTATGGCAGAAGTAACACTGTTGCTTCCCCCTGGTTCTCTTGGAACCCAGCTGCCATGCTGTGAGGAAGCCCAGACCACATGGAGAGGCAACATTATAGGTGCCTGGGTGACAGCCCCCGCTGAGATCCTAGCCAACAGCCAGGATCAATGCCAGTCATGAGAGTGAGAAAGCCTTTGAAATGACTCCCGATCCTGCTACTATTTGACTGCAGTTGTCCAAGGGATCCTGAGTGAGAACCACCTTTCCAAATCTAGTTCATCTATAGAACCATGAGATGTTATAATAAAATGACTGTTGTTTTAAGCCACTGCTTTGGGGGATGATTCATTTTGCAGCGATAAACAACTGAAGCAGGGACTTCCCTGGTGGTCCAGAAGTTAAGAAAAGCCTTGCAATACAGAAGACACAGGTTTGATCCCTGGCTGGGGAACTAAGATCCCACGTGCCAGGAAGCAAGTAAGCTGAGGCACAACCAGAGAGTCCACGTCCCACCACAAAGGGTCCCAAGTGCCACAGTTAGGACCCGACACAGCCAAAAAAATAAATTAAAAAAAAAAAAGGTAACTGAAACAGACACGGTTAGCAGAGGAAGTAAAGACAAAAGTGAGCCTCTGGCAGCGGTTCTACCGCCCCAGCTAAAAGACATGCCAGATTTATACAAAATCACATGTAAATGAGTGCTGACGGCCTTGGGTGCTCCCTCTCTCAGCAGACATTTGGGAAGGAAGAGGGCGGTAGAGGGAGAAAGAGAGACAATATTTATTGAGTACCTGCCACATACCAGGTAGGTGTCTTCTTACCCATCACACAGCTGAAAAAAAACTGATGGCCAGAGAAGTTGAGTTGGTGAAGGCCACGCTGCTAGTAAGTGCGCTGTTTGTGAAGTGAGGCTTCTATAAGTAGCCTTATGGCCTGAGACACATATGGAGGAAAGAGGTGCTTCATAAATGTTAGTGGAAGGAGTGAATGAATGAATGAATGAATGCATTCCATCTGCCTTTTCTATGTAGCCTTTTTCTTCCCTGGTGGCTCAGGGTGCAAGTTGAACATCTTATGGGATAACGTCACTGATTTGTTTTTTTCCAGGGAAGGAAAGAGAAGGTAGGGAGTGGGCTGAGCCCAGGACCCCACTGCTGGCTGCTGCCCAGGGAACAGGCTGGCCATCCTGCCAGGTGGGGGTCACCATCCTGTCCTCCTCTGGTCTCAGCCCTCTTGAAGGTGCCCGGGGTCCCAGATGTTCTTCAGGCCCCCCTCAGTGCCATTCTGACTGTGTGTAGTCTCTAGTGCCAAGCCTTGGGGCAGAATCCATGCCACGGTGGTTGTGACCACATAAGGGCAGCCAGGCGGGGCCAGTGGGTTTCTGTTTGTACTCTGGTCCTCCCCAAGCACAACTAGGAGCAGAAATCATTTTGTCCTTTGCCATAGGCATCTTTTTAAAAATTATTCATTTATGTATGTATGTATGTATGTATTTGGCTGTGTTGGGTCTTAGTTGCGGCGAGCAGGATCTTTCTTTGTGGTGCGCAGGCTTCTCTAGTTCCAGCAGGAGGGCTCTTCTCTAGCTGTAGCTTGCAAGCTCAGTAGCTGTGGCCCATGGGCTTAGTGGCCCCACCGCACATGGGATCTTAGTTCCCTGACCAGGGATTGAACCTGAGTCCCCTTTATTGGAAGGTGATTCTTAACCTTGGCCCAGCAGGGAAGTCCTGCCATAGGCATTTGAGGAAGACCACAGGCCCTGCAGCTGCACTGCCCTTTTCTTGCCTTTTTTTTTTTTTTTTAACCACAAAGAGCCATATTTTTCCAGGAAAGAGGGAGAAGAAAGCAAGTGTCAGGGTGGGGGGGGGGGAGTACTTACACTAAGCACCTACCATGCCCCAGGCACTGTATAATGTGCATTCATCATCTCATTTAATCTTCATAATAATGCTATGAATAGTTAATCAGCTGCTTGTCCATTTAAAAAATAACACTATGAGGTACATATTACTATCCCTGCTTTACAGATGAGGCTCAGAGAGCTTAAATAACTTTGCCAAAGTCACACAGTTACTACAGTTTAGAGCTGGATTTCAAGCCCAGCCAAGCTGGTACAGTTTTAAAGCCAGGGCTCTTTTCCTCCTTCCCGGGAACTAGAATCCTCTTAGCCATGAAGTGCCTGAGAGCAGGTACAGGACCAGGAGAAAAGCTTACCTCCATCCCCCAAATATCATTCATGAAGCTGGGGCAATACATACTGGCAAAACCAGAGGCAACTTACTCAGTAACATATATCTGAGCTGTTTCTGTGGTTCTTGGCTTCAGTCTGTAAGACCATAGAACTTAAGGTACTCAGCTCTGGCTTGATCTCATTCGTGAGCCAGCTGCCCACCACAACCCTGTCTCCCAGAGCTCAGACCAAGCCAGATGAGGAGAGCATACTTTTTTCCATGCATCTCACCTCACCCACCACTGAATTCCATTTCTGCTGAATCCTATGGGAGTGCGGTGCTTCAGCACCTAAACTCTGGAGCTATACTGGTTGGGTTCACCAATAGGACCTCTAACAAGTGACTCAACATGTCCTTGGCTCAGTTTCTCCATTTGTAAAATTGGGTTTATGAGAAAACCTACCACATAGGGTTATTAGGATTCAGTGAGTCAGTATGTGGAAAGGTTCATCAATGATAGGTTGGCTATTGATGCTATTTCTGGTTTGATTTGAGCACTGCCTGACCCATATCTTGCAACCCAGAAAGAACCCCTTTGAGTATGCCCCTCTGGAGACCAGACTAAACAGCCCAGCCAGCCCCCTCACCTCACCTATTGCCCCTCAGAGAACCAGGCAGGGATTGGCCAGGAAGCCTTTCTATATCAAGGAGGATGCTCTTAGAAATGGGCTGGGTGTGACCTTAATCACTCACTGCCCAGCTCCTCCCCTGATTCCTGTCCTGTAGCTCAAGCAGCTTCACCACGTTCAGGCCTCACCTGAACCCTCAGATCATTTCCTCAAATTACCTGTGCCTGGCCTGGAGGCGATGCCACACACAGAGAGGAGGAGAAGCAGCTGCTTGTCACCTCCCCTCCTCCCCCCATTAGGATGTGAGTCACCTCCGGAGATGGGACTAGACAGCCAGAGGGTGAATAGCTGACCTCATGGTTTGGGTTACTAGGTTCCAGGTATCCTAAAATGCCACTGACATTTTATTTCCCTCTGATGAGTTGATGCCAGCCCTCCAGTGACAGGGACCGCACCCCAATTCCCTAGCCCAGCTGCAGAACCACCCTGGCAAGTCAAGGGATTCTAGACTCCAAATGGCACAGGTCAGAGTGGACTATGTATGTCGATGATTTTCTCCCATCTGTACACTGACCAGTGATAGCAAAGCCAAGTTGAAGCCAGGTCAGCGCAAGTTGCAGAAGCAGAAAGCTAATTCTATACACCTCTCTCCTTCAACTCACCCATCCTGAGTGCACCAAGGTAACTCCATCCAGTCATCCACCCATCAACACTATTCTCTGCCTGCTTCAGTGTACAGCAGTGCACATCCGTTCCCTAGTCCCTTCTGTCAGCGGACTTATTTCTCCCTCTATCAGAACTTTTTATTTATTTATTTTTTGGCTATAGTGGGTCTTCTTTGCTGCACACGGGCTTTCTTTAGTTGTGGCAAGCGGGGGCTACTCTTTGTTGCAGTGGGCGGGCTTCTCATTGCAGTGGTTTCTCTTGTTGCAGAGTATAGGCTTTAGTCGAAAGGGCTTCAGTACTTGCATCGCGTTGTGGATCGTGGGCTCTAGAGTGCAGGTTCAGCAGACGTGGCCCATGGGCTTAGTTGCTTCATGGCCTGTGGGATCTTTCAGGACTGGCAGTCTAATCAGTGTCCCTTACATTGCAAAGCAGATTCTTTAACCACTGGACCACCAGGGAAGCCCAGAACTTTTAAAAAAGACATTGGTTGAGCTCCTGATTTGTAGCTGGTCAGATATTGGTCAGGTACTGTTTCATTTATTCCTTACAAATACCCTGGAAGGTAGATCTATTATTAAACCCGTTTCCCTAGTGGCTCAGTTGGTAAAGAATCTGCCTGCAACGCAGGAGACCCAGGTTCAATCCTTGGATCAGGAAGATCCCCTGGAGAAGGAAGTGGCAACCCACTCCAGTATTCTTGCCTGGAGAATTCCATGGACAGAGGAGCGGGTCAGGCTACAGTCCATGGGATTGCAAAGAGTCGGACATGACTGTGCGACTAAAAAAAAAAAAAAAATATGAAAACAGGTTCAGAATGGTTAAGAAACTTGCATGACTTTCACATCCAGTGAAGACTTGAGCAAGGGTCTGAATGAGGTCTTGCCAACTGTAGAGCCCGGTTTGTTATAGCTACACCTTGCTCCCTCTGACTCTGGCCTGTGACAGTGACTTTGACCTCTCTGCAGGCTCATCTCCACACTGATTCTGCCCTCTCTACTATTCAGGTCAGAGGTTATTGCCACAGAGGCATCCACCACAAACACAGGCAGGCACCTCTTAGCTACTCCTACTGCATGACCTCACCTTCCCAATTGGGAGCTAAGCAGCTTAAAATCTTCAGTCTTGGGGGCAGGGGCAACAATTGCTGTTGTTTTAATGTTTATTTATCTATTTGGCTGCACCTGGTCTTAGTCGCAGCATATGGGCTCTTGAGTTGTGGCATGCGAACTCAGTTGTGGCATGTGGGATCCAGCTCCCTGACCAAGGATCATGTCAAACCTGGGCCCCCTGCACCAGGAGTGCAGAGACTTAGCCATTGGACCACCAGGGAAGTCCCTCTTTAGTCTATTGTTAATGTCAAGAGGTCTGGGTTCCCAAGAGAATCTCTCAGATACATTGATATTGCACAACTGATATTGCAAGAAATACCAAAGTTAAAGGCCTAGAATTGTAGCCCCACCAATAACTGGATTCAAAATCCACCACCCTGGTACCAGGATCTCAGCACCCAGCCTGGTCACATAAACTCAGTATGCAAGGAAAGCATAGGCAGTGTTTCCCAAAGCATGGTCTAGGGAACCCTCCCCACCAAGAGATGCTACAAGAGAATTTTCACAGCCAAACATTTTATACCCTAATCCCTGCCTAAAGGTTTACTCTAGTCTTTAGTAAATTATAAGTTTGAGCAGTTTTTCAGTAAAGAGATTTCCCTTTAACTCAGTGTTTCTTCAATTTATATAATCCCAGAATGCTTTCACCTTTTTTAGGTTATATGAATGTCCAGTGGAATGGGCTTTGAGAATTGATGGTCTGGTACCTCCACCCTCATCTGAATCACACCAGGTTCAGCTGCAGATCACCAGTCTTCCAGCTATAACAGCCCACTTCACAGGCAGGGCCAGTGAGGCAGGGCACGTGGTCTCAGCCCGTGGAGCAGAGTTCACACTCCCGCTGCTGGCAGCACCCTCCAACCCCCTCTCTGACCCCTGGACTCTGGGGCCTGCTGCCAGCCCAGCCCAGAGTTGACCTCCTGTGACTTGATCCCTCGATTCAGGTACTTCTGCATCCCTGGCTCCTGGTGCCAGCGCTATCAGAACAGCCCTCGCCGTCTGCATGCCTGCTCCCTGCCAGAAAGTGCATGATGGAGAGAGAGTCCCAGGGGGGCCAAGCCTGGTTGCAAGGGGCACACTTCCTAAGGCAGCACTTGAGCAGAGCCACATGCTGGGGAATTGGCCTCGGTTGGAGCAGAGGCATCCAACAGCTTGCAAGGCGAAGACACAAACAGCTCCCAAGCACAAAACGCCTTCACAAAAGCTCAGCATGCGAAAGAGCCCACCTGTCTCTCCACCACCCCACCCACCAGGTAACACCCGCACCAGCGGCAGCAGCAGCAGCCACTTCCACCCCCGCCCCAACAGCCCAAGTCATGTGAAGGCTGCCAGCCTTTGCCTGTCGGCTCCTAAGAACAGGGCCGACATCACTAATACATTCTGTCCATATCAAAACCCAGGACAAGAGATTAAGCAATAGTAATCACTACAGGAGTCCCAGACAGAGTGGGGCAGGGGTGTGGGGTGTATGAAATCAATAGTTATCTACTGCCTCCTGAAATTTGCTTCTTCAAGCCGGGTGTCCTCTTTTTCTTTTTATTTTATTCATTTATTTTTTAACTTTTAATTTTGAATTGGGGTATAGCCAGTTAGGGTTTTCCTGGTAGCTTAACCGGTAAAGAATCTGCCCACAATGCAGGAGATCCTGGGTTTGATCTCTGGGTCGGGAAGATCCCTGGAGGAGGGCGTGGCAACCCACTCCAGTATTCTTGACTGGAGAATCCCGATGGACAGAGGAACTTGGTGGGCTATAACCCCAGGAGTTGCCAACAGTCAGATGCGACTGAGTGATTAAGCACAGCACAGCACATAGCCAATTAACAATATTGTGATAGTTTCAGGTGAACAGCAAAGGGACTCAGCCATACATATACATGTATCCATACTTGCCAAACTCCCCTCCCTTCCAGGCTCAGGCAACCTCTTTATAGGACTTGGACTAATAACGTCCAAGTCTACAGACCCTGCGGGCATACAAGCATCTAAAACAATAGCCAGCCCAAGGTTTTGTAGACTGGGTTCTCCCGTGTGGATGCTGGCTGATGGGGACATGTGACTACGTGCAAAGGGAACTGAGAGCACAGGAAGAAGCCAAAATGGAAGGAAGGGTGCTGCTAGACAGCACTGCCTAAAAAAGCGCATATTTTCCAGGATTGATAATTAACCTTGGCATCAATAACTGCTTGCCTTTCCTGCCTCAACCCCACCTCAATATAGGTTCTCCCCACCCCCGCCCGTTATGAAATTTACAGCCCCTCTCTTGGAAGGCTACCCTCTGCAGTAAGCATAGGATGGAAACAATAACTAGAGGGCAAAGCAATTAACCATTTCCCCAGGCTGAAGTTTCAGCCTCTTATTGCCTTGATAATTTACTCTGTAAAGTGGCAGGCACCTTGGCTCAGAGCCACTTTCCAAATCTATTTAAAAGTCCCTGAATTCTGCTGAGTCTGATTTTACTCTATGAACAGGACCAAAAGCAGTAAGGTCTTCAACACCTCATTGTTTGCTGCTAAATATCACCCATGATGCTTATTGAAAAGCCCATAATTATAATACAACTTGGTTTTCCTGCAAAGCTTCCATTTCCTGGTGTACCAGGAGACAGAATTAGTGGTTGTATTGTTTTAGTGAGTCTTTGGAGCAGCGAACCAAGTGTCATCCCTTCTCCAACCAGATCTTCCTATTTCTACAAAGATCTCGGGGCTTTCAGCATCATGGTTCTCGTGGAAAAGTCATGGAGGTTTCAAGCTTTCAGGGCAAGTACAAGAATAGGGAATGCCAAGACCAGAAGGAGCCAAAATTATATCACAATGTGTTTAATTCTGAACCGACGATCTCATCATCTACTCTGATCTCTGCTTGCCCCCAACTACACTTCCTCCTGTCTCCTGTTCAGTGAATGGTTCCACCATCCACCATTGGTTCAGGTCACAAAAGTGGGGGTCACCTGAGTCTTGTCTGTTTCCCTCACCACCACCCTCATCCCACGTGCAACCAGCTCCCTATGTCCCGTCAGGGCCATTCATCCTTCTCCAGCCCCACCAGTTCCACTTTCATTCAGACCACTTTCTCTCCTCTGATTTAACAACAGGCTCCTAAGTGGCCTCTCTGCCTCCAGCCTTGCTCCCTTTTATCTGTTCTATCTATAATCAGAATGAGTTTGCAGGAAGAAAAACAAAATAAGATCATGTCACTGCTCTGTTTAAAGTCCCTCAGACATGACCTGCCTTCTCCAGGACAGAATTCTAACCCCAACCTTGGCACCCAATGCCCTTCTTGTTGGTGCCCCACTCCTCTCACCAGCTTCTTTTCTTGCCATTCCCTTTCTTACCAGATATTGAAGACTTGTAGTTCCCAGAACACAACATGCCTTCTCATGTCTCCAGCCTTTGTGCATACTATTTCCACATTCTGGAATAATTTTCCATCTACCTCCTGGCCAAGTCTTATTCATTCTCTAAGACTCAACATATGCATGCCTTCCTCTGGAAACTTTCTGGAAAGGGAAAAAAGCCCATCTTGCCAAGTGTTTTTATCTTAGTCTTATCCTTCTGATATGCAGCAGAGAGCAATGAAGATCTGAGCTACACCTGACCCACAGCACCTGAGGGACTATCCAGCATCCATTCTCCTCTCCCTCTTTCCTATCAGAGCCCAGATTTGTCCTCATATCCACTCTGCTCCAAGTAGCTCCATGCCTCAGGGAAAGCTGACCATGGGCTCTGACCAAGAGTGGACCTGACTGATCCAAGGTAATTCCATTTCCCTTCACAATAATTGGCTCAAGGATGTCATGTGATCCAGTTCCAGCCAATGAAATGCACTATTTCTTGAGAGAAACACCAGAAAGATAGGAGGAGATGGTCTCATTTCTTCTTCCACAGTAGGGATTCTCCAACTTTAAAAAAAATTTTTGGGTTCCAGGATCCCTTTGGCAGTCAGGTGAATTTTTTGGACCCCTTTTTAGAACAATATTTTTAAATACATAAAATAAATCACATGCAAACAATTATAATGTAATGTTATTAAAATATTAAAACAGTATTTATGATATATGTGATATTTTATTAATATATTCAATATCAAGATCTAGTGATGGGTCTGATGACTACTATAACTTCAAAGTGGGGTTAAAATAAATAACATTTCACAGTATATTCACAACTATATGTGAAAATACATGTGATTTCTATTGATGGCAAAGCCACAGTCCACTATGCTACTATAGTTTGTTGCCTACACTCATAATTGAAGGAAACATCAAATTGCAGTTAGAGGTTAGTGATGTGATTCTTTTCCCACTCAGTTCACGGCTCCCTGGGTTTGTCCATAGAGCCCAGTCAGTAACCCCCGCTCTGGAGTTTGTGCTCTCAGTGTGATGGCTGGAACCACTGCACCCATCTTCCTAACAACCTAAAGGTGGACCGATGTGGAGACTGGCCTGGCAGAGAGAGAAAAAGAACTTGGGTCCATGATGCTGATCCTGAGCCTCTAAACCAACCAATTCCAAAGCCCATGGACTTCAGTTATGAAAAATAAAATTATTTATTGTTTATGTCCACTTCACCCTGGATTTCTGTCACTTCAGCTCATTTACAGGAAAGGAGGAATGTTTAATTTTATATCAGAGTCAGTGTCATGGGACAGCACAAGTGGGGCAGCTACATTAAGCCCCCAGTCAAAGCAGAAAGCCCTGCTCCTAACTAAAAGCAATTTTAAGTGCCCGGGCTTGGGACTTCCCTGGTGGTCCAAAGGTTAAGAATCTGCCTTCCAATGCAGAGGACAGGGATTCAATCCCTGGTTGGGGAACTAAGACCCCCACAAGTGGTGGGCCAACTAAGCCCTGCTGCTACAACTAGAGAAAAGCCCATGTGCTGTAACCAAGAGCCGCTGCGCCATAATGAAGACCCAGCACAGCCATAAATAAACTAATTAATTAAATGAAAATAAACTGCCCCTGCTGTGTTCACAGCACCAGAGAATACTGATCACCGAGATCATGTAAGCACTGAGCCCTGGGGTACAGAAGCTAGAGAAACACCTGTCCCACTGCACCATTTTACAAAGCATATTGGATGGAGGTGTAACCTTGCGTGGGAACCAAGTGACGATAACTCTTTTCATAATCGCTTTGCTTTGAGCACACCAAGAAATAACAAAGGTTCTGAACTGAAAAGCTGAAACTCCATCATCAACAATATGGGGCAAGAATAATGTGGGACACACCAAAGAGCAAGACTCCTCAAACCGTAGTCCCCACTTCCTCCTCCAAGGGATCTTCCCAACCCAGGAGTCGAACCTACATCTCTCACGTCCCCTGCATTGACAGGTGAATTCTTTACCACTGTGCCACCTGGGATTCCCATTGTCCCCAGAAAAGAACATCAAATTGAGGGTACATCAGAAACACCTGGAACTTGCATCTGACACTTCAGGAACAGGTAGCAGGGCAATATCCCCAGAAGCTCTGAGGATAGTTCAGTTCGGTAGGTTGGCAAGGGCCCTGAAAATTTGTATTTCCAAAATGCTTGGGGTTATGCTGAAGCTGCTGATGCAGGGCTGGAAACACTGGCTTGGAGGATGGACAGCTACTCAGAATGACCCCTTCAGCCACATGGCTAATAATATCACCCAGGAAAGCAGAACGGGCCTTAAAAGTTCATCTGGTGTTAGTATGCTGAGCGATTGATCTAGTTCTCTTAACCAAATGTGGTTTGAGCTAGGAGTGTGATCTGCCATTCTCCTTGGCAGTGGGGTGACAGAGCCAGCTTGTATTGGTTCATAAAAGCCAATTGTTAAATTTTCAGGAATTTTGCAAGCTGGTTATTAAATACAGCCATTATTAAAAACTAAAGTATAGGGGACTTCCCTAGAAGTCCAGTGGTTAGGACTCTGCATTCCCACTCCAGGGGGCTCGGATTTGATTCCTGGTTGGGGAACTAAAATCCTGCATACCGTGTGCTGTGGCCAAAAAAAATTTTTTTAATTATATATATTGATAGTGAAACAAATTACATAAAAACAAAGGTAGTATATACTCAAAACTCACCACTTTCTAATTATTTTACTACATTTTATAAGCACCTATGCTCTTGAGGTTACTCATGTCTCTTGAGTCTGTTTGGTGGAAATATACGTAATGTTTTCCTATCTTGCATCCCTTCCCATTCAGTGACTTAAAATTGGAAAATTGAAATCAGCCATGGTGGGAGGATTTATACCGAGGAAACTGTTGATTGTATAGGCAAGAATATGATGGAGAAAATGTTAATAATGCAGATTCAATTTAAACCCATGTTTTATTTATAATCGAGACATTGTGATGAGTACAAAAAGTAGGGGACATACTCATCCAGCATTCAAAAACTACTACCTGATTCAGCAAAGAAGTCTCTATATCACTGATGAACAGAAGTTCTGATATATGTCTTTGTTGTTTCTCTTTTGTCTTACTTCTTAACATAAGTGAAAATATCAACCAACGTTCATAGTGGAATTATACTCACTTGTTTAGAGACATGAGTGCCTTCTTTGCTGAACTGGATAATAACCAAGCATTTATACATAGTCTGATTTTGTCAAATCACGATTGAATTGCAACCATAGTTGGACTATGGACTATGGATACAAGACTTCAACAAAGGTCAATAAAAGCATTGTGAGATTCAACAGACTATATGGAATTTATAAAGAAGCATTGTGTATTTTATTATTTATGAATAGTGTGCTACATACCCTTTCTAGCAATAAAATTTTAGAATAAACTTATACATCAATTATACTAAATTATACCAAATTTATAAGAAGCATATATATATATTTTTTCTGAACAGCCAGTTTTTAAATATGTACCAGCACCACCTTTGAATCACCTTTGTATCCTGAATGGGGTGGACCTAACTCATTATTAGAACTGTGAGGGACTTCCCTGGTGGTTCAGTGGTTAAGACTCCCTGCTCCCACTGCGGGGGGCACAGATTCAATCCCTGGTGGGGGAACTAAGATCCCACATGCCACTCAGTGTTGGGGAAAAAAAAAGCAATGGAATGTGATTTCACCGCCCAGAGTTTCAAAACTGGGTTAGCATCTCCCTGGCAGGATTTTGTCTTACCAGGCTTATTTCTTTTGAATGTGCTGCCTGCAACAAAGCATCTTTCACACTTGCTGAAGCTGTCCTGGAGTGGGGACACTGGCTCTTTCCTCCTATGTGTAGCTTGGTGCACGTCCCTAGGCAGCGAGGTGCAAGGAAAGTAATAAAACTTGCATAACCAGGGCCTCATCGAGCCTCCCAATAGTTCACAGCCTGGCTCTCTTTTCCTATAGGTTTACCATGACCTGAAAAGCACACAACTCCCTGGAAATTCTCTCTATAAGAAACAGGAACAGGGGACTTCCCTGGTGGTCTAGGGGCGAAGACTCTGCACTCCCAAAGCAGGGGGCCCGGGGTTTTTTCAGGAAACTAGATTCTAACTGCCTTGGCTAAGAGTTCAAATGCCACAGCTAAAGATCACACCACAACTAAGACCCAGCACAGCCAAATAATTTTTTTTTTAAGGCATGGAGAAAGGACTTCCCTTCCTCATCAAAGGTGCAGAGCAGTGGGGTAGTACACGCCATGGACTGAGGGAGCTCTAGGCAACACGATGCCCTGATCTGGGGAAGCAGAGGGTCTTTCCAGGAAGCTGGAGATGGTATAAGACTGGGCTTGTTCACAGACACCCTCGAGGACTCCCAGATACACCAGCGAGAGAGGCCCAGTTCTGCAGTTATCTGGGTGGGGCTACCCAGAAGTAACCTTCAGGCTTAATGATTTATGAGATCTCATTTGTACCTCATTTGCCAAGCTTCATTGTGCAGATGAGAAAGCCCATCTCAGGAGGGAGATGACTCAACCAGAAAGGTCACATGGGGAGTCGGAGTCCAGCGCTATGGATATATCTCTGACTGTTTCATCCAGCCTCAGCTCTAGGCAAGATTTTACCTTTACATAAGCAGGGAAAGAAAGCATCAGCTCCTTGCGTAGAAACACACCGAGCCAGCTGGCATGTCTGTGAATCAGCATTTGTGCTTCTCCCAGATCATTTACAGATTCTGGGGAGGAGAGTGTGGAGGGAAAGTGCTCCAGAAGCCCTTGCCCACAGCTTTTACACAATGGCTAAGCTGTCCCCCCATGGCACATCGTCCACCTATTTCATCTGTCTCTGTCTCGTTCCCAACTATGTGCAAGTTCCTGTCTCAGGGAACATGATATACATGGCCTTTGGGGCCAGAAACAGGTTTAAACACTGTCACAGTGTCAAATACTGTGACACTGGGCAAGTCTATTAGATGAAAAAAGAAAAGGAACAAAATATTACTGAATGCCTTAATAAATTAGGATCATTTTAGTTGTAACTGAAACCCAACTCAAACAGTTTAAATTTATTTTATTTTTTTTTTTTAAAGGAATATATCAGTAAAGCAAGCAAACTACTCTGGAACAGATCAAGTGGGCTTCAGGTGTAGCTTGACCCAGGGGAATAATATCTTCAGGACCCATTTTCACTCTCTCCATCTCTGTGTGCACGCGTGCTAAGTCTCTTCAGTCATGTCCAACTCTTTGTGACCTGTGGACTGTAGCCCGCTGGGCTCTGTCTATGGGATTCTCCAGGCAAAGATACTGGAGTGGGTTACCATTTCCTTCTCTAGGGGATCTTCCTGAACCAGGGATCAAGCCCACATCTCTTACGTCTCCTGCATTGAGGATTCTTTACCACTAGTACCACCTGGAAAGCCTGGACTCCACATTCTCTTGTTGGCTCCATTCTCAAACGGACTCTCCACTCAGAGAAGGAAGAGGTATGACTGCCCACACTCCAATCATACACATGGTCAGGCTCTGGGCCTAGCAATAAGGAAAATAATTCTCTTTTCAATAATGCCCACACAAATCCTAGAATCACTTTAATTGGACCAATCAGAGTCACATGGTATAGTCTTGAACCAATTACTGTAGTTAGGTAAATTCAAAGCACTGATTGGCCATGCTTGAGTCACATGCTCCTTCCCTGAAGTGAGAAATAAATCCTGGCACAGAGCACAGGAACTACAAATGCATTAGGGAGTAGAGTTCCCCCCAAAGAAATAAAAAGGTAGTCCTTGGTGGCTCAGATGGTAAAGAATCTGCCTACACTGCAGGAGACCCAGTTTCAATCCCTGGGTTGGGAAGATCCCCTAGAGAAGGGAATAGCTACCCACTCCAGTATTTTTGCCTGGAGAATTGGCTCCTCTGTCCATGGGGTCACAAAGAGTCAGACACAAGTGAGCAAGTAACACTTCCACTAACATTTTACTAAAAGAAATGAAAATGGATTCTGGGTAGCCCAAAAGACCTCAAATGCCCACTGTACCTATATCTGCCAGGCTCTTGGTTCATTATTTTCATTAAACTCTCACAACAATGTAATTTAATCTTTCAGAACTACAGTTTCCTCTTTTAAAATGAGAATAATGATACCTAATAAGAAGAATAGCTGCCACTTATTTAGAACTTACTGTACCAGGCACTGGGCTCAGTGCTTTCATGTATTCCAACTCACTTAATTATTTATGTCGTAAGATTGCTGTTGAACATAAATTGAAACAGATGACATGAAAGGTCCCAGGCATAGTACCTGGTATATGATAGGTGATAAATCTTCAAATGTATTTTATTTGTATCTGCCCCTCATCTACTATAGTATTAAGCCTCTAACAGGTGCTGATTTTAAAGGCCGAATTAATTAATGAAAGCATGAATTATTTTTGCTTTTAATTACTTATATTCTACCTAGTTGTACAAAGGATTTGCTATAACAAACAGGATATCCATTCGGCAACACAGTGCAATTTAGATAGGAAAACAAAAATGAGATAAAGGAAATATGTAAATTAGAATAGAATAACAAGCGAGGTGGAAAAATAAAATGCATTCACAGAGACTGGGGAATTACTTTGCGAATTTGGCTCTGAGCTTCCTGGCCAACAAAGAGAAAAAGGAAACCCCATTCATTACAGTTCTACTATTCAAGAGTGCAGGGGAGGATTCCTCAAGGAAGAGAATTTAATAATACATTGGCTTTTGAGGCAAAGGAATTATTGCTGGGGGTGGCACAGATACCTCTAGATCCTATATTGGGAAAGAACTGGAGCATCTCTAGCACAGAAAATAATTGGCGAGGTAGCACTTTGTCTTTTGTGAGGCAAATACCTGAGGTACTTTTTAAATTATTATCTATTGACTTGGCTGCACCAGGTCTCAGTTGAGGCATGTGGAATCTAGTTTCCTGACCAGGGGTGGAACCCAGGCCCCCTGCATTGGGAGGGCGGAGTCTTAGCCCCTAGATCACCAGGGAAATCCCCCTGAGATACTTTTGATAACAGGATGAGGTGCCTCTGTGGGGCACTGGTAAGAACTCAATTTCTTGAGGCACAAATCCTCCCCCAGGCTTAGGAGGGACTCCCTCTGACAGAGCCCACACTCAGAGGGAAAGTAGGAGCCTTGTGTCTTGGAAGAGGATGACCCTGAGGGCCTGAGCTCCCTCCGCAAGGAAAAACCTAGGAGATGATCTCCAGGAAGCTCAGGAAGGAGAAACCCAGGGGTTCTCACCTAGCTCCTCCCTGAGGCAGGACGCCTCCTCTTGACTCTGAATCTCCACCCTACAGTCCCGAAAGAGTTAATTTGCGGTGACCCAAATCTGCAGTCCCATTTTGGGCACGCTGAAAATTACTTTTTAATCCTGGCTTTCAAGGCTTGCCCGGGGAGCCATCTGCTCTGCCCTCCCCCACCTCAGGCACATGGGATTACTCCCACCTGCCCCGCCTAACTTGCTTCTGTGGGGACTAATTCCACTCCTGCCCATCCAGAGAATAATAATTTGTAGGATGATGGTTTCATGTGTGGGGTGGGAAGAAATCCTAGATTAAAAAAAAACCAAAAACACAAGGTTTTCAGATTAAATAGAAAACAATCTGAAAGGTCAGAATCCATAAACAACTTGTAGGTCTAAGATAATCAGACGTTCCAGCCTCAGTGATACAAGGCCATCTGTTGCAGGCTCCTGGGCTGGACAATATGGAGCTTGGGGGGTTTTCTGGGCTTTAATACTTGGGTGCCAGAGGGTTACGAAAGCAGATTTGCACCCATGACTCTGGGTTTGTTCCACCTAGGAAAAAGCAGAAGTCCCTGAACTCCCACCAGAATAAGACCCAGAGCTTATACCCTAAACTCTCAGTCCTTCAGCACCTCAATGGACCAATTCACGTAGACCACCTACTTACTGCGTGCCTGGGACTACACCCTCAAGGACCTCACTAACAGTGGAGGAGAGAGATGAGTCAGTAATGAGAAACCAGTGTGAAGTGTGATGTGTGTTGCAAAAAGGGGATTTCTGGGAGCACAGGGTGAGCGTCAACCCAAAACCCTGGTAGGGAGCTAAGCTTAGTCATGAACAGGAGTTCATCAGATGGACAAAGTGAGATGGGACATCCACAGACATCCACAGAAAAGGCAATTGCACAGACAGAGGTCTGAGAGGATGGTAATGCTTCTGAGAAGGGGACAGACAAAGTGTTCTCAGCCACATGGCAGATGGAAGTATCCACTGAGTGGGTACCACCTCCATCAAGGATGATCCACCAGTAATCTTTGCAGTTACTAATACATATATCCTTTCACCCCAAAATTCCACTTCCAAGAATTTATCTTGCAAACATACTCCCACATGTGCAAAGTGACATACTTACAAGGTTATTCAATACAGCATTGTTTATTAATATAATGGCAAAAGGTTTGGAGTGATCTAAATGTCCACTATCTGGAAATTGGTTAAATGAATTATACTACAGCCCTACAAAGAATACCCTGCAATGGAAAAAAGAACAAAGCCATTCTTTATGTTCTGGTATGAAATGATCTCCGAGAGTACTGTCAGGTGATAAAAAGCAAGGAGTCAACCAAATACAATGTGTAGACCTTCTCTGAATTTAGATTTGAACAAACAGAGAGAGACCACTAGGGAAACCTGAATACTGATAGATAGTTTGTATTTTTTTACATGACATAGATATTATATTTTAAGTCTTTTCCTTTAGTGATATATGCTGAAGTATTTACAGATGAAATTATATGATGTCAGAGATTTGCTTTAAAATAATCAAGGGGAGAGGGGACAAGGCTGGCATGTGCAATAATTGTTGAAGCGAGCTGCCAGCTATATGGGAGTTCACACTACTTCCTCTGCTTTTATATATGTGTGAAAATTTTCTATGACAAAAAGTTTTCAGAAAGCAAGAAATAGAATACTGTATTCAAAATACTGACACTTAAATAAAAAGATCCCCACTAAATATAGATAGACAGATTAGATAGATGATAGGTGGACAGACAGATAGGTAGATGAATGTTTCCTGAGACCTATTGGGCTATTTGAGAATATAATAGCTTATTTTAAAAAATAATTATAAAAAAGTGTGGGAAATGTGAGGATAAAAGGAAATGAAGAAACTTCAGTGGGGAGAGGGGGTAGTTGAGGAAGGTTTCTCGAGAGATGACGTCTGTGCTGCATCCTGAGAGATACCCAGGAGCTTGCCAGATAAGGAGCATGAGTGAGGAGTCACACATTTGCACTGAGGGAAAAGCAAGAGCAGAGGCAGGGAAATGGAAAGAATATAGCGTGTTTAACTAAAAATATTACTTGGCATTAATATGAGCAAAATCAATACAGTACTGTTGTCATATATATATATATATAACCTTACCAATAGTTCTTCAGTAAAAAACCAAATGAAAGGATTTATGCACTCACAAAAAGAAAAAACCAGGAACAACAGACTTGCCCCTTTGTTTGCATATATATGTATATATATAAAACAAGTCTCTGTAAGACAACACACGGAGCTGGTAACATTTATTGCCTCCAGGAAGGTAGACTCGCTAGCTGGAAGAAAGGGAAAGAAAGAGACTTTTCAGTTTTCTTTTTTTATATCTTTTGAATTTTGAGCCAAGTGATGCATTATCTATGTTTCCCGAAGTTAAATATATATATATATATGTTTGGACTCAAGAAACGAGCCTGTCTAGCTTGGATAAGTTATTTAGCCTTTACCTCTATAGATCTGTTTTCCTCTAGTTGGAACGGGAGCAATAATATTAGAAATCTGCCTCGTGGCAGTGTTGCAAAATTAAGTAAAATAATGGACTAAATGAAATAGTGTAATAAATTAGGTTCTGGATGGAGAATCCCCTTATGAACACCGGCAGACATTGATGGCAAGGCTAGGGTTCAACCCATGAGTATTTGATTCCGCGGTCCGTGCTCTTTCCACTACAAAGTTAATCACCAAGTTGAAGAGGGGCTGTCCATAGAGGGACTGGTCTCCAGGCTGAAGCTAGGAATGGGGTCAGTGGGACCTCTCTGAAGCTTGGACACTATGGCCTCATAGGTCTTTATGATTCGTGATCAGTCCTTCCAGGAAGTACACACAAGTGCTCACCACCTACTCTTAGCTATTTTCACTGCCTTGTCTCCCCCACGGAGGGTCACTGAAGATCAAATGGATGAAAGATGTAGTCTTACCTGTGTGACCAAGACCAAGTCTTCTGGGAGAGAAGTAGTTCTTCTCAGAGTTGCTCACAAATGTCTGAGCCCGACAGCAGAGAACTCCGGAAAGAAGTCTCGAGACCCAGGGTTGGGAGTCAAAGGGTCTTGGACACTGTTGACAAAGCATATAAATTAAATCATATTCCTTCACCTCACTGGGTCTCTGTTTTCTCATCTGTAAAATGGGGGGGGGGGGGGCAGGTAGGAAATAACCTGCCCTAGCTACCTCTTAGGGTTGATATGGATAGTTAATGAAAAGAGATATGAGAAGACTTCCCTGGTGATCTAGTGGTAAAATATCTGTCTGCCATTGCAGGGGACACAGGTTTGACCCCTGGTCCTGGGAGATTCCACATGTCACAGGGCAACAAAGCCTGTAACTGCTGAAGCCCACGTGCTCTACAGCCCGTGCTCTGCAACAAGAGAAGCCACTACAATGAGAAGCACCACAATTAGAGAAAGCCCGCGCTCATCAACGCCCCCAGCACAGCCCCCAATTTTTTTTTTAATTACATTCAAAAAGTTTTTTCAAAAAGAAAAGAGATGAGAAATTATGTCTTCTAAATCAGACACTAAACTATTAGGATCTTCTTCAAGCCTCTTTACCCTGGCAGATTCTGTGGCTCCATAGATATTTTCTACATAAGTTAAAAAGATGATCAAAGGGAAGTTGAAAGGCTGACCCTGAATTAGCAAGCCAGAGCTGTCACCTTGAAGTTCCTAAACCGTCCTTCTCCCCTGTGTCAGAGAGATTACAACACATACACAGGTGGGTGGGAAGGATACTATGCCCCATAAATACACGTGGGCAGTATCCATCTACTTCAGATGTTTGTCCTTGATGAGAGCAGCAGCTGTCTCGATGTGGCTAAACAAAGTCGGGAAAAATCAGAAAAATGCAAATAAGATTCTTATTTTAGGCAAATCAATCTCAGCAAGGCTCATATCTGATCACGCTTATCTTTAGGATGATCATTAGGATAATGGATTAATGCAAATGTTTATTTTTGCCCTGTCTGCTCTCATCACTTTAAAAGCCCTCAGATCACATCTTGACTGTGCCAGACACCCCCAGACCTGTTACAGATCAGTCTGGAGACAGAATCCCCAGCATGAGTGCTGGACGAGAACTGGGTAGTCACAGAATCCAGCTCACCACAAGGTCACCAGCACCACACTGCCCCCACCTCTCATTACATGACACGAGCCACCTGCAGCCGTCCTCAGATGGTGGAGGTTTCCCGTAGGAAGCCCCAGAAAGGGAGGAGGAAGACACATGCGACTTTCTCTATGAGAAGGTCTTTGAGGGAAGGTGCAATGAGGAGGTTAAGAGCAGGAGCTTTGAAATCAGGCAGTCCTGGTTGAACCCAAGCTCTTACATGCTGTGTGACCCGACTTCCATGAGCCTCAGTTTCCTCATCTGTAAAAATGGGGATAAAATGACTTCTACTTCACAGGGCTGTTGTGTGATCCAAATGAGAATTGTGTGTGTAAAGCATTTTGTGAAGTCTCTGATGTGGGGTAAAAATGAGAGCAACTGAGCACTGAGTATATATTTGGCACTGTACTGAGTCCTTCGTGTGTATTGATTAATACCAGCAACAACCCTAAAGGGTTTCCCCAGTGGCTCAGCGCCACTTGCAATGCTGGAGTTACAGGAGATGTGGGTTCGATCCGTGGGTCGGGAAGATCCCTGCAGGAGGGCATGGCAACCCACTGCAGTAATCTTGCCTGGAGAATCCAAGGGATAGAGGAGGCTGGTGGGCTACAATCCATAGAATCGAAAAGAGTCGGACATGACCAAAGCGACTTAGCACACGCACGCACAACCCTAAAATATAAATGTTATTAGCTCTTTCTTAAAAAAAAAGAAAGTAAAAGAAGGAAACTGAAGTCCAGAGGAGGTCAAGTGACAGGGCACCGTAGCTGAACCAAGGTTTGAACCCATGGCTGCAGAGCCCAGTTCTTACTGCTTCCCTTCATCCATTGTCAGCTTACTGTTTGTTTGCTTGTTTGTTTAATATTCATTTATTTATTTTTGGCTGTGGCCACAGCTTCTCTAGTTGTGGCACCCACTCCCCGTGGCATATGGGATCTTAGTTCCCCGTCCAGGGACCAAACCCTCATCTCCTGCATTGGAAGGTGGATTCTTAACCACTGTACTGTCAGGAAATTCCTATCAACTCACTGTTTGAACTGGAAAGATGGAGAAGGGGTCTCCCAGCCTGGCAAGGAGCTGCACCTGTAATGAACCCTTCTAGAATTCTGTATAATGAAGATAAGAGGGCACTGGTCAAGAATGAAGAAGCAGTGAAAGGAGAAGGCACAGGGGTTTCCAATGCAGTGTGGAGAGAGAGAAACAGCAACCTCCCATCCACAGGTAGACACCTTCTGGTGTGAGGGGGCAGTCACCCAGCCAGTGCCCGCACGCCGACCCTGAGCCTGAGGCCTTAGCTGAGGCTTTCTCTCCCCTGGGTGTTGGGGACACAGCTGGAAAAACATCCTAGTCTCTCCGGAGGTGAATTTCACAGCACATTCCCAAAGCCCTTCTGGCTTCTTGCCTTAGATTGCTTTGAGCCAGAGCCACGATGGACTGGAAGGGGGGAGTCAGCCCTGGGGGAAATGGTGTTTGGAAATATCCTCCCTCTGAGTCCAAAAACGTCTGGCTATGAGAAACCCTGAGACCCTGATGCTGGGAAAGATTGACGGCAGAAGGAGAAGAGGGGAACAGAGGATGAGATGGTTGGCTGTCTTCACCAATGCAATGGATTGCAATGTACTTGAACTTGGGCAAACTCCGGGAGATGCTGAGGGACAGGAAAGCCTGGCATGCTGCAGTCCATGGGGTCTCAAAGAGTCAGGCATGACTTGGTGACTGAACAACATGAAAAACCTCAGATTCTTAGAAACACCACAATGATTAAGACTAGAGACTCAGAATTCAGGTCTATTTCAGAGAGCTCTAACATTAACTTGGCCCATGACCTTGGGAGATCTTCTTCACCTGGGGTCTCAGTTTTCTAGTCTGTTCAGTTAAGTTCAGTTCAGTCGCTCAGTCGTGTCTGACTCTTTGCGACCCCATGAATCGCAGCACGCCAGGCCTCCCTGTCCATCACCAACTCCCGGAGTTCACTCAGACTCACATCCATCGAGTCAGTGATGCCATCCAGCCATCTCATCCTCTGTCCTGCCCTCTGTCCTTCTCCTCCTGCCCCAATCCTTCCCAGCATCAGAGTCTTTTCCAATGAGTCAACTCTTCACATGAGGTGGCCAAAGTACTGGAGTTTCAGCTTTAGCATCATTCCCTCCAAAGAAATCCCAGGGCTGATCTCCTTCAGAATGGACTGGTTGGATCTCCTTGCAGTCCAAGGGACTCTCAAGAGTCTTCTCCAACACCACAGTTCAAAAGCATCAATTCTTAGGCACTCAGCTTTCTTCACAGTCCAACTCTCACATCCATACACGACCACTGGAAAAACCATAGCCTTGACTAGACGGACCTTTGTTAGCAAAGTAATGTCTCTGCTTTTCAATGTGCTATCTAGGTTGGTCATAACTTTTCTTCCAAGGAGTAAGTGTCTTTTAATTTCATGGCTGCAGTCACCATCTGCAGTGATTTTGGAGCCCCCCAAAATAAAGTCTGACACTGTTTCCACTCTTTCCCCATCTATTTGCCATGAAGTGATGGGACCAGATGCCATGATCTTCGTTTTCTGAATGTTGAGCTTTAGGCCAACTTTTTCACTCTCCACTTTCACTTTCATCAAGAGGCTTTTTAGTTCCTCTCCACTTTCTGCCATAAGGGTGGTATCATCTGCATATCTGAGGTTATTGATATTTCTCCCAGCAATCTTGATTCCAGCTTGTGTTTCTTCCAGCCCAGCATTTCTCATGATGTACTCTGCATATAAGGTAAATAAGCAGGATGACAATATGCAGCCTTGACGTACTCCTTTTCCTATTTAGAATCGGTCTGTTGTTCCATGTCCAGTTCTAACTGTTGCTTCCTGACCTGCATATAGGTTTCTCAAGAGGCACGTCAGGTGGTCTGGTATTCCCATCTCTTTCAGAATTCTCCACAGTTTATTGTGATCCACACAGTCAAAGGCTTTGGCATAGTCAATAGAGTAGAAATAGATGTTTTTTCTGGAACTCTCTTGCTTTTTCGATGATCCAGCGGATGTTGGCAATTTGATCTCTGGTTCCTCTGCCTTTTCTAAAACCAGCTTGAACATCAAGAAGTTCACGGTTCACATATTGCTGAAGCCTGGCTTGGAGAATTTTGAGCATTACTTTACTAGCGTGTGAGATGAGTGCAATTGTGTGGTAGTTTGAGCATTCTTTGGCATTGCCTTTCTTTGGGATTGGAATGAAAACTGACCTTTTCCAGTCCTGTGGCCACTGCTGAGTTTTCCAAATTTGCTGGCATATTGAGTGCAGCACTTCCACAGCATCATCTTTCTAGTCTGTAAAATGGGACTAATAACATCTACCTTATAGGATTTGAGAATGAAACAAGAGATCCTAGATAGGGTCCGGCATAGGGTAAGTTGTTAAGAAGCAGTAACTAGTTGTTATACATGGTGGGTTTAAATTCCTAAAAGACAAAAATACATACATTTAGTAAATTGACTACAGTTGGAGATGTGTAGACACATGTATTTAAACATGCATTGATACATGTTTCCCTAGACAGGTCACTGAAAAACCAGCACATGTTTGAGTCAACATGAAGTATCTTTCACCTTCTCCTCAGTCCGGTGAGGTGTGGTTATTACCCCCATTTTAGAGATCAGGGAACAAAGGGACTTAGCAGGATCTAAGTAGCTTGCTCAAGGATTCCAGGCTAATCCAGTGTCCTTCCTACCCTTCTCTTAACCTTCATGACAATTTTTGCTGGCCCTTCCCCTCCCACACAGATTCTCTGTCAAGCTACAAGATTATGGATGTCTCCCCAAACACAACCTGATTATAGGAAGGAAAGGCCTGAGAAGAGGTGAGAGGGAAAAGAAAGGAGAGGAGGAAGATGGAGGGGGAGAGATGAAGGGATGGGAGATCCTTGCACCCGCCCACTCTGTCTGCCCCACCCCCAGCCTTGTCTCCGCCCACATTTTCCTGCCTGGTCTTCCAAGCGTTGCTGGGATGCTCCAAATGCTCCCATTACAGTGGGGTCCTTGTGCTCCTGGACTCCTGAGCCCCTGGGACCCCTAAGAGCTTCTGTCCCACCCTGATGCTGGCTCCATGCATGCTTGCCTTAAGGCTGTGGAGTGAAATTCCAGGAGGGAAGCAGCCCTCTCGAGAGCTCACCTTGGCTGGCTTCTGCAGCACCTCTCTCTTTAGTACCCACAGGGGCTTTGGCAGGAAGTGTCGTCTGTTGTGTTTGATTTTCCACCTGAAGGAGTGTGCAGAAGCTGAACTCTGACAGTAAAAGCAAAAGTGAAGGCACTAGATTGGACTTCCCTGGCAGTCCAGTGGTTAAAACTCCACCTTCCAATGCAGGGGATACAGGTTAATCCCTGGTCAGGGAGGTAAGATCCCACATACCTTAGGACCAGAAAACCAAAACTTAAAAAAAGAAGACAGAAGCAATATTGTAACAAATTCAATAAAGACTTTAAAAACGGTCCATGATCAAAAAAAAAAAATCTTAAAAAAAAAAAAAAAAGTGCAGATGCTGGAGCAGAAAGGTCAGTGTGAGGATTTTAAGAAATTGCATGGTGCAAGGGGCCCAGAACAGTGCCTGGCATACAGTAGGGCTCTGCAAGCAAGGACTGTCCTCCCTGACCCTGAGGAGTGCTCAGAGGTACCTCCTACCCCCGCCCCCCACCTACCCCCCTACCCAAAGCTGCATTTCAATTTGTCTCGAACGCTCAGGCTTCACTCCATTACACAGGGAAATTTAGCTTCATTGATATGAAGGGGCTAATTACTACATGAGACATAATTACAAGACAGGAAATGGATTTATAGATGCTGTCAGTGGGAGGGGAAGCTGCTATGGCTGCACAGTGCTTTACAGGACTCAAAGCTGCCCAGAGTCTTGCCCTGGGAATACTTGCCTTTCTGAGAAGCGTCCTCCTAGAGAGGTCAGTGGTGCTACAGATTTCTGGACATCAAATCCATGTTTCCCTCTGAATTTGCTCCAGCAACAGTGATATGCTCCACAGGGTCCCTCAACACAATAAAAATCATACTTAAGAATGTAGTTAGTCTTAAAGGAAACATATGATGAGATGATCTATCTTAAAACTAGTGGAGCTTTCTGACTCTGCTGCCGCCATGGTGACTGTGAGAAAGCTTGTGGAGAAGCTGGGGCAAAAAAAGGAAGCAGTTCCTGAAGTTAACCCTGGACTGTACTCATCTGTAAAAGATGGATAGCACCAATTTTGAGCAGTTTCTTCAGGATAGGATCAAGGTGGATGGAAAAACTGGCAACATGGGTGGTGGTGTCCTAACCATCAAAAGAAACAAGAGTAAGATCTCTGTAACTTCTGAGGTGCCCTTTTCCAAAAGGCATTTGAAATACCTTACCAAAAAATATTTGAAGAAGAATAATCTACATGATTGGTTAGCCGTAGTCACCAACAGCAAAGAAAGTTATGAATTGCATTACTTCCAGATTAATCAAGATGAAAGAGGAGGAAGATGAGGATTAAAATTCAATCTGGAATATTTGTATAAGTTCTTAAATAAAATTTATCAACCAAAAAAAAAAAAAAAAAACCGAGAGGGAAGGAGAGATGCTGTCTAGAAACTCTAGGATGCTAGTGCCTGCTTTTCCTTGGGATTAGATGAATTTTGACAAAGAGTTATCTGTCCAGGGGCTTGCCTGATAAATAAGCACTCTTAGAGTCCCTTATGGCTTAGTTTTCTTCTATCCAAAATAACATATCTTGATGGGAAGGAGGCTCCAGAGAGATGGGATATAAGTATGTGTATAGATGATTGATGATGTTATACAGCGGAAGCTAACACAACATTATAAAGCAATTATTCTTCAATAAAAAGTAGATAAATAAAATAAAATATGTATCTTGGGAATTCCCTGGTGCCCCAGTGGTTAGGACTCTGTGCTTCCAATGCAGAGGTTATGGGTTTGATCCCCAGAGAACTAAGACCCCAAATTCTGTGCAGTGTGGCCCCCCAATTTTTTTAATAAAATAATCAAATACTATATTTTAATGCACACACACAAATATACACATGCACAGAAATATAAACAGATAATGAGCATATGTGGAAATTTCCATCCTTGTTGATAATCAAAGTTAACAAATTAATTCTTGCTAGTATCTGTGGAGGGGTTTCCCAGGTGGCAGTAGTGGTTAAAAAAAAAAAAAAAAAACTGCCTGCCTAAAAGATGCAGATTTGATCTCTGGGTCGGGAAGATCCCCTGGAGGAGGGCATGGCAACCCACCCCAGTATTCCTGCCTGGAGAATCTCATAGACAGAGGAGCCAGGCGGGCTACAGCCCATAGGGTCGAAAAGAGTCAGACTCAACTGAAGCGACTTAGCACACGCACACACACAGTATCTATGGAACACACTCCGTGCCAAGTACTGAGCTTTGCATATATTATTGTTCATCTTCACAATAGCCCATGAATAAATTGCAATCATCCCTAATTTACAGCTAGGAAACCAAGACTTGAAAAGGTCAACCTAGGTACCCGAGTTCACACTGGTTAATGCCAGAGCAAGGATTTGTACTCAGCCTGTCTGAGCCTAGATTCTCAAAAACAAAAAGGAAACCCCCCAAATAGCAATGATACAGACTCAAGACTCTCAGGAGTGTCAGGAATCTCTCTGGGATCTAGTATTCAATTCCTGATCCCCTAGTTAAGGAAATTATCTTAACTATAGAATAGGTTTAATGCACAAAGATCTTCTTTGCAGAATTACTTATGTATGGATGTGAGAGTTGGACTGTGAAGAGAGCTGAGCGCCGAAGAATTGATGCTTTTGAACTGTGTGTTGGAGAAGACTCTTGAGAGTCCCTTGGACTGCAAGGAGATCCAACCAGTCCATTCTGAAGGAGATCAGCCCTGGGATTTCTTTGGAAGGAATGATGCTAAAGCTGAAACTCCAGTACTTTGGCCACCTCATGGGAAGAGTTGACTCATTGGAAAAGACCCTGATGCTGGGAGGGATTGGGGGCAGGAGGAGAAGGGGATGACAGAGGATGAGATGACTGGATGGCATCACCAACTCGATGGACTTGAGTCTGAGTGAACTCTGGGAGTTGGTGATGGACAGGGAGGCCTGGTGTGCTGCGATTCATGGGGTCGCAAAGAGCTGGACACGACTGAGCAACTGAACTGAACTGAACTGAATAAAGAAAAAATTGGAAATTAAATGATCAACAATAGAGGAACCGTTGCATAAATTCTGGTACATCCATAAAATGGAGTATAAGTCAACGACTAAAAGTGAAAGTGAACATTGCTGTTGTGTCTGTCTCTTTGGGACCCCATGGACTATACAGTCCGTGGAATTCTCCAGGCCAGAATACTGGAGTGGGTAGCCTTTCCCTTCTCCAATGGATCTTCCCAACCCAGGGATCAAACCCAGGTCTCTCGCATTGCAAAAACTGATATGTACAGAGTTTATAACAACTCAGAGAAATGTTTATGTTATGTGGGATAAAAAGTAGCAAGATTCAAAAAATAAATATGCGTTACAATAACTCCAAGAAAGAAATATGTGAAAAAAGATAACTGGAATTTCAGTTCAGATCAGTTGCTCAGTTGTGTCTGATTCTTTGAGACCCCATGGACTGTAGCACGCCAGGCTTCCCTGTCCATCAGCAACTCCTGGAGCTTGCTCAAACTCATGTCCATTGAGTTGGTGATGCCGTTCAACCATCTCATCCTCTGTTGTCCCCTTCTCCTCCTGCCTTCAATCTTTCCCAGCATCGGGGTCTTTTCAAATGAGACAGTTCTTTGCATCAGGTGACCAAAGTATTGGAGCTTCAGCTTCAGCATCATTCCCTCCAATGAATATTCAGGACTGATTTCCTTGAGGATTGACTGGTTTGATCTTCTTGCATCCCAAGGGACTCTCAAGAGTCTTCTCCAACACCACAGTTCAAAAGCATCAATTCTTCAGTGCTCATCTTTCTTTATAGTCCAACTCTCACATCCATACATGACTACTGGAAAAACCATAGCTTTGACTAGGCGGACCTTTGTCGGTAAACTAATGTCTCTGTTTTTTAATATGTTGTCTAGGTTGGTCATAGCTTTCTTCCAAGGGGCAAGCATCTTTTAACTTCATGGCTTCAGTCACCATCTGCAATGATTTTGGAGCCCAAGAAAATAAAGTCTGTCACTGTTTCCATTGTTTCTCCATCTATTTGCCATGAAGAGATGAGACTGGATGCCATGATCTTTGTTTTTTGAAAGTTGGGTTTTAACTGGAAGGAAACACACTAAAATGTTTTGTTTTGTTTTTAGCATAATTATGACTGTCAGAAACAATTTTCTGTCTTTTGTGACAGTCCTGCACTGTTCGGATTCTTAAAAGCCTTTCGAAGGCTCTGCCCACAATTGTAAGGCCTTTATTTTGAGGTCTTGCTTATCTTTCCTCACAGATGTCTGGAAAGAACCAACCATCATCACAATTTATTATTCTTAGAACTGTAAGTTTTCACACCAGGGGCTTCCCTTAAGAAGGAAGTATATGTGCCAAAGTTTCCTCGTCTGTCCTGGCTGATGACATCAGGTGCAGAGTACGGCAATTTTTTCTTTTTAAATAATTTAATTAATTTATTTATTTTTGACTGTGCTGCGTCATCACTGCTGCTCAGACTTTTGTCTAGTTGTGGTGACTGGGGCCCCTCCGTAGTTGTGTACCCAGGCCACTTTTTGCGGTGGCTTCTCTTGTGGAGCATGGCTCTAGGGCACACTGCGGCACGGGTCTCAGTGGTTGCAGCTCCTGGCTCTCAAGCACAGGCTCGGTAGTTGTGGTGCACAGGCTTAGTTGTTCTCCAGCATGTGGAGCTCCCCGCATCAGGCATCGAACCCCGTGTCTCTTGCATTGGCAGGCAGATTCTTTACCACTGAGCCACCCGGGAAGCCTCTAGGGAACTTTTTAAGACCAGAAAGGGGGATGCCCAAGGGGGCAGAACGATGGATGCATGAGTCTCCTCCACACCTGGTCATTGGTTCATTCATTCAGGCTGTCAACGAACTTGCCCTGGACGCCTATTGTGTGTCAGGTGTCACACTAGGTTCTGGGAAATAAAAAACAGAAATAAAAAAGGTCTAAAGTTTACATCATGTTGGCTTGAGAAGCATCCCTGCTGATCACATAAGAAAAGGGGAAGAATCTAAGGCCAAAAGAAAGAGCTATCTGGCCAGTGGGTTGCCTGAAAAATGTGCCCTGTTAGAGTCCTTATGGCTTGGTAACTGAGACTGTAACAAGCCATGGGCCGGAGAAAGAACTAGAAACCAAATCATCCAGCACTTTGCATTTACTCCTTTCTTAGTATTAATAGAAGGAGGAGAGTTGTGCAACACGAATTCTCCTTGCTGGTCTGGGATGGCAGCCTCTGTGATAATTTTCTACTCAATTGCTAGTTTCATGTGCCTGCTAGGATGATTGGCTTGTCTTCTGTGGGCCAGGCTTATGTTACTACCTAAGTACTCACAGACTGGGGCAACTTATGCCCCTGACGTGTTTCCTAAGACAGATGCCTATGGCCACCCAAGGTGGTTGGTAGGCTTGGTCTCCCTGTTGGTGCCATCCTGCTCCTGTACTTTCAGTCTAGTAGGACATTCACACCCCCTCTATGCAAGCGTTTTCATACTCAAGTGAGGATCAGACAGACCTGAGCTCTGTTCCCTACTCCACCACTTACTATCTGTGACCTTGGGCAAGTTGCCTTCTCTGCTATTCAGCATATTCAAGATAAGATTTAAGGAAAATTCAGCCTGCCTATGGGTTCCAGGGCTTTTGCGAAAGCCTAGTGAATCAAATCTGTAGGGAGGGGCTCAGAATCTGTATTTAAGTGAGCATCCCAAAGTAGTTCTTATGACCTCAGGGTAAGTATTCAAAACATGGTAGCTTTATACAGTTGTAATTTACATTATCAATATCTACAGTCAGTTTAACAATGAATGACATCACCATTGCCTACAAGAACGATAAGTATAACATTATACATCTAGATAATTAAAGGGCTATTCTGAGATTTCTCTTGAAGCAGCAGTCTTCCCCAAAGGTGAATTAAGGTCTCTAAATCTAAAACACAAAATGATGAACTGTAAATTGCAAATGAGCACTTTTCCTTCTTCTATCTACTAACGTTTCAAAAACTTCAGAGTCTGGTCATATTTAAGCAACTCTATCAAGTCATGTACACTGTAGGACTTTGTATATATTATTTCACCTTCAGAATTATGTTAAATTCACACATGCAACTTCAACACAGGTATACCTTTCTAAATGTAGTAGACTCAGGAACATAACCCCTGCAAACCTTGGGAAGTGATAACATGTTTTTATCACTCAATTTATTCACCCTTTTAAATATTTATATCCAACTGTGATCAATCATGTCTATTTTATAATTATGAATTTTGTATAATCTTTTTCACAAATACTTTGGTGTCATTTCTGAAGCATCACTTCTCTTCTAATATTATCTGGTTTTCCAACTCGTTAAACTGATACTTTCTCCTTAGTATAAAATTGCCGACATCAATGAGGTGTGAATTCACCCTCCTGGGTTTCGCTGCTGTATGAATTCTCTGGAGCACCATGAGTCATGACTTCTAGATGAGAAACTTCCCCATTTTTGTTCATTGATGTCTTAGAACAAGCTGTCCTTAAGAGTTTCTCTGTGTCAAATGAGGGTTGTGCCCCATCTGAAGGCGTGTCCATGTTCCGTAGATTACTGGGCTTCTCCATATGAATTGTCCTGTGTTTTGGTTCCTTTTTGAGGTGGCCTCTTGGTATCGCCATTGGCCTTTTACCCGTGCATTTATTTTTCAGGGAGAGACTCATCACATGGCCTTCCACAACCTTGCTTTGGAAGATCCTGCTTGTCCCTACCATGAGCCCAGGTTCCAGCAGAAACAAGCTAGCCAGGACCCCCAAACTGGGCTCCTTCCAAAGGAATAATAACAATATCAACTATTCACCTGCATTATGTTAAACACTTTGTGTACATTAACCCATTTAATCTTCAAAAGAACCTTTCAAAGTGGGTTATTATAATCTCTATTTTAAACATTTGGTTCAGAGAAGTGAAACAGTTTGTTCAGTGTTACAAACCTCTGGAGTCTAATGACAATGCGTCCGATTTCTATACCCCTGTCTCCATTCCCTGTCACTTTTCATCCCGTTCCTTATGACCCGATGGGAGCCCAAACCTTGCCATGGGGACGTCCACAGTTACTTTCAACACAAGCTTAGCCCTAAGGCCGTCCCCAGCCCAGCTGGACTTGCACCACAGAGAGGCTTTATTCTCCAGCCTCTCTGTTCCTCCATAACCATTCTCTGAGAGATGAGATCATCATGAAATTACTTTCTGCTGCTCCAGGCACTCTCCTGCAACTCCAGTGCCCTCAACACACTACAGTCTCCCAGTTCTAATTATCACCAGGCTGAGCGGGGCTTTGGAAAAGTCCCAAGGCAAAAGATAACTAAATTAAAAGCCACGATAGTAAAGACATATTATCTCTGTATAAAAAAAAAATGCCCAAAGTTTACAAGTTTAAAATAAAAACATTTATTCTATCACAGTTCCTAAGGGTCAGAAATCTGAATGTAGCTTAGCTGAGGGCCTCTGGTTCGAGTTATCTCATGAGGTTGTACTCAAGCTGTTGTCCAGGTATGTGGTCTCATAGGCTTGACTAGAACTGGAGGCTCCAATCCACGCTCGTGCACATGGTTATAGGACTAAAGACCTTAGTTTCTTGCCCTGACATATGGGTCTCATGGCATCTTGCAACCCACACTGCAAGCGATCCAAGAGAAAGAGGAAGAGAGAGCACATTTAAGGTGCAAAACAGTCTTTTTATAACCTAACCTCGAAAGTGCCACTTCTGCTGGATTATTTGCTAGAAATGAATCACTAGTCACTCAAAGAGAGGGAATTACACAAGGGCACGGACACGAGGAGATAGCAAACACCGGTGGCCGTCTGTGAGGTGTACTGGACAGAATCAGTTACTGCCACCAGCCCCCATAAAATCGTACACACTGGGACTTCTCAGTGGTCCAGTGGTTAAGAATCTGCCTTGCAATGCAGGAGACATGAGTTCGATTCCTGTTCAGGAAACTAAGAGGGGCATGCCGAGGAGCAGCTAAGCCAATACACCACAACTACTGAGTCCACGCTCGGTGTGCCTTCAAATAAGACCACATCCCTGGCCAACAGCTCGCCTGCAATCTCATGAGAGGAAGCCCACACCACAGTGAAGACTCAGCACAACAGAAAGAAAACAACAGAAAAAGCCCATACACGCTAACTTTGTTCTCTTCCTGAAGTTTAATTTCCTTCTGGGCAATAACTCTTACTATATCTCCTGATTAACTTTTGGAGTCCCTTACCAACAGGATAGTATAATAGTTGACATCCATCAGTTGCTTAGCCCCTTCTAAATGCTGGGTCAAACACCTCACAAAACTTGAAAGATGCAGAAACTGAAGCTTAGAGAGGAAAAGTAACTTGCCCAAGATCTCATAGCTACTAACAAGCAGGGGTGTGATATAAAGCCAAACCATCTGACTCCAGAACCTGGTTCTCTTTAGCATGTTGACGTGTGCACACTCCTGGTTTCTGTCTCAGCTGTGTCCCACTTTGCAATGACCATGACTCCTGTGACTTGGGAGTGGTGGCAAATGCTTTGGACAAAAGGCAAATATGTTTCATTTTAGGGATTCTCTCCACCTGCTGTGTAAATCGGAGGGAAGACATTACTGGAGACTAGATAAGTGGGTACCTAAACTAGCAGGAAGTTCCACAGAAATTCTAAGTATAAAAACAAATTGAAGATGGAAAAGGAAATAGTCTGTCAAGATCCCTTGCTCCTTCACTTCATTCCTAGCCAGCTGTGGTTAGGCTGGCTCACCTGTTTCCCAGGCTCCCGAACTATGCTTCCTACAAGCTAGATGTACTTGAGATTCCCAGAGCCAATGCTGAACAAATTGATTGATTGCTCCCTATTATCTCAGACACCTTGCAAAAAGCTTTACCTACACTGAGTCATTTAATTCCTACATATTTTTCTGCTCATGTGCACACATCATCTTGAGGTGGCTCACTGGGAATAATCCCTGTAATAAGGGCAACAGGGCTCCTGGAATGACCTTGGTATAAGCTAGAAAGTCTCATTCTTCTCCCCCAGAGAACACACGCAAGATTGACCACCAGGCAAAAGAGGATAAATGGGTCAGGGAAAATCCATCTTGGACCTCATTCAAGTAGACTCAGTCATATAGTGAGCTGAGACCACAGTCACATGACTGGCAAGGAGCTGGTGGAAGTGTGAGCAGGCAGGGACCAAGCTGAGGGAGATGAATCCCTGGAGCGTTCCCTGGAACAATCACATGGCTGGATGCAAAATGATCAGCTCATGCTCATGGTGGTTTAGCTGGTGCAGGCATCAAATCTTCCCAATCTATAGATTAGATCATGGCGGAAGCAATCCAAGTGGGTTCAGCCTTCTTGGCTTCAAATAACTGGTCTCTTCACAGCAAAACTCAGGCCAGAAGGATCTAGTATCTCTTTTCACTATCCCAGAAGAGCAAAAGAGCTGCTAATAATTAAATAAACCCTAGGCAGTTAGGACCTCAGTCACTTAAACTGGACTTAGGGCGGTGCTTGAATTCCCACAGAGAGCTAGAGTCCTCTGTGGGCCCCCCAGGCAGAAGCCTAATCATCAGAATGGTGCCAGCCTAGGGGGGTTGGGAGTGGGAAAAGAAGGGAGGGGAAAGAAAAAGAAGGGAAGAAAAGGGAAATGAAAATGTGTTTTTCTGAGAACTCAGGTTTACCCCTAAGCACGCCATATCCAAGTCTAAAGAAGCAAGACTAATCCCAGGCCGCACTGGCCTCAGACTGCAGATGGAGGAAACCTTGACCAGCAGTATTGGTTTGAGAGTTTGGAGGAACTAAGACTCCACATAGAAAGCATCAGTGAGTCTAATTCAGAGGAGCAAGGGTGAAGGGGCGTAGTCAGAATCTGTTGACCCCACTGTAGGAAAAGCCCTTGTCCCTGTACTTGTATCTCAAGATATCAAGCTCAGAGATCATGAGCTCAGTAACCAAGTCGTACAGAGAAAAATGAAAGGGGATCTTGGTTTCCAGTTATGGGTTTGCCACTACTTGCTCTACAGCTCCTGGCAGATCACTGGTCTGATCCTTGGTTTGCCTGTGAGGAACAAACCCCTAGACTACAAGGGTCTTGTCTGATGTACTCATTCTCTTTATATCAAAGACCTAGCAGAGGGACGTCCCTGGTGGTCCAGTGGTTAAGAATCCACCTTGCAATGCAGGTGACAGGGATTCGATCCCTGGTCACGGAACTAAGATCCCACACGCTGTAACTACCGAGCCTGTGTGCCACAACTACTGAAGCCCACGTGCTCTGAAGCCCACACAGCACAACTAAAGAGTCTTCATACTGCAATTAAAGATCCTGCATGATGCAATGATGATCCTGAAGGGTGCAACAAAGACCCTAGGCAGTCAAATAAATAACACTCTTTAAAAAAAAAAAAAGAAAGACCTAGCACACAGTAAGAGCTTAATAAATATTTGCTGAATTAATTAATTAATTACACTCCTTGGAAAGGCTATGAGAATCAAGCATGAGACTTGAGTGTTATAAGTCACAGAGATCTTAGTTAAGATAATGCTACAGAATCTTAACCACATGGAGGTCCGATCATCAAACTGAAATGGACTAAAGCCTGCCAATGGGCAGGAAGCTACCGTCCTGCCTTCTCTCTGGGTCTGAAGCAACGGATTTGCCTTCCTTCCCCAAGGTGGACATGGCCCTAAATTACCTGTTGTTTGCCATTTGCTGTTTAGTTGTTCAGTCATGTCCAACTCTTTGCAATCCACCAGGCTCCTCTGTCCGTGGGATTTCCCAGACAAGGATACTGGAGCGAGTTGCCATTTCCTTCTCCAGGGGATCTTCCCAACCCAGGGATCGAACTTGGGTCTCCTGCATTGGCAGGCAGATTCTTTACCACTGAGCCACCTAAAACATAGTGAAGGACTTAAGGGTGGTGAAAACCTCTGGAACTGAGAGTAAGCTTAGTGGCGCTCTCTATTGTGAGGAGTCAAAAAGAACATAAGGGCCAACAAGGGCACCATTGGATATCTTTTTTATTACTTTTCATTATGGATTAGAGATTTCTATGCGACAGAAGAGACTGATAAGAGGTGGAAAAAATAATAATAACAATTTCTTTTCTATGGTGTCTTTGTTAAATCTCTTAATCAATGAACTTGAGATGTCACATCACTTGCTCTTGTGGGGCCACTTGGCTTCATGAGGGTAATAAATTTCCCAAGTCTCTGCAAGCTGAATTAATTTCTCGATATGACCTAGAAGTCCATGTCTAAAGGCAAAAGGATCACAACTTCCCTGGAGGTCCAGTGGTTAAGACTCCAGCCAGGCTCCCAATGCAGGGGGCACAAGTTTGATCGCTGGTTAGGGAAATAAGGTCCCACATGCCATGCATGCCATGCCAGCCAAAAATAATAATAAAAATTTTAAAAACAAAGGGAAAGGGATCCTTTGACAAGTAACAGAGATAAGGAAGAGAACATCCATGGAAGCTGTGAAGAAGTGTGTTTGAATGCTTGATCCATAGACCACCTGCACCAGATCACCCAAGGTGCTCATGAAAATGTCAATGGTAAGTCTTCACCCCAGCTCTACTGAATCACACTTTCCAGGGAGAGGATAAAGAAAGAGTAGGAAAGATGTCCAGTGCCCCCTTGGTAGAAAGTCAGGAAAAGGGTCCAGAAAGACCTGTGCATAAGGAAGTTCCAGCCAAATAGAGTGCTATCTAAAACAGACTAGAGATGCAAGCCTCTCTTGAGCCCACTCTAGGTCCAGCAGAGATACTGAAGTGAAGTGAAGAGAAAGTCACTGAGTCGTGTCCAACTCTTTGTGACCCTATAGACTATAGTCTGCCAGGTTCCTCTGTCCATGGGATTCTCCAGACAAGAATGCTGGAGTGGGTTGCCTTGCCCTCCTTCAGGGAATCTTCCCAACCCAGGGATCAAATGCACATCTCTTATGTCTCCTGCAAGTGGTTCTTTATGACTAGTGCCACCTGGGAAGCGCACTGATTTCATAAAGAGGCTTCTTATTCGCCATGTTGATGGGGTCCATGGGTGGGTCTGCTTAGTCGTAAGGTTTTTCTTCAATTGCTACAAACTCAAGAGGAATGCGCTCTGGGCAAGCTTTCCCTTGCTGTCGCTTCCCACAACTCTAACTCAGATTTGCTGAGACTGACAGAGCTGCCGGAGGAGCCAGCCCAGCTGTCTGGTACCTGTAGTTTAAAATAATCTTCAGCGTTTTCCAAGCTGACTTCTGAATATCTGCAGCTCTAATTGATGGGTAATCTCCATGTTGTTATATGAATGTAAAAACAACTACCTCAAGAATGCATTGGGTCTGGGACTTCCCTGGTTTCCCAGTGGATAAGAATCTGCTTGCCAGTGAAGGGGACACAGGTTCAATCCCTGGTCTGGGACGATCCAGCAACCAAGCTCCTATGCCACAACTACTGAAGCCTAGAGCCTGTGCTCCAAAACCAGAGAAGCCATCGCAACAAGAAGCCTGAGCACTGTAACTAGAGAGTAAACCCTGCTTGCCGCAACCAAAGAAAGCCTGAGCACAGCAATGAAGACCCAGCACAACCAAAAATAAATTTAAATAAAGAATATGTTTGGCCTTCCCTGGTAGTCCAGGCGTTAAGACTCTGCACTTCCTCTGCAGGGGGCTCGGGTTCCATCTCTGATCAGTGCACTAAGATCCCTGCAGGCCAACAGGCATAGTTAAAAAATTAAATTAAAAAAAAAAAAAAAGATTATTGCCCCAGCTGCTGTCTGCAAAGCCTGCTCATGTTGTCCTTGTCGCCTGCTGACCCCAGCTCATCCAATCTCTCACCTCCAGGGGCCACAACCTACCTGTGCTTTGAGCCACTAGGTACCACATCTTTGTGTATTTACCAAAAGATACCCTAAAAAACAGTTTGAACCTAGAGAATAACAAGGGGGTTTCATCACAGCTGCTTATTTTCTTTATTTCTTTTTCTTGGGGATTTCTCTGCTTCAGCCACCTCAGGGGGCAGGTACAACAAAATGACAGAAATGAAAACACTGAGCCACATTAAAATGCTGTACCAGCAACTGCCAAATCTTAAGCCTTTGGAGAATAAGCTGATGGAAAGTACAGCTGTCTCTCTGCTAGCGACACGGAGTGTAGGCTCAGATTGATGGTTCTGGGCTTAAGCCCAGGAGTTTAATGATAATGATGATGATAATTATTATAATAATAACTAACTTTTATTGAGTGCTTTCTATGTGCCAGATATAATACCGTGCATCATGTGTGTGTATCTATAGCTATAAAATCTCATTTAGTTCTTTCTGAAGTCCTGTGATGCGGTAATATTATTACCTCCATCTTACAGAGGAGGAAATTGAGGAACAGAGGGTTTCAATAACTTGAAGAGAAACCCAACTCAAACTTGCTTCCTCTAAGGAGATGTGTTGGCGCATAGAACTCAGAAGGATGGAGTGGAGTCATGTTACAGATGGTTTCAAGCACATCTGGAATTAGGGGCTCAAGTGATGTCTCTGAGGAACTTTGTCAACTTCTCTAAGTTCTACTTCCCTCTCAGTATTGACTTCATTCTTTGTCCCTATGGTTGGGCTTCCAGATAAACATGTTGAACTCCAGGTTTACCTAATCCAGAACCGTTGAAGCTATGCCTGACAATAGGCAAAGTACTGACAAACTTAGAAGAACCTGTCCCTTTAATCCTTGCTCTCAAGTCAGAACCACACGCCCAACCATGTCACTTCCTTCCTTCCTTAAAACTCATCCTGTCCTTCTGTTGTATAAAATCGAATCTCTTTAGCAACCTCACCCCCACCTCCCGACCTGGTCTTGTGGGTCTCTTACTTCACTCTCCGTGACCCTCCCGCAGATGCTCTGTGTTCCTGGCAGGCAGTAGTACTGACACCTCCTGGATGTTCTCTTTGTTGGGGGGCAGCTGTGCTGGGTCTTCCTTGCAGGGGGCAGGTTCTCTAGTTTCAGAGCACAAACTCCAGAGCACGTGGGCTCAGTAGTGGTGGCACTCGGGCTTAGTTGTCCCACAGCATGTGGGATCTTAGTTCCCTGACTAGGGATGGAACCTGTGTCCCCTGCTTTGGAAGGCAGATTCTTAACCACTGGACCACCAGGGAAGTCCCTGGATGTCCTTTTACACCTCCATGCCTTTGTTCTTGTTGTTTCATTGACCTGCAGAACTGTATGAAAGTGTTAGTTGCTCAGTCATGTCCAACTCTTTGCAACCCCACAGAGTGTAGTCCATCAGGCTCCTCTGTCCGTGGAATTTCCCAGGCAAGAATAGTGGAGTGGGTTGCCATTTCCTTCTCCAGAATCATATACCTACTTCTGATTCCTCCTGGAAAATGCTTATTCATCTTTAGAAATTCAAATCAAGTCTTTCTTCCTCCATAAAGCTTTTCCTGGAACCCAAGGTATGGGTGGTCTCTTCCTTCATAGCTCCCTCATTGCCCCTTGTTTGTACCATTTTATAGCCGAACTTGTTTAATTGCATTGAAAATGATCTCCTGTTTCTTCTATCAGATTAGAGCCCCTCGAAGGCAGGGATCATGTCCTCCTTATTTACAGAACCCTAGCACCTAGTACACAGCCAGCACACACCATGGTTACATTCAGTGAATGTTTGTTGAATTATTGGATGGATGGGGTAGGTGATTAACATGATATGATTATCAGGGTAACTGCTCTTGTGATACAAGGAGGTTAAATCCTGATCTAAGAGTACAACCCCTCCCAAAAGAAAAGGAAGGAAGGTTAACACATTAGTTAAGAGCATGGGTTTGGGAATAAAAATCTGGATTTGAATTCTGTCTCTGCTGCTTGCTGTGCCTCAGTATTTAACTACATACATGTGTGCTAAGTCCCATCAATTACATCCGACTCTTTGCGACCCCATGGACAATAGTCCGAAAGGCTCTTCTGTCCATGGGATTCTTCAGGTAAGAATACTGCAGTGGATTGCCATGCCCTCCTTCAGGGGATCTTCCCCACCCAGGCATCAAACCCACATGTTCTACATCTCCTGCATTGACAGGTGGGTTCTTTACCACAGCACCGCCTGGGAAGCCCATACTTAACCACGTGAATCTCAGTTTCCAAACGTGGAAACTAAGAGTAGGAATATCTGCCACATGGGTCACTGTGTAGGTTAAGCAAGATAATATACACTTGAAGGAAACTGTGCTATTTAGCTGCCACTAGAAATTCTATTAAGATGAGAATTGTGTTTGCTCAGAAACTCCCCTGACAAGGAGCTTAGGGTAGGAGATGGGACCATGAGAAGTGAAAGTTGCTCAGTTGTGTCCGACTCTTTGCAGCCCCATGGGATTCTCTAGGCCAGAATACTGGAGTGGGTAGCCTTTCCCTTCTCAAGGGGATCTTCCCGACCCAGGGATCGAACCCAGGTCTCCCGCATTGCGGGCGGATTCTTTACCAGCTGAGCCACAAGGGAAGTCCAAGAATACTGAGGTGGGTAGCCTTTCCCTTCTCCAGCGGATCTTTCCGCTCCCGGAAATCGAACTGGGGTCTCCCACATTGCAGGCGGATTCTTTACCAACTGAGCTATAGGAGAAGCCCAGGGACCGTGAGAGGTGTTGCTGAAATATCAGCAAGGAAAAGGAAAATTTTTTTCAAATGAAACTGTGTATTTTGGAATAACTTTAGATTTAGAGAAAAATTGTAAAGACAGTCCAGAGAATCCCTGTACACCCTTCACCCAGTTTCCCCCAGTGTTTACATCTTACACGAGGCATTTGTCAAAACTGAGAAATTAACACAGTACACTATTCACTAAACTTCGGATTTTACTCAGATTTCACCAGTTTTCCACTAATGGCCTTTTTCTGTTCCAGGATCCAGTCCAGGCTACCAGATTGCATTTGGAAATTACTTTTCATACATAGAGGAGAGGAAAATTATGGCAGTTTCACAGCAAGCCAGGATGGGTTGGGGAGGAGAAAGAGAGAGGGGAATGGGAGTGAGAGATGGAGAAGGAGAGAAGAAAGGGGGAGGGAGAGGAGAGAGAGCGCTTCTCCAATCTCACTGTGTGGGCCGCTTGCTCTGAGTCCCTCTGCATCCTACACTCTGACTGTGTGAATGCTGATATGAGAAGTCACAGCTGTGGAAATGGAGGAAGTGCCCTGAATTTCAGGTCTGGGATGATCTAGTGCAAAAGGAAGGACAGAGAAGTCTGAAAGCAGATTTGACCTTGGAAACACACATCTCCAGATGCAGAAATCTGCAGAAGGAGTTCAGATTTCTAGAGGCTGCAGAGTAGGCTGGGTGGGGAGAAACCAATTTTATCTATATCTCGAAGGACAGGAAGACCCCCTCCCTGTTGGCATCTGCCTGATATGGTAGTAACTCAAAATGCTCATTATTAGTATTATTAATCTAATGCTCACATCCCTTCATTTTTTTTTTTTTTAATTTTTGGCCACGCAGCATGTGGGATCTTAGTTCCCCAGGAATCAAACCCAATCCCCCTGTATTGGAAGTATAGAGTCTTTACCACTGGATTGACAGGGAAGTCCCTCAGATCCCTTCTTAAGGAGTGAACCTTAGCTATCAACTCAACCCCTCAAAGCAGACTCTATTAGGTAGGATCTCCACTCTTGATTCAGGCTCTTCCACTTAATATCACCTACTAAGACTTCACGAAGACCACAATGGATTCACCACCAAGAGAAGCCACTTCAAGTTTGAATCATGTCCAGGTTACTGATAATGACCATGAGGATAACTTGTGGGTCCCCAGGGCCCAGCAACAGTGGGAAGGATGAGCTAGTGATGTGGGCAGGGTAACCAAGAACCATGATAAAGACCACAAAACCTGAACTTTCACAGAAAGATCCTGAGTTCCCCTGCCTCCTCCCTCCTCCTAAAAGACATTTTTTTCCCACCCTTCCTACATCCCAAGGTCTTCCCTGATAGCTCAGTTGGTAAAGAATCTGCCTGCAATGCAGGAGACCCTGATTCGATTCCTGGGTTGGAAAGATCTGCTGGAGAGGGCTAGGCTACCCACTCCAGTATTCTTGGGCTTTCCTTGTGATTCAGATGGTAAAGAATTCGCCTGCAATGCAAGAGACCCTGGTCCAGTCCCTGGGTTGGGAAGATCCCCTGAAGAAGTGAAAGGCTACCCACTCCAGTATTCTGGCCTGGAGAATTCCATGGACTGTATAGTCCATGGGGTTGCAAAGAGTCGGACATGACTGAGAAACTTTCACTTTCCTACATCCCCACCCTTGCTCCAGGACCAGGCCCAGGAGTATCCTGAAGGGCTGACTAACTCTCTTCACCACAGTGATGCAAGTGAGGATTTAGGCAAAGGACGCTGCCAAAGAGGCCAATGTAAGAGACTGAATTCCAAGAGCAGGAGCTGAGGGCACCAGCTCTAAATCAATTATTCTTTTTTCTTTCACTGAATTGATCAGTATCCTGAGTATCATGTAAAAATATTAATAATCCTTTGCACTCTGAAGTGCTTTTACATCCATTATTCCAAGAAGTATGCAGGATGTGCCCATTTTACAGATGGAGAAGCCATGTCTCAAAAGGGTAAGGGGGGACTTCCCTGGTGGTTAAGACTCTGCACTTCCACTGAAGGGGGCATGGGTTTGAATCCTGGTCAGGGAACTATTAATAGATCCCATATGTGAAAACTAAGAGTTCACATGCCGAAACTAAAATGATCTTGCATGACTCGATGAAGATGGAAGATCTTAAGTGTCACGACTAAGACCCAGCACAGCCAAATAAATAAGAATTTTTAAAAAGACTGCATTTCCACTGCAGCCACTGTAGGGGGATGGGTTCAATCCCTGGCTGGGCAAGTTCTGCATGCCAAATGGCAAGGTTACAAAATTTTTTAAAAAGGTTAAGAGATTGCTCAAAGATCACCCAGTTTACCGAAGGATTCGAGACCTTCTAGAAGTTGGTCACTCTCTCTTGGACCCAGGTACCCCTGTGAGCTGCCATTCCCCGAAAAGAGTGACTCCTAGTCTCTCAGCAGAAAGCAGGAGAGCTCAGAATCAGAACATAGAAACGTTCACAAATGTCAACATTTTAGCTTTAACAAATTTATTTGAAAGCACATTTCTCCAAAACAATTTATTCCTAAACAGTTAAAGCAACGAAGGGGTGGGGAGAGACAGTTGTCAAAAAATGAATTGAACAGACGGGATAACAGACAGGTTAAGGGGAATAATTAGAGGCTTTTTTTCTTGTTATTCAACAGCTTCTTTTTCAGGCCTGTCAATCACTGTTTATCACACTTGAACCAAAACAATGATTTTTTTTTTTTCCTCTCTGAGGCCAAGAGGACCTACTGGGGAGATAGTCACTAACACTGAGGCAGAACCAGCATGACATATAGGCTGGAGTTGGGCAGCTTAAAAGTGTTCACAGCAACATGGAAACAAGGAGGCCTATGCCAGTGGGAATGGCCCATGCCAGTCGCCAATAATACACCTGGCAGAAGGGGAAGCAGACATTTTTCAAGCTCCTACTATGGGCTGGCATTCTTCATTAAAATTTCTCGGCAACCCCGACAGACAGACATTCTTATTCCCACTTCACAGATAAAAATGCTGAGGCTCAGTGATGTTAAAAAGCACACACACAAAATAAACTGCACAAAGCTAAATGCAAGAAAATGCAATACCAGTGAAACTGCATGTCCATTTTTGCAACTAAGATGAGTGTCAGAATCCCAATAGTAGGCTGTGGGTCAAGCAAGTCCCTGTCCTACTGGGACTCTGGGGACTAAGGCCGAGCAATCAACCTGGTTCCGGATAAGGGATGAGGCAGAGGAAGAGCAACTATTGAACTCAGGGGCTGGGGGCTGGGAAGGGGGCTCACTCTTAGCAAACTAGGTACCTAACTCAGGTGACAACACAACCACATCCAAATCCTGCCAAATGAAGCCCTGGACCTTTGGATGGAGCTTAGCCATTGACCCACCTTGGAAGAACTGAGCATAATAGAGGAAGAGCATAGAGTGTTAAGGGAGCACAGAGGGGAAGAATGTGATCCAAGATGAGCAGAGAAGACTCTCTAGAGGAAGGAATAACTGAGTTGAGTGGTAGCCATGTAAGTGAAAGTGGAGGAGAGGAAAAGAGAAGAGAATCCCCAGCAGGGAAGACAATAAGCAAAGACACATGTGCCAGTAACAGCATGAGGGAGGGAGAAAACTACAGTTGGATGTAACCTGAGTGATAAACTAGAAGAAAGAAATGATCACTCATAGGCAACAGCTTATCACTGTTAACTTTGACGGGATGCTTACCACATGCCTGGTATGTCTAAGATCTTTACATATATTATCCACTCATTTGTTCCACAGATATTTATTGAACATGACAAGCGTGGGCTATATAACATGCAGGGCTCAGTACAGAGTGAGAATGTGGGGGCCTTTGTTCAAAAGCAAGATTTTTACTTTCTTCTGTGGCTTCTCTCTCCACCATAATGGTATCTTTTTTACTTGCTGTTTAATGTTGCATTCTTGAAGCAAAGACGTACTACCAGCGCAAGCATAGATCATTGTAAGTGCCCCACACCCCATCCTGTCGTAATAGAGGCAGCGCGAGCACGCAGCCATTATAGCACTGCCGTTATCTCGAGGTTGGAGGTCCTGCTCTGCCAACAGTGAGCCTGGAAGTGGTCCTCTTGGCAGAGGGTGGGGTGAGAGGTAGATATCAGCCTTCTCCCTTGAGCCCTTCAAGCCCTCTGGTGTCAAGCCAGCCTGTGAACTTCAGGGGCGGGCTACAGGCTAAGGGCTGTATCCTGCAGAGGTCCAGACCTCTCACCACAGCTGCCCCTGGGCAGGCACAGGCCTTGAAGTAACAGTGAACCTCTCCCCCGTCCCCACCTCCAAGACATAATGGTAGCAGTAGCGGCAGTCTCCATGGTTTGCAGTCCATGGAGGCCTCAGTAACTGGAGTATATGGACACTGCCATGAAGGCAAAGCTTCAACCAGCTTCAGTCTCACTGTACAAGTTTCAAAAATTGATCCAACTTAGATCAACTGTGGCCAAGTGCTAAAGAATCCGCCTGCCAATACAGGAGACTCAGAAGACATGGGTTTGATCCCTGGGTAGGGAAGATCCCCTGGAGTAGGAAATGGCAGCCCACTCCAATATTCTTGCCTGGAAAATTCCATGGACAGAGAAGCCTGGCAGGCTATAGTCCACGGAGTCACAAAGAGTTGAATGCAACTGAGGACGCACATGAATTCAAACACTTAAAGTGCAATATTGCTAGACATTAGACAGAAGGTGGCCAGAGGTCAGGGTTAAGTTGCAAGGACATTACACATTGTTTCTTCTGAACCACCTCTGTGGTTGGGGCTAGTCTCAAAGAAGGGCAGTTGTTGTGAGCTGGGAATTCACCTGATTGATATTTGTTTACAACATGTATTCCTATAGATCCCCTACAAATGATTCTCTGCAGTTTAAAAACCTGAGGGCCAGCTATATCCTGGTTACCTGGCTCCCTCAGTGATGACGGCTGGGCAGGATCTGAGAATGGGCTCTGAGGATGTCACCAGCTGAGATCTGCCTCTCTAGCTGGGCCTGGGCACTGCTGGGAGGATCCAGACTGCCTGCTGGACGAACACCCTCAGGCAGGGTAACCAGCCCAAGTTGGGATCTCCCTTCCCTTAGCCAGAGCCTGGACCTCAGAGGGCAAAAGTTGAGCCTCCTCCTTGTCAGAACAGAGAACAACATCTGTCTTGGTGGAGATTTACAGGAATATGGTGAACTGACTGTGACCTGACTTCAAAAGATCTGACACCAGGAACACTGCAACAACTAACCCTGCCCCTCTCTCCCCTTTCCTATAAGAGGGCTTTGCTTTAAGCTTTCAGGGAGTTGGGGGGTTTTTTAAGGCATGAACTGCCCGTCTCCTTGCATGGTTCTGCAATAAACTTTCTCTGCTCCAAACTCTGACATTTTGATATGTTTGGTCTCGCTGTGTCAGGCACACAGACTTGCATTTGATCACACTGAGACTTGGGCCATGGGCACATACCTATTTGACTCTGACCTTCCCTGTATCCATGCCAAAATCTCCTCTGGGGCCCAAGGTGGCAGTAGTTGCTGGGTAGGGGAGGAGGAGCAGGTAGGTAAGAAATCATTCCAAAGACGTGGGGAGCAGCAGAGGTGGGATCACATGTGAATTGGGGTTCCAGACTCCAAGAGCAGGTCCCATAAGACCTGACTTATAAAAAACAAGAATAATTTCAGGACCGCAACCACAGAGCACTAAACTCCAGTTGCACAGGCTCTCCCTTCTGAGAGTGGGCCCTGTGAAACTGTACTGGTTTTAGCCTGTGAAGCCATCCTTGAAGTATTATTATATAGCAGTGTTAGTTGCTCAGTCGTGTCTGACTCTGCAACACCATGGATTGTAGCCCACCAGGTTCCTCTGTCCATGGGATTCTCCAGGCAAGAATATTAGAGTGGATTGCCATTCCCTTCTCCAGAGGATTTTCCCAAACCAGGGACTGAACTCAGGTCTCCTGCGTTGCAGGTAGATTCTTTACTGTCTGAGTGACATATATGTTAGTTCTATTCTTGACTCTAGGATATAGCAGTGGACAGAACAGAATAGATATAAGTTCCACTGTCCTGCAACTTACATTCAAGTGTGTGTTGCGGGGGGTAGAGGGAGGAAACCAGCAAAACAAATGAAGCAAATAGACGGTATGTTCAATGGTGATAAATACAATGGAGGAAGTGATGCAGGAAGAGGGCATAATGGTGCTGGAGAACATGTATTTTTTAAAAGGGAAGTCAGGAATAAGCTCACGAAGAAGGTAACTTTTGAGCAAAGATTTGAAGGAAGTAAGAGAATAAAGCAAGGGCATAGGAAAGAGAACATTCCAAGCAGACAAAAGAGCAAATACAGAGACCTTGAATCAAAAGTGTTCTTGGCTTGTTCAAGAAGGCCGGTGTGATTAGAATAGGACAAATGAGGGGAAGCTGGTAGATGAGGTGAGAGAAGAAACAAGGGATGCAGATCAAGTCGGGCCTCATAAGCAGCTAGAAAGACTTGGGCTTTGGCTTTGAGTATGATGGGAACCTTGGGAGCATTTTGAGGAGAGAAGTAATATGATCTAATGTATTTCATTTCTTTTTTTTTTTTGATCTAATGTATTTTAAAAGGCTCATTGTGGCTGCTTTGTGAAGAAGAGATGACTGAGTTGAGCCTCAAATTTTGAGTGGTAGCCATACAAGTAAAAGTGAAAGATAAGGACTAGAAAGACAGGGACTTCCACATAGTTAAGACTCCACACTTCCAATGTAGGGGATGTGGGTTCGATCTTTGGTCAGGGAATTAAGACCCCACATGCCTTGCAGACAAAAAATTAAATTAAAAATTAAAGAGGACTAGAAGGACAGCATGAACCAGGGACTACTGCAATAATCCAAGGGAAAGATGATGGTTATCTTGGGCCAGAGTGGTAGCAGTGAAAAATTATCTGATCCTGGATATATTTTGAAAGGAGGATCAACATTATTGTTGTTATTTAGTTGCTGAGTCCTGTCCAACTCATGCAACCCCATGCATGGTAGCAGGCCAGGCTCCTCTGTCCTCCACTATCTCCTGGAGTTTGCTCAGATTCATGTCCATTGAGTCAGTGATGCTATCTAATCATCTCATCCTCTGCCACCTCCTTCTTTTGCCTTCAATCTTTCCCAGCATCAGGGTCTTTTCCAATGAGTTAACTTTTTGCATCAAGTGACCAAAGTACTGGAGCTTCAGCAACAGTCCTTCCAATGAATATTCAGAGTTGATTTCCTTTAGGATTGATGAATTTTCTCACAAATTAGATAAAGGTAATTTGTGCAAATGAGCCAAAATGAGGACTCAAAATGTACTCCAAGAATTTTGACCAGAGCAATTGAAAGAATGTTGCCATTAATCGAGATGGGGAATAATATTGATGACGGGGATTTTAAGAAAAATTGGAAGTTCACTTTCAAATAGATTAAGTTAAAGAAGCCTATTAGGCTTCTAAGTAGAGATAACAAGTAGACAGTTGTATATAAGCCTGGAGTTTGAGGACAGTATATGGACTGGAGATATAAATGCAGGAATAGTTAGCATATAAATGAGAAGACTCTTGAGAGTCCCTTGGACTGCAAGGAGATCCAACCAGTCCATTCTGAAGGAGATCAGTCCTGGGTGTTCTTTGGAAGGAATGATGCTAAAGCTGAAACTCCAGTACTTTGGCCACCTCATGCGAAGAGTTGACTCATTGGAAAAGACTCTGATGCTGGGAGGGATTGGGGCAGGAGGAGAAGGGGACGACAGAGGATGAGATGGCTGATTGGCATCACTGACTCGATGGACGTGAGTCTGAGTGAACTCCGGGAGTTGGTGATGGACAGGGAGGCCTGGAGTGCTGCGATTCATGGGGTCGCAAAGAGTCAGACACGACTGAGCGACTGAACTGAACTGAACTGAACTGATATCTTAACATAATGAAACTAGATGAGATCTCCAAGGGAGTTGAGTGTATGTAGAGAGATGAGATTTAAAGACAGCTCTGAGGTACAACAACATAAAAGTTTAGGAGGAATTACCAACAAAGGAGACTGAGAAAGGATGGCCAATGAGATGAGAAGAAAACTGGGAGAGTGTGGTGTCCTCAAAGCCAGGGGAAGAAAGCGTTTCAAGAAGGAGAGGCTGATCCTCAGTGTTAGAGGCTGCTGACAGACCAATAGGAGGAATAAGAACTGACTATCGACATAGAATTGGATTTATCGACATAGAGTTCAGTAGTAACTTCAGTAAGAGTAGATTCAGTGGTGCAGTTGGGGGTGAAATCACGATTAGAGAAGGTTCAGAAAGAAAATGAACCAACTCAGTATTTTGAAAATTAATAAATAAAAGGGGGAAATCTATTATTTATCCTCTTTTTTCTCAGGGTAACCAAATAGTTGTTGAAGAGGAGTTTTATTTTATAGAAATATTCAGCTAGCCAGTAAGGAAGGAATGGTAGAATATTATCATTTTGCAGCCCCTGATGAATGAATGGATCTCGACAATGCTCACCATTAGCTTTACAAAAAGATGTTTTCCTGAATAAAAAGGAACCTGAATCTGATTAAGCCTCTAGATCTAACATCAATTTGTAAAAACTACAGGGAGAGAGGAACCCACTTGGCAACAGCACAGGGAAGCAATCAGGAAACTCTAGGCTATGGGAAAATCTACAGGAAAAATGGTTCATTTCATCAACAACAACAACAAAATCACAAAAATGGGAGGGGGGAAGAGGGGGGAAACTTATAGATTGAAAGAGAGTTAAAGGTAAAATTTTAAAAATTACAGTGACTGACCCTTATTTAGATCTTAATTCAAACAAACTGGAGGGAAAGCATGACATTGGAAATACTTGAAATTTTTAACATTGGTTGGATATCTGATTATATTAAAAATGACTTTTGGGACTTTCCTGGCAGTCCAGTGGTTAAGACTGTACTTCTAATGCAGGGGATGTGAGTTTGATCCCTGGTTGGAGAACTAAGATCCCATATGTTGCACAGCACAGTCAAAAACTGAGGGAAAAAAAAGACTGTTAACTTCATTAGATTTGACATAATATTGAAGTCTGGGTAAGGCGTTTCTGTTTCTTAGAGGCATGTGTTGAAATATTTACAAACAAAATATATGCCTGGATTTGCCGCAAAATAACCCATGAAAAGAGATGGAAAAGAAAATAACACTTGACCAAAAATTAATAATTATTGAAAATTAGGTGATAGGTACATGGGAATATATTAAATAATTTTCTTTCCTGTGTATGTCTGAAATTTTTTACTACAAAAAGTTTTTTAAAAACAGAAAAGATAAAGAAAAGAAACTAGTTACAGTGAGTACAGATACTTCTTTCAAGGAGTTTTGCCATAAAGGGAACGAGAAAAATAAGGCAATGGCCAATACTATTTTATTTGATCCTCAATAAAGATTTTTTTTTAAAGTCGATGGCATGATTACCAACCCTACTTTGCAGATACAGAAACTAGGGTATAAGAAACTAAGAAGGGTAAGTAATTGTGTAGGGATACACAATAAATGTCAGAACTAGAATTCAAACCCAAGTAGTTAGGATCCACAGCTGTCTTAACCACTATGGTCACTACACTAAATGCAGGGGGAAGAACAGTCAGATTCATTTTACTTCGGGCTACTTTCACAGATTAGTGGAGGACAAAATCGGAGGCAAGGAAACAAGTTCAGAGGCTGCTACAAAAGCCTAGGCAGGAGATTCTGATGACCGGAACTAGAACAGTGGCAATAGAAATAGGAGAAATGGAAGAGTAGCAAAGAGCAGCTACTGTTTTGCTAGACATGGAGAAACAACAAAAACAACTGGTAGATTTTGGTGAGGTCTGTAGATTTTTGCGAGAAAGGCATAAACATGGATCATAGATTTGCAGCTTTGTTACCTAAAATAGGTGGGACAGAGAAAGACAAGAGGGAAAGTAGGATAAGGTGAAACATTAGTTCATTTGGGATATATTAAATGCTCCAGTTCTCTTCACAGGGGGAAAGATATCAGAATTGAGACCATCTCCATTTTTTGGCAGAGTTGTTCTTACCAATGCTGCTGCTGCTGCTAAGTTGCTTTAGTCGTGTCCAACTCTGTGCGACCCCATAGACGGCAGCCCACCAGGTTCCCCCATCACTGGGATTCTCCAGGCAATAACACTGGAGTGGGTTGCCATTTCCTTCTCCAATGCATGAAAGTGAAAAGTGAAAGTGAAGTTGCTCAGTCTTGTCTGACTCTTAGCGACCCCATGGACTGCAGCCTACCAGGGTCCTCCGTCCATGGGATTTTCCAGGCAAGAGTACTGAAGAGGGGTGCCATGGCCTTCTCCGATTCTTACCAATAAACCTCTCATTAGTAACTACAAGTGATGGGTTTCTGGTTGAGGAAGAAAACAAGCATTACTTTCACCAAATGTTCCTATCATTCAGAAGAGGCAATGGAGTTAATATTTTGCCTTCAGGTTCTGGCTTGAATATCTGACACCTGAGTTTGATTGGCACTTGTGGTAAAGAAACCACCTGCCAACACAGGAGACATAAGAGACTCGGGTTCGATCCCTGGGTCAGGATGATCCCTTTTAGGAGAGCGTGTCAGCCCACTCCACTATTCTTGCCTGGAGAATACCATAGACAGAGGGCCTGGAAGGCTACAGTCCATAGGGTCGCAAAGAGTTGGACAGAACTGAAGCGACTTAGTACATCCATCCAAATAGGCATAATTCCACCCAGGTTCTTAACTTCAGCCCTAGGTAAATTTCATGTGGCCAAAGCATACATGTTTTAAAGTTAGACAATTTCATATACAGAGGCTGCATTTCAAAGAAAGGGACACACCACCTGATACCTATGTGACACTGGGTAAATTTATCCGGCCTTTCTGAGTCTTAGTTTTCCCAATTGAAAATGAGAGTAATGATATTTGTCTCTTAAAATTAAGATGAGTCATTGGAAGTAAAGAACCTAGTAAAGGCATTTGGGTGCTCAATAAATGTCACTTTCATTACCACTCCCCTTTGTGAGGTTCTGAGGTTGTGATATCCCCATGCCCTTGGTGGTATTTATGTGTCATTATCTATGTCTAGGAAGAGCAATGGCATCAGGCCTTGACAGTCTTATCTGACGCAAGTGCATCCCATCCTGATTTAGGAATACCTCTACCCCCATTTGGAGTGCATAAATTCACTAGGTAAGGCTCTTCTAGGATTGCAAGATTGACTCACTCTGCTTCTGTCTGTTGTTTCACAATGGGTTGGTTCCCTGCTGGGGGTATCAGCACCAAGTGCGTGGACAGCTCCTTCCCTGCCTTCCTTACTCTTAATTCTGGAACCTCCCTCTGCCCATGGTTCTGATCAAGGTTTCCTTGCCTTTCTTGCTCTTCTTACCACAGCTTTAACCGCTTGAGTCAGAGTCCATAGGTTTGGCATTTAGCAAATCTTCAAATTTTTAGGAAATGTTGCCCTGTTATCTACGGACACTGATTCTGATATATAAGCTTATGCTTTGAAAAGAGTGATGTTTTGAAAAGAGTGTAACTTTAAAGTTTTTTAATAGTGATCCCCTACTGGATTGCCCAAGGTAAGAGAAACCCAAGTAAGATGGTAGGTGTTGCAAGAGGGCATCAGAGGGCAGACACACTGAAACCATACTCACAGAAAACTAGTCAATCTAACCACACTAGGACCACAGCCTTGTCTAACTCAATGAAACTAAGCCATGCCCGTGGGGCAACCCAAGACGGGCGGGTCATGGTGGAAAGATCTGACAGAATGTGGTCCACTGGGGAAGAGAATGGCAAACCACTTCAGTATTCTTGCCTTGAGAACCCCATGAACAGTATGAAAAGGCAAAATGATAGGATACTGAAAGAGGAACTCCCCAGGTCAGTAGGTGCCCAATATGCTACTAGAGATCAGTGGAGAAATAACTCCAGAAAGAATGAAGGGATGGAGCTAAAGCAAAAAGAATACCCAGCTGTGGATGTGACTGGTGATAGAAGCAAGGTCCGATGCTGTAAAGAGCAATATTGCATAGGACCTGGAATGTCAGGTCCATGAATCAAGGCAAATTGGAAGTGGTCAAACGAGAGATGGCAGGAGTGAATGTCGACACTCTAGGAATCAGCGAACTAAAATGGACTGGAATAGGTGAATTTAACTCAGATGACCATTATATCTACTACTGCGGGCAGGAATCCCTCAGAAGAAATGGAGTAGCCATCATGGTCAACAAGAGTCCGAAATGCAGTACTTGGATGCAATCTCAAAAACGACAGAATGATCTCTGTTCGTTTCCAAGGCAAACCATTCAATATCACAGTAATCCAAGTCTATGCCCCAACCAGTAACACTGAAGAAACTGAAGTTGAATGGTTCTATGAAGACCTACAAGACCTTTTAGAACTAACACCCAAAAAAGATGTCCTTTTCATTATAGGGGACTGGAATGCAAAAGTAGGAAGTCAAGAAACACCTGGAGTAACAGGCAAATTTGGCCTTGGAATACGGAATGAAGCAGGGCAAAGACTAATAGAGTTTTGCCAAGAAAATGCACTGGTCATAACAAACACCCTCTTCCAACAACGCAAGAGAAGACTCTATACGTGGACATCACCAGATGGTCAACACTGAAATCAGATTGATTATATTCTTTGCAGCCAAAGATGGAGAAGCTCTATACAGTCGACAAAAACAAGACCAGGAGCAGACCGTGGCTCAGATCATGAACTCCTTGTTACCAAATTCAGACTTAAATTGAAGAAAGTAGGGAAAACCACTAGACCATTCAGGTATGACCTATCAAATCCCTTATGATTATACAGTGGAAGTGAGAAATAGATTTAAGGGCCTAGATCTGATAGAGTGTCTGATGAACTATGGATGGAGGTTCGTGACATTGTACAGGAGACAGGGATCAAGACCATTCCTATGGAAAAGAAATGCAAAAAAGCAAAATGGCTGTCTGGGGAGGCCTTACAAATAGCTGTGAAAAGAAGAGAAGTGAAAAGCAAAGGAGAAAAGGAAAGATATAAGCATCTGAATGCAGAGTTCCAAAGAATAGCAAGAAGAGATAAGAAAGCCTTCCTCAGCGATCAATGCAAAGAAATAGAGGAAAACAACAGAATGGGAAAGACTAGAGATCTCTTCAAGAAAATTAGAGATACCAAGGGAACATTTCATGCAAAGATGGGCTCGATAAAGGACAGAAATGGTATGGACCTAACAAAAGCAGAAGATATTAAGAAGAGGTGGCAGGAAAACACAGAAGAACTGCACAAAAAAGATCTTCATGCCCAGATAATCACGATGATGTGATCACTGACCTAGAGCCAGACATCCTGGAATGTGAAGTCAAGTGGGACTTAGAAAGCATCACTATGAACAAAGCTAGTGGAGGTGATGGAATTCCAGTTGAGCTATTTCAAATCCTGAAAGATGATGCTGTGAAAGTGCTGCACTCAATATGCCAGCAAATTTGGAAAACTCAGCAGTGGCCACAGGACTGGAAAAGGTCAGTTTTTATTCCAATCCCAAAGAAAGGCAATGCCAAAGAATGCTCAAACTACCACACAATTGCACTCATCTCACATGCTAGTAAAGTAATGCTCAAAATTCTCCAAGCCAGGCTTCAGCAATATGTGAACTGTGAACTTCTTGATGTTCAAGCTGATTTTAGAAGAGGCAGAGGAACCAGAGATCAAATTGCCAACATCCGCTGGATCATGGAAAAAGCAAGAGAGTTCCAGAAAAACATCTATTTCTGCTTTATTGACTATGCCAAAGCCTTTGACTGGGTGGATCACAGTAAACTGTGGAAAATTCTGAAAGAGATGGGAATACCAGACCACCTGATCTGCCTCTTGAGAAATTTGTATGCAGGTCAGGAAGCAACAGTTAGAACTGGACATGGAACAACAGACTGGTCCAAATAGGAAAAGGAGTACATCAAGGCTGTATATTTTCACCCTGCTTATTTAATTTATATGCAGAGTACATCATGAGAAACGCTGGGCTGGAAGAAGCACAAGCTGGAATCAAGATTGCCGGGAGAAATATCAATAACCTCAGATATGCAGATGACACCACCCTTATGGCAGAAAGTGAAGAGGAACTAAAAAGCCTCTTGATGAAAGTGAAAGAGGAGAGTGAAAAAGTTGGCTTAAAGCTCAACATTCAGAAAACGAAGATCCTGGCATCTGGTCCCATCACTTCATGGCAAATAGATGGGGAAACAGTGGAAACAGTGTCAGACTTTATTTTGGGGGGCTCCAAAATCACTGCAGATGGTGACTGCAGCCATGAAATTAAAAGACGCTTACTCCTTGGAAGGAAAGTTATGACCAACCTAGATAGCATATTCAAAAGCGGAGACATTACTTTGCCAACAAAGGTCCATCTAATCAAGGCTATGGTTTTTCCTGTGGTCATGTATGGATGTGAGAGTTGGACTGTGAAGAAGGCTGAGCGCCGAAGAATTGATGCTTTTGAACTGTGGTGTTGGAGAAGACTCTTGAGAGTCCCTTGGACTGCAAGGAGATCCAACCAGTCCATTCTGAAGGAGATCAGCCCTGGGATTTCTTTGGAAGGAATGATGCTAAAGCTGAAACTCCAGTACTTTGGCCACCTCATGAGAAGAGTTGACTCATTGGAAAAGACTCTGATGCTGGGAGGGATTGTGGCAGGAGGAGAAGGGGATGACAGAGGATGAGATGGCTGGATGGCATCAGTGACTCGATGGACTTGAGTCTGAGTGAACTCCGGGAGTTGGTGATGGACAGGGAGGCCTGGCGTGCTGTGGTTCATGGGGTCGCAAAGAGCCAGACACGACTGAGCGGCTGAACTGAACTGAACTGAACTGATTGTTTGATTCTCTCTGGCTTTGTTTTTCATATCTTGGGAAAATGCTTGTGTAGCTGCCTTCAGTTCAGTTCATTTCAGTTGCTCAGTCATGTCCAACTCTTTGCGACCCCATGAACTGCAGCACGCCAGGCTTCCTAAGTCCATCACCAACTCCTGGAGTCCACCCAAACCCATGTAGCTGCCTTAGCTTTTCACAAATTACTAAGGAGTTAAGGGTGCATTCATTGGGTCTCGATCTTCTGGACTCATACTGAGATTATATAGCTTAAGAGTATAAGCTTAAGAGAGCATATAGCTTCTTTATCTTTTTCCCTAGAGAGAGGCATGGACTACAGAAGTAAGAGAAGAGTAACTGTTGCTATAGGAGATAGTTTTTGTTTTGTTTTAAGAAAACTGAACCGAACCGTATGTATGTTAACAACTAGAGTAGATTCCTAAACATTGAATATTAAGTCAAAACATTAAAACCTGAATGTTATCTTCAGGCCTCCTTTAATTGGGGTCTTAAATCTCTTTACCTGAGTCCTGGACTGACATCAGCACTCTCGTATTGGGGTGCCTGGAGAAAGAGTCCTCCCAATTAGGACTCTCTAAGAGTAATCAGCTGATCCCACTTCTGGAAAGTGCATCCATGTTTACTGTATAACTACTGTAACTGCTGCTGTTGCTGCTAAGTCACTTCAGTCGTGTCCGACTCTGTGCGACCCCATAGACGGCAGCCCACCAGGCTCCCCCATCCCTGGGATTCTCCAGGCAAGAACACTGGAGTGGGTTGCCATTTCCTTCTCCAATGCATGAAAGGGAAAAGTGAAAGTGAAGTCGCTCAGTCGTGTCCAACTCTTCGCAACCCCTATCTTTGCAGCCTATCAGGCTCCTCCGTCCATGGGATTTTCCAGGCAAGAGTACTGGAGTGGGGTGCCATTGCCTTCTCCAACTACTGTAACTACTCAGTCAGATATTTTACACATGTCATCTCATCAAGTCCTCTCAGCATCCCTGGGAGGTAGCATTCATATCCCCTTTACAGATACAGTCAGTCAGTCAGTTCAGTAGCTCAGTCGTGTCCAACTCTTTGTGACCCCATGAACCCCAGCATGCCAGGCCTCCCTATTCAAATTTTTAGGACTCCAACTCCCAGAGTCCACCCAAACCCATGTCCATTGAGTTGGTGATGCCATCCAACCATCTCATCCTCTGTTGTCCCCTTCTCCTCCTGCCCTCAATCTTTCCCAGCATCAGGGTCTTTTCCAGTGAGTCAGCTCTTCACATCAGGTGGCCAAAGTATTGGAGTTTCAGCTTCAACATCAGTCCTTCCAATGAACACCCAGGACTGATCTCCATTAGGATGGACTGGTTGGATCTCCTTGCAGTCCAAGGGACTCTCAAGAGTCTTCTCCAACACCACAGTTCAAAAGCATCAATTCTTCTGCGCTCAGCTTTCTTTATAGTCCAACTCTCACATCCATACATGACCACTGGAAAAACTATAGCCTTGACAGATACAAATGGAAGCTAAAACTTGAGAAGAGATCTTAGCAAATTTTAACAGTCATCTATCTGTGGCCTCAGGTACTCCAGTAAGGCAAATGGCTCTGATGGTATAATAGGGGCTGACTGTGGGACACAGGGTTGCTAGTTTCAGGATAAAAGTTCAGAGGTAGTCTTCACATTTGTGAGCCAGCACAAAGTTTGTCCTAAAAAGCACAAGCTGATGTTAAAACGGCTGCATCAGAATCATTGGTGGGCATGTTAAGAATGCAAATACATAGACCTGGTTCCCAAAGATTCTAATTCAGTAGGTATGGGACACAGCCAAGGAATCTAAATTTTTAAAGATTTCTAGGGGATTCTCGTGCACTGACAGATCTGGGAACCACTGCTCTTGGCAACCTTTATAAGGCTCAGGCTTCCCTCTTCTGCTTATAGTTATAAAATAATCCTCAGGAATTCAGAGCCAAGGCACAATTCTGAAGGAGGAACTACAGTCCCCATGGAAATGATCACACACAGCACTTGGAAATTGGTTAGGGCTAGTGGTTCTCAATCAGAAAACGTGTGTCAATAACAGGAACACTTTCTCAACACCAACACACTTGCTTCAGTTGAGAACTACTGCATATTTGATGAGCCTAGAAATAAACTTGTTGGAGGTAAGAGATAACTGTTTCCTCAGGGATTAACGTAACCTCCTCAGGACTAGTGCAGAGCAGCCACTACATTCTCCACCATCTGGTGTATCTTCTACGAGGGTTTCTAATTTATCTCCAGGGAACTTCCCATGTGTTCCCCCATTACAACTTGAAGGGATTTGCACTTACGTGGAGGCTGGTATGAAAGGCAAAAAGGTATGATACCAGAAGATGAGTTGGGGGGCCCCCAGGTGGGGGGCCAATTTATCCCTCCCTCTACTCAAAGGAGCTTATTGATATGCTGATAGACAAAATTCCACTGCTAAAAACCACTCATAAATTACTATTGTCTATTCAAAAAAATCAAGTGGGCAACTCAACGCTGTTAGGATGCCAGCAGTTACACTGGCTTCTTGTCTTCCTGCATATCCTCCAAATCTCCCATGGAAAAGAATCATCTCCACTCCAATCAGTACCACCCTCTGCAATTGGAACAACCCAAAGTGGGCTTTGCATTGAACAACAGACTGGTTCCAAATAGGTAAAGGAGTATGTCAAGGCTGTATATTGTCACCCTGCTTATTTAACTTCTATGCAGAGTACATCATGAGAAACGCTGGGCTGGAAGAAGCACAGGCTGGAATCAAGACTGCCGGGAGAAATATCAATAACCTCAGATATGCAAATGACACCATCCTTCTGGCAGAAAGTGAAGAGGAACTAAAAAGCCTCTTGATGAAAGTGAAAGTGGAGAGTGAAAAAGTTGGCTTAAAGCTCAACATTCAGAAAACGAAGATCATGGCATCCGGTCCCATCACTTCATGGCAAATAGATGGGGAAACAGTGGAAACAGTGTCAGACTTTATTTTTTTGGGCTCCAAAATCACTGCAGATGGTGACTGCAGCCATGAAATTAAAAGATGCTTACTCCTTGGAAGGAAAGTTATGACCAACCTAGATAGCATATTCAAAAGCAGAGACATTACTTTGCCAACAAAAGTCCATCTAGTCAAGGCTATGGTTTTTCCTGTGGTCATGTATGGATGTGAGAGTTGGACTGTGAGGAAGGCTGAGCGCTGAAGAATTGATGCTTTTGAACTGTGGTGTTGGAGAAGACTCTTGAGAGTCCCTTGGACTGCAAGGAGATCCAACCAGTCCATTCTGAAGGAGATCAGCCCTGGGATTTCTTGGGAAGGAATGATGCTAAAGCTGAAACTCCAGTACTTTGGCCACCTCATGCGAAGAGTTGACTCATTGGAAAAGACTCTGATGCTGGGAGGGATTGGGAGCAGGAGAAGAAGGGGATGACAGAAGATGAGATGGCTGGATGGCATCACTGACTCGATGGATGTGAGTCTGAGTGAACTCCGGGAGTTGGTGATGGACAGGGAGGCCTGGCGTGCTGCGATTCATGGGGTCGCAAAGAGTCGGACACGACTGAGCGACTGAACTGAACTGAACTATCCCACTAATCTCAATTCCAAGTGAGTTGGGGGTATTTGACCACTTGTAAAGGAGATTCAACCTGTCTTTTTATTCTCTATACCACAAGTGTGATTGTGCTCTCATTCTCCTTCCTTCACTTTCTAAAACAGTTTAGTCAGTCTTTCCTGCTGCAAAGAAATAATTATAGGGGGTTGGGAGGAAATCAGTCATCAGGGGACAGATATTCTTCTTGCCTTGCAGCTCTCACTTCCTCCAGTCCTCATCTTTACCACTTTCTGGTGGGTGAGAACTCTGCTGGGTAAATGCCTTTCCTGAGAAAGAAAGCCTCAACTAGGTGGGTGGTTCTGAAACAAAAATAGTGGCAAAGACCTGGCTGATGGAGAAGTATCCAAGGAAGTTTTGTGGGATGGCCCTGTATTTTCAAAAGCAGCTGGGCTCCAGATTCGTGGATTAAAGCCTCAGTTCCTTTTTTAAAAAAAAATATTAATTTGGCTGCATTGGGTCTTTGTTGCAGCACACACGATTTTTGTTGTGGCACATGGACTCTCTAGTTGTGGAGCATGCTTTGCAGCATGTGGAATCCCAGTTTTCCGACAAGGGATTAACACTGCGTCCCCTACATTGCAAGGTGGATTCTTAACCACTGGACCACTAGGTTCCCAAAAGGCATAGTTCCTTTGACACAAGAGTCTGTGTGTTTCAAGTTTCCAGCCACAGTCAGTGGCTCACTTGAGGTGTATGAAAGTTCTCCCAAGTATTTTGGAGGAGGATGAAGATTTTCAGACTATCCTCTGCAGTTTATCCAAAATGCTCATACTTGTCCTCTCCAGCCATTCCAACCCTCTAGTTTATCAGAGTTGGCAGTGGAGTAAGGAGTCAACCATGCACAGTTCAGAAAAATTCCCTAGGTGATTTTTATTCTTGACTCTTTCCTCTCCCATGGTACCCTCACCTCTAGCCCTAATTGAGAACCATTGAACTGAGAATTACCCAGCCCCTTGGGTTACTTTGGAAGTATTGTGGCTACATGAAGTCTATAAATGAGATGCCCATTAACACACACACACACACGCACCCAACTTGGACCTTAAATAAGACAATGATGGGATTAGACATATGCATAGTTACCTGAAGGAGAAGGGTGACTCCACTGAGTAGTTGAAGGTATTAACAGTCCTATGTGAATGAAGTGAAGGTCGCTCGGTCGTGTCCAACTCTTTGCTACCCCATGGTCTATGCAGTCCATGGAATTCTCTAGGCCAGAATACTAGAGCGGTTAGCCTTTCCCTTCTCCAGGGAATCTTCCCAACCCAAGGAGCGAACCCAGGTCTCCCGCATTTCAGGCGGATTCTTTACCAGCTGAGCCACAAGGGAAGCCCAGTCCTAAAGAATGTGTCAAATTGAATGGGGAGGTTGTGCAGAGTAAAGAGAAATTGTCCATCAAGAAAACATAGATGAAAGAAAGTTGCTGAAGCCAGGATTGGTAGTGCCCATCGCCAAGGGAGCCTCAACAATCAGACCTGGTCCATCGTGGGCTATTGATAAAACCATCTCTGTCATGAGAAGGAAGAATCAGGCCACTTATCTATTAGGGCTTGCCCAGTGACTCAGTGGGCAAAGAATCTGCCTGCAAAGCAGGGGCTGCAGGAGATGCAGTTTCGATCCCTGGGTCAGGAAAATCCCCTGGAGGAGGAAATGGTAACCCACTCCGGTATTCTTGCTGGAAAAATCCCATGGACCGAGGAGCCTGGCAGCTACAGTCCTTGGGGTCGCAAAGAGTCGGACACAACTGAGCACACACAACAGCAACCGTCTGTTATCCCCAGAGCTAATTCTTTGCTCTTTCAAGTGATTGTCTGACCTCCTGTGTTATAGGTTGAGAAAGTTCTAGTCTGTATTTCTAGTACGGCTTTTGATTAAACACAACATGACATTCCATGAAGCCTGATTGTAAGGCCCTGCCTGATGTGTCTCAAACTGACTTTTCAACCAACAGTGACGTAATAGTCCTTTTAAAAGGACTATTCTTCTCTAAAAAATGTGAAATTCATATAGCATAAAATGAACCATTGTGAACTGAACAATCAAGTGGCACGTAGCACACTCATAATGTTATACAACGACCATCTCTACCTTCTAAAACATTTTATTGCCCCCCAGAAAGTAACCCTGTACCATTAAGCAATTGTTCCCCACTCTCCCTTCCCCCCACCCCTGGCAACTCCCAACACTCATTCTGTGTCTATGTGTTTACCTATTCTGAAAATTGCATACAAACAGAATTATACAATATATGAACTTTTGGGTCTGGCTTCTATCGTTTAGCGTGTTTTCAAAGTTTATTTACATTGTAACATGGATTGGTACTTCATCTCTTTCTATGGCTGAATGCTATTACCTTGCATATACACATCACAGTTGGTTTATCCATTCACCCACTGGTGGACATTTGGGTTCTTTTCCACTTTTTGGTCATTGTGAATAGCACTGCTATGAACATATATGTTATATGAAAACACACATGTTAAGGAAAAACAAAGAATTCAATTTGGATAAGTTGAGTTTGAGTTGTCTATTAGATTGAGTAATAGTTATCACGTTTTGTCATTACCTATTTACTTCTTTATGTCTTTGTTAACTGCTATATCAGTTAACAATGAACAGTAGACAATAAACTTGACAACACCAAGAACCAGATCTTTCTTATTCAGTGTTGTATCCCCAACATTTCACATGAAACTTGGCACTTAGTAGATGACCATTGAGTATATTTTAATAAATAAGTCAAAATGCAGTCAGGTCCAGCTCATCTTTTCTATGTACTCGGTTTGTAGCACTACTTTCAGATGCACCTTTTTATTATACTTTACTTACCACTGTATTTCCAGCACTTTCTCTATTCCTGTAAGAAGTGGCATTCTTGTATTCAGAGTTTAATAAACCTTGACACGCCTCTCACCCCATCTCCTTACTCTCTCTTTACCTTTCCATTCATGCAGTCTCTGGCACAAATGGCATACTTAATAAATGCTGAGGGGAAAAAAAAGACCTGGTACTTCCCAATAGGGCTTCTCTAGTGGCTCAGTGGTAAAGAATCTTCCTGCCAATGCAGGAAACATGGACTTGATCCCTGGGTCGGGAAGATTCCCTGGAGAAGGAAATGGTAACCCACTCACTCCAGTATTCTTGCCTGGGAAAATCCCAAGGACAGAGGAGCCTGGCGGGCTATAGTTCATGGTGTGGCAAAAGAATTGGACATGACTTAGCAACTAAGCAACAACAACTTCTCAATAACGGTAGTAATATTTATTGAGTGCAAACTATGTGCCAAGTACTGTATAAAATGGTTTTACGTCTCCTCACCTAATGCTTACAACACATGTATCAGCAAAAAGCCTGAAGCATATTTTTTTTTCCAGTGTTAGAATCACATGCTTTGGAATGGGAGCTTGTCTATATAGCCAGAAAGAACAGTTGAGATGGGTATATTAATTTATTTAAGTGAATGTATATCAATATCATGTTTTTTTAAAGTGCTGACTTGTGTCAGCATAATGAAGCGGTGGAGAACCTTGCAATTGGGCAAATGAGTATATTAAGTTAAAAAATTCAGCAGGCAATAAACATTTATAGCCCCACTATAAAGATATTGGGGTAGGGAGAAACACAAGATAAAAGATATGAGCTTAGCTGGGGAGACTTTGATCTAGAACAGGGACATGTCATCAGTAAGCCCTGGAAATCTGTCCATCAGTAGGCTCTCACCCCCTCTATGGATCTCAAGGAGATCACATGAGATCCTCTGCAACTGAGTAGTTTGTAAAGGCACCCTCCAAAAAATTTCAATAGCCAGCCCACAAAAATCTTATAGTGGAGGCTCTAAAACTGAACGCTGTTCTGAAGTCAGGTACCTTGCTAAGGAAGGCAGGAAGCTATGTCGAAACACAATCCCCTTCCACCTCGAGTGTGGGCTGTGCTTGGTGATTTGCTCTCAAAGAATATGGTATGACAGAAGAGGGGTGGGGAGTAACTTTACCATGGAGAAGTCAGGCAAACATACCTCAGCCAGGTGTCCAAGTAAAAATCAACAGTAATATGTCATCTTGATAGCATTTGCCCTTGATATGATGTGATGAAAATGACACTTCACCTCTAAGGCTTTCTTACCAAAAATCCATAGCCCCAGTCTAACTCTGAGAAAAACATCAGACACAAATTGAGGGATGTTCTACAAAATACTTGCCAGAACTCCTCAAAACCTTCAAGATTATCAAGAAAAGAAAAGTCTGAGAAACTGTTACAGACCAGAATAGTTTAAGGAGATATGACACCTAAATATTAGCGGTAATTCTGTAGTTCAAGAGTTCACACTTCTTCAGTGTACTGGTAAAAGTAAAAGCTATAGGGTTAGCGGGCCCTAGGTTTGAATACCAGCTTTCCTCACTTATTAACTATGAGAACTTGGATCAACTTCAACCCTTTGAGACTCGGTTTACTTCCCTGAAAACAGAAATAAAGTCAATACTTCCAACATCATAGAACTGTCATCATGCTTGAATTAGTTAATGCTTGTGACATTCTTAGTATCAGGTCTGGCACATGTGTGCGTGTGTGCTAAGTCACTTCGGTTGTGTCCAGCTCTTTGTGATCCCATGGACTGCAGCCTGCCATGCTCCTCTGTCCATGGGATTCTCCAGCAAGAATAGCGGAGTGGAAATCCCCACTTTCCTACTCCAGGGGATCTTCCCAACCCGGGGATTGAACCTGCACCGCTTAGGTCCTTTGCACTGGAAGATTCTTCACCACTAGTGCCACCTGGGAAGCCCACTGAGGTCTGCACATAGTAAACAATAACACAAGCTACTATGAATTCATCTTTATTTACTTTAGTGAAGAGTATGATGCAGAGATTTACGCTTCATTTTTACTCCTGGTCTTTAACCACTTTGTTCCAGCACTTTCTGAATGATCTATCATTTTCTAGTTGATTGCAAATCACTATCTTCACAAAATAATACATCCATATTTTTGTTAGAGGCTTTCTATTTTGTTGCACTAATTGGCCTACTTATTCTTGTGCAATTAGCACACTACTTTGCAGTATGGTATAGGTTTGTAACATGTTTTATAATTGCAAGTATAAATACTCTCATTGTATTATTCTTTATCTATATATATATTTAGATATATATTCTTTATTTAGATATATATTCTTTATTTTTATATATATATAAAGAAAAATATATATATTTTTTATTTTCTTGGCAACACTGCATGGCATATGGGATCTTTTTCTTTAATGGCTTGTGGGATCTTAGTTCCTTGACCAGGGATTCAGCCTGCACCCCTTGCACTGGAAGCATGGTGTCTCAACCACTGGACAGCTAAGGAAGTCCCTATTCTTTATATTTCTACAGTTGTTCTTATTCAGAATTTATTGAGAAACTTCCATGTGGAGAGCTGTCATAAGTTTAGAGAAAGGGGTACTGGAAGCAGAGGATGTAGTCCCCACACCAAGGTGTAGGTGTGTGTGTGTGTGTGTGTGTGTGAGAGAGAGAGAGAGACAAAGAAACTGATTCTTCCATTAGCCATTAAACATCTTTCATGAATCTTATTTTCATGCCAGGCTCGGTGTTTGGTTCTGGAAATACAGACTGAATAAGGCATGGACTCAGTCCTCAAGGAGCCTTCAATGTGGGAACATGAACAAGTAAAACCATGGTTCTAAGGTTGAATCACTTTAGAGGGTGCTGTGGGAATACAGAAGGGGGTCATGTCAATGAGGAAGCAATAGCTAATAAGAGTTTTGAAGGCTGTAAGTGAGGTGGTAAAGCAGAAGGGAAGTGAGGGCAAGAGGCAGGGGGACAGAGTGGAAGGGCCCTGTAAGACAGGGAACAGAATGTATGAAGGTATGTCAACTTATGGAAAAGGACAATCCTCTCAATGTGACTGGAAGGGATGAGGGAGATTGGGGGAAGGACTGGAGTGTATATGGATATACACCTAGAGCAACACTGGGATATTTAAGTTCTAGCTGATGCTCTTTCTTCTCCCTTAAACTCATTTTACAATGAGTTTATCAGCCCAGATCATCAAGAAAGAGTCATATGGTATTTTGTGACCTCTCTTGTTTATTTTTATTTAATTTTTACTCTGGTGCCTTGAAAGCAGCTACTAAGTAGATTTACTTGATAGGTATTCCTCTAGATACTAGGACACAGCAGTGAATAGAACAAAACCCCTGCCCTCATGGAGTTTATAGTTTTAGCAGGAGACAGATAATAAACAAGCAAATATGTAGTTTGTTAGATGGTGATAAAGGAGTCTATGGAGGGAAACAGATTAGGGGAGAGGGATAAGTATGTCTATTGTAGTACTTACACTTCTCCATAAAGGTTTTGTGGAGTCAAGTCAAGACTATGGTTTTTCCAGTAGTTATGTACAGATGTGAGAGTTGGACCATAAAGAAGGCTGAGTGCCAAAGAATTGATGCTTTCAAACTGTGGTGCTGGAGAAGACTTCTTGAGAGTCCCCTGGACTGCAAGGAGATCAAACCAGTCAATCCCAAAGGAAATCAAGCCTGAATATTCACTGGGAGGACTGTTGCTGAAGCTGAAGCTCCAATACTTTGGCCACCTGACACGAAGAGCCAACTCGTTGGAAAAGAACCTGATATTGGAAAGATTGAGGGCAGGAGGAGAAGGGAGTGACAGAGGATAATGGTTGGATGGCATCACTGACTCACTGGACATGAATTTGAGCGAACTCCAGGAGATAGTAGAGTACAGGGGGGCCTGATGTGCTGCAGTCCCTGGGGTCTCAAAGAGTCAGACTCAACTGAGTGACTGAACAGCAACCTCCCTACTAGGTTGAGTGTTTTCAAGGGCATAGATTGGTTTTTGTTAATCCCTATAGCTTATGGTCCAGTGTCTGGAATAAAGCACATGTAAGATAAAAACAGAAGAATAGTATAGGTTAGACCTGGGAAGAGACCGCCTTGTCCAAATCCAGTCTCCATCACTAATTAAGTCAAGACCTTGGGTAGGGTACTTGCTTGAGTTTCCTCATCTTGAAAATGGAGATATTGATAATACCTTCTTCATAAGTCTGTTGGGAGCATTAAATGAGAATATATTGAAGAACTTAAGAGTCCCCTTAAATAGGTAGCACTTAATAAATCATAACTGTTATTAAAGAACTGACTGTGATATGAGTATATTCTAACAGAACGGACTTTAGGGCAATTAAAATAATTTATTGTTGTTTGAAAAATCTGCTCATGCTAGGTTAGGTCTTCCGATAAAATATCTTCTTAAATTACACTAGCATATTTTTGTAGCCCAAAGGTGTTCTGAGAAGTTTATCCAGAATATGGAAGCATAAGCTGCTGACAGAGACCCTGGTGTTTTTTGTGAGCCTCAGACCCTGGTTTGCACCCAGCATCTCACCAGAGCTGAGCCTCTCTGCCTAGTTACTAGGTTTGTGAGCATGGCATTAAAAATACGATTGTCCATATTTATTTGGTGATAACACGTTCTGACAGTATTTAGCCTACAGGCCATGTACATTTCCATCATCTCTTCTCAGTAAAGCGTTTGCTTGGAGCTATCTCATATGTCTAGAAATATTGCCTTTTCAATTGTCAACAAAGTAAGAGAGAGTCATTTCTTAAATTTGTCTGGGACGTTGTAGTTTGCAAAGCACTCTCCTATCCATTATCATTCAATCCACAAGCAAACACTCCAGAGAGACAAGGCAGGGTGATCATTTCCACTTAGCAGCTATGGAAACAGAGGCTTATAAGGTTAAGCCTCAGCCAAGTTGGCTGAGCTTCTTCTTACTCGTGATTCTTCTCTCTGCCCTATAGCAGGCTCCCCATGAATTCTGGGTTCCCCCCAGATAGTCAACATGTCATTGCGGGCCCTTTCTCTTGACATTTCTTCATTTTTTTTTCAACTTATCCAGTATATCTACCTGTTTAGAGACACAAAATAGACAGTTACACTTTTTTCAGGTCAGGCAAGGCTGACCTCAATCCAGTAGAGCATCACAGGCCCTCTGCATCCAGCCCCTCTCAGTTTTGCCACTGGGGTGGACACTCTTGGTTAGAGGATAGAGGCTGGAATTCTAAGTGACTCCAAGCGAGTCCATAGTTTCCCTAAGTAAAAATGGTGATATATAATCTGTTATCATGATACAATCTAGGCATACTGAGATTCTCCCGGAAAATATACTCTGCTATTTCTCAGGCAGACCAGTAACTTATGTTTTTAATTGGTGGTGTGCAATAGATTCAGAGAAGGTAATGGCACCCCACTCCAGTACTCTTGCCTGGAAAATCCCATGGACGGAGGAGCCTGGTAGGCTGCAGTCCATGGGGTCGCTAAGAGTTGGACACGGCTGAGTGACTTCACTTTCACTTTTCACTTTCATGCATTGGAGAAGGAAATGGCAACCCACTGCAATGTTCTTGCCTGGAGAATCCCAGGGTTGGGGGAGCCTGGTGGGCTGCCGTCTATGGGGTCGCATAGAGTTGGACACGACTGAAGTGACTTAGCAGCAGCAGCAGCACAATTTATTAAGATAATTTTGCTAACTTATTTTACCAAATAAGGATAATAAACAACAATCATCATAAAACAACAAATAAGAATAATAAATAACTATCATCCTTTTCACACCAAAAAGATAGGAGAGAGAGAATATCAGAATAAGGAACAGTACATTTAGTTCTATGAAGAACTCAGAAATCAACCTTGTATCTCTTGTTCTACAGAGGTCTGTGTGAAACACTTCATCAGGCATTTGCTCTGGGACTGGCATTTGGAATCACAGCTCTGGGAGTTATAACACTTTTTGCCCTAGTATCCTTGGCTCGTGCTGTGTTCAGAGCAGGAGAATTCCAGGCCAGAAAGGCATGTGTATGGACTAACAGTAAAGTTTCCCTGTACATCTGAATTGGAGCCAAGACTTGTGAATCATCCTTTCTGGATATTCTATTAAAAGAAGTGAACACGATATAATTAGGTAGCATTTGCAACAGTATGTTTGTTTTTGTAGTGGTTGGGACAACATGTTAATCCCAGAAAGTCTTAGCTTGGGAATAATTATGGACTCTGCAGTCAGCAGAAGGAAGCACCTGATTTGATGTCACATGTTATGGTGAACCATGAAATTGTCATTCACTGATGAGATCTTGACCTTCCTCTGTGACCAATACTCATTTTTAAAAACCCTACTGTGAAATTTAGGTAGACATAAATGTCATTATAAAGTCAAAAGTATATAACTAAAAGAAGGCAAGGGAATAAGAGAGGGTAATAAAGTTTTTGAGTGTCTACTTTGTGCCAGATATATGCAAAGAAACCAAACATCATTCACAATAAACTTGGAAAATTAATCAGCCATCTTTATTATACAAGTGAGGAGATTGAGATGAAGATAGAAAACTTAAATAAGGTCATATAGCTGGAAAGTGGCAGAGTTCAAATCTATCTGATTCCAAAACCATACTCTCTACATAATACTACCAGAGAAAACAGAACCAAGACCTAGAGTTCTGACATCTTTTAGCATGGTGAAATGTAAACAATGAAATTAAAAATACTCACTGGTTAAAACTAGAGGGGAACTTCTTGGACTTAACAAAGAGCATCTATTAAAAAACCTACTTATAACATCATACTTAATGCTGAAAAACTGAATGTTAGAAGATTGCTTCCGAAGACTGAGAACAAGACAAGGAAATTTATTCTCACTGCTTCTATTAAACAGTTCATTGGAGGTCCTTGCTAGTGCAATAAGGCAAGAAAAATAAACAAAAGGCTGACATATTAGAAAGGAAGAGATAAAACCGCTTTTATTTGTAGATTAATAAGATTAGAGAATCTTCAAGGATCTAGAACAAAAATCTACTACAACTAATAAATGAATTTAGCAAGGCCAAAGACTACAAAGTCATTATAAAAAATCAATTATGTTTCTATATAGCAGAAATGAACCAGTGGAAAATGAAATTAAAAAACCAATGCCATTTACAATAATACTGAAAATGTTGAAATACTATCGGATAAATTTAAAATAATATGTTAATGACCTATACACTGAAAAGTATAAAACACTGGTTGGGAAAATTAAAAAAAACCTAAAAAGACAAAGAGATATACTGTGTTCATGAGTTGGAAGACTCAATTTGTTAAGATGTCAATTTTCCTCAAATTATCTATGAACTCAATGAAATACCAATCAAAATACTTGAAGGCTCTAATTTTTTTTTGGCTAGAATTTGACAAGGTGATTTCAAAATCTATGTGAATATGCAAATGTCCAAGAATAAACAAAATAATTTTGGAAAAAAAGAACCAAATTGGAAGATTTAAATTACCTGATTTCAAGATGTAAATTTAAATCTATATTAATCAAGACAATATGGTATTGGCATAAGGACAGACACACAGTTCTGTGAAATAGAATACTTTCCAGAAATAGACCTACACATATTTGGTACAATTATCTTTTAACAAAGGTACTATGGTAATTCACTCATCTCACATGCTAGTAAAGTAATGCTCAAAATTCTCCAAGCCAGGCTTCAGCAATACGTGAACCGTGAACTTCCTAATGTTCAAGCTGGTTTTAGAAAAGGCAGAGGAACCAGAGATCAAATTGCCAACATCTGCTGGATCATGGAAAAAGCAAAAGAGTTCCAGAAAAACATCTATTTCTGCTTTATTGACTATGCCAAAGCCTTTGACTGTGTGGATCACAATAAACTGTGGAAAATTCTGAAAGAGATGGGAATACCAGACCACCTGACCTGCCTCTTGAGAAATCTGTATGCAGGTCAGGAAGCAACAGTTAGAACTGGACATGGAACAATAGACTGGTTCCAAATAGGAAAAGGAGTACGTCAAGGCTGTATATTGTCACCCTGCTTATTTAACTTATATACAGAGTACATCATGAGAAACGCTGAACTGGAAGAAACACAGGCTGGAATCAAGGTTGCCGGGAGAAATATCAATAACCTCAGATATGCAGATGACACCACCCTTATGGCAGAAAGTGAAGAGGAACTAAAAAGCCTCTTGATGAAAGTGAAAGAGGAGAGTGAAAAAGTTGGCTTAAAGCTCAACATTCAGAAAACAAAGATCATAGCATCCGGTCCCATCACTTCATGGCAAACAGATGGGGAAACAGTGGAAACAGTGTCAGGCTTTATTTTGGGGGGCTCCAAAATCACTGCAGATGGTGACTGCAGCCATGAAATTAAAAGACGCTTCCTCCTTGGAAGGAAAGTTATGACCAACCTAGATAACATATTCAAAAGCAGAGACATTATTTTGCCAACAAAGGTCCGTCTAGTCAAGGCTATGGTTTTTCCTGTGGTCATGTATGGATGTGAGAGTTGGACTGTGAAGAAGGCTGAGCGCCGAAGAATTGATGCTTTTGAACTGTGGTGTTGGAGAAGACTCTTGAGAGTCCCTTGGACTGCAAGGAGATGCAACCAGTCCATTCTGAAGGAGATCAGCCCTGGGATTTCTTTGGAGGGAATGATGCTAAAGCTGAAACTCCAGTACTTTGGCCACCTCATGCAAAGAGTTGACTCATTGGAAAAGACTCTGATGCTGGGAGGGATTGTGGGCAGGAGGAGAAGGGGACGACAGAGGATGAGATGGCTGGATGGCATCACTGACTTGATGGACTTGAGTCTGAGTGAACTCTGGGAGTTGGTGATGGACAGGGAGGCCTGGCGTGCTGCAATTCATGGGGTCGCAAAGAGTCGGACACAACTGAGTGACTGAACTGAACTGAACTGAAGGTAATTCAATGGAGAAAAGATAATCTTTACAACAAATGATGCTGCAATGATCAGATATCCAAAAAAGGGGGACCACTCCCCCCAAAACACTTGACCTTTACCTCACATCACATGCAAAAATAAACTCTAAGTGAATCATAGACTTAAATGTAAATGATAAAAATATAAGAAAAAATCCTATGGCCCTAAGGTAGGCAAAAATCTTAAGATTTTTGGCATCCAGAGAGGATGCCAAAACCCAAACCATACAAGAAAAAAATGGATGAACTGAACTTTATCAAAATTTAAAACTACTATTCATCAAAAACACTGTTAAGAAAAGTTGAAAGGAAATCTGTAGACTGGGGTAAAAGATTCACAATACATATATACAACAAAAGACTTGAATACAGAATATATAAAGGATATCTACCCTCAACTTTTCAAATGGGCACTTCACCAAAAAAGTTATATACAAGTAACCAATGAGAATATGAAAACATGTTTACCGTCACTAGTAAGAAGGGAAATACAAATTAAGACCACAAGATGATATCACCATGCATCCATTAGAATGGCTAAAATTAAGAAGATTATGGTCCCAAGTGTTGGTGAGGATGAGCAACTGGAACTGTCATTTTTTGTTGGTGAAAAAGTAAAATGTTACAATAACTTAGAAAATAGTTGACTGTTTCTTATAAAAGTAAACATGCACTTACATTATGATCCAGAAATCCTATTTCTAGGTCTTCACTCAACAGAAATGAAAAAAATATGTCTACACAAAAATCTATACACAGAAACTTTTAGCAGCTTTATTTATAATTGTCCAAAGCTGGGAATAACCCCAAAGTTCATCAGCTGATGAAATAAACTGATAAGCAAATTGTGTGATCCACCAATGCAATGGAATATTACTCAATAATAATAATAAAAGGATCTACTCATACATGCAACAACATGGTGAATCTCAAAAACATTTTGAGTGAGAAAATACTTATATGTGACTAAGTTCTGTATAATTCAATTTATATGAAATTGTAGAACAGGCAAAATTAATCTATAGGGATGAGAAGCAAAAAAAAAAAAAGAAAAGCGTCTTCTTGGGTCAAGGGTGGAAGGATTGACTGGAAAGGGACAAAGATAGAAATGTTCTGTATTTTGACTGGGGTAGTGATTACATGGTGTCACTATGTATGTTTGTCAAAATTCATTGAAGTTAAAATATTTATTGCATGTACACTACAGATCAATAATGGGTATGAGAAGTAAAAATCTAAATTGATTTTTAGAACTGAAAATTTTTATTAAGTCCTAAGTGTGACTTTGTGTTGCTGCTGCTGCTGCTAAGTCGCTTCAGTCATGTCCGACTCTGTGCGACCCCATAGACGGCAGCCCACCAGGCTCCCCCATCCCTGGGATTCTCCAGGCAAGAACATTGCAGTGGGTTGCCATTTCCTTCTCCAATGCATGAAAGTGAAAAGTGAAAGTGAAGTCGCTCAGTCGTGTCTGACTCTTCGAGACCCCATGGACTGCAGCCTACCAGGCTCCTCCGTCCATGGGATTTTCCAGGCAAGAGTACTGGAGTGGGGTGCCATCGCCTTCTCTAGATACTGTATAAAAAGGATTGCCCAGATGCTGTCTCAGGTTGTAAACAAGTGCTCTTTATATGGAAATGATGGCCTGCCTAGGCAGGTAAATAGAGGAGAAGTATCAGACCAAATAGAAGCATTTGCTCCAAAATTTGATTTTTATTACTAGAGGACAACTTACAATCTTAAATATACCAGAAGCAATAGGTTTTGGAGGCAGAAGACAAGAGTAAAGTCATAGGGATGCCTGTGGAGGAAAAAGGCGAGGCTACAGGAATACCAACCAGTGCTCTAGGAAAGTCATCAGATGCCCCCATCACTTCAGTCATGGGAAAATTCCTGAAAGGGCAGATTGAAAGATATGGTAGAGAGGACATTCACACTCTGGCAGCCTGGTGTTCAGAGTGGATCACAGTAGGCTTTCTCTCACCTGGGAAAGTAAAAATAGAAACATTGTATGATGGATGGACCTACTTGTAGGCATCTACCCTAAAGAAACATTTGTATGTGTGTAAGCAGCATGAATCGGAGAAGGCAATGGCACCCCACTCCAGTACTCTTGCCTGGAGAATCTCAGGGACGGGGGAGCCTGGTGGGCTGCCGTCTATGGGGTCGCACAGAGTCGGACACGACTGAAGCGACTTAGCAGCAGCAGCAGCAAGCAGCATGAATGGGAACACTTGTGGAAGCCTTGTTTATAGAAGATAAAAAAAGTAACAACTTAAATGGGGAATGAGATAATAAAGTAAGGCACCCCTGCTCTATAGCAGACCTTTCAGTGCTCTATCCACCTATGTTGTCCTGTCCAACTCTTTGTTACCCCTTGGACTGTGGCCCACCAGACTGCTCTGTCCATGGGATTTTTCAGGCAAGAATACCGGAGTGGGTTGACCATTTCCTCCTGCAGAGGATCTTCCTGACCCACGGATCGAACCCACATCTCCTGCATTGGCAGGCAGATTCTTTACCACTGAGCCACTCTTTACCACAGAAGCCCACTCTATCTGTAGAACCTGGGATTTATGATGTTTCTGTTATGCCCACAGACTTTCAACTGCTAGCACCCGCCCCAGTTGTCTAAGGACTTTGGCCACCAGAGCACTCTCTGCCCAGGTGCATGACAAAACAAAAGTATGGAGAAATTAATCCCTTTCTAAAACAGCTCTCAACCAATAGTAAATGGGAGGTGATGGATAAATGCCCCAGCTCTCTTTGGTTAGAGGGTTCCACACCCACGTCACACACCGATTCCCAGAGTTCCCCCTGGATTTGAACTCTGATTACCTACAGTGATCACTTGTTTGATAAAACACCTTTCATTGGTTTCTTTCCCTTCCTTGTCTCACTTCTCTATCCCTCTACTGCTATTTTCTGAGATCACCTCTCACATAAAGTACTTGTGCTTAAATCCTTGTTTCAGGGTCTCCTTTTGAACACATGTTGAAAGAACAAAACAGAACAATAAATAGATAATTATGAAAAGATATCCAAAACATATTGTTAAGTGAGAAAGTATGTCGTAAAGACTAGACGTGTAGTATAATAGCACATATTTTTAAATTTTTTTTAATTTCTTTTTTTATTTTATTATTGGCTCTTCTGGGTCTTCATTGCTACATGGGCTTTTCTCTAGTTGAGGAGAGCCAGGGCTACCCTCCAGTTGCCATGTTCCGGCTTTTTATCTCAGTGGTATCTCTTGTGGAGCACGGGCTCTAGGTGTGAGCTTCAGTAGTTGCGGCTCCCGGGCTTTAGAGCACAGGCTCAATAGTCGTGGCGCATGGGCTTAGCTGCTTCTTGGCATGTGGGATCTTCCAGATCAGAGACTGAACCTTCGTCTCCTGCATTGGCAGGCAGATTCTTTACCACTGAGCCAGCAGGGAAGCCCAGCATGTATTTTTAAAACACACAAAAATAAAACCATACATTTATAATTGTGTGTGTGTGTGTGTGTGTAAACGTCCATAAAATAGTCTAGTTGGCACGCATACTTAACGGAGAATAGTGGTGACCTCTGAGGAGAGCAGGACTAGACAACAGGGTTAAGGGAGAATTTTCTTAAGTAGAAAACTGAAAAGTTTAAAACAAGACTCTATTTGTGAATTGTTTGTGTTTTTTAAAAATAAAATAAAAAACACTTCTTAATGTGATGGATGAGTTCATTTCACTTCAGCTTAAGAACCAACTCTGGGCACTGGGGATGTGGAGAAAAATAGGAACACAGTCTCCGCCCTTAGGGAGCTCCCAGAGCATCAGACAAGTAAACATCTGTAATGCTGTGTGATAAGCGCCATGATGGAAATAAGCAGAAGGGGCTATGGGAAGCCAGTGGGGCCCAGTCAGCTATCTCTAGAAGAAAACACCATTCCTGCCTTACCTCCCCTGTGGAGTGTTAGGTACACGTCAACCGAAATGACTAGGGTCCAGTTAGCACAGCTGAAAGTGGGACAATTGAGAATTAAGCTTGCCACCCAGTCAGAATAAAGATGGTTTTAATAGAAGACTTATGACATCCCTGGAGGCGTGTCGTATAGGGAGACTTTCAGTGTTGCCAGCACCACCAGGAATCTCCAGTCAGACAATTATATTGGTGAAAGGACCTTGGCCCTTGGAGGGCCACCAGCCAGAGGTCCCACCAGCCTCCCCCCACACGTCCACCCTGTGCCCTGAGACCATGCCCACTGAGCGACCTTCTGCCAATGATTTAGTTTCCTGTGGAACATTGCCTAGAGGAAGAAAATGTACTGACATGAGGAGGCAACTGTTACAATTGAGTTGTCAGTTACATTTTTTACTAAAAGACAGTCCTATGGGGTCACACAGAGTCCGACACGACTGAAGTGACTTAGCAGCAGCAGCAGCAGCAGTCAAGTGGCCTATTTCTTGCCTCTGGGTCTTTAATTTGGGGCCCCTTAGCCCAGTGGTTCTAAGCTTTCTGCACACACATTAAAATCTCCTGGGAAGCTTTTAAAAATACTGATACCCAGGCCAGATCCCATATCGGTTAAATGAGAGTGAAGACCAGGCAGTGGTCAGCTGCCACCCAGGTCCACCTTCAGCAAACTCATTTTGGTAGCTTGAAACCAACCATGGTGGAAGTTTTTATACCATGGAAATGGGTTAAAAAATCACTTTATTTCCCTCTTCCTTTCCCAAGACCTGAGTGGTAAACATTTACCACCATGCCACTGAAGCCAGGCATCAGTAATTTTTAAAGATCCTCAGTTCAGTTCAGTTCAGTCGCTCAGTCGTGTCCGACTCTTTGCGACCCCATGAATCGCAGCACGCCAGGCCTCCCTGTCCATCACCAACTCCCGGAGTTCACTCAGACCCACTTCCATCGAGTCGGTGATGCCATCCAGCCATCTCATCCTCTGTCGTCCCCTTCTCCTCCTGCCCACAATCCCTCCCAGCATCAGAGTCTTTTCCAATGAGTCAACTCTTCGCATGAGGTGGCCAAAGTGCTGCAGTTTCAGCTTCAGCATCATTCCCTCCAAAGAAATCCCAGGGCTGATCTCCTTCAGAATGGACTGGTTGGATCTCCTTGCAGTCCAAGGGACTCTCAAGAGTCTTCTCCAACACCACAGTTCAAAAGCATCAATTCTTCGGCGCTCAGCCTTCCTCACAGTCCAACTCTCACATCCATACATGACCACAGGAAAAACCATAGCCTTGACTAGACGGACCTTTGTTGGCAAAATAATGTCTCTGCTTTTGAATATGCTATCTAGGTTGGTCATCACTTTCCTTCCAAGGAGTAAGCATCTTTTAATTTCATGGCTGCAGTCACCATCTGCAGTGATTTTGGAGCCCCCAAAAATAAAGTCGGACACTGTTTCCACTGTTTCCCCATCTGTTTGCCATGAAGTGATGGGACCGGATGCCATGATCTTCGTTTTCTGAATGTTGAGCTTTAAGCCAACTTTTTCACTCTCCACTTTCACTTTCATCAAGAGGCTTTTTAGTTCCTCTTCACCTTCTGCCATAAGGGTGGTGTCATCTGCATATCTGAGGTTATTGATATTTCTCCCGGCAACCTTGATTCCAGCCTGTGTTTCTTCCAGTCCAGCGTTTCTCATGATGTACTCTGCATATAAGTTAAATAAGCAGGGTGACAATATACAGCCTTGACGTACTCCTTTTCCTATTTGGAACCAGTCTATTGTTCCATGTCCAGTTCTAACTGTTGCTTCCTGACCTGCATACAGATTTCTCAAGAGGCAGGTCAGGTGGTCTGGTATTCCCATCTCTTTTAGAATTTTCCACAGTTTATTGTGATCCACACAGTCAAAGGCTTTGGCATAGTCAATAAAGATCCTCAGATGATTCTAATTTGCAGCAAGGCCTGGAAATCAGTCTTAGCCTTGGTCTACACAGTGCTCATTGTGGTTCTTGAAGAACTTGGTTTCACCTGCTATTCTAGGAATGGGTATTTAAGGCTGCAGCTCTCTTTCTAACCTGGAACCACCACTTTAAGGGTTTTTTGTTGTTGTTGTATAGTCACTAAGTCGTGTCTGACTCTTTGCAACCCACCAGACTCCTCTGTTCATAGCAGTTCCTGGGCAAGAATACTGGAGTGGGTTGCCATTTTCTTCTCCATGGAATCTTCCTGAACCAGGGATCAAACCTGCATCTCCTGCATTGCAAGTGGATTCTTTACTGTTGAGCCATCAGGAAAGCTCAGTTATGGGCTTTTAGGGAGAACAACTTTTATTCTATTCTGGAGACTGATCTCTGCAACTTGATATCTTGGGAGTGGGAAGGTAAAAGTTTTGTACAAGGCTCATTATTGTCCTTTTAGTGAAAAGTATCTTGTCACATGTGGAGTCCAAGCTGAAAATGAATTCACAGGATATTTCCTATACAACATTATGAAATATGCTTTTTTATTGTATGTCCAGTGCATGTGAGTTATACTTTCATTTATTGATTTAAGAAGTCAGAATGACCAAAGGCACCTACAACTGTTAAACATTGCAATTTTATCACATAGTTTTAAACTTTTTAATAAAACTAACTTTAAGAGAAAATGTTCATCACTTAGTAACCTGGGAAGGAGAAAATTGTTGGACATTGCCTGGTTCTCTTGGCCAAGGACATGAGTCGGGGCTAAGGTATGGTCCTCAGGTTTGGAGTTGGGATGAGCATTTCACCTCAGGCCTAAAAGATGGAGAGGGGTAAGATGAGACCAGAGTTCTCAGATTCGTGCAAAGGGAGCAGGAGCTCTCGTGGGGTTTAAGCTATGTTGTTAACTTGAGTGGGAGCCTGGCTCTGGGGGAAAAAGGCCCAAGGCTTCAGGGGGCCTGGACAACACATGAACTTGGATTTGTCTGGCCTTACCTAGTCCCAGCTTCTTACCATACCCCATTTCTCTGGAAACCACTGGAAATGAAGACACCAAGGGAAAAAAAATTGATGAGTAACCAAAACATAGAAGGAAGGAAGCTACCTAATTGAGCTGCTCATCTATGTTAGGCACTGTGCTTGGTCTTTCATATGTTAATACATGGCCCTATTTAATGCTCTCAATATCTCTTCGAAGTAGATATTATTTTCTACTTCAAAACAGATGAAGAAACTAAAGCTCAAAAATGTTAAGTACCCAAAGTCGCATAGCCTCCTCAGACAACTCATGAGGGGAGCCAGTTCTTGGAAGAAAGGGAAGATCACCTCCCACTTCCTGCACATTCTATTCCTGCTTATGCATTCTGATGTCCTGCTTGCTTTTTTAGGCGTTAAGTGCTATCCTGCTGAGTCACTTCCGACTTCTTGTTCATCATGCTCAGCTCCTGAAAATGGAATGGATGGAAAGGGCTGGATATTGTACTGTCTGGTGATGCGTTTAAGGAGAACTGAGTGTCTGTCAGGCTGGCTCCCCATGGACGGAATGCTGGGGATGTGAACTGAGCAGCGCCTGAAGTGTGTTTCTCATCTGACACATAGGACACTTTGCCTTGGATTGTAATGCTAATAATAACCACTCCACTTACTGCCACCCATGAGGAGCCAGGCAGGCCCTGGGCTTGTGCTTTCCATGACTGTCTATTTGAATCATCACAACAGTTGGAGAAGTCAGGGATCCTGTATTTTATGGACAAGGAAATTCAGACTAAGACAGGTTAGGGAATTTGCCCTAGATCATAACAGCTAGTAGGTGGCAGAGCAGGGATTCAAATCCATAATCTAGATCTGTGCTGTTTCATAAGATAACCACTAGCCACATGAGGCTGTGTGTGTGCGTTCTGTTACTCAGTCGTGTCCAACTCTTTGTGACCCCATGGACTGCAGCCTGCCATGCTCCTCTGTCCATGGGATTCTCCAGCAAGAATAGTGGAGTAGGTTGCCCTTTCCAGGGGATCTTCCCAATGCAGGGATCAAACCTGCGTCTCCTGCATTGGCAGGCAAATTCTTCATCACTGCGCCACCTGGGAAGCCCCACATGAGGCTATTCAGTTCAGTTCACTCGCTCAGTCATGTCCAACTCTTTGCAACCCCATGAATCGCAGCACACCAGGCCTCCCTGTCCATCACCAACTCCCGGAGTTCACCCAGACTCACGTCCATTGAGACAGTGATGCCATCCAGCCATCTCATCCTCTGTCCTCCCCTTCTCCTCCTGCCCCCAATCCCTCCCAGCATCAGAGTCTTTTCCAATGAGTCAACTCTTCGCATGAGGTGGCCAAAGTACTGGAGTTTCAGCTTCAGCATCATTCCCTCCAAAGAAATCCCAGGGCTGATCTCCTTCAGAATGGACTGGTTGGATCTCCTTGCAGTCCAAGGGACTCTCAAGAGTCTTCTCCAACACCACAGTTCAAAAGCATCAATTCTTCGGCGCTCAGCCTTCTTCACAGTCCAACTCTCACATCCATACATGACCACAGGAAAAACCATAGCCTTGACTAGATGAACCTTTGTTGGCAAAGTAATGTCTCTGCTTTTCAATGTGCTATCTAGGTTGGTCATCACTTTCCTTCCAAGGAGTAAGCGTCTTTTAATTTCATGGCTGCAGTCACCATCTGCAGTGATTTTGGAGCCCCCGAAATAAAGTCTGACACTGTTTCCACTGTTTCTCCATCTATTTCCCATGAAGTGATGGGACCAGATGCCACGATCTTCGTTTTCTGAATGTTGAGCTTTAAGCCAACTTTTTCACTCTCCTCTTTCACTTTCATCAAGAGGCTTTTTAGTTCCTCTTCACTTTCTGCCATAAGGGTGGTGTCATGAGGCTATAGAGCACTTGAAATGTAAACAGTATGACAGAAGAAATTGAATTTTTAATTCAGTTGAGATGTGCTATTAATGCAAAATATGTACCAGATTCCAAAGACTTAGTATCTATATCAATATCTATATTTATATATACACAATCTTTTTTTACATTGATTATATACTTAACATGACAAATTTTGCATGTTAGATAAAAAGTATTAAATTACAAATAGAATTAGTTTTTTTAACTTTTTAAAAATTAATTGTTATTGGAGTACAGTTGTTTTACAATGTTGTGTTAGTTTCTACTATATAGCAAACTGAATGAGCTATACATATTATACATCCCCTTTTTTTGGATTTCCTTCCCATTTAAGTCATCACAGAGCATTCTTTTTAATGTGACTACTAGAACATTAAAAATTTTTTACGTTACTCATTATATTTCTACTGGACAGAGCTGACCTAAATGACCTAATGGTCACTAGACTAGTGATTTCCCAATACTTTTGATAAATTTTTGGAGCACAAATCTCCAATTCACATAGTTTTATTTATACATAATATACATGAACACTACTCTGTATATTATGTACATTATAAAACATTGACCAAATGGATGCTTTAAAAAGATGAAATAAAAAGAGAGAAGAAATAGAAGTTGTACTAATTTCTTTCTGGAGGCCAGACAGTGGTGCATTTTGTGCACCACTTAGAGTCCGCACACATCATTTTGGAAACTCTTGCATCAGACACTGAGAGCTCCTTCCTGAAAGAGTCTATTAATTTGCATCTCCCTGGGGTTCCCTGGTTGTTCAGACAGTGAAGAATCTGACTGTGGTGCAGGAGACCCAGGTTAAATCCCTGGGTCGGGAAGATACCCTGAAAATGGAATGGTTACCCACTCCAGTATTCTTGCCTGGAGAATCCCATGGACAGAGAAGACGAGGGGGCTACAGTCCATGGGGTCGAAGAGTCAGACACGACTGAGTGATTAACACTTCACTTTTTATTTCTGTATTGTTGAACCTAGTGCAATATCTAGATATAGTTGGTGTTCAGTAAATATTTGTGGCAGGAATAAATAGCTCTTCATATGCAATAACTTTCTGGTGGTTTGGATGTATTTATTTCACATGCATTGAGCCCTTTCTAGGTCCCAGGTACTATACTAGAAAGTCAAGAGTAAAAGTTTCAGTCAGTCAGTCAATTCAGTTGCTCAGTTGTGTCTGACTCTTTTCGACCCCATGAATCGCAGCACGCCAGGCCTCCCTGTCCATCACCAACTCCCAGAGTTCACCCAAACTCATGTACATCGAGTAGGTGATGCCGTCCAGCCATCTCATCCTCTGTTGTCCCCTTCTCCTCCTGACCCCAATCCCTCCCAGGATCAGAGTCTTTTCCAAAGAGTCAACTCTTTGCATGAGGTGGCCAAAGTATTGGAGTTTCAGCTTTAGCATCAGTCCTTCTAAAGAAATCCCAGGACTGATCTCCTTTAGAATGGATTGGTTGGATCTCCTTGCAGTCCAAGGGAGTCTCAAGAGTCTTCTCCAACACCTTAGGAAGACTCAAAAAAAAAAAAAAAAAAGAATACAGTCCCTTTGCTCTAGGCCAGTGCTTCCCAAACTTCAGTGCATGTAAGAATCACCTGGAGGGCTTATTAAACAGATCCCTGCCCCTCCCACCCCAAGATTCTGATTGAAAGAGAATGAACATATATTGTCAGGAACTTTAAAGTTAGTTAAATTGCCTTAATCATACAGCTAGTGAATAGCAGAGCTTGGATTGGCACCCACTTCTGCTCTCAGAAATACATACAAATCTTTATTGCCTTCACCTTTTAGACACGGCTCAAGGAACCAGACTCAAGGAACACTGAGTGGAACAGAGAAGCTTCCTGTCCTGGTCAAACTCAGTAAACAATGAAAATTAAGAGTTCTCAAAATAAATAAATAAACAGTTCTCAGTGCTATGAGGGATGTAGTGCCATGGAAATATTTAAGAGAAACACGTATTCTACCATAGGATTAGGGAAATCTTTTCAGAAAGAGAAGTGAAGACCAGAAGTATAAGTTAGAATGGGAGTTGGGAGTGTTTGGAGCTGATGATATGCATGAAGGCAACAAACCATTTGAGAAACTGAAAGAAATGCAGAATGTCTGGAGTATATAAGGCTGTGAAGGGAGGCAGGAACCAGATCCAGCTGGGCTATTTAGACTTATTGACTTTTTCAAGGATAGGGGTGTGGTCAGACTTGTGTTTTTAAAAGATTTTAATGCTCTCAGTGGATGAGAGATTAGAGGAGAGCTATCCTATAGGTAGGGAAAGTGAAAGTTGCTCATTTGTATCTGACTCTTTGCGACCCAGGCCAGAGTACTGGAGTGTGTAGCCATTCTCTTCTCCAGGGGATCTTCCCAAACCAGGGATGGAACTCAGGTTCCTGCAATCTCCCGCATTGCAGGCAGATTCTGTACCAGCTGAGCCACCAAGGAAGCCCTGTAGACAGGGAGATCGTAATTAAAGATGCTACAATGGCACCCCACTCCAGTACTCTTGCCTGGAAAATCCCATGGACGGAGGAGCCTGGTAGGCTGCAGTCCAATGGGGTCACTAAGAGTCAGACATGACTAAGCGATTTCATTTTCACTTTTCACTTTCATGCATTGGAGAAGGAAATAGCAAACCACTCCAGTATTCTTGCCTGGAGAATCCCAGGGACAGAGGAGCCTAGTGGGCTGCCGTCTATGGGGCTGCACAGAGTCGGACACGACTGAAGCGACTTAGCAGCAGCAGCAGCAGCAGAGGCATGCATTTAGGTAATACTGTGGTAACTGCGGAGAAGGGTGTGTGTGTGTGTGTGTGTTTGATAGAAAGTGATGCTGTTAGTCGCTCCGTTGTGTCTGACTCTTTGGGACCCCGTGAACTCTAGCCCGCCAGAGCTGATTTCTCAAGGCAAGAATACTGGAGTGGGTTGTCATTGCCTTCTCCAGGGGATCTTCCTGAGCCAGGGGTCGAACCTGAGTCTCCCACATTTCGGGCACAGTCTTCACCATCTAAGCCATGAGGGAAGCCCATGTGTTTAAGTGTTCAGAAGTGTTTAAGACTTGATGATTGATTAGAAGGGAAGGAGTGGGCAGGCAGGAGAGAAATCAATGATAATTTCCAGGGTTCTGAGTGCACAGTTTTCGTAAGGGTAAGGTCTGTAAGCTTATTATTTCGTATTTTTAAAGAAAAGTAGATTTAGGTAAGTGAGGTTATGTGAAAGTAAACTTTATTTTAGTAAACTTTCAATGACTAGAATTTATTAGAAAGTATGGGATAGAATTTATTAGAAAGTATGGGATAAAATTACAGTCTTTGTGGTTAGGTTTATTATTTTTGTTGTTTTAATTATATCTATAGGCCTATTGTTCCATGAGCGTGTTAGTTGTGAAAACTGGAAATAATGTCTTTTTGCCACTAAGAGGATTAGCCATGGAAGACCAGCTGTAGGTTATGAACCATCAGTCTTTGAGTTTCTTTTGTGATCGCCCTGATGAATAACCTTGATTGAGTTTCTGAAGCTCGACATCCCCTCTTGGCGCCACCTATTTCTCCACACCTGAAGTCTCTAAAAGGGATAGTAGATGGTTCCTATCAATGGATGATTTGGACTCCGCCTTCTTCCTCTAGGTCCCGCCCTCTTCCCTGAAACCACACCCCCTTTCAGTTGGCCCGCCCCTTGAGGAGGTCGTCGCTGATATGACAGCGATTCTCCACAATCCTGACCTATAGGAGATCGGAAGGGTGGGACCGAAATCAATTTCCTTTTTCATTTGTCAAATCAAATGTCTATCTGGTTCCAGTCTCAGCCCACTTCCTCTTCAAGCCAATGATTGGTTGCTCTGTTCTTGCTCCCCGGCTCACGATTGGTTCTTTCGTTCCAACCCTCTCTTCCAGCTTTTGCAGGCGGGATTAGCACGCAGCTTCCTGCTCCTGCCAAAAAAATAAAAGAAGAAAAAGAAAAGAGGAGAGAGGCGAAAGAAAATGTCACGGAGATCTTTGGTGTTTAATTCGCTTTTGGCCTTGTCGGTCAGGCCCAACTCTGCCTTTTGATTGGTTTTTCTATCTGCCCATCCTGGGTCGGGGGCGGGATTTCCCCAGGAGACCCACATCTTGTCGCCACTGGCCGAACAGTGCGCCTGTCTGAAGCTGCCGGCCCAGGATTGGAGGCGGACGCGGACAGGTGGGCGTGGATTGGCTAGGGCAGCCGGTCAGTGTGAGGCGGGGGCGGGGCCTCGGCGGCTGGTTGCGCGTGTCCGCCGCTGGCTCCGCTCTATCCGGCTTTGCTAGGGGAGGTGAGTCCGGCCGCGGCGGCACCGGCGGCTGAGGAGGCGGCGGCTGAGGAGAAAGCGGCCACAGCGGCTGAGGAGAAAGCGGCCGCGGGGACGGAAGCCGGGTGGGGGGGAGGGGGGGAGACGGAGCAGCCTTGAGCCCTGCGGGGGCCGTCGCGCGGGGGGACCCACCCGCTCTCCCCCCCAACCCTCCTCAGCAGAAGCAGCCGGCGGCGGGGGCAGGAGTCAGTCCGCTTCCGACTGCACCCCGCCCGCCTCCCGGGGCTCCCATTCTTTGGCCCCGGGACCCTAACCTCCTCCCGGGGCGGTTCCCTCTGTCTCGGCGTCCGAGTGCTGCCCACCTCTCTTTCATTCCTCCCCGCACCTCCTTACCTTCACTTTGCCCCGGTTCTCTTTCTCCTCTCTGTCCTGCCCTGTCGCCTCCTCTGCTCACTCTGTCCCTCCTGCCTCCTTCCCTGGCTCTTTTCTGTTCGGGAAAGTTTAGTTCCCCCCCCCCCCCCCCCGCTCCAATCAGGTCAACCTGACGAGGAGTAGGGGGAGATGTAGGAAGGCCTGAGAGTTCGAGGGGGGGGCAGCTGGTTTCCCTGAACATTTCCCCCCATCTTTTCACTTTGGGGTGGTGGAATTTTTTTCAGTTGCATTTTTGAGGAGGTGGTAGGTGTTTAGAAAAGGATGTGGGAATGGAAGGGGTAGATGAGTCAAGCCTCTTACAAGATTCCAAGGGTGGTGTGTTACCTGATCCTTTTCGCGTGTGGAGTTCAGGAGGTCGGGAGGTTTGGCCTTCATTCCCACATTCAAAGTTGGAACCTCCCCCGAATTAAGCATGGAGTTTTAGTATCCACTTGTGGCAGGAAACCTGGGGGGAAGGGGTCCCTTTTTCCTTTTTCTTTTTCTTTTATTTTTTTGGGGGGGCAACCCACACCCTTCCACACACGCTCACCCCCAACTTAAACACCAAGATCCTCTAACTTGTCTGGATTGACTGATGAAGACATAAAGCCAGTTCCGCTCCATGTTTTTTGGAGGTGGAGTGAGTGGTTTTTTCCTTCATTTTTAAATGGCCAAATGACAGCTTGACCCAGTTTGCTTTCCAATCAAAGGGCATTTTTTTTTTTGAATGTCTCTTTGTGGCGCAAGAGCCAACGCAAAAATGATGGCGGCTTACAATGGCGGTACATCTGCGGCAGCAGCAGGGCACCACCACCACCATCACCACCACCTTCCACACCTCCCTCCTCCTCACCTTCACCACCACCACCACCCTCAGCACCATCTTCATCCCGGGTCGGCTGCTGCGGTCCACCCCGTGCAGCAGCATACTTCCTCGGCAGCTGCGGCAGCCGCCGCCGCAGCCGCAGCTGCAGCCATGTTAAACCCTGGGCAACAGCAGCCTTACTTCCCATCACCGGCACCGGGTCAGGCTCCGGGACCAGCTGCAGCAGCCCCAGCTCAGGTACAGGCTGCCGCAGCTGCCACAGTTAAGGCGCACCATCATCAGCACTCGCATCATCCACAACAGCAGCTGGATATTGAGCCGGATAGACCTATTGGATATGGAGCCTTTGGTGTCGTCTGGTGAGTATCCAAGGAAGAATCACGACTTCTGGTTTCTTCTCAAGGTTGCTGGGCAAGGCCTTTTCTCATGGTTTTTCTCCATGTCGACCCAAGTGGAACAAGCTGCTCAACTATAGGAAGTCACCCTTCATTACCTGGTAAAAGGGGCCTGATGGCATTGGCTGTCTAGGCTTAAGCTTTGAAGTCCTGGCCAGTTTTGGTGGAGCACCCTCTGTTGAACTCACAGAAGTTTGTTGTCTACCAGACTTACAGCGTAGGACCTAAGGAAGCCACTGAATGGAGAATCAGTAAATAGGTGAATGCATGGAACGCTTATTCCTCTACAGACCTTGGCTGTCCCTCATGTTTGATTGAGTTTGAATCAGTTGCCCAGTTGGAGCAGATGTCACAACTGACCCAAACTGGATTCCGTACCATTGTCTGGTCGTTGGGGTATACTTTCCACAACTATTTTGCTCTTTCTCTCTCTTCATTCCTTAATTTGTGATCGCGATCCCCAAAGAAAGATAGGGTTCATATTTGAACCAGTTAAGTCGTTTCGTGAGTGAGTGGTTTATTTTAAACCATAAAGCTACAGTTGGGAAGTATGTAGCTTTAGCCTTTTGATAAGAATGCATTAAATATAGCATCACACATGAGTACCACAATTGAGGTCAGTAGACTGTAACTATGCAGTGGCCCACATTCAGTGTAATGTTTTAGTGTCATTTAGTGGCTTGTAAGTTGCTCTTATCCCTTGGTTGGTTGCTGTAGTAGGGAGTGTGCTTTTAAAACATGAAACTGGTCTATTCTTGCTGCGGCTAGTATAAATTTTTTTGAAGTCTGAGGGCTTCTTAAATGCAACATTTTGTCATTTTGTCTATTCTTTTTAGGAAGATTAGTAGTTTATAGTAAAATGTGTTTATCATTGTAGGGTCCTGTTTCTATCAAAACTAGAGTGAACTGAGTTTTTCTCCCCAAGGAGTAAGTATTCTGGTGTGAATAGATGAATTGATGTTTTCAGTGCTTCAAAAATAGATTCCTTCAACTATATCCTGATTTAAAAAAAAAAGATTCTTGTTAATGTCTAGAAAAGCCCCCATCACCTAGAGAAAATGAACTCTTTGGAACTAGCCTGGTAAGCGTCTCCTTTGATCATTGCTTTTCAGGCTGTAATTGATATGAATTTCATTTTTGCATTACATCTGGCCATCTTTATTTACATTTCAGATTTTATAAACTAGGCTACTAAGTGATCCAATCTATCTTTTTTTAACCTGGTAAAGTCCAGTGTTTTCCCAGTGAGCTCTCCAAGGAGGTTGCTGCTGCAGTGCTCTGTTCTCCAAGGTGTGTGGGATTCCTGGTGGGAAAGAGGGTAGCCGGTAATGGTGCCTCTTCAGTCTCTGCTCAGGGACCTGCCTGTTCTTGCCTTCCTGTCTTCCCTTCCATATCCTATCCTCAGGGACTACACGGTGAACTGCTGTTCCTTGTCTAACCCTGGAGGATTTCAAAGCTGAGGGGAGGAAAAAGATTGTAATTTTGTCATTGATTTACTGAGAATTTGTTTGAATTTTCTTAGACCTGGATGCTCTTTAGTTTTAGTGCTTTGCATACAGTGCTAAGAACTGGAGATGTGCTGACAAGGAAATGGGTTGCAGGATTCTGGACTGTGTTCTAAAGGTGTTATTTGCTCTTCATTTCTATCAACTGGTGATGGGGTTTGTAGAAGTTTTAACTTAAAGTTGGTGCTAAGGGAATTTCTTTTTTCTTTTTTTTCAAGGGAAGGGAGATAAGGAACTGGAGTGCTGAAACATATCCCACAGCAAACATCCTGGTAGTGGTGTTCTAAATTACCAGTACATGAAAATCCAAATGCTTGATTTGAATCCATTCTAGATTCTTTCCTTGACTGACCCCTTCTACCACCCATGGAGTTCATTCTGTGCACTTGAAGCGCCTCCATTTGTGACCGTCTTCCACTGTGCACCAGTGGTTTTGTACTTGCCCTGTCTGATCACATTTGTGAGCCCAATGAGGGTAGTGACTGGGCCTGCTAGAGTACTTTTTTTCTCCGCAGCACAGTGCTGTGGCATCTTTGCTGCTTGGTTACTTGATCTCCTGGTCAGGCCTTCTTTGTTCTTTAACCAAGTTTTTTTACTTAGCTGCATTGAATGTTTTTATCAGCTGTTACAGGTGAAATACAATTCGGTATGAAAAAAAAGGAAAAGAGTTCCAGGTGTGTGTTTTAGTATGCAAATACTTTTCTATTTTTGTATTTACATATTTATAACTTCCTGTCTGAATTGCTTATTATATTTGAAATTTAATTGCTGTATGACCCAAGTAAGATTGTTAAAACTAGAAATTTGAATGACAGACCACAGTGAATTGCCCTAGTATTTTCAAACCCAAGCTGAAGATGTTAGTGAGCTTTTTTTACTTTTTAACTAACTGTGAAGATTTTTCTTTTTAATTTAGAAGGCACTTAATGACTCTGAAACAACTATTTTCTAAAGTGGTTAAAGTAGAACGTAAAAATATTCTCCTAATGACACATCATTTAATTCAAAGCACCACATAACTACTTGGGCATTATAAGATTCACTTAGACTCAAATATGTTTAATGCATTTTGCAAGTATTTTCCTTCTGTCATGGCATATGAGCGGAAACTGTATGCGCTCTCGTTTCTTTTTCTGGACGTGTACCCAGTGGTACTGAACTGATAGCTAAGTGTTGCTTATAATTTTGAGGGATATTGTTGTTCCTCCATGTACACAAGGAGAGATATTTGTAGAGGTGATGCAGCATTTTACCATTCTGATTTCTCACTGAACAATTTAGTCTACCAGGCTTGATTTATCTTTCTGCTGAATTTAACTATTGGAATAACTTATCAGTATTGGACAGTTGTGTAAAAGTAGTGAATTACCTATTAGCTTGCTGGTAAAGGTGGTGCTTTGACAGTTCAATTAAGGTTTCATTAACAACTGTCTGCTGTGCTTTATCTTAAAGTAAAGATTCCAGTTTACCTAGTAATATGATCATGGAGTAGCCTGAGATACATTCATTGCCAGCGATAGAATATTGTTCATGGGTTATCAAAGCATCATATATAATTTGACCTTCTTTATCAGATAACAAGGCTTCCAAATGCCCTTATGGATATTTTCACAATGCAAAACCAAAGCACAAAACAACTCACAGACAGAAACCTGACTTGTTCTGTGAGAATGTCAATATCTTTTTGTCTGTAGTTAACATTTGCCAGATGGAAAGTAAGTTAGGTTGTTCTTAAAGATGTAACAACTTTGGGACAAAGAGTATTACAACATAAAGCCTTCAGGGGCTCTTGAAGTGTATACTTTTGAGAATTGGAGGAAACTGACCGCATGAGAAAGGTTTGAGAACTGCAGAACCCAAGCAGTTTTGACTTTGGCAGCCAAAAATACCAGACTGAATTAATGGTACATATTGCTACCTTGATGATTTATGAAATCAGCATTTTTTACTGTCTGGGATTGCATTCAGTTTGTTGCCTTTGTTCTCCAAGTTAAATTGGAGAACTTTGAATTGTATTACTCTAATACTTTCAGCAGGTTACTTTTATATGAACTTTGAAACTCAAGCATCACTGTAGTGATACTTACTAGCTGTGTGATCTTGATACATTGTTTAACCTCTCTGTTTCTCATCTATAAAGTAAGGATAATAATAGCATTCATTTCATTCCATTGGTTTGAGGATTAAATGAAGGTAATCCTTGTAAACCATTGAGTATATTGTTTAGCACACAGTAAGCACTCAATAAATGTTAGCTGTTTTTTATTGTGGTTATTATTGGTAGGAAAATCAAACTTGTGTAAATGTTCATAGATGTGGCTTCACATATGGTCAGATTTATCAGGTAGAATCAAAATGCAGGCTATGAAATTCTCCAGGCAAGAAGACTGGAGTGGGTAGCCATTCCCTGTTTCCAGGGGAGTCTTCCAGACCCAGGGATCGAACCCAGTTCTGCACTGCAGGCAGTGTCTTTACCGTTTGAGCCACCAGAGAAGCCCACTGTTTTTAGAGGCATGACTTTAAATACCTAGAGTGTCCTCTTAGTTCTGCTATATGCCAAGGGGTTGAATTTAGAGTTAGGGTAAAGTATTCTGTTGTCTCAATTAATTAAAAGCAAATGCATTTTTTAAAAGCACAATATGTATGTTTACATGGACTTGTTACATAAAGTCCATATGTTACATGGACTTTACATGTTCTAGCCAGATCATCTGTACTCGTTTAGGCAGTATTATAGATTTCCATACCTGGAAGGAAATTAATTTTTTTTTTCCCTCAGAATGTAACAAATGAAGGACATCCTTGTTGTCAAAGTTCACCTTTAGTGGAGATTCATTTTACTTGTGTATGGATGAACAGGTGTGAATTGTTAAAGACTATCCCAGTGAGGTGGGGGAAATATGTATGGTTTAATGAAAAATTACTCAGTGTAAATCCTTTTGCGTGGCAGGGATTGTCTAGCTTCCTCATCTTGTGAAAATTAGAGGCATCATGTATTTTCTGATGTTTTCTCCAGTCCTCTTACTCCCCAAGTAGCAAACTGAAATTTGGAAAATTGAGGAATGCTTTTGGGGATAATTTTGGGAAAATGCTGGCGTTAGTTGCATCAGAAAGAGTAGTAGACTAAAGTGTATTTTGTTATTAGCTGCCTTTTCCAGGTTAGGAATCTGTAGCATTGAGAAGTTGCTCTATCAGCCAAGATTAACAGCCACAGCTGGATTCTTTGGGGCGGGGGGCTGCTTTGTGAAAAGAGCTTTGAAGAACCAGAGCCTGCACCATAAAAAGGAAACGGTTGCTCTTCTAGACATAACAAAGCAGCCGTGTGAAACTAGAAATGTGGAAATCTATATTGTTAGTTTTAAGTACAAACGAACTTACTTTTAGAAACTGCAGGTTCATGGTCATAAAGTCGAGGAGGCAGAGAGAGAGAATAAAAGGAACACAGTCTAATGACAGTGAACTGGTTTCTTGGTCACTGAAAGTCCATAACCTGTAACATTGGAAGTCATGTTGTAGTTGGGCTCCTGGACAAGATTATGCAAATATTATTCAAAAACCCAAAATGAAACAAAACCTAAACACAACAAAAGAAATTTGGCTTATCCTTAGGGGAAATTTTTATGTTCTATTGACTATCAGCTTAGAAGAAAAAATTTTTTTCCTAAAAAAAATACATTTCAGAAGGAATTGCCTTTTCAAACAAGCTAAAACAACAGTCTCCCTCAGAACTGCTTGCAACTTCTTTTAGCTATCAGTTGTTACCACTGGTGCATGTCCTGAAAAAGAAATAGTGGTATATATAGTTCTCTTTTATATGCTGTGCTAGGAGAATATTTGCAAAATACATTAACTGAATATTTGAATTCTGGAATTTAACCCTCAAAGCATCGGCAATTGTAGTGGTGTTGTTCCTTATACAAAAGGCTGTCTTCTAATGGAATACTAGAATATTTTATTATCTTCACAACTTGGAGCATTAGGGTTTCACTGACTTCTATATGTAGAATTGAGTCTATTCTTGGTGGTTCTTATTAGATTTGTTGCTGTCCTAGCATTTCAAGCATCAACTGTTTATATAATATGCTGATTTGATTTCTTTGATGCAAATTGTCAAGGCCAAAGAAACTTTTCCATTTGTCATCCAACCAAACAGAAAAAAGTCATTGAGTAGAAGTTCTTTACATTATATTTGGGTTTTACTTGCAATTCCCTGTGCTTCCGTAATACTCAGGTGCATTATTTGTTGATTGGGTCATCTAATGCAGATCAACAATGATTGTCTAACTAAAATAGCTTGTCAGTTTGATCCTTTTGTTGCTTGGGGGTAACACACAGAGTGCCTTAGGCAATAGTTGTAATACTGTCAATAAGCACGTGACAAACCATCATAGACCTAGCTGGTAGTTCTGAGGTACCTAGCTCAGAACTTTTTCAGAAAAAAATCTGGCACTCTGACATTTCGAAAAGATGAACTCTCAGGAAACTGTAGTGAGTTCAGATTTAATAGTTAATTGTAGTGGTGTGAATAGAGAGACTCTGTACAGGGATGTCTGCCTTTAAAGATGATTGGTGATCTTTACCTAAACCATTTCACATCTTGTGCTTTGAATAAGTTTGGCTAATTGAATCATACAGAAGGTTTTGGCATGGCTGGAGGTCACTGGTCTTGTCAACCTGCTACAGAGCAGCACTATTGTAGGCTTTAATGAGGATATTTAGTTGTATAAATAATTTCACAGACTTCTTTCAAGTTTCTGCTGTGCTTGGGATATAAAGATGTTTAAGTCATGATATTGCCCTGAAGGTGTTTACAGTTAAAGAAACAGTACGAACTGATACATCCTTGCTCTCAAGAGAGTCTTGATGGAGAATTGAAACCAAATTTGAAACCGTCAAATAAAAATGTAAGGACAGATTATTTTCACTTGTTCTTATAATACTCATTGACTATGTGTTGACTGTTTGCCAGGCACTGTGCTGGATGATAAAGATTTAAAGGCGATTATGATCTAGTGGGGGAGAGGGATTTGTAAATGGTTAGTTACAATTCACTGCCGTAGGTGCAGCAATAGAGACACTCCCTGGGAATACAGAGGAGGGATTTCTTTGAAAGGTACGGATGCTTCCTCGAAGAGATAAATACCTCAACAGAGTTTTAAGAATAAAAGTTTTAAAAAAAGTCAACTAACGGGGAAGGGAATTATTGGTGGATGGGCCCTTATAAGGGAGACTTACAGGGCTGGAGCTGCTGAATATCAATTGCAGTGCAGGTGACAGGAGATGAGGGTGGAGATGCAAATCCTGAAGAGGTTGGAGCATCCTGCTGAAGAGATAAGACACCATTGGTACTTGGGAGAGGGGAAAAAGAAAACTTTTTTTTTTTTTTAATTTAAAGCCCCTTTATAACATGCAGTACATAAACAGATATGCAGCATATCTGTGGTATTAAAATTTCATTGAGGGGAGAGCAATTGGAAAATGTCTGAAAACGCTCCTGGGGGCAGGAAATAATGAAAAAGGTTGAAACATTAGGAATGGCAACCACTGGAAGTTTTTAAGTAAGAGTGACCGTTTAGATAGGATTTTTTTTTTTTTCAAGGCTATGTAAGTGGAAGTAGAGATAGCTGAGGTCTGGGCCTTAGGGAATGTTCTCAGTTGTAGATGGAAGAAATTATTGGAGATGGAACTAAGGGTAATCAGATAGGAAAATATTAGTGATTGACAACCTGCACATGGGAAAAGATTGTTAGGAAGATGGGAGTAATCTTTGATGCAGATAAAGTCAAAGAAAATGAGGATGGAAAAAGGTCATTAAATTTTGCAAGTAGATCACAGGAGAGAATGTGTATGATTCCCGCCCCCCACCCCCGACATATATATATATATATATATTTGGTTCTAAAGAATGTCTCCAGTATTAACAGCACGTTTATTGTTAATAAAATTCTCCCAAATCCCAAGTTGTTATTTCTAGTTTATTAAACCAGAAAATTTGATGTTTATCATAGTCAAGGTACCATTTCCTTGGCAAGATTATTTCTTTTTAATGACAAGGTAGTAAAGTACTAACTAAACTTGTTAGGAGACAAGGTTCTGGTCCCTGCTGCCAACAGCTCTATGACCTTGATTAAGTTATTTGACTTTTCTGAGTCTTGGTTCCCTCATTTATAAAATCCTGTGTTGCCTCAATACACAGTTGACCCTTGAACAACATGGGTTTGAACTGTGTAGATCTACTTAATATGCAGATTTTCAAAAATAAATATATTGGAAACTTGAGATTTGTGACAGTTTGAAAAACTCACAGATGAAGCCTGTAGTCTAGAAATATCAAAAGAATTAAGTAAAAGGTATGTCATGAAGGCGTAAGATAGGTATAGATACTAGTCTTTTCCTTATACAGGCGTAAGGTGAATGATATTAATATAGAATTACTAGTGTATTAGTTTTCTTATTGTTTTAACTTTGTTTTCAAAGAATTAATTACCATACAGTATGCCCCACCTCCTTTCACTCATAGTTGGAGAAACAGTATCAGCCTAGCATCACAGGTAAGTGTCTTTTTAAAACATGTGTTTCCAGCACTCATATTGGTTAAACTAGTCTGCCGTAAAGCTACCATATTACTGCTTCTTTGTTATCAATGCATGAATAGTTATACCTGTAAAGAAATGTTTCTTTTTCACATTATCTTTTCATTTTGGATGTCTAGTGTTAGTGATACGTGTAATACATACAGTGTTTTGTATCATATAAGACAATATTGATGAAGGTGCTGACAGATGATTAATCTTGTAAATAGCACTAAAAATATATTTTCTCTTCTTTATGATTTTCTTAACATTTTCTTTAATTTGCTTTGTGGTAAGAATTCAGTATATTGTATGTATAACAAACAAAAAGTGTTAATCGATTTTTTAGATTATCAGTAAGGCTTCCTTTCAGTCAGCCATAGGCTACTAGAAGTTAAGTCTAGGGGGAATCAGAAGTTAATACATAGATTTTTTACTGCACTGGGCAGGGATCAGCACCCTTAACCTTCACATTGTTCAAGGGCCAACTATATAATGCAAACCACGTAACACAGTGTTAAATTTTCTACGTTAAAAATGTAAAAAGAAACAAATGAAATTAATTTTAGTAATCTATTTTATTTAACTCAATATATCCAAAATATTATCATTTTAACATGTTACTACTATAAAAATCATTAGATATTTTACATTTTTTTCCCATAGAAAATATACTAGACCCAGTGTTTATGTTAGCACTTAGAACACTTCTCAGTTTGGACTGACCAAATTTCAAGCGTTCAGTAGCCCAGTGACTATTGACTGGCTTATTGACCAGCCCAGTTCTAGAATGTCTTTAGCCTCTGTTGAATTGTATGCTCATCTCTGGACCCGTCACTGTCAGTGTGGATAAGGTTACTTTAAAGCAGTCAGGTCCGCTCCTGGAGATGGAGTCAGTTATAAGTGGGACGGATGAATTCCAGCAACGGATGCTGGGAAAATAGTCATTAAATGAGCAAGAACACATTCATCTAACTTATGTCAGACTCAGAAGAACTTGACTCAGTGTGTTTATAGAGCAAAGTGGAGTAATGTTCTTTGTAGAGAAGTTGTCCTGCCTGCCCTGAATTATTTGGAGTGATTTCCTTTTCTGAAGCCCTGTTTGCTTAAAGTAGCAGAAGGTAAAATTGGTACCTGATCCTTGTCATGTTTGCTTTCTTTGCCAGTTAGATCAGATATCCTCCATTGATTTCTTTTCTTTCCTCTCAGTGTTGTGGTTTTGTTATCTAAAGTTCTCAGTCTTGTCTTCAGTTTAAGTAATATAGAGCTCAGTATTGTCAGGCAGTAAACTTACAGGAGAATGGACAACACAGATACTTTTTTGTTTATCCATTCCTTGACCTAAAATTCTTGCTCTGAGCTACAGAGAAAAGGTGAAGGGGGAGACCTTTGAACAAATAGATAAAATTAGTCATTTGACCCAGATTGCAGCTATTTTGTTTTTTTTTTCTGTCTGCATAGGTAAAAACCATCCTCCAATTTACATAAGCAGGTGATTTTTCTTACATGCTAATTTTCTTAATCTACCATGGCAGAGAGCTACAGATTTGCAAATTGTGTAAGTAAATTGAAATAAAGGTGACTTATTTCACTTTATTATCTTACCAGTACAGAATTACCCCAAGGGTGCAATTATCAGGTGATTGTCAGATTGCACATCTAAGCTAACAGGCAACCCAGTGCAAAGTTTTTTTTCTCACTTCTCTTCCTTCTCTCTTTAATTTTTAAAATAGGAAACTATTGATTTCTGTATTTACTTTGACAGAGCTAGATATTTAGTAACACAGATGTGAGGAAATTTGAGCTTTTATTAAAAATAACCCAGAAACCATAAAAATTGACAGGTAATGGTACTGGCCAGAAAAAGCATACTTGGTTTGGATTTGAATTGCCCAGGAATTAGGTGAGAACCTTCAACTGTATTTAATTGGTAGCTTCCTTTGTGTTCCTTGTCCCAGGTTCTGCATGTTAATAGTATTTGAGGTTATTGTGAAGATAGCTGGGTGTGTACTAAGGCCAGTGTTCAAAATAAATATTGATGCATTCTTTTAAAAACCAAACCATGTTAATTACAACATGGTTTAAAATGGCATTTCAGTAAGATTGAAATTTTAGAAAGGTTTTAGGGGCTCTTTTCACAGATGATTCATGAGGACAAATTAACGTCAATCAATAGTGTCTTCTTTTATTAAGATATTCCAATTTTAACTTAGTAATTAATGCTACATATTTAATCCCTCAGATGTTACTGTATTGTTTACTTGTGATATGTGTGGAGATTAAATTATACTTCCTGTACCTTTGAAGTAATGACTTAAAAATGAATCATAATTTTCAGCTAGCAGCTAGTTAAAAGGTTGGCCAATCTTTTTATCCCAGTACTTAAATATTATTATTTCTTTGCAGGTTAAAGAAAAGTAGTTTAGATGAAATGAACTTTGAGAACAAAAGGCAGTTAAAGAATGACCTGAGCAGAACATTTAAGTACAAAAGGACAGGATGGTTAAATAGTTAAGAGCCTGTACTCTGATGACTGCCTGGATATAAATCTTAACTCTGCCCCTTATTAGTTGTGGGCAAATTATTTAACCTCTGGTTGTCATGTGTAAAATGGAGATAGTAAATAATGGTATATCTGTTGCATAGGGTTGTGTGAGGATTCAGTGAATCGATGTATATGTAAAGCCTTAGAACTGTGCTTGGCACTTAGGTACACATTAGCTGTCATTATTATCAGTTTCAGTACTCATGAAAAAATGCAGTACCTCCTTAAGTTTACTAACCTAGGGCAGGTAACCAACAGCTTTTGAACGATTATGATAGGTATCAAGTTAATGACTATACCAGAGATTTTTTTTCTGATTAACACCCAACTGTTTTCAAAAAATTCTTTCCATTTCTAGAATGCCTTCCAAAGGTAAAATTTCCTTTAGCACATAAGAGGAGGGTTTTTCCTTGCTTATCAACTCCCTCCTTTCACTCTATTATCAAAATAATAATATGTTTGTTGTAGGAAACTTGGAGAATACAGAAAAGCTATATTTAACCTGTAGCTCAGAGATAGCCACTAATAGTATTTTGGTATAATTTTTTTCAATTTTTAAAATCTGGAATGTGTGCATTTATAATAAAGTTTTAAACTTTGGGATCATGATTATTGTGTGCTTACAATGTGGTATCCTATTTGTTTCACCAACATTACAAAGGTAGATTTTGGCCATTTTTTTCCTCTTTGAGGGCTAGTTTTTTCTTTCTCACAAACCTAGAGCCCTATCTGAACGGAATTACAGAGTTGGGAGATACTTTAGAATGCATCTAGTGTAACTGCCTCATTTTATGTGGGAAAATTGAGACGCAGAGAAGCTAAGAGGTTTGTTCAAGGTCATACAACTGGTAGGAGGCTGAGCCAGAACCTTTGCGCCTTTGCTGTTTTACCAGTAATACCTGTCCAAGTTAATGCCCATTGAAAGTGGAGGAAGTGTTCTTCGAAAAGCAAACAAACAAAAAGAATAAAAAACAGAAATCCTATAAATGAAACCAAGAACAATGCTTCTGAAAGAAAAAACGACAATATTTAGAATACTCTGTTGGGCAGTTTTTGTGTGCCAGTGACTAAGGTTTCTGGTAAAAGTTTGATGTTACGAGCTACAGGGCTTTTGAAAATAGCTCACTCTTCATGTATGTATTACACACACGTTCTGTATCTGCTTTGAGGCTATCATGCCTCTCCCCCTTTTATTTTTTGAAAAATTTTAAGTCTCAGAAAACTTGAAAGAAATGTACAGTGATACTCCCATAAACCTTTCTTCTAGATTAACATTTTGTGACTTTTTGCTTTATCTACTTCAAGGCTGTTTTTACGGAACTTTGAGATTGGGTTTCGATTAAATTTAGACTTAGTGTTAAGAAATTTATGGTCACTGCATCAACTCACTGTTCCATGTAATAAGTTTTGTAAGATCTCCAACTAGAGAAGGAACTGGAAGTTTTCAAGCTTGTGACTTTTTGGAATGCTATTTATTCTCTTAATACTTAAAACAAAATTCAGTGTGAATCAAATGTGCAACTGAAACATACCAGTCAAAACTAGGCTTCAGGCAGAATAGAAATATTCCATTCGGCAGAGTTTTTCTTTTTTTGTGGTATTTATCTCAAATTGAGAATTAAAGGGACATTTTCAAATTAAGAACCTAAGATCTGGTTTCACAATTTTATGACAGAGGACATGATTGAGGATATTAGATTGTTGAAGCTAAATTTTAAGTTACTGTATTTTTTTTCTTTTTTAAGGAAATTACCCTAATACAGTCACATGAGCTGATGATGTTGTGATTTGTGTCACCCAATTCACTGCTCTGTATTTTTCAGTACCAAATAATTCCTTTGTTAAATTCATTTTCAGTAAATGAGCCATTGTTTCCCAAAGGGTAATGATTATTTCTATATATAGCACAAATCCCTAAGAGAGATTTTAAAGTTTAAAATATTAACAATTAGAAATGGTTGAAATCATCACTGTGTATATGAAAAGGGCTGCTGCTGTGTTTGCTCCTTGGGCTACAATGAAATATTTTGTTAACCAGAAACCCCAACTGGACAGCAAGTCTTTGAAAGTATTTTGGCTTATGTGCAAAAGTGAGTTGTTTTATTGCATCCACCCAACTTTTACATTGCATAGTTTCATAACATAAACACCTAGAATGAGTCTAAATCTAAACGACCTGAGACCGGTCAGGAAGATCAATGCAACTGACACTGGTTTACTTGATGGTACTTGGTAGTAGTATCTGCAAATAAACCACTGACTTCTTAAAGTACCTCAGCGGGAAAGACATTAAAATAGGGACACTGTGGTGTTTTAACTGGTGTAAGATACTGAAGATGTTACCAACACACATCAGGTTGTCTCTGTAGGTGGGCAGATTTTTTTTTTTTTAATTTTGATTTTCTTTTAAGTGAAAATCAATCTGTTTCTGTCTCTCCTTCTCAGTATTAATCAAAGCAAATGCTTATAATCACTTATGATACATTCTGTACCCACTAATCCACTAAAAATGATGAGAGCTTCAAAGGCTGGGGCCATGTCTCTTTTGTGTCTCCAGAACCTATTGTGGTCATTGGTGGGTACTTACTACGTGCTTGTTGTTGAAAGTGGCTAATGCTAAGTTTGTACATGATGGTGACTGTCAAAGAAGAGTAGTATCGCTGGCTGTTGCCATTATGTAGATCCCTACTTCCTCATGAAATGAATTTTTATGAGAAAACAGTGATGTTTAGACTGTCTCGTAGTGACTTTTGTATTCTTATGTTTGGATTTTTTTTTCTTAAGAGTAAAGAGCCCTAATCTAAAAATAATATACAATAACCAACTATTTACCAAAATAGCCCTTTATTTTTATAATCTACATTAAAGTAAGAATGCTGTTAAATTGTTTAGGAAAAATAACAATTCTCAGTGCAGTACTGTCATCTTATGTTGAGAAATAGAAACTGTATTTCAAGTGTCACTTAATACATCAAAACATTCGAAAGCAGTCTGTGATGCTAACACCGCCCCCCCCCACAAATACTAAGCTCCTTATTCTGTTCTATAAATTTATGAATAAATTGCAGATTAGTGTGTACTAGAGATCTTCTTAAAGTTAGTGAGAAAGAATGGCTTATTTCTGTGTTGTGCTGGTTTATGCTTAACAGCAGGGTCTCTGAAAAATTAAAAAACTCTAGTTTGTAGGGCTTGCCAGTTCCTGTGGTCCTATAATGGCCGGTTTCAGGCTACCAAGCTGAAGTCACTAAATGCTGAATTGGAAAAACAGAGTAGCACACCATCGTAAACAGTTTTCACCATAAATCATTCTGAAATAATTAGGACTTGTTATTTCTGAGTATTTATTACCTTTATTTTAATTATAATTTGTTTCCTTATTAGTTTATATAATTTAATTTTTTATAATTTTTCACAGTCAGCTTTGCAGAATTCCAGAAAATGTGACTGTCTCTCAGGAGCCATTCTGAGCCAGCTCCAGTGAACCCCTGATTTATTTCATGTGTTTGTTGGGGTGTTTAGCTGGTGTTGGGGAGTGAGGAAGTTACATCCTTACTCATCATGAACAAAAATAAAGTCCAAGTGGATTAAAAATTTAAATGGAAAAAAACAAAGCCAAAAAGTAAGAAGAAAGTAATATATAATTATTTATCATCTTGGAAGGAAAAGATGTATTGCCTTGATTTCAAAGCAAGAAAAAGAACATCAGGTTTGTCTGTGTAGAAATTTAAGATGTGTGTTTGGTAAAATACATTATTAAGAAAGTCTGAAAGAAAAGACAAAAAGACCTCCAGAAAAACCTCCCAGATTGAAAGCAACCTAAATGTCTCTGAATGGTGAAGTGGTTAACTTTGAAAAATGCTCATAATTTATTACGTGAAAATCAATGTCAAAGATCATCCCCTTTAAAAAAAAATTCGCTTCTATGTTCAAGGAAAGTCTGAAAAGATTTCTGCCAGCAATGGTTATTACAGTGAGGTGGCAGTAAAGTGGATTTTCACTTTGGATTTTATAGTAATAGGGCTTCAATGGTGGCTCAGACAGTAAAGAATCTGCCTGCAGTAGAGAAGACCTGGGTTCAATTCCTGGGTCAGGAAGATCACCTGGAGAAGGGAATGGCAACCCACTCCAGTATTACTGCCTGGGAAATCCCATGGACAGAGGAGCCTGGCAGGCTGCAGCCCATGGGATCACAAAGAGTCAGACTTAAAAGAAACACTAAGAATTTCTTTATTGTAAACATGAAGTACAAGAAGTACAATAATAGCATCCCTCTTTTTAGAGGAGGAAGCTATAGCTCAGAAAGGTCTGACTTGTCTCAGTGTTCATAGCTAACAAAATGATAAAAAAGGCCTCACCCAGGCCTGTGCTCTTTAAACAGACAAACAAATGTAATATTGATATATATAAAAGATACATGATAGAAGTTAAAAGAATAATTAAAAAGTGTACATGAACCCACAACCTAGCCTAAGAAATAGAACATAAAATCAACCCTGTTGAGGCTGCCCTTAAAACATATCCACCCCATCACTCTGCCTTACTTCCCCTGCCAAGGGGAAACCACTATTCTGAGTTTTGTGTTTATTATTACTTGCTTTTTTTAAAATGGCTTTCTTGAGATATAATTCACATTAAGCAACTTGCCTAAACTAGACAATTTAATGTTTTTTTAAAGCATATTTATAGTAAATTAAGTTTAGACCATTTTTATCACCACTACAAGAAACCTCATACCTATTAGCAAATTGCTTCCATTACCCCTTCCCCTGCAACTGTTAACCTCTCTGTCTCTCTAGATTTGCCTATTCTGAACATTTGAAGTTAAGTTCTTTGTGTATTCTAGATACCTTTATCAAATATTTGATTTGTAAATATATTCTCCTATTCTTGTCTTTAACTTTCTTGATGGTGTCCTTTGAAGCATAGAAGTGTTTTTTGTTTTTTTTTTTTTAATTTTTATGAAGTCCAATTTATTTGTCTTTTGCTCTTTTGGTGTCATATTTAAGAAGGTTTTGCATAATCCAGGTCATGAAGATTTATACTTCTGTTTTCTTCTAAGAGTTTTATAGTTCTAGCTCTTATATAGTTAGGTTTGTGATCCATTTTGAATTAATTTCTGTATGGTGTGAGGTAGGGAGTACAACTTCATTGTTTTGCATGTGGGTATCTACTTGTCTCATTGCCATTTGTTGAAAAGACTAATTATTTCCTAATTGAATGCCCTTGGCCTTCTTGTTGAAAATTAGTTGACCATAAGACACTCCCAACTTTGATTGTTTTAAGATTGTCTTGACTTACTCTAGGTCTCTACACTTTCATATGAATTTTAGGATCAGCTTGCTACTTGCTACAAAAGAGAGAGAGATGGCATTTTGTTGGGGATTACATTGAACTGTAAATCAGCTTGGGGAATTTTGTCATTTTAGCAGTATTAAGTCTTCTAATCCAGAACATGGGATGTTTTTCTATTTGTTTAGATCTTCTTTAATTTCTTCAACAATTTTGCTTTCAGAGTATGTTTTACACTTTGTTAAATTTATTCTTCAGGTGTTTTTTGTTTTTTTTTTCATTGTTTTCAGTGATATTGTAATTGCTTTCTTAATTTCATTTAATCTTGCCCTGCAACCTGGTGGAACATGTTTTTGTTAGTGTTAATGGTTTATAAATATATTTCTCATGATTTCCTATATACAGTGTCATGTCACCTGCGAAGTTTTACTTTTTCTTTCCAGTTTTGCTGCTTTATTTTCTTGCCTAATTTCTAGGGCAAGAGTAGACTTCCTTGTTTGTTCCTGATCTTAAGGAGAACTCATTCAGTTTTTCTCTGCTGAGTGTGTTAGCTGTGGGTTTTTCCAGATGCTCCATATCAGATTGAGAAAGTTCTCTTTTATCCCTCATTTAAGTGTTTTTTATCATGAATGGGTGTTAAACATTAATTAAAAAAAATTTTTTTAGAATGTAGTTGATTTACAATGTCGTGTTAGTTTCTCCTATACTGCAAAGTATATCAGTTATACATATATCCACTCTTTTTTAGACTGTTTTCCCATATAGGTCATTGTTGTGCTAAGTTACTCAGTCATGTCCAACTCCTTGCAACCCCATGGACTGTAGCCCGCCAGGCTCCTCTGTCCATGAGGATTCTCCAGGCAAAAATACTGGAGTGGATTGCCATGCCCTCCTGCAGGGGAATCTTCCCAACCCAGGGGTTGAACCCAGGTCTCCCACATTGCAGGTGGATTCTTTATCTTCTGAGCCACCAGGGAAACCCATGAATACTAGAGTGGGTAGCTTATCCCTTCTCCAGGCATTCTTCCCTACACAGCAATCGAACTGGGATCTCCTGCATTGCAGGCAGATTCTTCACCAGCTGAGCTACCAGGAAAGCCCCATGTAGGTCATTACAGAATTTTAAGAAGTGTTCCCTGTGCTATGCAGTAGGTCCTTATTAGTTATCTGTATTATGTACGCTATGCTATGCTATGCTAAGTCACTTCAGTCATGTCCGACTCTGTGCGACCCCATAGACGGCAGCCCACCAGGATCCCCTGTCCCTGGGATTCTCCAGGCAACAACACTGGAGTGGGTTGCCATTTCCTTCTCCAATGCAGGAAAGTGAAAAGTGAAAGTGAAGTCGCTCAGTCGTGTCCGACTCTTAGCAACCCCATGGATTGCAGCCTAACAGGCTCCTCCATCCATGGGATTTTCCAAGGAAGAGTCCTGGAGTGGGGTGCCATTGGCTTCTCCGGTATTATGTATAATGAACATTAATTGATTTTTAAATATTGATTCAACCTCACTTTCCTGAGATAAGTCCCAGTTAATCACCGTATATAATCTGCTTTAGCTTTTTGTTTGTTTTAAATAGACTTTAGTTTTTAGGTTTTAGTTTAAAACCTAAACCTTGACTTTGACTGAAAAGTTAAACAAAAAATACAGAGAGTTTCTGTAAACTCACTGATCCTGGTCATGCACAGCCTCCTCCACTAAGAACATCCTGAACCAGAGTGATACATTTGTTACAGTCGATGAACCCACACTGACACATCATCATCCCCCAAAGTGTGTATTTTTTTACATTAGGTACTACTTACTCTTGGTAAGGTACTACTCTTGGTAGTACAGTGAATGGGTTTTGACAAATGTATTCAGCATTGTAGTATCATGCAGAATAGTTTCACTGCCCTAAAAATCCTCTATGCTGCATGCATTCATTATCCCTCCCTCCGAATCCCCAGCAACTGCTGATCTTTTACTGCCTCCATAGTTTTCCTTTTTCGTGTCATGTAGTTCGAATCATGTAATATGAAGCCTTTTCAGACTGACTTCTTTCACTTCCTGATATGCATCTAAGGTTCTTCCATGTCTATGGCTTGATAGCTCATTTCTTTGAGTGCTAAATAATATTCTGTTTAGTCCCTGGCCAAGGAACTAAAATCTCGCATACTGCAATAAATAAATAAATTGCTTTAAATTCCATAAAGAAAGATATGAATAGAGAATGCAGTATAAGTAAATTTGGTTCCCTTTTCTAATTTAAAAATATGACAAAGAATTGAGATGAATTTGTTTTATTCTTTTTCAGTATTTTAGTGAATCTTTGAGGGAACTGATGATAAAAGTTTATGCAGAGTCTTTATACTTTAGAGCATGTTGTCCCATTTATTCAGGCTCCTCAAGCCAGAGGAAACTTTGAACAGGGTTTAATATAAAAATGATTCTTTGCAGTATGCTTTTAAAATTCTTCTCTAGCTAACTTTATGGTGTCCATGGTAGATTCAAAGATATTTACATAAGTTTAACCACTTTATTTACATTACCAAATACAAATGATTCTTTTCTATTAAATGTTTTTCTCTTAATTTAAACTGTAATTATTCTGAACCTGAGTTTTCTGAACCTGAATTCTGAGAAATTTCATTTTAGGGAATAACCCCTGACTCTTAATACTGAGCACCTGCTGTTATTTAAAAGCTGCATCCTCAGATAACTAATTCTTAATAAACATGGTCTGTAAGAGATGGTGGTAGAAATAGTTTTATATAGATTTCTCCAGTGGTTCCATCTGTTGAGAGTTGGATGTTTGAAGTACTAGTTTTTCCAGTTTTAGCATTTTACTGTTCTGTAATTCTATGGTATATTTATAGTTAGAAGAAACTTGAAAAAAGACATTTTAAAAATAATGGTTTTGAATGATCCCGGAGATAATTTTTCTGACGCCTTAGTTTTGATGAAAGCGGCAGCAGCTAATTTGTATGAAATTTCTGTATCACCTGAGTCCCTAACCTACATGCATGCATGGTTAGACGTGTTTGACTCTTTGCAATCCCCTGGACAGCAGCCTGCAAGGCCCCTCTGTCCATGGGATTTTTCCAGGCAAGAATACTGGAGTGGATTGCCAGTTCCTCCTCCAGAGGATCTTCCCAACCCAGGGATCGAACGCATGTCTCCTGCATTGGCAGGTGGATTCTTTACCACTGAGTTACCTGGGAGACTGTCCTAACTTAAACGAGAGTAGTACAAGTTCAGGTGGCTTATGGGGGTCTCTGTACTTCATATAACTATCTAATGAGGATCCATTCTTCCTCAAAACTAGAAAAGCTTCTTTCCTTAGAAGCTTTATTTTTTAGCTGTAGATGTAGAAGAGGCAGAAAGGTCACTTACCCAGCACACTCAGTTAATGCTCCAGTAGTTGATGATGTGTTCTTTCGGTTTGGCTGTACAGGGCATATTTTGGATTTCTCAGCTTGTTTTAAAATTAATCCTTTAGAAAATAATCCCATGTGATTTGGTGGGGAAGATTTGAGGGGTAATGCCTATTGAAACTGCTTAAATAAGAATAGGGTATTGAACTCCCAGAAAGAGAGAGAGAAAGAGATGGGGTGAGTTATTGGCATTTTTTCCTTAGAATCCCTGCAGTAATGACTCTATAGTCTTCATTTAGTGGCTTAATTCTAAGTTTTATTGCCCTCTTGCCCTTTCAGTCAAAAGTTCTGTGTCTAATACTACTAACTTTATTCTCATCTCCTTTCATTTGGTTCTCTTTCACAGAATGTAAGTACCATTGTTAAGCTTCCTATAACACTTAGATCTTGGGGGTGGAGGGGTGAGGGTGACTGGGGATTCTTTAAGTGAATAGATTTTTTAAAAAACCTTACTTATTAGAAAGTGAAAAACTTGGAATTGTATAATGTTTTAGGTAAACATTTTAAATTTTACTAAAATGAACTATGGTATCTCTGGATAATGATGAAAAGTTTAATATTAAAGCCACATGTGTTGAATAATTAGCATAATAAACCATGGGATAAACACTTTTAGCAAAAATTGTTAAATTATGACACGTTGATGACTGTTTTGTTAAGACAATAATCAATTCACCCCTTATCTTTTTTTCCTGTTACGTTGCCAGTTTTGTAACACAACTGGCACACTTTACACCCAAACAAACCTCATGCGTGAGTAGTATTCATGTCTGATGCTAGCATACTTAAATTATAAAGCTTAATACAGTCTCCAAGAGAAAAAATAATTTAAAATTGAAGATTTATATATGTATCCAATTTTTTTCCTGTCTAATCATTTTCTTATTTTGTTTCTCAGGGTTTGGGTTTTAAAAGCAAATTGGTTTATTGTATCTTTCTTAGTGAACTTATTATTTTAAAACATTCCCTAAAATGCTTTCCTGAAAGAAGAGATAACTTTACACGCTGAAAGTCCTTTTATATTTTATCTGTATTTGTCTGTATAAAGAAAACTACTGATTCTTTTCTTCAGAGATGTTTGTAGAGTCCAACTTGTGGAAGATTTATCCCTTCACCCTCATAAAAGTTCAGTTAGTAATAGGGAATATCTTATTTCCTACTGCTGCTTCTCGAGCTTTTACGACAGAGAGGGAGTTAGCAAAAAGGAATCATGACAAAATGAGGAGCCCTGAGAAGTGCATTTGAAAACTAATATTTAATTAAACTGAATCAAATGAGAAAAGAGTGTTCATTTACCCGTTGAAAGACTGCACCATGAGAAAGGTCAAGGCAGAATAATGTTTTAGCTCTTTGTATCTCAGTCTTCTCTTCGATATAGTAGGCATTATTAAAGCTCAGCATTCAGAAAATGAAGATCATGGCATCTGGTCCCATTACTTCATGGGAAATAGATGGAGAAACAGTGGAAACAGTGTCAGACTTTATTTTTTTGGGCTCCAAAATCACTGCAGATGGTGACTGCGGCCATGAAATTAAAAGATGCTTACTCCTTGGAAGGAAAGTGATGACCAACCTAGATAGGATATTCAAAAGCAGAGACATTACTTTGCCAACAAAGGTCTGTCTAGTCAAGGCTATGGTTTTTCCAGTGGTCATGTATGGATGTGAGAGTTGGACTGTGAAGAAAGCTGAGCGCCGAAGAATTGATGCTTTTGAACTGTGGTGTTGGAGAAGACTCTTGAGAGTCCCTTGGACTGCAAGGAGATCCAGCCAGTCCGTTCTAAAGGAGATCAGCCCTGGGTGTTCTTTGGAAGGACTGATGATGCTAAAGCTGAAACTCCAGTATTTTGGCCACCTCATGCAAAGAGTTGACTCATTGGAAAAGACTCTGATGCTGGGAGGGATTGGGGGCAGGAGGAGAAGGGGATGACAGGATGAGATGGCTGGATGGCATCACCGACTCGATGGATATGAGTTTGAGTGAACTCCAGGAGTTGGTGATGGACAGGGAGGCCTGGTGTGCTGCAGTTCATGGGGTCACAAAGAGTCGGACACGACTGAGTGAGTGGACTGGATTGGAACTGGATGATGGTACCTATCTCAGGTTCCTGCAAGAATTTGAATGAGATAGTACATGTAGAAGGCTGAGTATAGTACTTTGCCCATAGGAAACACTCAATAAATATTAGTTTTTTATTGTTATCTATTAGTACTTAACATCTTTGTTTTATGGAGGAAAACAGAGTGATTATAGTACCTAGTCCAATTTGTGAGGCCAAGGAGGCTTCCCTAACACAATTCTTACTTTGAAGAAGCTTGTACTTGAATCTTGGTTAACAAATTATGGTTAAGGTATACATACAAACAGGTCTAGGATGCTGACAGTGGGAAGTTAGGTGCGTTACCCAGGGAGTTGGTGATGGACAGGGAGGCCTGGCGTGCTGCGATTCATGGGGTCGCAAAGAGTCGGACACGACTGAGCGACTGATCTGATCTGAAGGGGATGGTTCTTAGAGCATTATATTGTGAATGGTAGCTTGTGTCATTATGCAGTGCATTTTTTGTAGTACGCCTAATTAGGGAAGTGACAACTGAGTTAAATTTTGATGGTGAAAAGTCAAAGGATGAAGGGGGAAGGAGAGCACAACAGAATTTCATGTACTAAGTCATAGGGACATAAGAGACCATAGTACTTTTGGGGAGCTAGAATTACTTTAAGTGAAAGATGAGATAGATGAGAGAGTGATTACTAAGAAATAAGATTAAGAAGGACCTTGCTTGTATTTTAATACCTTCAGATTTTATTTGAATCTAGGAAGCTGTGGAGTAAACTGATGATTAAAATGATCAGATTTCTTTTTATGAGGTTCAGAGGCAGTACTGAGGAGAATGGTTTGCAGTAGCAACAGAAGTTGGGAGAAGGCAATTGTAGTACAAGGTCAATACTTCTTACGTGGACCACAAACTTTATGACAAGACATCAGTGATGAAAGTACCATTCTCTACTTGCTTGAGGCTCATCCCTTGACATTCAGAAACTTTTATATGGCAGTTTAACATAGTACATGGTTTATAACTTTTGTTGGCCTTTCAGTGTTCTCAAGTCTTACACAGGTCAGTTTTTTCCTCCACTTCCCACAACTGCTATTTCAAATCTCTTTCACTCTTCTTAAGTTTCTACTCCACCTCTTCCTCACTTTCCACAGATGACATCATTCTATGTTTCACAGGGAACATAAAACCAAAGGATGGATGACTTCCTGCTCTACCCACAGACAAACGTGTGTCAACATTATTCAGCTTTCTTCTACTTTTCTGTCCCTGGATCCTATTCTCTTCCAGTTTTTCCAGGGGCTTTGTTCCATGTATTATCTTCTCTCAGATTTTCAGTCATTGTCTCTTTGTCGTACGTTTCCCCATAGCCTATAAACTTGTTCAAAACTCACCCCGAAATTCAATCCTTACCGTCTTTCTAAGTTACAAACATAATCTTGTTTCTCTTCACAGCCAAGCTCCTTGAAAGATTGGTCTCCAGTTATTTTCTCTGCTTCTTCACTTCGCATTTACTCCCAGTCCACTATACGCATCTTTCTTACACTTAACACAACTCAAACTGCTCTGACAAGTAAATGACCAGTGAGCTATTAAATATTAACTAGCAGCTAGGTACCAAATCCAGTGCGCACATTTCAGTCCTTAAGATTTATGTTGCATGGGTCAATAGTTTGTTCCTTTTTTCTGTTGAATAGTATTGCACTGTATTTATATAGCACAATTTTTTAATCCATTCTCATGTTAATGGACGTTCGGGTTTCCAGTTCTTGTCTATTATAAATGAAACTGCAGTGAACATTTGTAGGCAAATCTTTGTGTGGATGTATGCTTTCATTTCTCTTCAGAAAATGCTTAGGAGAAAGTACTGGGTCAGATAATAAGTGTATGTTTAGCTTTATAATAAACACCAAACTTTTTAACAAAGTGATTGCAATTTTGTGTTCCTGTAAGCAGTGTTTGAGAGTTCCAGTGGCTCCACATGCTTATGAGCATTTGGTATTGTCTGCCACCACCCTTGTCTGGATAGACATCTTCTTTCAAATATGTGACTTACAAATATTTTCTCCTATAGTTCTTTTTTTTTTTTAATTCTCAACAGTGTCTTTTGTGCTACAAACATTATGATTTTGATGAAGCCAGTTGATCATTTTTTTCTTTTATGGATCATACTTTTCTCCCTGTTTCTTCAAGCATATTAAAAAACTTATTTCATGTTGTGCATCTGATAAATGAATTATCCGCAGTCTTTGTTGGTCTAATTCTGTAGTTTGCTCTTCATTGACTGTGACTCATAAGTCTTGTTTCTTCCTGTGATTTTTTTAAACAGTGAGCTCACTGTGAGCTCATGGTCTTTGAAACTTGTAATTTTTTGAGGCTATAAATCAGAATTTTTTTCAGAGATAATTTGAGTGACTAGGAGTACACCTATTTCTAAGTAAATTTTTTACCTTAGTTGTTCAAGCCACACAACCAGTTGGAAGTCTCTAGCCCCACAGCAGTGAAGACTGGCTAAGAATTATAATGGAGATATATTTCCATTTAACTGTTACCATGAGCCAAAGCCAGTAAAGATTTTGATTCCCGTCATCTCCCTCTGCAGGATGAGTTTTCTCCTGTTTGACCCACTAAGGATGTAGCCGTCTGGGACGTCTTGGCATCTTTATAGATGTGCTGTTAACTCAGTCTGTCTCTATGGTAGGACCCAGGTGGCCCCTGTCATCTCAGCAAGTAGCCCATTAAAACCTAAGACTTTTGTCCCCCAAGGATTGGCCAGTAACTCCAGAGAAAGCTTTGGCTACAGTGTTCCTCACTCTTGTGAATTTATGCTTTCTCCTTGTTTCTGCCTTCAGGAACTCCTTTGCTTTCCCCTCAAGGTTCCATAGTCATTTTGTGGCTCTTACTTGTCCTACAATAGGAAAAAAATAAAGGAGTCTATTGGAGAAGCTATTTTGTAAACACATATCCCTTCTGCCTAGCATTCTTTCTCATTTTTGAAGATGTTCAGATGAGGAAAAGAATTAAGTAGTAGTTTGAAAAAGAGATGGGAGAGTAGAGAGTGGAGATTAGTGAGTACAGACAGGTTGGCAAGAAGACCAACTAGAGCAGAAGTGGGGATGACAACAATAGAGAAAGGCCCAGGTCAGAGAAGGCAAGAGGAAGTGCTGATAACAGTGGACGGACAGCAAGCTGACTCGTGTTGCTCAAAGGAGCATGGCTAACATGTAAACATTCTTCTAATATCCACTTATACTGTAACATCTCCACAATCAGGATGTTTCTTACAGTCAGTCATATCCCACAACTTAATAAGCAGCGTGTGTGGTTTTCCTTTTTGATGGTACATCAAATAATGGCACGTTTACTATTGATGGCATCTTACTGTTAATGAAATATGGTATAATTTACATTGCTCATAAGGGGGAGTATTGGCTGTATTAGCCTGTGAGTTTACGTTACGTGATCTGGCAGATGCATCAGTTTTTTTTTAAATGTTAAGAAACAGACTCTGCATTAAAGCTCATCCAGACAACTGACTCTTGATGTTATTCCAATAGAAGTCTCCTCTATCTAAGGTGATTTATGTGAAACTAGCAGTTCTTTTAAAAGGTCTGCCACTGAACTGGTTTGCAATTGCCAGAAATTGTGAATCAAATGTAAGTAATTACTAGAAATGAAAGTAACCTTTCCCCACCTCAATATATAGGCAAGAACAACTTGTATGGCAGCGTCTAAGCACTGCTTAAACGACAGCATCTCTACAGTTTGTGACTCAAGTTCATCTCTGTTTTATATTCTTGAGTCTCTTGGAACTTTTGACAGAACTGTCACGCTCACAGATTTGTTTGACAAAATTGGGCATTTGAGTGAAAATACCTTTGGTTTTCTTCTTCTTTTTCTTTTTTACTGCTCTTAAGGGTCACAGCCAATGGACAGCCTCCTTGGTTAAGAAATGTAGACTAATTTACCTTATGTTTTGTGTACACACCATCTTCTAGCCGCCCCCCCATCCTTCATAACTTTCCTATTTTTTTACCCCTTTCCCAGACTCTTATTTCTTCTCTTTTTCAAAAAAAATATATTTTTTTCCTTGGATATTTCTCATTTGTTTTGGAATGAGGTGGATATAAATACAGACTAAAGCAATCAGCAAACAAAATCTATCTTTTAAAAACTTTTTCTCAGGTAGCAATAACAACAAATTATTGTTATTCTATTATTTTAATTTATTATTATTTTAAAATTAAATATGGGTAATATTTCCACGTATATATGTGGAAAGTTCATTTTTGTTTTCCTCCTTCATATGTGTCATAAATCAAGTGAGTTGTTTTGAGGAAAGAAGAATTTTGTTTTGCTGACATTTGTGATAGTTCCAGTGTTTGGGAGCTAAAAAGGATAGTGAGTCCTTTCAGGTTATTTCTGATTTAGAGACTGGGTTTTTAAAGAAAATGATAACTTAAAATTTGAATACTTTTAAAGTTAGTGTGATTCACTTAAATAATTAGGAGAGACCTATATTCTTTTCTAACAGAAAAGGGGCTTTTTTTCCTAGTATTCTGCCTGAGAATGGAGAAGATGCACAAAAATGAAGAGTACCCTCGTTTTTGTGCATCTGTGTATATGTGTTTTAAGTTGAAAGTTAATTAAATACAGAGAACCTGGGGTTTATAGAGCAATGGAAGGAAAGAACTAGGGCTGAATAGGGTTGGTAGTCACTGCATTTTAGTTAAATATTTGTCCTGTATCTTACCAAATTGAGTCCAAAGTGGTAATTGAACTCACTCATCATTGACATATTTTATTCTCTCCCCTTATTTCTTCTGCCTCTGAACTAAAAATGTAGCTTGAAAGATTGAGAATTATAGTCAGAGATATACATAGAATTACACTGATTTAATACCGTGTGTCATGCCTGCCCTTTTTCTGTTGTTTCCTCTTCTTGGTGCTTTCTTTTGTTAGCATTACACCCCCTTTCCTTCCTTTTCCTATTCTTGCTTTTCTTTGCTTTGCACTTTTCTTTTTGAGATGAATTCTTTCTAACAAATAGAGTCACAGAAAATTCCAGTCTTTCTCTAGCATTGGATTTATGAAACAGTTCTTACCAGGATGTTCTATCTTAAAGTGTACATTTGTTATTTAAACACTGAAAATAATAAGCAAATAAAATGGTATTAAATACAAACCTCCTTTCCCTTCCTTTCCCTGTTTGCCAATGCTTGGGGACAAAAGTCATTCTGGTGAATTGTCTTGAAATACTTAAATTATAACTGCTTCTAAGCCTATTAGGCATCTGGCACTGTAAATTAATCTAAAACATTAATCTAGAGATTAAAATTGGGCGTCTTAATCAATTTGATGCAGAGAATACTGTTACATTAAACCTTGCATTAGTATGGAGGGGAGTAATAAGATAATGTTTGGAAACTTCACCTTCTTCTTGTCAGTGATGTGTTATTATTCATTCATACCAGAGACGATAAATGAATTCTAGATTTTCATGTTTTTTAGCATTAACCTTACATTATGTTACTAGCATAGTTCTCTTCCTGTAAGCTTTGAAAGGAGATTCTTTTTAATAAATAGAGTCACAAAATTCCAGTCTTTCTCTAGCATCTTGTAATTTAGCTTTATGAAACAGTTCTTACCGGGATGTTCTACCTTAAAGTGTGCATTTATTATTTAAACACTGAAAAGAATAAGCAACTGAAGTGGTAGTGAATGAAACATATTAATACTTCTGTTTATTCAGTCAGCTAAAATTATGAAAGGACTGCTTCAATCCAAGAGGTATTATTTTTTTTTTCTCCTGTAAAGCATATGTAATTATTTTTGGTGAAGATAGCTAAATGGAAGTTTACATCATTGTATACCCAACAGAAGAAAATAAAAATGTGTGTGTGTCTGTGACTTTTTAAGAAGATGATCCATTAACTGTCATCTGATTCTGAAAGTATCCCCAATACCCCACCCCCAATCCCACAAAGCTAGGGCTGTGACTGTCTGAAAGAAGTCATTATTTACGTTGAAATTTATCATTTAGTCTGGCTAGGGAAAAATGACTTCACTTTCGCTTTTCACTTCCCTGCATTGGAGAAGGAAATGGCAACCCACTCCAGTGTTCTTGCTTGGAGAATCCCAGGGATGGGGAAGCCTGGTGGGCTGCTGTCTCTGGGCTCGTACAGAGTCGGACATGACTGAAGCGACTTAGCAGCTTATTAGCAGGGAAAATTATGGTTATTATTGGACCGTAGTACAGTTATGAATGCAGGGTAAGTTCATGGTGCTAATGTTTTAATAGTAGAGAACCCCTGTGAGCAGCACTGTGAGGAGAGTACCAAGTGTAGCATCTGCGGGTATGTTAATTCTTCTTTTAGTTCGAATTACCTCATGAACCATATTGGTAGATCCGCATAGTATATATCTTGCTCTATATTTTGGCAGTTTGTTGAAAACAGAAAACCACGCATCCAAATGTTGGAACTAGTTGCTTTTTCTTTCATTTTATTTATGTTTTTAATTGTGTGCTTTTTATTCAATGGACTTGATTCCTTGAAGTAATCAGTTTTAGATCCGGATTTTTAAAGAAAAAGTGATGATTATTATACTTGCTTGTGGTAGATAATTATGATACAACATTAAATGAATTTTAAAAATTAGAATATCCACCCTACCCCCAAAAGTAATAAATATAAACCACAGAGAACAGGCGGAAAGTCTTTTCCATTGTGGGGCAAGATTGAATAAAGCTTACCTTTGAGCTTTATCTTAAAGCCTCTCTTGTTAATCCTTCACATAGACTGATGATGTATATATACTGTGAAAGCAAAGACTTTTACGTTGATTTGAAAGTTTCTTGTTAACCGGGTTTAATTTGATACTGACATCTCCAAGCAAATTCTGAGTCCCTAAGCAAATTGCTTAGTCAAAGCTATAGCTTTTTCATTAGTCATGTATAAATGTGAGAGTTGGACCGTGAAGAAGGCTGAGAAGAATTGATGCTTTCAAATTGTGCTGGAGAAGACTCTTAAGAGTCCCTGGGACTGCATGGAGATCAAACCAGTCAATCCTAAAGGAAATCAACTGTGGATATTCATTGGAAGGACTGATGCTGAAGCTCCAGTACTTTGGCCACCTGATGCAAAGAACTGACTCATTGGAAAAGACCCTGATGCTGAGAAGGATTGAAGACTGAAGGAGATGGGGGCAGCAGAGGATGAGATGGTTAGATAGCATAGCATCACCAACTCATTGGACATGAATTTGAGCAAACTCCAGGAGATAGTGAAGGACAGGGAAGCCTGACATGCTGCAGTTCATGGGGTCGCAAAGAGTCGGACATGAGTTAATGACTGAGCAACAGCAAAGCAAATCACCATTCAAGAGCATGTGTTAGGGATGCTTTTATATCCTTCATCACTGAAAGCTTGTCAGCCACGCAAGAGGAAATGTCCCCCTTCACCCAGAATTCATACTGTATTTAAGGGAAAGGGAGGGAAGTCGCTCAGTCATGTCCGACTCTTAGAGACCCCATGGACTACAGCCTGCCAGGCTCCTCCATCCATGGGATTTTCCAGGCAAGAGTACTGGAGTGGGGTGCCATTGCCTTCTCCAATACTGTATTTAAGGTAACTTTTTAAGCAGAAATAGTGCATCTGCAATATATTATAATTGGCTTTTTCTGAGAGGCTCAGCCAAAGAAAATAGTTCTCTAAGCAGTCTTGTATTTTTTAAACATTATTAGGTGTTAAAGGGTGCTGGCATAGCAGATTAATATTCATTTGGATTACCTGGATTGTAAGAAGATACTTTAGCAAAATGCACCTTTACAAGGCCAGATGCCTAATTGTAAGTTTCTGCTAGTATGTTCATCCAATTTTTATCAGTTCCTTTTGTGTGCAACTGGGATACCTCCCTATCCTTGTGAATAGGAAGCTGGGGAAAAATGTAGGTGGGGTGAAACGGGAAGCACAGTCCCCTGGGTTTCCTGCGGCTTTTCTTATTGCGGGATCAGTTTGGATTGTGAGATGAAATTGAAGAGCAGAATTTAATGTTGACCTCTACAGTTGATGGTCCAAAAGGGTTTATTTGTCTTCCCTAAAGCCTGTCAGTTTTTGAATTGAGTAGAGTGCTTTTGGCTGTAAAAGCTTTAAAATGTAAACATTGAGGAAATAGCATGTTTGTAATGACTAAGTAACATAACATATGCAGGTGCACATTTCAGAGTTTTCTCATTTATCCTAAAAGTTACACCTAAATAGTCATCTAGAAGGAAATTTTTAACCATTAAGATCGGTTATACTGTGTAATTAAATGCAGTGGTTTCTGTGGTGGCCCTTCCTAAAAGGATTTTGGTTGATCATAATAACTATATGCAGAGAACTGTTTGAAATAATAGTCACATGGTTTAGAAATAAATGGAGGAAAAGAACATCTATATGTTGTATGTTAAATCTGCTTTTCCCCATTTATATACTATCCTTTGTACTGTTTGATATGGAGAAAATTGTCTTGTGTTAGTAAGTCTAACATTTGTTTTCAGAATTGTGTGTACCAATGAAGAGGCTTGATTTATAGAGTCAAGTCTGAAAGTCTGAGTGATAAGAGTTGGGAACAGAAAGGACTCAACCACTTAACTGCTAATCCAGAAAGAGGGCAGTGGTGTTCAGAGTCTTTCAGGCTTCTGAACTGTCTAGGCTGTGACTTGTCAACAGGACTAAATGTTGTGTATCATTGCTCTTCATATCTTTCGCAGTATCGTGACTGCTACACAAATTTCAGGGCATAGAGTTCAAAAATGACTGATCAGAAATGTGTTGCTAGGAAGATTACTTTATTTCAACTGTTCAAAATTTTAATTTATCTGATTCAGTAAGAAGTTCACATGTTTTCTGTTTTTTTTATCCTTTGACATATCCTCTTAGCAAGTTTCTGACTGATATTCTTGGAATAAATAAAGTTAACCTCAACCTGAAAAAGGGGAGTTTTGAATACTCCCTTCCCCCATCAAAAAAAGGACATTTTCAGAGCATCATTCACAAATAAAGAAATACATTTAAACTTAAACGGTAGGGGGTAGGTTTTTTTTAATCATGTTCTGAGCTCAGATATACTAATTTGGAATATATTTTTGTAATGTAAGATTTTTTTTCACTAAACAAGTTTTTTAATAGCTTTTAAAAGTCACTATAGTTTTTTAAAATTAACATGTTTTGTTTTTTTTCCCCAAGATGTTTATGGTTTAAGATTCAAAAGCTACAAAAGGGCTTACAAGATTTTTTCTTTTATCTGTTTCCCTAGTCACTCAGTTATACCCCTCTTAGAGGCAAAGAAAAACATATTACTAGTTTGCTTTTAAGGATCCTTCCTGGAAGTCACACAATTCCATCTATATTTTATTGGACAAAATCAAATCACCTGACCACAGTAGCTGCAGAAAAGAAACGTAGCCTTTTAGGTGAACAATGCTGCATTGACCGTAAAGAAGGCTGAATGCCGAAGAATGGATTCTTTTGAATTGCGGTGTTGGAGTCCCTTGGACTGCAAGGAGATAAAACCAGTCCATCCTAAAGGAAATCAGTCCTGAATATTCATTGGAAGGACTGATGCTTTGGCCACCTGATGTGAAGAACTGACTCATTGAAAAAGACCCTGATGCTGGGAAAGATTGAAGGCAGGAGGGTAAGATGATCGGATGGCATCACCGATTCAATGGACATGAGTTTGAATACACTCCAGGAGTTGGTGATGGACAGAGAAGCCGGGTGTGCTGCAGTCCATGGGGTCACGAAGAGTCGGACACAACTGAGCAACTGAACTGAATTGAATTGCTGCCTTGAAGAAAAAATGGTTCTATTTCTCAGGAAAAGGAGAATTACCATTATGTAAAAGTTACTACCCCACTTCTAGCATGCCTAAAACTTATAACTTCAGAAATTATCTGATTTGATTTTTTAACCTTTATATAAGTTTGTACCAAATGAGAGTTTGGAAAATTTGGAACAGAGATTAATTAGAGCATTAACAATTGGTATTTGATTTAAACTTGGAAAGAAAGATTTGGTTATATCTTGGTCCTTTTGTGTGTTTTATACTGACTCTGTGCGACCCCATAGACGGCAGCCTGCCAGGCTCCCCCATCCCTGGGGTTCTCCAGGCAAGAACACTGGAGTGGGTTGCCATTTCCTTCTCCAGTGCATGAAAGTGAAAAGTGAAAGTGAAGTCACTCAGTCATGCCTGACTCTTATCGGCCCCATGGACTGCAGCCTACCAGGCTCCTCCACCCTTGGGATTTTCCAAGTAAGAGTACTGGAGTGGGGTGCCATGGCCTTCTCTGTTATTGTTGTACAGAAGAATGTAAATCAGAAAAGAAAATCATTCATGGTCCCATGAATGGGACTCTTTCAGCTAATGAAAGTAGTAGTTGGGGTTGTAGTAGGGAAACAGATGAGATAAGGGCATATAAACATATTTGAATAACTGTTGCCTAGTTTGGCAGTAGAATAGGATATTTGGAGAGACGAGAGAAAACCAGAAACAGAGATCAGACTTTGAATGTTAAGAAATTTGGATTTTATTCATTTTTGTTTTGTTTGCTTTAGGTGAATACATTAGATGGTTAGACTGGATGATATCTAAGATTTTGTTTTAGTACTATAATCTGTGATGAGGCCATGTCATGACTGTGGTGTCAGCTCTAAGAGATTTAGTCATCAGTTCTCAGGTTTATAGCTTAATACAGTGGATGAAGTCATCAAGGAGAAAAGGTTAGAATACTTTGAGAATGCCCCACATCAAGGGGGTGATTACCTCTCTGTATTTCTCTCTTTTTTCTTATAATTTAATTTTAAGGAGTCTAGATGGTTTTTTTCCTTAGTTTACTGAGATTTACTGGTTGCATCCTTGTGGTTTAGCATGTTATTCTGTTGTGCTTTCTGTTCATTAGTAGTTGGATCTGGAGACTTTGAATTTTTTTTTCTTATTTCCATGGGTGGGCATGACTACTTTACTAGGTAGTGGTTTGTACTTAAGCAGGAGACACATAATATGGGTTGACTCTCCTCTTGGGGTATTAGTAGGCATTGATGATTAAAGCTGAGATACATTGATTTGTTAAGGTTTACAAAATGGTAATATTCTAATTCTACCATTTCCTCTTCATTTATTAGCTGAAATATTACTGTAAAGTAAAACTTCCTCTTCTCTTTGATTACCTGTTGGTAGTATAGATGGTATAGGTTTAAATGCATGATTTGCCCCCATTATCTGTTTTCAGAATAATGAATTGGTTCACTGCCGTCCTCCAACAGTGACCAATTAATATTATTAACGTATGGTTTTATGGTAAGCGAACCATGGCGATAGTGGTAAAGAACCAGCCTACAAATGTAGGAGACATTAGAGATTTTGGGATTTCCTACCCTAAATTTGGAATCAGCCATTTATTCAGTCTCCTGGGCAGTAGAGATAGTCATTCTTTTGGGGTTGGTCATTGTTTCTAAGGCTTTTTGAGTGGACAGTCTTTTTAAGATAAAATAACACCAGGAGTTTATACTAATACTTCAAGATTAATTATTAACATTCTGATCTTATATTTGTATCTCCCTCTGACATTGACATATAATCTTCAATGGCATATGAAATGATAGAAGTAAAACATAAGTGTGCAAAGTGATGGTTTAATATATGTTTACTTCGTGGAGGGCTTTCTTGGTAGCTCAACTGGTAAAGAACCCACCTGCAAGGCAGGAGACCCCAGTTTGATTCCTGGGTTGGGAATATCCCATGGAGAAGGGATAGGCTACCCACTCCAGTATTCTTGAACTTCCCTGGTTGCTCAGATGGTAAAGAATTCTCCTGCAACACGGGAGACCTGGATTTGATTCCTGGGTTGGGAAGATCCCCTGGAGGAGGGCATGGCAACCCAGTCTAGTATTCTTGCCTGGAGAATCCCCATGGACAGAGGAGCCTGGTGGGCTTCAGTCCATGGGGTTCCAAAGAGTCAGACCTGATTGGGTGACCTAGCACAGCATAGTGCATACTTTGTGGAAGGATTACGACAATTGAGTTAACACGTCTATCACCTCATATATTTACTCTTTTTTTTTTTTTTTTTGGTGAAAATATTAGAGTTTTTTAGAAAAATTTAATTATATAATACAGTATTATCAACTGTAGTCCACACTTTATATATTAGATCCTCAGAATTATTTATCTTAAAATAGCAAGTTTGTAACTTTTTTAGAAAACAGGTTAAGATTACTTTTTGACATACAAAAAACTACATATTTAAATTGTATAGTATGATAAGTTTGGAGAAGGCAATGGCACCCCACTCCAGTACCCTTGCCTGGAAAATCCCATGGACGGAGGAGCCAGGTAGGCTGCAGTCCATGGGGTCACGAAGAGTCGGACACGACTGAGTGACTTCCCTTTCACTTTTCACTTTCATGCATTGGAGAAGGAAATAGCAACCCACTCCAGTGTTCTTGCCTGGAGAATCCCAAGGACAGGGGAATCTGGTGGGCTTCTGTCTATGGGGTCGCATAGAGTTGGACACCACTGAAGTGACTTGGCAGTAGCAGCATGATAAGTTTGACGTATGTTTACACTCAGGAAACTATCACCTCAGTCAAGATTCTGAACATATTCATCACCACGAAAAGATTCCTTTACCTCTCTGTAATCTTTACTTTCCATGCCTCCCTATCTCACCCACCCCACCTCCAGGCTTTTGATCACTATAAATTAGTTTGCATTTAGAAAATCTATTTATATAAAGTAGAATTTTATATAAATAGAATCATAGAATGTGCTGTATTTCATATATTTATAGTCATATATTTTACTTATACATAGACTTTTTTGTTTTTTTCTTTGTTTTATATAGATGTTTTAAATCCTGCACCACAGTGTTCTTATTTTGTTTTATATGTTGATTATCTTTTAAGGAGGTTTAAATAATACTAACAGATCTTTGTATTTACCTAGGTTATTATTCCTGTGCTCTTTATTCCTTTGAGTAGATCCAGGTTTTCATCTGGTTATCATTTTCCTTCTGCTTAAGGACTTCCTTTGTCCTTTCTTATAGTGCAAGTCTTCTGGTGATGAATTCTTTCAGCTTTTGCCTGCCTGAAAATGTTTTTATTTCACCTTTGGTTTTGAAAGTTATGTTTGTTGGATATGAAATTCTAGGGTGACTTTTTTTCATTTAAGTACTTTTAAGATGATGTTCCAGTGTCGTCTTCATGTCGTCGTTTTCATTGAGAAATAGGCTGTAATCCTTACTTTTGTTCTTCTGTATGTAGTGTGTCTTTATTTTCTTACTGCTCTTAAGATTTTCTCTTTATCAATAGTTTTAAGCAGTTCTCCCCCCATCCTAGTTTTATTGAGATATAATTGGCATACAGGACTGTATAAGTTTAAGGTGTGCAGTATGATAAAATTTTTTTCCCCATAATGCGAACTTTAAGGATCTCCTCTCTTAGCAGTGTTCAAACATATGATACATCAGGATTAACTGTAGTCATCGTGTACGTTACATCTTCAGTATTTATTTATTTGCAGTTTATGCCTTTTGACCATACTTGAATCCAGTTTCCCCCCATGCTCCTCCGGTTTTAAGCAGTTTGATTATTATCTATCTTGATATTGTTTTCTCCTGCTTGGGGTTCAGTGAATTTCTCAGTTATGTGGGCTTACAGTTTATTCATATAATAGAATACTATGCTGCACATAAAATGAGTGAGCTCTATCTAGATGGACTGACATGGATAAATTTTAAAAATAAGACTGATTATGGAGGAAAAGCAATTTGTATGTGAAAGCTTGGGCCAGTGTGATACCATTTACATAAAATTTTAGGACAGTAATTATATCTGTTTTTATGGAGGTAGTCACATATATCAAAAATTTTAAAGTATGAATATCAAGGATTCACAACATAGTCAGGATGTTGCTTAACTCAGAGAGAGAGAAAGTAAGAGACAGGCAGTCTTTTGATATATCTGTATAACATTTAATATTTTAACAAAAGTATCTGAAGCAGATGTGGCAAGCATTTTATCTGGGCAGTGAGTAATGTCTAATTTCTGTTTATATTTATGTCTAATATATAAGGTCAGGATAGTTCTTAGAGTTTCTGTGGCTTCCATTTTATTAAATATAAGTGCACACATGTAAATCTCATCCACATCATTAGCTGCATTCTGGTAATCTACCAAATAAAATTATTCCCTTAGATTTAAGACCTATTTCCAGTTAGTATTCTTTAAAAAGTAATGATCAAAGTTTTCATACCACTCTGTAAAATGAGTGTTTTGTGGGACCATTCTTTTTCCTCTTAGGAGACCCTTGTTGATTATCCTTTGCGGTATCCCAAAGACACATTGCAAGTTTTATGGCATTTAATCCAAGTAAAATAGATCATACAGGGCAGTGTCCCCTTCTTAACCTTTTTTTTTTTTTTTTTAAAGTAATGCACTTGTTACATATCTTCCAAAATAAAAAGCCTTTGTCGTGCTAGGATCAGATTTTTTTATTTTTTTGACAGCTAGCCTATCTTCTGTGTCCTGAATGTCATTTTATCATCTCTTGAAATATTGCCAGTAGGTGCCCCTTGTTGAACAAGACTTAGAAATCATTATTAATAACTAACAGTATACACGTTTTTCTTAAATGTGCTGCCAAAGAGCAAACCTCTTTGGATTGGTGACATATAGCACCTGCACAGCAGCTTTTCCTTCCCATTTCTAAAGTAAAATGTACCTCTGTGAGGATCAGCTTTTTTTTGTTCTTATGCTTCTGGTCTTATTATGTTAAGTTTGGTGTGTCGTTTATAGCTTTAAAAAAAAAGGAGGTGGGGAAGGGGTGGATGAAGGGGAAGAGAAGGCTTGTCAGGATGTTTGTCTTGAAAAATAGAAATTTAGATAATCGAAATGTAACATTTAATATGTTAATTTCAGAAAATTTATAGATATACATGTTTCTTTACAATGAAATGAAAACCAGACTAGAACATTTTCTTAGTGTGTGGTAATTCTTCCGTTTTGGTGATACTTATTTTTCTCTTTGGAGGAAACCATAGAAGGAAATGGCACCCCACTCCAGTATTCTTGCCTGGAAAATCCCATGGATGGAGGAGCCTGGTGGGCTGCCATCTATGGGGTTGCACAGAGTTGGACATGACTGAAGTGACTTAGCTTAGCAGCATAGTTTGCAAAGGAATTTTCTTGTTCACATTAACTACATCAATATTTTGGAACAGTATTTTAGGATTTATCTTTTTTTTTAATTTATTTTTGTCTTGAATTATATATATATTTTTTTTAATTTTATTTTATTTTTAAACTTTACATAATTGTATTAGTTTTACCAAATATCAAAATGAATCCACCACAGGTATACATGTGTTCCCCATCCTGAACCCTCCTCCCTCCTCCCTCCCCATACCATCCCTCTGGGTCGTCCCAGTGCACTAGCCCCAAGCATCCAGTATCGTGCATCGAACCTGGACTGGCATCTCGTTTCATACATGATATTATCTTTCCATTACTAAGGTTTTTGTATTCACAAGCTCAGTAAACAATATTCTATAAAACTCCTTTTTTCTAACCTTGTGTACATTAGTAGAGCCGTCCATTTCGACAAACACCTACTGTGTTTGTTGAAAGTGGTAGAGAGATAAAGGTGAAACAGGTTGTCCTGTCCTTGGGTAGAATCAGCTAAGAAACTAAATGATTTGATTTTTGTTAGAAAGTTTTCCTAATCTTCATTTCTGAGAAATGCTGTCTCCCAACTAATAACTGTCTGGGAAGGGAGTTGAGGGGGAGGTGGGGACATACAATAATAAAACAAAGGACTTTGATTTCTTTGAAATATTCTTGTGACCAGATGCTGGAAAAGTATACAATGCGTTTCTTAAATATAGTTCTGGCTCTGAAATACATACATACTTAATGAAACCAAAATTGAGCACTCCTAAAGTAGGCTGATCTATATATAATAACATTTCCAAAAGTAGAGCTTTTGTGGGCGGTCCCCATTAACTCTCCCTCCCTGTCCTCACTGCATATTCCCTCAACTTCCTCTGTAAGCATATCAAGAAGAGTGATTTATAATAAAAAAATTTTGTGAAATGTGATTGTGATCAGAGGTGTCCTTAGAAGGTGTAGAGGAACAGCTTTGGAATTGCTGCCTCATAGACCTTCAGAGTTCAGAGAAAGCAGCCTGGTGTAGAAAACAGAACACATATGGTCTGAGTTTAACAGACTTTAATCCAGTCTCAGTACTGCCATTTATTCTCTGTGACCCAAGGCAAATTTCTTAACCTCTCTGTGCATCAACTCTCCCTTTTGTAAAATGAAGGTAACAGTCTTCCCCGTGAAAATTGCACATCAAAGGCTCTCACTATTCATTGATTTCATTTGCTTGGCTAATTTATTGATGTTGCACTAGACTCTTTAGTGGTTCCTGCTAGTGTTAATAATTGATGAGCATTGTGCCAGGCCTTATTCAGCTGTCAGACTACCTAAGTCAGGGTATGGTCTGCACCAAAACACATTAGAATTTTAACTTGACATCTCTAAAAAGAGAATGACAAGAAAGATTTTTAAAAAATGACTATTGCTCAGTAACAAGGATAGCAGAAAGAAGCTGTAATATTTTTACTAGAACATGATAGATTCACAAGTTTTGCCAGTAGCAGTTATATCCTCATCAGATGATACTTAATAACCTCTGAACAAGTAAAATGATTTGTTTTTATTTATGTGAAGTGAAATTAAGCTCTCTGAAAAGACTATAATTTTCCACGAGTTTCTAGGATTTGCTATATGGGGAATGGTTACAGTCTTTCTTCAGATTTCTAAACAAATAACACCAGGAAAACAAATCCAAAAGTAGTTTGCAGCCTAAGTAGTTTGAAAGTTGATGTCAAATTGTTCCTGTCCTGAATCTAAGAACAAGAACACATTTCAAAAAGGCTGCTTTTCTCTTTTGCACCTTTGAAATGACTGTCATGGGTATATTTATAAATTGTGCATAATTAACCCAGCTACAGCCACTTGTCCTTTGCTAGCTGAGTCCAAGGCTTACATACCAGAAATGGAAGTAGTTTGGGGAGAAATCTGGGGAGTTGACAAAGAAGGTACTGATTTGCATCCATGATAGTATATAATGGGAGTCATAAAGAGATTAAATATCTGAAAAAAATTATTTTAGACAGTGACATCTAGGGGTTTGCTGGAGGGGCAAATTACAATGTTTATGATCTGTGAGGGGAAGGAGAGACAAAAGCTGATATTTTTATACAGGTGAAAATGAGCATCTAGTAAAAGTTGGTGTAAGAGCTGAGTCTTTTGGATTATAAAAGTTCAACTTAAAATAATGAAAAAGATTTGTTGGTTCACATAACCAGACCTCAGGATGGATAGAAGTAGAACTGCTGCTGCTGCTGCTAAGTTGCTTCAGTCGTGTCCGACTCTGTGCGACCCCATAGACGGCAGCCCACCAGGCCTCCCCCTCCCTGGGATTCTCCAGGCAAGAACACTGGAGTGGGTTGCCATTTCCTTCTCCAGTGCATGAAAGTGGAAAGTAAAAGTGAAGTCGCTCAGTCGTGTCCGACTCTTCGCGACCCCATATACTGCAGCCCACCAGGCTCCATCTGTGGGATTTTCCAGGCAAGCGTACTGGAGTGGGGTAGAAGTAGAACTAGTCTTAGATAAAAACGAAATTTTAGAGTAGAAAATCATCAGATTCTTGTCTCCTTTCTCTTTCTCTTCATATTGTGATTAGTTTCTTGATTTGGTTTCTCTGTGTGGTAAAGGAAGCTCTCAGTACACACCCTTACAGCTCTTTAATGAAAGAGGAAAGGAACCTCTCCTAACTCTGCTTTTTCAGTTTCCTAAGAAGTCTTTTTGGGTGGTGGGGAATGTAATCTGCTATCAGAATAAGATGAGAAAGAACATTGAGAAGACACAAGTAATAGCCATCCGCCACCTCAAGTGGAAATTGTTGCTATGTGCACCGAGAGGACTGTCTTCTTGGGAGAAGAGACTTGAGTTATATCTGGTGCTGTTAAATGTCACACTACACTGCTGTTACTGCCTCCAGGTCCGCGTTCTTCTGTTTATCTCCCTCTCTCCCCTAGCATTACCTTCAAACTAGAAGGATAGTCAACTTACACCTGGACCTTAGGAAAGAGCCCGCTGACCATTCTACATGGCAGTATATCCAATTCATTCCATTTCTAACACAGATTAGTAGCTTCTACTAGTGATGGGATTATTTTAGTTTTTTCTTTCTTCCCCAGACTATAACCCACAAAGTTAAAGAGATTTTTAGAGTTCTTTGGAAAATGTGCATCTCTCTATCCAAGGCTCACTTCTAGAGACAAAGATCCTACTGCTATTGTGTAATTCCTTAATCTTCAAGGGCTTTATTATAAAGCAAGGTGTCCATAAAATTCACTTCATCAGGATATTAAGTATCAAATGATGCCAAATCTGCAGTTGAAATAAATATCATTGAAGTGATTATGCCATAGGCTTTCCCTCCCCTCTACTTCCCCCTGGATTGCATCAGTCCTTAAAAGTTACATTTAAAAATTACATCAATAGTACAGCCAGATGGTATTCTGACACTCACTGTAAGTATTCTAGGATTTTCTAAAATAGCTGGCTCAAACAGAAAAGTCATCTTCCCTCAAGTATGTTCCTGTGCTTTTCTCTTCGTTGTGTGTTGTAACTCTTGCTCTTTTCTTAAAATCATAAAACCAGAATGGAGAATTTACTTTTCAAAAATTTCCCTTGTTTTTCCATCTAAGTCTCTCTCATAGATGAAACATAATTGCATATTCATGGTGATGCTTTACTTATTAAATGCAGATATTCAAGCAGTTGTCAGCACACGCATTCTTTTATAGGTAAGAATATATCAATACTTCTTCAGAAAAAGTTGAAAAAGAACGATAGCTACTTAACTGGTTTCAGAAGAATTTAGTTTAAACAGCATTCTGTGACATGAACATGCTAGCCGCTGTACTAGAAACAAGGCTCAAAGAGCATTCTGAACTTCATACTGACTCACTGAAAATAGCAATTGTTTTTGAAGAGGATCACAAAATGTGTAAGTTCTTGATTCTACTGTGTAAAATTATAATTTCACATATGAGAAAAAAGTATAATATATAATAGTTTACTTTTGCCCTACTTTACATAATTAAGCGTACTTTACAAAATGTGCTGTCCAATAACAGAACTATTATTATTGTGCCTTACTTGGAATAGACTTGAGTTTTTAAAATGTTCTTAAATATTTAAAAATCCTTCTACAGTATATCCTCAGATCTCTGGACCTAAGGAGATACAATCAAAGAAGTCCTGAAGGAGAATGTGTTTGTCAGCCATTGCATCTGGACTGAGAGGTTGCCTTAACTTTAATGTTAGAATCCTGACAGCTGGGCATCAAAAGACACACTTTCAATGGGCCCCTGATATGTCAGTCAAAAGCCCCTCTAGATCTTGAAGACAGTTCTCTAGTTCCACACTCCTACTTCTATTTCCAAACAGCAGAGAGAAAAGGAAAAAAAAAAAAAATTTGTCTTCTTTGATAAAGAAATTAGACCCTAATAAAAATTTACTTTTACAAATCACTAATGTCAGGAAAGGGCCTCCCAAGTGGCACTAGTGGTAAAGAGCTTGCCTACCAATGCAGGAGACTTTAGAGACTCAGGTTCGATACCTGGGTCAGGAAGATCCCCTGGAGGAGGGCATGACAACCCACTCCAGTATTCTTGCCAGGAGAATCCCCCATGGACAGAGGACCCTGGTGGGCTACTGTCCATAGGGTCGCTAAGAGTTGGACATGACTGAACCAACTTAGCACAGCACAATACAATGTCAGGAAAATAAATCCCTTACTATTGACAGATAAATCATTTCCTTTTCTGTTGGAAAATAAGAGGTGCATTCTTCTCCCAGTAGTTGCCTTGTAGAACGCATAAATGAGACAGTACGGGGTCTAAACGGTGTTAGGATGGCACCTTTCCCTTGTTTATGCTTTGTTTTGTCTGGCTGTGTCATATGTTGCAGCATGACATCCCTTCATCACCATCCACGGCCACACTTAATGATAGTTTTATTCTTTTTCCACCTGATAGAACTTTGCTTGAGCCAACTGCTTGTATTTCACTTTGGGTTTTTTTATTTTCCTTGTTTAATTTTTATTTTATGTTGGAGTATAGTTTATTTACAGTGTTATATTAGTTTCAGGTATACAGTAAAGTGATTCAGTTATACATATATCTATTCTTTTTCAGATTCCTTTCCCATATAAGTTGTTAAAGAATACTGAGTAGAGTTCCCCGTGCTATACAGTAGATCCTTATTATCTATATATAGTAGTGTGTATATGCTGATCCCAAACTCCTAATTTATCCCTCCACCCTCCACCTTTCCCCTTTGATAACCAAAGTTTTCAAAGTCTGTGAGTCTGTTTCTGTTTTATAAATAAGTTTACTTGTATCATCATCTTAGATTGCACATTTGGGAATTCTCTGGTGGTCCAATGGTTAGGGCTCTGCAAGGTGTGGGCCCCCCCCCAAAAAAAAATTCCACATTGTATTTCACTTTGGTTTGGAATGTATTAATAATTTAACTTAAAATTGAGGCACCAAAGTAAAAGGACCTTGCTACAAGGTATTTTTATCATATAATTTCTGAAGGCAACTGCACATACACACAGAAATGCTCATATTGCAAAGATAGTTCAGATAGTTGATTGATTATGGAAAAATTAATGTATAATATTTATACTTAGTTGTAATTATTAAGGTTTAATAAATGAGTTTCATTTCTTGTGTATTTGTATATTTAAACTTGGTTTGGCATTAAATGAATGAAATTCAAATCTATCTTTACAGTCAGATTTATATTCTCCATAGGTTATTTACTGTCTTCTTTGAGTTACACTGAGTTGCAGGGCAGATTTGTTACACATGTTACTATTTGTTAGGTAGAAGTCCAAGCTGTGTTACCATTTTTATAAATTAATTATCCTTACTTTGAATGCTTGAATATATACTTGAATGTATGAACCTCATTGAATTGGGAAACATAAAGCAGGCAAAATAAATTATTAGGCTTGAATAACTATTAGTATATTCTTTTCTGTTTGAAATTACCTGTTAACAATAATTGAGGGACTATTTGACATCTTATTTCCTGATGCTGATGTGGTTATAATGACAGATGTTATACATTTACACTGTCTTCAAGTAAGATAATTGACTTTATTTTAGCAACTAGGAAACCATTGAGGATATATCACTTTTTAGTTGGGACTCCTGCCTTTGTTACTCTCTTTGACAGATTGATAGTGAATGTTCCCTGGGTTTAAATTCACCAGGATTTAATAAGGATCTTATTTTTTCTTTTTCTTCCCCACCTCTAAATGAATGTTTACAGGATATTCCAGACTAGTTGACAAAGCTTTCTTTCTTGGCACTTTGCATTTGCTGATTCTGTAATTTTTTAAAGCATGGACTGAGTTTTAGTTTATTAGTCTTCCTTAGAACTAGAAATGACCTAATCCCACACCTTGCGATTTTTCCTTAATAGATAAGGACCTGAGGCCCAAGTAATACAAACCTAAAAAGTGTGTACTAGAACCTTCTGTTACTCCTTTATCTTTTACAGAGCAAACTGTAAGTAAATTATTAAAATAACTAATTAAATGTGTGGATCAGAGCTCTTTTGAAATGAAATAGTTGCTCATATCACATCTTTTGTGACAATACAGAGTAAAGTCCAAAGGTTCTTTTTTTCTTTTCATTAATCATCATAAGAATTAAACAGAAAATATAGTCTCATATGCCCAAACTGGGGTAAAAGAGGACAGGAATGATTAGTTTTCTTCTAATGTTAGAAATCTGACTGTTGTGATAGTTTCTGAATCATAACTCACACAGGTAGAGGATAAACATTTTTGTGAAAGATACCAACATAGAAGCAATTAAGAAGTGTATTTTCGTATATCAGTCAGGACATGTATATTATTGGGCACATCATTTTAATTGAATGGATGTCTTCTCATTTATCCGATCACCTATTACTGGACATACAAGACTTTTCCCAGTTATTTGTCGTCATTATGAAAAATTTTGTAGTACCATGTAGACCATACCAAATAGTCTTACATTTTTCTGATAATTTCTTTAGTAAAAAAAATTCCTAGAAATAGAATTACTGAGTCAAAAGGTCTACTCGTTTTTAAAGAATTTAGGTATACAGTGCCAAATTACTCTCAAGAAAGATGCTAATTAATGCCCTTCATCATAGGGTAATTTTTGTAAAGTCAGTTTGAGAAAAAATAATAGCTCCTAGTTTCAATATCATTTTTTGTACTAGTGGAGTACTGTATCTTTTGTTTTCTGGTAGCGTGTTCTTTTTCTTAAAGTTTATTTATATACAATAAAATTCACTCATTTTAATGGTAGACTTTGATGAACTTTGTAATTGTGTTTGTGCAACCACAATCAAGACATTAGAATGGGTCTCTAACCTGAGAAGTTTTTTCCCATTGCTCTGTAGTTGGTCCCCTCTCCCACGTGCAGCCTCAGGCAACCATTGGTCTCCGTTCTGTCGCTGTGGTCTTGTTTCTTCTAGAGTTCCAACCAGGTGGACTCAAATAGTACATCATCTTTTGTGTTTGACTTCTTTTACTTAGCGTAATGTTTTGAGATTCAACATGTTTATTAATATTTCATTTGTTTGTAATATTGAGTTGTATTATATATACTATGAATGTACTAAAATTTACCATTCATCACTTGATAGACATTTGGAGGGCACTGAATTTTTGGTTATTATGAATCATGCTGTTATGAATTTTTGTATGCATGTCTCTATGTGGATGTATATTCTAACTGTTCTTGGGTAAATACCTAGAAGTGGAATTGTTCAGTCATGTGTTAAGTATATGCTTATTTGTAAGACACTGCTGTACTGCTTTTCCAAATGTCTGTATATTCTACATTTCCACCAGCCATGTATGAGAGTTCAAGTTGCTCCAAGTCCTCACCACCCCTCTTGTCAGTCCTTGTTTTCCCCACTCCCTTATGAGCTTACATTTTATTGGAATAGAGAAACATGTCCATAATCACAATGTGGTGTGGTTAGTGCTAAAATGTCAGTCTTGTTACGCTTTTGCCATTCTAGTGCGGGTGTGTAGTAGACTCTCACTGTGGCTTTAATTTGCGTTTCTTTGACTACTAATGTTGAATATTTTTTTCTTGTGCATCTCCATCTGCATATCTTCTTTTATAAAGTATGTAACTCTTTTGCACATTTTAAATTGTTAATCTTTTTACTATTGAAAGAGATATGTGTATTCTGCATACAAGCCTTTCGTCAGGTGTTTTAAAAATATTTTCTCCCATTTAGTAACTTGCCTTTTCATTTTCTCAGCAGTGTCTTTAGAAGAGGAAAAGTTTTTTGGTTTTGGTTTGTTTTTCTTTTCCATATGGTTTATTATTGTGGCCATTTTTGGAAAATACAGCCTGCTACACTTCTTTTTCAGGAACATGGTTTATTCTGTTTGTTGAAGTTATCTTTTGTGTTTTTCAGTAAAATTGGCATTTTTATCCATCTATACCCATTATGTATCCTCACCCATTATTAGATTTATTCCTGCATATCTTGAATCATTGAGGATCTTTTTTCCCTATTATATTTTTTTCATTTTTTATATGATTTTGACATTGAAAAAGGTTTTGTCCTTGCAAAGCAGATTAGTAGAACATTTCCAGTGTTATATAAGTTTATTCTACCTTCCTTATATACTATAGTACCTCTTTAGAAGACTTTAAGAACAGCCATTTCAAGAGGCAAGTAGCACTTTTAGTTTTTTGGTCCAGTTTAAGAAAGTTTAGAAGTTGTCTTTCTGTTCTAAACAACCATGCTGAAGTAGAAGGAAGTTTTATTTTGTATCATTCTTGCAACTTTATATATAGTGTTAAAAATGTTGTGAGAGTGACAGGTCCTGTAGCTTTCTCTCCAGAAGTTTAGACATAGAGATTATGCATGGCATGCCTTTTTACTGAGTTAAAATCTTTCTGCACTCACTTTTTAAAGTTATGCTTTACTCTCTTTTCTGAAGTTTGAAACTTTGTTTTATGAAAACTTTTGTTTGAAAGTTAATTTGTATTCAGCCATATATTAAATTATTTTAAGTCCTAGAGATTTAATTAAGGAAATTTTTATATTTGCAGGTGATATAATAATAGATTTGGAAATATGCTTACATTTTAAATTTTGTCTGTTTATCACAGTGGTAGCAAACTAAAGTCATTGCACTTTTGAAACTAAGTTCTGAATGAATACTTTAGAAAACAGGCAAAAAAATCTACTCTCTTCCTGAACTTACTAGTGTTCCAAGGGAGATAGTTTTGGTTTGTAAAATTTATTTCTTTGGCTACATCGGGTGTTCCTTGGGTCACGCAGAATCTTTAGTTGTGGTGCACAGACTCTCTAGTTGTGGCACATGGGCTCTGGAGTGTGCGGGCTCACTCGTTGCAGCTCGGGGGGCTTAGTTTTTCCAAGGCCCATGGGATGTTAGTTCCCTGACCAGGAATTGAGCCCACGTCTCTTGCATTGCAAGACAGATTCTTAACCATTGGAGTAGTTGTAAAGCTGCTTTTCTAACTTCTTTCTGAGAGCAGGCCTTGGGTAGTTCTTATTTCTCTGGTTTGTTTCTCCTGGGGATTTGTGTGACCTGATAACAAACTGCTATATATAAACAATCATTTCTACTTTATCAAAGCGGGGCCAGTCATTGGAAGATGGGGGCTAGGTTTTAGTTATCATTATTAGATGTTGTAAGTGGTAGTTTTCAGATAGACTTTTTTTTGGCAAACGAACTTGACATTTCTCATCCTCATGACTTTGATGGTTAGTTTCATCTTTCCTGAAGTGAAACTGACAACAAGCAGAGCAAGGCTCTCAAGGAACGACTCAGGATTCATGCAGAAGTAATTTGCAGTTATTTGATAGGCAGTGGTAGTTAGTAATAGTCTTGAAATCTTTTTACATGGAATCTCATAGTTTTAGGATAGCCTTTCTTTTCCCTGGGGTACCATTTGGATATGAGTAGCAAAAGAAACTCTTTTAAAACAAACTCTTGTTGTCCTTGTTCTAAATTCATTTTATGATTTTCTGTGGTCACCTTCCCTGACCTCCCACTACTAAAACTGTTGCACCATTGAATCCCAGTTTAGTTCTGCTAGGCTTCTGTTCTTCAGGTGTTTTTTTAAAGGTGTTCTCAGTAAAATGCCAGGCAGCAGACCATTTTCCTTTATTCAGCTGCATTCTGCATGACTGTCTCTTAATTGCTATACTGAATCTTCACCTTGGTTCAAAGTTTTCTGTCTTAGCTGAATGGAAAGGAAACAGGTACCTCCTTTCACCCAATGCTGTCTTTCAAATTCATATCCCAGAGGAGGATTGAAAATCTTCCTACCACGTAATAATATACACCTGATATTCTAGCTGTGGTGTAACAGGTGGCTTTCAAACATGGCTAATGAGCTGTGGCTGAAGCAAATACATTCCTCTTATCTGAGATTTTATAGTTTGTAATAGTATAATTTATATATTATAAATATATATATATGTATATAAACTGGCAACATAAAATTTTAAAATCATTTTTTGGTCCAAAGGCTAGAATGCTTTCAGATCTAAATCTAGGATGGTGTTTTCTTCCCTCCTCCTGTCTTTTCAAGTGGGAGAAAATATGGATTACTCTTCAAAGGGTACAGGTGTCATTTGCTGGTGAAAAATAGATTTGGGAAAAAGTAAGGAGTCAGTCATCAGTTACACCCCTGCCAGGTGTCTGGGCAGCCAAATCCTCCCCCTGCCCTCTCTTGAGTGAGTGATAAAGAAGACCTGGTGATTTACCCATCCATTGGCCATAGAAGAAAGCCCTTGTTATCTGTTACTAGCAACATTTGATTCTACCCTCAATTCCCCAGGTGCATCTGGGGTAGACATTGATAGCTAATAATTACAATCATCCTGCTCATTTAGAGCCGGTTTGCTCCCTGCATCATGCCAGCAGGTTTTACTGCCCAGAGCCAAGGCTGAATTTAGCCCTATATTAGAACACCAAGATAGGAAAAATGTTAGTTTGCAATGTTGATGTTTCTGTGGGGGTGATTTATTTCGTTTCCTTTATTGCACTATTTATCACAGTTAAAAACAAAAAATAGAATATATTATAGTCTTTACAACTTTTTCAAATACAATATGTTTTCTAAAAATTATCCTGCATCTAAAGCATCCATATTATAGTTGAAGAACCTAGCATAACATACATCAAATTATGATTTGTGTACCTCATTATATCTAGTTTATTGAAAACGTACCTCAAATTACTTATTTCTTAAATTGTCTTAGTTTGGGAATTCCCAAGCAGTGCAGTGGTTAGGACTCTGTGTTTTTACTGCCAAGGGTATGGGTTCAACCCCTGGTCGGGGAACTAAGATCCCACAAGCCGCTCTGTGCAGCATCCTCAAAAATTATCTTAGTTTTTATTATAATTCTGCATATTCAGAGCTTATTATCCTCAACTAAATTGTTTGTTATGCAGTGTGCTTTATATGAACAAAAGTGTTTCCATGTACATTACTGTTTTTAAATCATTTTTAATTCATATATAATGAAAATACATAAAGTGGTTGTCTCAAAATTTCCTTTGTAAAATTGGGATGTCTTATACACCATTCTTAAATGTCAGCAGATGCTTTCTAGGCTACATACAGGAAACAACGGGAAACAAAATCTGATAAATGCAAGCGCTATATACCAGAGTGCTCAATTAGGACACAGCATCTCCCCATTAGAATTCCAAATCAAATAAAACAAAAGTTGTTCTCAGTAATATAATAAGATAAATTTTTGAGAGAATGAAATGGAAATATCAATAGTAGGCATATGTGCTTTAGTGTACAGATTTGAATACACGACTGAGCGACTGAACTGAATTTTTTAGTAAATACTTTTAGCATAAAATTTAAATACAGCATCTTCAGATTATGGTACAATAAACTAAGAAGTAGCAAAGCATAGCAGGTTTTCAGCTAGATGAAAAGGAGAAATGCTTACTACAAAAGGTTATGTACTACTTGGTAAACATAAAAACCCCCCTCACCAGTTATTCAGCTCATAAGACTGGCAAAGCTAAACTTATTTGTTCGATTCTACCTGTTTATTTCGATAAGAAAAAAAAAATCTGTATATAATAGTTAATCTCAAAAGGATCTAAGAAAACAACAGAGCAATAAGGTAGACAAAATTAAGATAACTAGGGAAATGGATGAAAGTGAAAGTGAAGTCGCTTAGTCGTGTCCGGCTCTTTGCGGCCCCTTGGATTATAGTCTACCACACTTCTCCATCCATGGGATTTCCAGGCAAGAGCACCAGAGTGGGTTGCCATTTCCTTCTCCAAGGGATCTTCCTGACCCAGGGATCGAACCCAGGTCTCCCACATTGCAGGCAGACGCTTTACGCTCTGAGCCACCAGGGAAATGGATAGCGTTTATAAAACTTAGAAACTAGGCTTTAAATTTTTTTTTTTTTTATTTTTTTTAGGCTTTAAATTTTTAGAACACTATACAGCTAGATATTTTGAATAACTCAATAGGAAACACAGGATAAGTTACTAGGATCACTAGTGAGTATTTTATAATACATAATACCTACATCATATAAATAGCTACCAAACACTGAAGGCTACTAATTTATTTTGTGAGGCAGACAGATGTGGTGCCTGATAAGGACAGAATATAAAAACGAAGGCCAGTCTTCCAACAGGAACATGAAATAATGCTCAGCATCACTAATTTTTAGAGAAATGCAAATCAGAACTACAGTGAGGTACCGTCTCAAGCTGGTCAGAATGGCCATCATTTAAAAAAACCAAAAATCTACAAATAACAGATGCTATAGAGAAAGGGGAACGCTCCTACATTGTTGGTGGGAAAGTAAATTGATGCAGCCACTGTGGAAAACCGTATGATGGTTCCTCAAAAAAAAACAAGAGTTGCCAGATGATCCAGTGGTCCCACTCCTGGGCATATATCCAGACACAACTATAATTTAAAAAGATGCATGTACCCCGTATGTTCACAGCAGCACTATTTGTAACAGCTAAGACATGTGCTCGTGTGTGCATATTCTTTGGCTTCAGTCATGTCCAACTCTTTGCAAGTCTATGGACTATAGCCCATCAGGAGCCTCTGTCCATGGCTTCTCCAGGCAAGAATACTGGAGTGAGTTGCCATGCCCTTCTCCCAGGGGTCTTCCCAACCCAGGGATCGAACCCACATCTCCACTGCAGGTGGATTCTTGACCGCTGAGCTACCGGGGAAGCCCAGCCAAGGTATGAAAACAACCTAAGTGCCCATCAACATGGAGAAGGCAATGGCACCCCACTCCAGTACTCTTGCCTGGGAAATCCCAAGGATGGAGGAGCCTGGTAGGCTACAGTCCATGGGGTCGTGAAGAGTCGGACACGACTGAGCAACTTCACTTTCACTTTTCACTTTCCTGCAGTGGAGAAGGAAATGGCAACCCACTCCAGTATGCTTGTCTGGAGAATCCCAGGGATGGGAGCCTGGTGGGCCACTGTCTATGGGGTCGCACAGAATCGGACACAACTGACATGACTTAGCAGCAGCAGCCCATCAACAAATGAATGAATAAAGAAGATGTCCATATATACAATGGAATACCACAGAAAGAATGAAATAATGCCATTTGCAGCAACATGAATGGACCTAGAGATTATAGTAAAGTAAGTCAGAAAGACAAATACCATATGATATCACTTATATGTGAAATCTAAAATATGACACAAATGAACATATATACAAAACAGAAACAGACCCAGAGACATAGAGAACAGACTTGTGGTTGCTAAGAGGGAGGGTGGGTAAGTGAGGGATGGATTGGGAGTTCAGGATTACCTGATGCAAATTATTATATATGGAATGGATAAACAAGATCCTGCATATAGCAGGGAATTATGTTCAATATTCTGTGATAAGCCATAGTGAAAAACAATATGAAAATGTGTGTGTATATATATATGTATAACTCACTTGACTTTACAGCAGAAATTAACACAACACTGTAATTCAACTATACTTAAAATGTTTTTTAAAAAGGCCAGTCTTGATGAATGAAAAAAATGTAGTAAAATAATGTAAATAGAATGCATATCAAAAGGTATTCAACATTTTAAACAATTACCAAGATCAAGTGAGATTTAGTATGGAAATTCACGATTGCTTTAGTGTAAGAAAAACTGTTATCTTAGTTCATTTCATTATTGGGAGAAATGGTAAAAGCAGTTAAACCAACATTCAGGATATAATATTCTAGGCACTGAGCAGATACAATAAAACGTTTAGTAGAATCCTTGCTCTCAAGGATTTTATAACCTGGTAACTTAAAAGTGAAAATTAGTGGAAATGATTATGCCTCCAAAATATTTTTAAGAGATTCTAAAAATATTTTATAAAAATCACTCACTTCCAACAACTCTAAAATACCAACAACTCTAAAATATATAAAGGAAATAAGTTTTCTTTGTATTAAAAAGTTTTCCCTATGTATTTTGTTACTAAAACTTGACATCAGCCCAAATGGAAAAGTAGAGGCATCTTCCATTAAAAAACAAAACAAAAATCTCGTATCAATTGTCAGCCAGTTATGTGTTTAAAAAAAAATGATGTAAAGATAAACACAGGAAGGAAATTAAATGATCACAATGCATATAATAATTACATACCTAGAAAATTTAAAGAATTCAACAGCATAGTGATTCAATTTAGTGAAGTAGCAGTTTTTCAATTAATGTATATTACTGTATTTTAACAATAGATTATATAACAATAAACATACACTTATTTACAATGTTACATACTAAATACTTTTTTTGGCAATGCATTTCTAGTGTTTTTAAAAAATAAGTTACATAGTTACCACTGCAGATGGTAACTGCAGCCATGAAATTAAAAGACGCTTACTCCTTGGAAGGAAAGTTATGACCAACCTATGCTATGCTATGCTAAGTCACTTCAGTCGTGTCTGACTCTGTGTGACCCCAGAGACAGCAGCCCACCAGGCTCCCCCATCCCTGAGATTCTCCAGGCAAGAACACTGGAGTGGGTTGCCATTTCCTTCTCCAATGAGTGAAAAGTGAAAGTGAAGTCGCTTAGTCGTGTCCGACTCTTAGTGACCCCATGGACTGCAGCCTACCAGGCTCCTCCGTCCATGGCAAGAGTACTGGAGTGGGGTGCCATTGCCTTCTCCGATGACCAACCTAGACAGCATATTAAAAAGCAGAGACATTACTTTGCCAACAAAGGTCTGTCTAGTCAAGGCTATGGTTTTTCCAGTAGTCATGTATGGATGTGAGAGTTGGACTATAAAGAAAGCTGGGCACCGAAGAATTGATGCTTTTGACCTGTGGTATTGGAGAAGACTCTTGAGAGTCCCTTGGACTGCAAGGAGATCCAACCAGTCCATCCTAAAGGAGATCCGTCCTGGGTATTCATTGGAAGGACTGACGTTGAAGCTGAAACACTCCGATACTTTGGCCACCCAATGTGAAGAGCTGACTCATTTGAAAAGACCCTGATGCTGGGGTAAGATTGAAGGCAGGAGGCAAAGGGGATGACAGAGGATGAGATGGTTGGATGGCATCACCAACTCAATAGACATGGGTTTGGGTAAACACCGAGAGATGGTGATGGACAGGGAGGCCTGGCGTGCTACAGTCCATGGGGTCTCAGAGTTGGACACGACTGAGCAACTGAACTGAACTTTGTTTTATTTATCTATTTTATATATTCTCATATAAGAAGGATTATACAGTGTTCATCTTTCTTTGCAAGTTTAATTGGCCAGGTGAGGTAGAGGTGTCCCCAGCAGCAGTAACAAAAATCAAAGCACTAGATGGAGTGTGAGTTTCTTTCTAGATGACACCACCCCTTGACACAAAATCCCTTGGCCCCCAGAGTCAGTTGAAACATTCCCTATTTGGCAGTCATGAAGATCAGGGCACTAGACATAATACTTTAGCCTAATGTGTATGTGTGAACAACAAAACTTCAATGGCAAACATCAAAGAATTTAGAATAAATAAAGTCTTAAACCCTGACTCATGGGAGGGCCAAATATACTAAGATCCCATGTTTACCTGAGGTATTTAATATTTAACCAAATAAGATACATATCTTAAAATCTTGCCACCAGCAACATCAGTATCACATGGAAGCTTGTTATAAATGCAGAACCTCATTTCACCACCCCAGACATAGCAAATCAATCTTCACTCTAAGACTTTAAGAATTCTGGGTAATTCTTACATACCTTAAATTACAAAAGCACTGTGATTAAAGCAATAGTTCTTGAATCTGGGTAAAAGTCAAAGTCAGCTGGTATTCTTTGAATTGACGTATGAAATCTATGTGGGTAAATGGAAAAACTGTATAAATATCAAGAGGGAAAAGTATATAGCATGAAATCACAGTAGGGCCTAAAATATTGTAAACAGTATTCTGAGTTGATGATTTGTTTTAACAGTGTTAGGCATAATTTACATACTATAACATTCACCCATCATGAGTATGTAATTCTGTAATTTTTAGTAAATTTCCACCGTTATGCAATTTTGGAACATTTTCATCACCCCCAAAAGTTAACCATTTTGTAGTCAGTCACTCATTCCATTTCCCAACCCTGAGCAACCACTGATATGCTTTCTGTCTCTCTGAAAGTCTCATCCAAAAATTTCTTATAAGTGATATCATATATTGTGTGGTCTTTTGTGTTTGGCTTCTCTCAGTAGCATAATGCTTGAGGTTAGCCATTTGAGTGGTAGTTTATAAGGAAGTAGTAGTTTGTTCCTTTTTATTCTGTTGTATAGATGTAGCATAGTTTGTTTATCCATTCACTAGTTGATGGATTTGACTCCAGTTTTTTAGGCTATAAAACTGCTATGAATATTCACATAGAAATCATTGTGTGAACATATATTTTCATTTCCCTTATGTAAATATATGAGTAGATTTGCTGGATCATATGGTAAGTTTATTTTATCTTTTTCAGAAACAACCAAACTGCTTTCCAAAGTGGATGCTTTCCAAAGTGGATTTTACATTTCCACCAGTCACATGTGAGGGTTCCAGTTTTGATTGGAATTACACTGAATCTGTAGATCACTATGGAAAGATTGCAGTCTTAACATTGAGTTTCCCAATTCATGAATATGAAGTGTTCTGTCTTTTTAAATCTTGTGTAATTTATTTCAGCAGTATTTTGTAGTTTGCAGTATGTACATCTTAACATTTCTTTTGTCAAACTTCTTCCATTAAGTATTTTATTTGATTCTGTTGTGAATGGAATTGTTTTCTTAATTTCATTTTAAGACTGTTCATTGCTGGCATGTAGAAAAAAATGGGTTTTGTATAACAATCTTGTATCCTGCAACCTTGAAAAACCTGTTTGTTCAAGTACTGTTTTTGTGTATTTGTGAGGATTTTTTACATAAAGGATCATGTCATCTGCAAATAAAACCAGTTTTATTTCTTCCATTCCAATTCAGATTTTTTTTTTTTAATGGAGGTGTGCTTTTTCCACTGAGGAGAACCTCCAGTAAAATTCAGATAGACATGGCTAGAGCAGAGACCTTTGCCTTGTTCCTTGACCTTAGGGTGAAGCATTCAGTATCAATTTGAAGAAAGGTATTAGCTCTGTTTTTCACGTGCCCTTTATCAGGTTGAAGAATTTTTCTCTTTTTAGTTTGTTGAATGTTTGTTTTTATCATGAATAGAGGTTGGATTTTATGTTACTGGATTGGATTTCCTACTTGTGGACAAAATGATGTCTCTGTTTTTTAATACACTGTCTAGGTTTGTCATAGCTTTCCTCAAAGGAGTAAGCATCACACCTTTTAATTCTGTCTTTGAGAGTAGATATTGAAACTTCCAGTTCAATTCAGTCTCTCAGTTGTGTCTGACTCTTTGGGACCCCCATGGACTGCAGCACGCCAGGCCTCCCTGTCCATCACCAACTCCCGGAGTTTACTCAAACTCATGTCCATTGAGTCAGTGATGCCATCCAACCATCTCATCCTCTGTCGTCCCCTTCTCCTCCTGCCTTCAGTCTTTCCCAGCATCAGGGTCTTTTCCAGTGAATCAGTTCTTCGCATCAGGTGGCCAAAGTATTGGAGTTTGAACTTTATCATCAGTCCTTCCAATGAATATTCAAGACTGATTTCCTTTAGGATGGACTGGATCTCCTTGCAGTCCAAGGGACTCTCAGGAGTCTTCTCCAACACCACAGTTCAAAAGCATCAATTCTTTGGCCTTCAGCTTTCTTTATAGTCCAACTCTCACATCCATACATGACTACTGGAAAAACCATAGCTTTGACTAGATGGACCTTTGTTGGCAAAGTAATGTCTCTGCTTTTTAATATGCTGTCATAGCATTTCTTCCAAGGAACAAGCGTCTTTTAAATTTCATGGCTGCAGTCACCATCTGCAGTGATTTTGGAGCCCCGAATAAAGTCTCTCACTGTTTCCATTGTTTCCGCATCTGTTTGTGATGGAACCTGATGCCATGATCTTAGTTTTCTGAATGCTGAGTTTTAAGCCAACTTTTTCACTCTCCTCTTTCACTTTCATCAAGAGGCTCTTTAATTCCTCTGCTTTCTGCCATAAGGGTGGTGTCATCTGCATATCTGAGGTTATTGATATTTCTCCCAGCAATCTTGATTCCAGCTTGTGCTTCATTCACCCTGGCACTTCACATGATGTACTCTGCGTAAAAGTTAAATAACCAGGGTGACAGTACAGCCTTGATGTACTCCTTTCCCAATTTGGACCAGTCTGTTGTTCCATGTCCAGTTCTAACTGTTGCTTCCTGACCTGCATACAAATTTCTCAGGAGGCAGGTAAGGTGGTCCCATATCTTGAAGAATTTTCCACAGTTTGTTGTGATTCACACAGTCAAAGGCTTTGGCATAGTCAATAAAGCAGAAGTAGATGTTTTTCTGGAACTCTTTTGCTTTTTTGATGATCCAGCAGATGTTGGCAATTTGATTTCTGGTTCCTCTGCCTTTTCTAAATCCATCTTGAACATACTGGAAGTTCACGGTTCGCATACTGTTGAAGCCTGGCTTGGAGTATTTTGAGTATTATTTTTCTAGCATGTGAGATGAGTGTAATTGTGTGGTAGTTTGAGCATTCTTTGGCATTGCTTTTCTTTGGGATTGGAATGAAAACTGACTTTTTCCATTCCTGTGGCCACTGCTGAGTTTTCCAAATTCTCTGGCATGTTGAGTGCAGCACTTTAACAGCATCATCTTTTAGGATTTGAAATAGCTCAACTGGAATTCCATCAGCTCCACTAACTTTGTTCATAGTGATGCTTCCAAATATAATTAATTGATTGGTTGATTGAATTTGTATTTGCCTCTTTGCTATGGTATTTGTCGTCTACGTATCTCATGTTTCTTTTGTTGCTATAATCTTCCTTTATATCTTTTGTCTTAAACAAGTTCATATTTCAAAAATGTATGCTTGTGTTAACTGTTTTTCATTTCACTATTAACTCTTGATTTTTTTTTTTAATCCTCTTTTGGTTTTTTAGTTATTTTCTTATTGATTGTTCCAGGAATTGCAGTATGCATCTTAATTTCTGAACTGTCAGTATCAGATTAATACCCTTTTAATTCTGGTAAAATGCAACAACTTTGCTCCATTATAGCTCAGTTTCCTCCCCAATTGTATTGTTATAGATATATTACATCTATGTTTATTAGAACCAACAGTTGTTCTCTTTATGCACATGTTTGCTATTTTGCCACCCCCCCACTGCAGTTACAGTGTTCCACTGCTGTCTTGTCTCTTTTATATCTAATGAAAAGTCAATCATTAATTGTCTTTTTTTTTTATCATTATTTTCTTTGTATTTCAATTACTAACCTTTGTCTTTACCTTGATCTGTAGTTGACTGTGAAGTGTCTGGATACAGAACTCTTACGTCTATCCTACTTGGGAGTGTTTGAACTTTGTATATTGTTCTTCATCAGATTTGGACATTTTTAAACCATTATTTCTTCAATTTTTTTTTTCTGCCCCTTCCTCTCTCATTAGATGTATGTTGGTACATTCACTTTTACCACATAGGTCTCTGAGTCTCTGTTCATTTTTTTTTTTTTTTCCAAACTTTTTCATCTCTTGAGACGAATAGTTCTTGAGATTGTGTAATTTCTATGGATCTGTCTTTTATGTTCACTATTTTGTTGTTTTTTTTCTTTCTTCTGTTATCTCAAATCTGCTTTGGGTCCATATAGTAATTTTTTCGTTCCTAATATTGTACTTTTCAACTTTTAGAGTTTGATTTCCTTTTTTGTAACTTTCTATTTCTGTATTGAGATTTTCTGTCATTGTCATCATATTTTTCTTTAATTCTTTGAACATGTTTGTAATTGCTTTTGAAATTTTTCTGAGTACAGTATCTGGACCCACTCAGAAGTAGTTTCTTTTGGGGCTTTTCCCTCTGAGTGGGTCACATTGTCCTCTGTGTTTGTGGGTTTTAACATGTCTTGTAGTTTGCTTTGTTAAAACTGGACATATTTGATAATATATTGTAACAACCCTGGATCTGATTTCTTTTCAGCCCTCTTCCCTCCTCTCTCTGAAGGTTGTCATTATTGCTGTTATTATATTTGTTTGCTTAATATCTAAGTAACTTGACTTAATATGCCAGATCTTTTTATTTTTTACCCTAGCCTTCTTGGGGTCCCATAGCTTAGCAGTCAGCTAAGTTAAAAGTTGTGTTCAAAACATATTGTTCCAGTAAGGCTTCTACCCTATGCTGAGCATCTGTGAGTGTCTTAGGGTGTTCATCAGGTTTTCATGTATGCCTCAGTTTTTACTTTTTGCTAAGCTTCCCATTTTCCCCTTTATATGTAGGAAGCCTCCTAGTCAGCCCTCAATAGGTAGTTTAGGACCTCTGCAGTCCACCTGCAGAGTTTACCAAGCCTTCTGTGGCTCTCATTTCTAGAATCTCCTTATTAAATTTCTGGATTTCTGTTAGTCTGTACCTCTTCCCAACTGAGACAGCAGGCTCAGGCTAGCAGAGCAGTAAACTTTATCTGTTCTCTTCTAGTTGGGTTTAATAGTTTTACTGTCAGTGCCACTGGGTGTGAGGTTTTGCCTTCCATTTTAGATTACTTCAGCAATCTCAGACAGTGAAGCCACTGGTTTCTGTGGCCAGCCCTGCTCAGGTACAACTGCTGCATAGAGTGTCTTGGGGGGGGGGTGGGTAAGGAATAACCCCAAACAGTAACACCTCTGACTCCCTCTGTTCTTACCCAAAGCTCCACGTTTTTCATAAACACTTAAGTTTGTCACTTGACTTTAGTTATTTTCTGGAGCCTGGTAATGGTTGTTTCTGGCACACTTGTCCAGTTTTGTAGTAGTTTTGTAAGAAGATTTGCTGATTTCTTCAGTTTGCCACAGCTGGGAATCTTGCCTCCTGTTTTGTATTTGCAGTATTTTGGGGTTTGGTTATTTTTAAAAGGCCAACTAATTAAAAACCTGAAGCACATCTATATATTGTAGCTGCTTCAGCATTTTGCTTCACAATAGAAGTTAGGAGATTGTGATTAGATTAGGGGTGGGACTGTAGTTCTGCTATAATTCTGCTGACAGCATTCTGTGGAATGCTCCTTAATAGCATATTCTTGTGTAATGATGAAGAAAACGTTTGTTTTTTTTTTTTAAAGCAAGCAAATTCTTTTGGAATTCTATCAAAACATAAGGAAGATATTATGTATACTCCTCTCTTCAGAATGAACCAGTGGCACAAAGAAAGGTATGACAGAATCTGCTGGGCTAGTGTAGATGTGCATCTTTATGGGGGGGAGAAAGAATCAACCTCTTTAAAAACTACTCATTATATAGATTTCGATCTAAAATGCTTTTTTAATGCCCAAATTTAATGGGGAGGTTAGCCTTTACCTTTTTACTTATAACACACAGAAAGAATACAAAACAAAACATACAACTCAGTGATTTATCGCAGAGCACACACCTCTAGCCAGCATCCATATGAGAAATAGGACATTAGCAGCACCCAGAAGTCCTCTCTGCTCCGCCCCCATCATTAAGTAACCCCCTTCAAGATAACCATTGTCCTTACTTTTTTGGTAACCACTTCCTTTTTTAATAGTTTCTATTGCCTAAGTATGTATCCCTAAACCTTTAGAGTTTAACTTTGCTTGTACTTTTTATATAGAAATCTTACTGTTCATTTGTGACTGTTTTCTTTGGCTCAAAATTGTGTTTGTGAGATTTGTCTATGTTGCTGCATATAGCAGTAGTTCATTTCAGTTGCTGTAAAATATTCCATTATGTGAATATACAACAATTTGTTTATCTCTTTTACTGTGCATGGGTATTTGCATTATTTCCATTTTTAAGGGTATTACAAATATGGCTGCAAACACAAACACACACACTTGTTTGCGTTTTAGTGTATAGGTACACACATTACTTTTGGGTGTATACCTAAGAGTCAAATTGCTGGGTTCCACTATGGATTTATTTTCATTTTAGTATATAAAACCAACCTGTTTCCCAGAGTGATTCTATAAATTTACACTTCAACTAGCAATGTATTAGGATTGACATTGCATCACATCTTCACCAAACATTTGGTATTATCAGACTTTTAAATATTAGCCATTTTGGTGGTTAAGTCATACTTTCTCTTTGGCTTTAATTTTCATTTCCCAAATGACTAATGAGGTTAAGCTCCTTTTCATATGTTTATTGGCCATTTGAATTAATCCTTTTTTGTGGTGAAATGCCTTTCCAAGCCTTTTTTAAAAATTGATTCTTAAGAGGTCTGTATGTAACTGGCTAAGAGCCCTTTGTTCCTTTTTTGCTACCCTAGCCTTGCTCCTATGGAGAAGGCAATGGCGACCCACTCCAGTACTCTTGCCTAGAAAATCCCATGGACAGAGGAGCCTGGTAGGCTGCAGTCCATGGGATTGCTAAGAGTCGGACACGACTGAGTGACTTCACTTTGACTTTTCACTTTCATGCACTGGAGAAGGAAATGGCAACCCACTCCAGTGTTCTTGTCTGGAGAATCCCAGGGACGGGGGAGCCGTCTATGGGATCACACAGAGTCGGACACGACTGAAGCGACTTAGCAGTAGCAGCAGCAGCAGCCTTGCTCCTAAAAGGCTCCTAAAGCCCTTTATTAGCAGAGTCTTAACATGGATCTAGTTGGAAAAACCAAAACATGGTTTGCAGACTCTGAGCCTCGGTATTACAGAGCAATGTTTAGTTTAGAAGCTGAGAAGCACTTGCTTAAGATGGCTGTTCTGTCTGCATAGCCAGCTTTATGATAAGCCAAATGTCTATATATGGGAGAATCTGTTTCTGTGCCATGTTTCTGTTTCATTGGACTGTTAGACTGGCTAAATTACCATGGCTTTATAGTAAGTCTTCATATCTGGGAGAGCAATTTTCCCTTCTCATTCTTTTTCAAGAGTGTCTTTCCTCTTAGCTTTCCTTGGCATATTTTCATTTTCATAAAAACTCTTATACTAATTTGTCTAGTTTTACAAAATGAAAACCATTTTATGTTTTCAATTTCACTTGAGTCTATAAATCAATTTGGGGAGAATTGAAATTTTCACAGTATCAAATAGCTTTCTAATTCATGAATATGGTATATCTCGTCATTATTTATGTCTTTAATTTCTCTCAGTGATGTGTTTTCAGTACTTTTATGTGGAAGTCTTGCATAAATTTTCTTTAATCCCAGTTTTGGCTATTTCTAACATTATTATAAAATTTAAATATTTTTTTCATTTTAATTTTTTTATTTTGCAATTTTGCAAACATACTTTTTCTTTACTTATGAATAATTAGATCCCATTAGCCAGGCTTCCCAGGTGGCTCAGTGGTAAAGAATCTGCCTGCCAGTGTAGGAGATGCAGATTCAATCCCTGTGTCAGGAAGATCCCCTGGAAAGGGAAATGGCAACCCACTCCAGTATTCTTGCCTGGGAAACCCTATGGGCAGAGAAGCTTGGTGGGCTACGTCCACAGGGTCCTAAAAGAGTAGAACTTGACTCAGTGACTAAACAACGACAACCTACCACTCAGGTTCAGTAACTTTAAGATTTGCTTCAACAGTCTTTATTGCTGAAGTATTTTAAAACAAATCCTAGATCTCATATCATTTCACTTATGTATACATAAGAATATACATCTCTAGAAAATAGGGAAATTTAATTTATAATCATAATTTTAAACCATATTCAAGTTTTCCTTTTTATTCCAAAAAAGACTTTATTGTTGGTGTGTTCAGTTTGCTTTTAACTAATAGCATATTGAGACTTATAGTTTATGTTATTAAAATATTAGTTTAACCACTAAAATATTAATATCAAATGGTAAAGCATTCTCTTTGGCAATTTAAAACAAAACTTTTTCTGATGATGTGCACAATTTATTACAGTTTCTGACATTGGTAAAGCCATAATCCTGTAAACATACCATGTGAATAAAACTGTCCTTTTCTTTCATTTTACGTCTTCTACATTTATAAAACTAATGTGCAACAAAAATTGCCATTCCTTAATTTAAAAAAATCTTTATATTCATCATTGATCCTGTTACTGAATACATATCTTTCATGAAGTCATCAATGGGATTAAAAGCAAGTACATTTTTGTATAACGTAGTTTTAGTTTTGGTTACCCTTTGTGATCTCCTCTTGCCCAAAGTTTTTAAAATACAAGAAGGAGTTGCAGTTGTGGATTATTTTCCTTTGTGGCTTTGTACAGATACCTTTCCTTCATTGCAACTGGTTTCCTCCCCATACGATATTCACAGGTCTGTTTCTAGGAGAAATGGTAGCTAGTGGATCCTGAAAATTTCCTAGACTTGGCAGACTAGGATGTGTCATGATCACCCTCTAACATTGAAAAGACAATGTGGCAGCTTTTGTGCAGGCAGGTCAGACTCTTACAGAGACATTTTGACGGTGACTGAGAGGGAAAGAGTCTATATGTCTTTTAGAATCTACAGTAAGGATGGAACTAATTAATTCATAATCTCAGGCACCATAAAATATTCCCAAGACAATAATTAGCATTAGATAATTTTTCACCTATAGTTTAACTTATTCAGTGATTATTGGAATGGGGAGTTGAGGAGGCCTTAAAGTTAGATCTTACAATAACAAGTATTTGAAAGTAAATACGACTGCTTGGTATTGGATGGCTTCAGTTCAGTTCAGTTCAGTCACTCAGTCGTGTCCGACTCTTTGCGACCCCATGAATCGCAGCACGCCAGGCCTCCCTGTCCATCACCAACTCCCAGAGTTTACTCAAACTCATCTCCATCTAGTCGGTGATGGCATCCAGCCATCTCATCCTCTGTCATCCCCTTCTCCTCCTGCCTCCAATCCCTCCCAGCATCAGAAACTCTTCCAATGAGTCAACTCTTGGCATGAGGTAGCCAAAGTACTGGAGTTTCAGCTTTAGCATCATTCCTTCCAAAGGACACCCAGGACTGATCTCCTTTAGAATGGACTGGTTGGATCTCCTTGCAGTCCAAGGGACTCTCAAGAGTCTTCTCCAACACCACAGTTCAAAAGCATCAATTCTTCGGCGCTCAGCCTTCTTCACAGTCCAACTCTCACATCCATACCTGACAACTGGAAAAACCGTAGCCTTGACTAGATGGACCTTTGTTGGCAAAGTAATGTCTCTGCTTGGATGGCTTACCTATTCTTTATTCTTCCTCCCTTATTAGCGCCCCCGGGTGTCTCACTACAGATCAGAATGGCTCAGTGCTCGCTCTCATCTGCTGGGATCATTGCTATTTATACTTACTTAAGCACAGAGTTAGAGGATGTTTAAATTCCTCTTTAACTCTTTCTGTTAAATGTAGCTATTTTGCTTCTCCCAATCAGTAATATTAGGATATGAGAAAAAAGAATGAACTGTTTCACTGCTTGGTTTGGCTATTGTATAATACCTTTTTTCCTTGTAATTTTCAGATTAACAAATTGGGGGATCGTTTATTTTATAAGTATGTTGAATAAAATGAAGAAGATTGCTTTCTCATGTATAGAGCTAACTCAGCAAATACCAAATTTGGTATTTAAAAGAAAAACCAACATCAGAAAAACCCGGCTGATGGAACAGATTATCTAAATATGAAAGATGAGAAACCTTTTTAATATGTTTTTGGGTGGGGGCAGGAAAGCTTAGGAGATTTGTTCTTCTAAATACTATAGTTTGCAACTCTGTAAATTATGTCAGAGTGCACACAGACTAGAGCTTGTTGAAGATCTGGTTAGAAAAACAAAAGAATCATATAAATGATATTCCATATTCTTTAACCTGTAGTGTCCATGAACATATAATAAGTACTGAGGACAACTAAACATTTTCTAGACTTATTTGTTGTCAAAAATTTTGTCTCATAGTTTTTGCTATTGTTTTCTCAACAGACTTCATCTAAATACAAGTAAAAATAACTTTTAAGGAAGTGAATCCCGTGAATGTGAAGGCAATAATCTAAACATTTAGAGTGTAGTTAGGAAGTTCTCCTGAAGAGAAGGATTGGCTGTCCACTCCAGTATTCCTGCCTGGAGAGTTCCATAGACAGAGTAGCCTGGGGGGCTACAGTGTAGGGGGTTGCAAAGAGTCGAACACGGCTGAGCGACTAACACTTAGGAGGTTCTGTTACTGAGATGTGTATTGTATTGGTACAGTTGACATAGTAATTGTAGTATATAACAAAAAATAGAGGATTGCTGATTACAAGTTAATGTGGCCAGAATTAGAAGAAAAATTTCTTAATCCAAATTGAACATTCTCATTATAAATTATTATTATTTTTGTTGGATAGTTAAAAACCTGTATCAGAGCCATGAACTTTAAAACAGCTAAAATATATAAAGGGGAAAGATTCTTCACATAAAGTGAATGAGGAGCATTAATTTCTGGGAGATTCTTGCTGATTAGTTATACTAATTAAAAGATGTTGTAATGTAACATTCTAATACCTGAAAAGTATCCCCAATAATAGCTTTTACTCTTGTTTCATTTCAACCCTTCTGCTTGTCAGTAATACAAGTAGATTTGTGGTACTGGTCTCAGCTTCCTGGGATTAAGAAAACTCTACAACAAAACAACCATACCAAATCTAAAAGACTTCCTGTTTTGGTAGTGTACTCTTTTGACTGTCTCTCTCTCTCTCTGAAGAATGGCTCGTGGATTCTTCTGGCTGTTTAAAAAACAGTTGAACTTATATTCTAAGTTCAGAGAAGGATTGATGAACCCGAGAAGATATAAGAAAGGATTCTTTCTCACAACCCTTAAAACTTTGTTTTTGTTTTTCTCTTTTGAAAACTTCTAAGTGTTTACAGAATCAAATGTTAATTTAAAACTGAGGAAGTGCCTGTTAGTATAACTGGAATGCCTGTGAAGGTAAGCAGATGAAAGGACAGATGCACTGTTTTATTTAGAGCATATAGTATTTTAGAGAAAGTAACTGGTCATAACTGAATTGTAGGGCGAAGGATAACTCCTTTTTTCTGAAAGGAGGAAAGTTGCCTAAACGTTGTTCATTATCTCTACAGCAGGAGCTTCTTGAACAAGTGCAGTCGAAATAACCAGGGTATTGCAGCAGCAGAGAAACTAAGCACAGCAAGCCATTCAGTAACAAAGAAAATAAAAGAATTCCTGTATAACAGGCTTCCACACTTATCTGTGTTCTGTGGTACTGTTTGTGCTGAATTAAAGCATCTGCTACCTCAAGTTAAGAGAGAACAAACTCAACATGGCGTGAAATTACTGCACTGCCATTCACATTCATTAGAGTTACATTGTTACCAGCCACAGGCATGACTGGCTTTTGCATGAATAATAACATAAAATGCTGCTTTGTGAATTTTACCTTAAAACATTAGAAGGAATGGTAGTAACCCTGAGCCAAGAATGGGTTTATCTTAGAACAGCTTTCCTCACCATGGTAGGGTCAAGACCAGTGAAGTCAGAAGTTGCAAAGAATTTTTGCCGCATGAGGCCTTTGGAAAGGGTATTATGTTAAATCAATTTACTCATTTTTTAAAATTAATATCGTGCAGGCTAGCTATCATTAGACATTAAAAATTACTAATGTGCCATTTGGCAACATCGTAGTGATCATTGATTCAGGCAATAAAGCCGTCAATGGGTGCTAAATGTAGTGAGTCAGAGTTTGATGAGGAATATTTACAGTTAGACAAAAGGAAAAAATAAATTTACAGTGTAGAAGCCTGAAAGAACACTTCATCCAAATGATCACAGTTACCATCAGTCATGGGAAAAACTGACTTCATGTGCCTACTAAAGTGATGCACTGAGAAGACATCTGGGTCATTCCCGTTAAAAAATACATTCCCTAGTGGCTCAGATGGTAAAGAATCTGCCTGCAATGCAGGAGACCCCAGTTAGATCCCAGAGTCAGGAAGATCCCCTGGAGAAGGGAATGGCTTCCCACTCCAGTATTCTTGCCTGGAAAATGCCGTGGACAGAGGAGCCTGGTGGGCTACAGCCCATGGGGTTGCAGAGTCAACACAACAGCAGCTAACAGCATCAGCTTGAATCTAATCTTAAGAAAATGTCAGACGCAAATTGAGGAGCGGTCTACAAAATGACTGGCCTGTACTCTTCCAAAATAGCAATGTCATAAAAGACAAAAAAATGCTAATTAACTGTCCTCCATTAAAGAAGACTCAAGAGGCAGTGACTACTATGCAGTGTGTGATCCAGAATTTCCTTTCCTTGCTGTTTCATTGACTTTTTATCTTCTGGTATCCAGGTACCAGATATTTAAATATGAAAAAAATGTAATAGTCAATATAATATTATATTTGGTTGCCTTCGTATTTTGCTTTCCTGGATTATGTGGATTCTAAGCAGTGTTGTGGATTTTGCTTGGTACTTTTTTAAACAACAGTCAAAAATGTTAGGTCTCTTAGTGTAGTTGAATTACATTTCAAGGTATTGAAGAGTTAAAAATGATAATACTTGTTTTACCAAATTTTCTATCAGTGGGAGAAAGTAGAGTCCTCATGCTGTTTTAAAAATACTAGGATGCACCATTTAAGAGTAACGAGAACTCAGGAAAGGAAGTAGCAATCACTAGGATAAATTTGTAAAGAAGTGATGATATTCATAAAGAAGTTTGGTATGGTGTTTAGACAGTTAACAGAAAAGTAATTTGATAAGTGTCTTATTTCCTCCTGGACAAGAGGAAGACATAAACTGAGTAATTGTAGTTAAGTAAATAATTGAATAAAGATGCCTTCTAGTATTATATCTGTTGAAGAGCTTTGTCCTCAGACCTGTTCTAAACTTTAATTAATAACTTAGATAAAGGCATTGGTGACATACAGACCAAATTTCAAAACGATAGAAATCTGGGAAGAGGAGCCAAATCATCGAATGACTGAAAGAGAAAGTGAAAGATAACGGTAGCCGAGAGTGATAATTATCTAGCAAAATAAATCTGACAGGAATGAATTCTACAAAGACAACCAGTCATCCATGATGGATAGAAGGCAAAAAAAGCTTTAGATTAATTCATGGAAGCTCAGTTAGCCAAATGGCCAATTGGCCATAATTACCAAAAACTTTGACTTAATATGTATCAGTTGGGTCCCGTCAGAAAAATGGAAAACACGTTAGTACTTCAAACACAGGGAACTGTAACGCAAGGAATTGGCAATATAGATGTTAGAAGGCTAAAAGAAATTTCTAGGCAGACACTGAGTTATTAAAGAGAGAGTAACTGCAGGAGGCAGCTATCATACCAAGAACTGAGAAAAGGGAAGACGTTATCATGATAACCAAGATGCCACAGCCCTAAACTCCCACTCAGACTTACGAGGGGACACGCTGGTGTCCTGAAATGTCCTAGAAACCGTATTACTAAAAGATGTTCATTTACATAAGAAATACTGCAGTTGTAGTCTCTACACTGAATTAAAAGTGACCACGTTTGGTTCTGAAAATAAAGCATAAAACTAATTTGACTTCAATCATGTTAATGTTCTATACTTTTCCCCTCCTGTCTAAAATAGCTTTACCGTTAATAGCCTTTCTACCTCAGATGTATCGCTAAGTGACCTCTCCGGAAGATTAAAGTTTTTATAGAAATTTAGGGATTTAAAAAAAAGAAGCAGCATGGCAAATGAGTTGGGTGGGCTAAACATTCTGTTTGGTTATACTTTTTTTTAATCTTTCTCACTGATACCTTAAGCATTATTAAGTGGATTTAATATTGAGTGTTTCGGTATAAAGGTATCTGTCATATGATGAAACATTGAAGAGCAAAGTTTGGAATTGATTTCTCTTTTTTTCCTCTCCCCCTAAATATTGTGTCTTTAGGTCAGTAACAGATCCAAGAGATGGAAAGAGAGTAGCACTCAAAAAGATGCCCAACGTCTTCCAGAATCTGGTCTCTTGCAAAAGGGTCTTCCGGGAATTGAAGATGTTGTGTTTTTTTAAACATGATAATGTAAGTGAAGTTGGTGTTTGGGATAACTATTTCCAAAGCATGTTTAATTATGTTAGTAAAGAGCAGAAGAGACTTAAAAAGGGTACATTACCGTACGTATTAAGGGATTTGGAAACCTGAGACAAAATAGACCTTTTTTGTGAATGAGCAAATTTAAATGAATTCTAGGATTTATTGATTGACAAATATTAATTGATATAAAGCAAACGTTAAAACTTAGCTTGGGAACAGTGCTAATACTTGACGTAAAGATAGAGTATAATATGTAGTCTGAGTGATTTAAATAGAAGTAACTGGCCCCTGATTTTAAATGCCTTATTTTTATCTTTTAGTATTTTAAATCAGAGTTGAGTTAAAGATATACGAAAAAGTTTTTCCTCTGGAAAAAAAAAAAATACAGCTCTTAAAGATAATATGGGTTATCTTATTTTTTGCTCTGTGTAGAAATGTCAGGACTCATGGGGAAAGAGAATCATAGTGGTTTGAGAGAGCTTCTCTTCAACTAATCCTGAATTAAAAGTTTGATATATGTAAAATTTCCCTGGCGGATGTTAGTGTTAGACTGTTAGTTTTCAATTTCATATGAAAAGAAAAACTGCCTGAAATTCTGCATTTGGTTCTCAACCTGTGCTGTTTTAATTGCTGAAATAAAAGTCAGAAAAATAATAATTGCTTGTGAATCTGACTGCTGGTTTGCACAGGAACTTTAAGAACTTTGGCCAAAGTGTGAATCACACTTTAAGAGAAAAATTTATAGAAGTTTGAAGTATTTGGTAAAACTGGGAATATCAGACTTATAATGTGTTTTTATTTGAAGCTCCTTGGTTTGACATATTTCATTTTACTGATTCCCCCGCCCCCAATCCATTTTCCTTAAACTTTTTTAGAAAGTTATTGTTTTGTCTTTTATTCAGTTGGAACTGCTTAACAATGTGTGTTTGTTTCAGTAACTTTCAAAACATCATTCCAGTTGCTATTTCATGACTAGTTCCTGAAATTTTGGAAATGATTTTAGATAGATGTCTAGTGCTCACTTTGTTACTTATTTCTCAAATTTGCCTTGTGAATACCAACCCAGCATCAAAGAGTTACACACCGTATATATACATTGTCAGAGACTCAAGTAAAGGGATCCATGGGAAATAAATATTTTTCAGGTGGCATCAGAAATTCACTTACTACAGGTTTCAATGGTTTATTATATTTGGACCTATCTTGGCTTCTTTTATAAAGGAGGGGTGGTGTAATAGGCCACTATCTGTATATATTACTATCTTTGCTCATGACTCATTCCTATAGAGTAGCTAATTAAGTTACAAAGATAGTGTCAGAGTGAGTAGTGTAAGAAAAGAAACAAACTGCGTTTTTGAAAATCACACATATTAACACACAGCAACTACTGTTCGGAGCTCCTGAGCTCTGTCATAAAAGAGTGCTTGTGACTTCTTTGGGAATGTTCGAAAGTGAGGCAGATAGTTGGAGCTGAAGACATCATGGCACCACTATTTTATACATAATGAATTTATGCCGTGCTCTGAAATCTACAGAAGTATCTCTGGGCCAGCATACCTGGTATGTTTGGAATGCCAATCTAAGAGGCAACTGGTATTTGATGTAGTTAAGGCAACAGATGTTTATTAATTGTGTCCTGTGTACAGAGTGTAGTGCTAGGTCATATGGAGAATACCAAAAAAAAAAAAAAAAGTTTAAACTATGGTCCTTTTTTAAAGGAAGTAGACCAGATGCTTGAGCATTTGTTACTGTCAGGAAGTATGTAGATGCTTTATGTATATTAATATGTAAAAATCTTGTCAGGTAGGGCTTGCTATCCCTACTCTGCAGAGAAGGAAACCAAAGCTTAGAGTTAAGTAACTTGCCCAAGGTCAAGGTGGCACAAGATTGGAATTTAAATCTGTCTTGCTTCAGAGCCCATATTCATTACTTCAGTAAACATTTATTGTGCGCATCCTATATCCCTAAACTCCATCAGCTTCTAGGGGTTGCTACCCTCGGGGAGTTTAGTAATGTGATAAATACTGTGGTAACAGTGCTGGCGGAGGACTACCTGCATGGTTAAACATTAATACAGGACACTTTGCTCTGTGCAGAGTGAAAAGCTGGGCAACCAAACCTCAAAGTATGTAAGTCTTAAAAAATGCAAATTCATGGGTTTCATCCTAGACCTACTAAATTGTAATCTCTGGGGTTGAGATTACAGGTAGCAGTACTTTTTTTTAAAGCTTCTCAGGTGAAAGATGACAGATAAGTATTATACTATTAAGAAAAAGAGAATAATTGTCCTGGACTTAGACTCTCAAAGATGATTTTAACAGGGAGAAGGTAAACCTTAAGATGAGCCTTTTGAGATTAATATTCGATTGACTAGAAGAAGAAGAAAGGAATATCATGATGAAAATGGCATTTAGAAAGATTCACCTGGCTGTTGCAGGAAGGCTGGGTTTTAATTTGGATGACTTTGTATGTGTCAGAGAATAGCTGCAGAGTCCTGGAAGACTTTGGATTTTCTTTTGAACAGAACCTTCAAAGTCATTGTATCATATTCATTGATTTCAGGTGATCTGACTGATTGAGATACACACACACACACATTGTTTTTCCCTTAAAGTTTGTTCATCTTATAGGATAAGTTCACTGCGATGTAGTAACTTAGGGTGCCAGAAATGGGTTTAACTTTCTAAAGATCGATGTTGTTTAGTAGTTTAGTAGCATCTCTGTAGTATCTAGTCAGAATTTGAGCTGTGACTTTATATTCTCTACTTCACAGACATGGTTGTCATTTTAACAGTATGGAAAAGGGGTGATTGAAGGTTTTTTCAGTCTTTGAGAACCTGATGAATGCTGGGTACCCTCTTGGAAAAATACATATGCACACAATTTTTATTTCATTTTAGACATTAACTAGCCCTCTAAAGCCCATCCAGAGCCTCCTTCGGACCCACTGATTCCTGCCACGAGCCCTTGTTATACAGTTCTTGGGTTTTTCTTGTCCTTAGGTAATAACACTAAGCACACAGTAGGTAGACAGTCTATTGAAGAGTAAGTGAGTGAGTGAAAGTGACAGGAAAAAGATATGAAATCTTGAAGTCTAGAATGATAGCCTCAGTGATCTTTCTTGGAGTTACTTCTTCCCAACCTTTTAGTTCTGGAGTAGAGGAGGCCAAAGAGGAGGTAGAGAAAGCAAAGAAGAATCATTTGTTTTCCTTTGTATAGTCTGACTAAACTCAAACAAGGCCTTTCTGGGTTCATAAGTAGGAAAAAGAATCATACCAATAGGACCCTTCTCTGAATGCCGACAAGCTGTTTGGCTACAGACATTATTAATGCTAATGGTTCTGCTGCTAAGGAGTATGAAAGGGCAAAGGATAATTAGAATAGGTTACTTATCAGTGGATTTGGTTTTGTTTGCTCTGTGCCTAAATCTTGTGGTACTCTTGATGCATTTCTAATAATACAGTAGCTTATATTCATGGACTGAAATACTCACTGTAGTTAATATGCATGCTTTACCCAAGTTCAGCTATATATTCAAGGTAATCCCAGTGAGCATCCCAGCAGGGTTTTATGTGTATGTATGTTTGGAAATTGACAAACATTGTAAAGTTTATGGAAATGGAAAAGACCTAAACTAAACTAGTCAAGACAATCTTGAAGAAGTTAAACAAATTTGGAGATTCAGACATCCAGGTATTGAAACACATGAAGCTATAATAATCAAGGCAGTACAAAGATAGACAGATAAATGGAATAGAGTCTATAAACTGACATACACATATGTATTCACCTGATTTATAAGATAGGTGCCACTGCAATCCAGAGGGGAGTGGGTGGCCATTTCAGTAAATCAAAATCAATTAGATACCCATTTGAAAAAATCTGGGTTTCCCTGGTGGGTCAGTGGTAAAGAACACCTGCCAATGTAGGAGACAAGGGTTTGATCCCTGGGTGGGGAAGATCCCCTGGAGAATGAAATGGCAACCCACTCCAATATTCTGGCCTGGGAAATCCCATGGACAAAGAAGCCTGATGGGCTATAGTCCATAGGGTCGCGAAAGAGTCAGACACGACCTAGCAACTGAACCATAACAACAAGAACAATGAAAGAGGTCTATTTCATGACATATACATAAGTTAATTCAAAATGGATCAGACTTAAATGTGAAAGGTAAAATAACAAAGCTTCTGGAATGAAACACAGGAAAATTGAGATAAGCAAAGATTTCTTAACTAGACAAGTAAAGCTTTGACCATTTTTTTTGAAAATGTTAACTAGGACACCATTGACATTAAAAATTGATGCTCATCAGAAGTTTAAGGGACTTCCCTGGTGGCTCAGATGGTAAAGAATCTGCCTGCAGTGTAGGAAACCTGGGTTCGATCCCTGGGTGGGGAAGATTCCCTGGAGGAGGGCATGGCAACTCACTCCAGTATTCTTGGACAGAATTCCATGGACAGAGGAGCCTGGCGGGCAAGGATCGCAAAGAGTTGGACGACTGAAGCAACTAAGTATGTGCAACACAGAAGTTTAAGAGAAAGAAAAGACAGACCTCAGACATCATCCAGCAAAAAAACTTGTTTCCAGAATTTATTATGTAATAGAACAATTTTTTAAATAAATGTTTAGCATTTGAGGAAAACCATTAGAAATAAATATTTTACTTGATGTTTTTTCAGACTGTAAATTCTGTATCCAAACATTATATATCTTATAAAGAGCTCCTCCAAATCAAAAATTTTTGCCCATCAGTAAAAGACTTAAGAATTTCACCAAAAGTAGGATAACCAAATGGCTAATAAGCCTATGACAGATTGCTCAAAGTTGTTAGTCATTGGGGAAATGTAAATTAAGATTAGTGAGATACTGGGAAATAGATGGGGAAACAGTGGAAACAGTGTCAGACTTTATTTTTCTGGGCTCCAAAATCACTACAGATGGTGACTGCAGCCATGAAATTAAAAGACGCTCACTCCTTGGAAGGAAAGTGATGACCAACCTAGATAGCATATTCAAAAGCAGAGACATTACTTTGCCAACAAAGGTTCGTCTAGTCAAGGCTATGGTTTTTCCTGTGGTCATGTATGGATGTAAGAGTTGGACTGTGAAGAAGGCTGAGCACCAAAGAATTGATGCTTTTGAACTGTGGTATTGGAGAAGACTCTTGAGAGTCCCTTGGACTGTAAGGAGATCCAGCCAGTCCATTCTGAAGGAGATCAGCCCTGGGATTTCTTTGGAAGGAATGATGCTAATGGAGAAGGCAATGGCACCCCACTCCAGTACTCTTGCCTGGAAAATCCCATGGATGGAGGAGTCTGGTAGGCTGCAGTCCATGGGGTCGCTAAGAGTTGGACACAACTGAGCGACTTCACTTTCACTTTTCACTTTCATGCATTGGAGAAGGAAATAGCAACCCACTCCAGTGTTCTTGCCTGGAGAATCCCAGGGACAGGGGAGCCTGGTGGGCTGCCATCTCTGGGGTCACACAGAAATGATGCTAAAGCTGAAACTCCGGTACTTTGGCCACCTCATGTGAAGAGTTGACTCATTGGAAAAGACTCTGATGCTGGGAGGGATTGGGGGCAGGAGGAGAAGGGGACGGCAGAGGATGAGATGGCTGGATGGCATCACTGACTCGATGGACGTGAGTCTCAGTGAACTCCAGGAGTTGGTGATGGACAGGGAGGCCTGGCGTGCTGTGATTCATGGGGTCACAAAGAGTTGGACATGACTGAGCGACTGATCTGATCTGATCTGACTATATACCCACCAGAATGGTTGAAGTGAAAGACTGACAATACCTACTGTGGATGAGAATGTGAATCAACTGAAGATTACTGTTGCTGGTAAGAACGTAGATTTGTAAAACCACTTAGGAAAACTGGTTATTTGTTACCTAGTCCAAGCTTGCTCTGCTCCTCACACTACAGATCAATGAATCAGAGACAAGGTGCTGAGGCAAGGAATATGGCTTTAAGCCAACTGACCGAAAAGATGGCAGACTAATGTCTCAAAGTAACCATCTTGTTGGGATCTAGATGCCAGATTGTTTTATAGAACCAGAGAGAAAAGTGCTGAGGAACTAAAGTCAAAAGGCAGAACAGAGAGGGAGAGGGAGTGAGGGAGTAAAGTGAATCTTGTAAAACATCTACTGGAATGGCCTGCCTGTGGAAGAGATGTGTTAATCTCTTGCAACCATTCACAGTGGGCAGAGTCAGATTATCTCTGTGAGCTGAACAAAGGCACTTCAGTTTAACAGTCAGGCAGAAGGCCAGGGTCCTCTGAGACAGGTCTTTTATGTATGATTATAATAACAACAGCAACGCACAGCAAGTCAAAGAAACAGTCAACACGAAGTCAGAATTGGTTGTTCTCTGCCACAGTTTCTGTTAAAGCTAAATATACACCTGCCCGGCGACCCAGCAGTTCTCCTCTTTGGTATACCCAAGGCAAATGATTGCATATGTATACCAAAGGACATGTACAAAAATGTTCATAGCAGCTTTATTCGTAATAACATTTAGAAACAACCCCCAAGTTTGCCAGCAGTACTCTGGATAAATACTTTGTGTTATATTCCTTTGATACAATGTTATCCTACACATCATTAAAAAGGGTGAAGATTCACACATGGGTGAATCTCACAGGCATAACAGTAAATGAGAGAAACCATATACAAAGACTTGATTTTTTATGATTCAATTTACGTAAAGTTCAAGGACAGGCAAAAGGAATCCATGGTGATGGAAGTGAGATCAGTGGTAACCTCTGGGCAGGTATGGGTTCTGACTAGAAAGGAGCAAAGGGGGACTTCTGGGATGTTGAAATCCTTAAATTTCTTGATCTAGCTTTTAACCATGGAATAAAAATTTATCATGTTGTATACTTTATGTGTATAAAAATTATTCAGATTATACACTACAATCTGTATATTTTACTGTATGTTACAGCTCAAAAAAGTAACATTCTCTACCTTAAACAACTTAAAATCTATTGGGGGTAGGGGTACGTGAGAGAATGGAGAGGTGGTGGGACCTCCTTTGCTTAAATTTGGGATTTGAATTAATTAAATTTGAATTCCACAAACAGTTAAATTTTTAGTCTTTACATTTAGGATTGAGATTATTTACAGCAATTGTTTTATTGATAAAGGGTTAACTTAAAAACCCACTACGCCACTTACTAATGTAACCAATTTTAGTGAATCTTCTAACATCACAGAGGTTAAAATTCTGAAAAGCAGCTACCACAATGAGCTTTTGTTCAACTCTTAAAAGATTTGAGAAATGTGCTGAGACACTGGTAATGACCATTATTTCAGGACGGAGCTTTAGTTCATTTTTAAATTAGACAAATCAGCTTGCTTTTTGTGTGTTTGAGATCCTCAGAGTTTTGAGTCTGTGGTATTTTGGGATACTTTGACTCTTTACAGGTGACCTCCTATTTACATCATAAGGCTAATCTCATATACTTTATTCCCATAAATAATAGAAGGGTTACAGAAGTACTTGGACTATTTAAATAGTCAGGCATTAAGTCTGGGGTTTGAAACTCTGCTAATGTTCCTTCTCACTTAACTCATTTACATCGCTTCTGAGATTCCTGAATCATCTCTAAGCACTGTTTTTGCCACCTGGAAACACTGAATGCTGTCATCTGATAAACATTTTGAGGTAGAAGAAACAGGAATATAAGACAATGGGCATTTAAAAAATTCCAGACAGAATTTAAAGTATTATACCTTCAAAGCTAAGAATCACAGCTAACTGCTTTGGCGCAAATGTCTAACCCTATTTTATATGGCTGTTCTGCAGAAAGCCTCATAAAATTTGGAGTAAGAAAGCCTCATTCTTCTCTATCAAGGTTTAAAATGTATGGCTGTCACTTTCCTTTAGATAACCTCTAATTATAGCAGATAGATTTGAAGTGTAAAATAGCTTTGTCTAATGGACGCTGTCACTCACTGCATTCTGTTTCCTCCCAAGACAGGATGTATGTTGTTCAGATACAGAGCTTAGAGTCCGAAAGATGTCAAGTAAAACACTAATTTCTAACTGCCTTCCTCAAAGCATCAAATATTCATGTTAAAAATTTTTCTATCACATAATGAGAAATGAATTTATGTGAATTTGTGACACCAGCTAATTATAGGTGTTTAAAAATATAGAAATGAAGTAATTTATCTTTCATATGGTAAAAATTATTCTTTGAAGAAACTGGAAAATCTGTTATTTTCCATTTATACCAAGATTTCCGAGTATAAACATTTTAATTCAGAAAGAAAATACAGATATTCTTTATAAACTAAGGATACTCTTTATAAACATCTAAACTATTTTAAAACCTTTATACTTAACTGGTATTAAAGTGAGTGAAAGTGAAAGTCGCTCAGTCGTGTCCAACTCTTTGGGACCCCATGGACTATATATATAGTCCATGGAATTCTCCAGGCCAGAATACTGGCGGGGGTAGCCTTTCCCTTCTCCAAGAGGATCTTCCCAACCCAGGGATCGAACCCAAGTCTCCTGCATTGCAGGTGGATTCTTTACCAGCTACCAGCTGAGCCACAAAGGAAGCCCAAGAATACTGAAATGGGTACTCTATCCCTTCTCCAGCAGATATTCCCAACCCAGGAATTGAACCGGGGTCTCCTGCATTGCAGGCAGATTCTTTACCAACTGAGCTATGAGGGAAGCTCTAAGTGAGTGAAGGCTTTTTCAATAAAGGTTTCATTTAATTAAAAACTTTATAAAGTAACAAATTATTGGCTAAAAAAATAATAATAATAACCTTTAAAATGAACAAGGGACTTCCCTGGTGGTCCAGTGGCTAAGATTCTGTGCTCCCAATGCAGAAGGCCTGGCTTAATTCCTGGTCAGGGAACTAGATCCCACATGCCACTGCTCGGAGTTCACACACTAAAGATCGAAGATCCTGTGTACCACAACTAAGACCCCAAACAGCCAAATAAATAAAAATAGTAAAATAAAATGAACAAGGTTTCTTCCATACATAAATCACAAGGGGAAAAGAGAAAGAAATAGAGGAGAAATTTATAGGTAAAACTTGCTAGATGTGCATCAACCATAATATGTAAATCCTCTTTAGCTCCTAATTTAGATTAACACTTCCCCCCCCCCACCAAAAAAATAAGAAACTTAGAAACTTGAGCACTGGGTATTTGATGGTGTTGAAAAACATTAAATTTTTAGATTTGTTCATTGTACTTTTTAAAAGTTTTTAGCTTTTAGAGATATTTACTGATGTATAGCTGATAATTTCCTCAAAATTATACAGGGAGAGTGGAGGGTATAGATGAATGGAGAAAGGTCATGTAGATAACTACTAAGGCCAAGTCTTGATTACATGAGTGTTCTTTTATATCATTCTGCCCACTTTTATATGTTTGAAGTTCTCCAGAATACATTTTTTCTTGAAAAACTAAGCTAAAGATCACGAAATATGAACTTGTACTACTAAATAAATAAACTTATACTAAATAAATAAAAATTTATTTTCTGTTAAATACCTTCTTCTGTATCCTTTGAGTCTGATATTTCTCATTAGCAAGATAGGTTTCAATTCTTAGGTGTGACATCATAGATGGGGCTTAAAGGAGTTGGTAGACAGTTGGTAGGGGAAGAAGGCCTATTTGTTATATTTCTATGGCAGAAGTCACATTGGTAGTGTACAGCTTTTATAAAGGACTTGAATTTCAGATACCTTAAAGTCTTTTTTTTTCCACCCTAGTGACTTCTTTTTCTGTACTTGGAATAAAATCCAAAACCCTTACCGTAATGTAAAGAGATTTTGTGTGATATACTCCTGCCTTTCTCTTCCCCAGTCTGTTTTCCTCCCACCCTCTGTGTTCCATAAGCACTGGCATTTCTGTTTCTAGACTCCTCCAGGTTCTCTCTTGCCTCAATGCTTTTACACTGCCTGACCAACTCCTATTCACCCTGCAACTCTTAGTGTTCCTTCAGGGAAGCTTTTTCTTCCACTGCTCTGTACTTTTTCCCTTCATAATAATAAATGTCACAGCTCCATTTTTGTTAACTATTTAATGCCTTCCTCTCCCCTAGTCAAGAGCGGGGTGGTTATTTTTATTCATCAGTTTTACCGAAGAGCCTTCCAAAATGCCTACCAGATAAAATACACATAGTAAACATTTTTGAACAGAGGAATATAGGGTGAATGGTAGATAGAGCTCTCAGGCTCTTGGAGCGAATCCGACTGTTAGAAATAGGACATTTCTTTCCAGCATTCTCCTGTGCAGGGGTTCTGGTAGCATGTGGTATATCCCAGTTGCCTCTCTCGTATTGCTGTAGCTAAAATTGTCTTTGATAGTAATTTTACAAAGCCTATCTTAATGTTTCAGTGTTTCTTGATTGATAAATTTAGTTCATCTCAGTGGGCAGTTATAATGAAGCCTGAAATCATTAATGAGTTAAGAGTACTTTTTTGCATTTATGTCATATTTTGGTTCTTTTTTTTTTTTCCTCTAAATTTTGCTTTTTTTTTTCCTTTTCCCAGGTACTCTCTGCCCTTGACATACTCCAACCTCCACACATTGACTATTTTGAAGAAATGTATCCTAACCCGGGAATGTGAAAGAAGGGAACAACTTTTTAATTAATTTGTTCCTCTAGCACCTTCTGGGGTTCATGCCTTGAAGTATATTAAATCTCATCCTTGCAGAAGTGTTGAGTACCTAGAACCAGGTAATTTTGAAATCTCAAGTATCTGAAAAAGCTCAACGTTATCAATATATCCTGAGTGGTGATACCACAAAATAAGACTTCTGAATAGATGTTTCACTTCATCCCCACATCCTTGTGAGATAGGTTATCGCTATTCCTTTTTTGCTGATGAAACCATTGTGGCAGCTGTGTTGTAACAGAATTTGGTAAAGTCCTTTGTCACTATACAACAACTGCCAATCAGTCAAGATGATAATACTGATCTCTCTTTATTTTTTTTTTAACCACTTGGGTAAGGTGAAAATTAAAGAGAGCTCTTGAATACTATAATTCTTGGTGATACTTCAACCTACTAGTCCTTTATGGAACTCATCCCTCTGTGCAGTAAAGGGTTAACTCAGTGAACTTGGGGCGTCCTACTCCTACACATTCTCAAGAAATGACTGACCTTTGACCAGCTCCTGGCTGATGGAGTGTCTTTGTATACCTCTTAGTGTTCAAAAATGAGTTCTTGGGCCAGGCAAGATGGTTCTGACACACCTTTTCTTTAAACGTATATAAACAATTAGGGGTTTCTCTGGTGGTCCCTTGGTTAAGAAACAATGCAGGGGACACCAATTCAGTACCACATGCTGCAAGAAATCTTTTTTTTTAAGTATATAAAATTAACCTAAGGCTGGAAGGATTGAGAAAGTTTTTTTTCTTCTCAGCTATAGGTTAGTAGTAGCAACTGATGTAAGAGCATTAATGATTCCATTTCCTAGACTTTCTGGCAGTAACATGGCTCCTGACTGAAGAAAAGAAGGAAGCTGGTAGGAGCGGGGCAGTACTTGTTTCAATCAGCACAAGTAACTTTCTACGTTTGGCCAGAAGCCACCACCTTTATTTATCCTTTCTGTTGGTGGGAAGGGAATCCATATATTAGAAGGCATTCCTATGAGTGTGTAAAATCATTTCTGCCTCTTTGGAAATGAAGAAATTTTCTTTATTAAATAAGAATTTTACTGGATTTACAGGTGTGTCAGGGGTCCCCAAGATTACTCTCAGGTTTGATGATTTGATGAAAGGCTCAAGGACCCAGGAAAGCTGTTCTACTCATGGTTACAGTTTATTACTGCAGAAGGATACATATTAAAATCAGCGAAGGAGAAAGCTACATGAGGCAGAGTCCAAGAGAAACCAGACACAAAGTTCCAGTTGTGCTCTCCTAATGAAACTGCACAGATAGTGCCTCCCAGCAAAAGTGTGTGACAACAGGAGTAAAATGTTATCAACCAGCGAAGCTCACCTCAGCCTTGGTGTCCAGGGTTTTTGTTGGAGGTCAGGGAGCCTTCAGGACTGACCTTAGCTACTCTAGCCCTCCTCCCTTCTCACCCAGAGGTTGAACTAATACAGCTGGCCCAGGGCCCCAGGTGAACGAAAACAGGTGTTCACCATAAATCACATTGTTAGCAGAAGCCATCTGGTGTGGCCAAAGCATCAGGTATGCTAAGACATTCTTATGAGGCAGGATATTGCAAGAGTTCAAAGGTTATTTCTCAGGGGCCAGTCCTAAAGACTTCTGGAATGTGTAAGTTTGGGGCAACCCAGAGCTGCTGTTAACCCTTTATTGCACTTAGGCCATCTGTGGGGAAAGAATGTGTTCATATAAGATAATTGGTGAATATGGGTATTTTTAATAAATATCAAGTATTTGTAGATTTTCTTCACTGAATACGTAGCTAATTCATTTTATTCTGGGCTGTTTTGTCTTACAGTTCAAGCATGAATTCTTTACATCAGGCATTAATTTTTTGTACTTGGGTTTGTTATTCCTTTAAAATGTTTACTATCATAAGGTAGGAATTCTCAATGCTTATTATTGTTGTTGTTCATAATTTGAGTCTGGGAGATCCTAGATTCATTATTATTTCAAATACTTGCAGAGCAGTGAAAATTTAGCACCATTACGATTTACAACCATGGGTGGCATAGGTGATGTAATAGCTCTTGGTAGCTGATTCCAACCATTTCATTAGCTAGCAGAATGTTTCTATGAAATTCCTTTCCCTGAAATTGTTCATGAATGTTTGTATTAAAAGCCTTTGTCATGAAATGTTCGTGGAACCATTTACTTAAATGTTTTACTTTATTTACCTTTAGGTTAAAAGATTGACACCTGTGCTTTCATAGTTATTAGCTGGCTACAGATGGAAAAACCTTCAAATCTAAAACCTCAGCATTCTTTTTTCTGTTGTACAATTTTTAGCTGTATGTAGAATGATACACAGAAAAAAGGGTGCTTTTCAGTGGTTTTGCCATTTGGGAAAAAAACAAATCCTGTTAACATAAAAAGAGTTAAACCATAGCTGCCACAGGATTATAAAGACTTTTTTTTAACAAAGAAGACATGGTGAAGCTTGGGGTACAAAAATACTGAAATTACGTGTTTTAGAACAGCTAAATGGAAACCTAAGAAATGCCTTAGTTGCATATGTGCTCTGCCTGATTTTTCTAATATCCTAAATAGAACATTTTCTGTGTCCAGTGCTTTTTAATACAAATAAATTTGTTGTAGCCAAAGCAAAAAAAAAAAAAAAGATTTCCCTCAGTTTCCCTCTGAAAAATAAGAAAACTTCTGCCTAAAACACAAAAGTATTGAATGATTAATAGGATCTCAAGTTCCTATTTGATTTCAATGTAATACATTATCCATCTGTGCCAGCAGCTCCTTCTGTAGTATCTCAGAATCATGGCATATACATTAAACATGGTTTTAGACAGTGCTTTTTTTTTTTTTTTTTTAAGTTGAAGGCTTTTAGAATAGATATTTTGAATTTTAAATGTGTGATCTTGGAATTGTGCTTTGAAGAAACTATTTTGGAGGCTCTGTTGTTTTAGGTAAGTTCTAAATATATATATTGCTAGGCATCTAATGGATGTCTGATATTTCATTGATAAAAGAGCCCATTTATGGAGTCAAAAATATATATAAAGGGAAAGAAATAATCTTTAGTAATCTTAAATGTAGAGTACCATACCATTACACTTTTTTCTAAGACTAGAAAATTGGGATGTTACAGTGCATATGTAAGTTTCAGCAGGCAATATTTTAAACCAGAAGATCTTTTTAAAACTAATAGAATAGTTAATATCATTTTAGAATACCTGAGGTCTGTGAACATTTTGATGTAATCAAGTGTACAATAAGTGTCAACGTGTATATCATGCAGTTAATCATCCGTTTTTCACTAAAACTGTAATAAAATGACTATATCAGTGCCCACCAAAAATTTAGCTTGGGTTTTGAAAGACCATGCATCTTTAAATAACTCCTTATGCAGCTTTTAAAAAGGCAGTATCTAGATTATAACTGTTTACAAATCTTCCTACAGTAGAGTTCAGCAGATGAATCAGGTATGGAAAGAGCAATAAGTTCCACCCTGACCTCTGTATCTTTTAGCTTTTGTGTTTTCATAGTTTTAAAGTCTAATATATCCACCAAAAAATATATTCTCTAATAATTAAGAAAAATTATTTTTTAACTTGAAACACAATCAACATTTTATGGAGAAGAATATGCATGGTCTAAGTCTTCTGTGCTAGAAACAATTACAGCCTAAAATCAGTAGAAATGAGAAGTCTAACTAGATGACGGTGTGCTGCAGTTGCCAGGACTCCTGGATTTTACCTGATGTCCTGGTATTAATAAGTTTCTCCTTTTACTTTCTGAAGTGTCCCTATTTGAATAATAGGTTTGGCTTGTGCAGGCAATGTTTAAACAGGAATTTCTTGTCATAAAGGCAGCGAGGGAACCTACATTTCAGCCAGTTAAAGTCTTTGGTAGGCAGTAATGTAATACTATCAAATAAACTACTCCCAGATGCAGCAGTTTAATTGATAGTATGAGTAGACTGTATTTTATATACACAATATGTAATTCCCTAGTGCTATGAAAGAGCTCTCTAACCTCAGGGAACCTTAGGAGCCAGTGAAAAGCTAAGAACAAGCAAAATAAAATGTGTAAATGCAGATATAAGTGCACTCTTTCTGCAGCAAAAGTACCAGCGAAGACCGGAAATCTCCATCCTAAGAATTTTGAAGATTTCCATATTGTTAGAATTTCCTCTTCATTTATTCCATAAACATAAGCATCAACTATGTTCCTAGAACCAAGAATTTTTATCTGTTTTGCTCACTGTTGTGTTCCCAGCACTTAGAACAGTACCTAACATATAGTAGGTGCTAAATAGATATTTGTTGAATAAGATAGTGTCTGACTTAACATGTTTGTAATCTAGTGGATGATATAATCATATAAATAATATAGATTAGAAAGTACAGTGATAGAAAAAAATCTACATATCCTGAGAGCACTGAGGATCTGATTTTCACTCTTTCCCGTTTTAGTTTCCAAGCTGATTACTTGAAAAGCATTTGATGTTTTTAAACAAAAACTTTGATTTACCCACCATCACCAGTTCTGGCTCCTTAGCACCGAAGCCTAAGACAAACACTTAGAAAGGCAAAACAGAAGAAAAGTTAGGTACAACAGTCCAAGAGCAGCAAAATTCTTAACTTTACCCACCTTAGTCAGTATCTCCTCAGCTTTATTTATTCATGTGGCCAAACATTTAGCACTGTTATATATTTAACATTGTATTAATACTAATCCCTGTGGAGGTTATAGAGATGAATTGTTTTTTTAAATTTAGTGTGTCAGGAATTATTCTCAATACTTCACTCTTATTTTAAAGATGAAGAAACTATAGCTCAGAGAGGTAGATAACTTGATCAAGGGGTTTGAATCCATGTGGACTGGTCTGATGGGTAAAGAAGGCTCTTAACCCACTACTGCCTCTTAATGTTTTCCCTCAAGAAAAATGTTCTCCCTCGAGTCAGTGGGGTGAGATAAGAACTAAAGAATAACTATTATGTATGGTAGATTGTGTCAGAAGATTTAAAAGAAGAAATTGCCTCACAGAAAAAACTGTAAGAAGATTTCATGTAGGAAAAGACATTTTAGCTGAGTATTGAAGGATGAGAAGGATTTGGATTGGTAACATTGAGGAGGATGGATATTCCAAATGGATGGAGTAAGTATTAACATCTTCTAGGGAATGACTAGAGTTTAGAATGTGTAAATAGTGAGAAATTAAGCTAGTTGGAGCCAAGTCATGGAGGGCCTTGAATGCTGAACTAAGGAAATTCATCTTTATTCAGGAGGCATTTTAGAATCCAGCGAAGGATTTTTGTGGTGAGGAATGACAGAATCAGAAGTGTATTCTATAAACTTAACAAAGAGTTTCTGTTGGGGTGTTGAGAAAGTTCTAGAAACAGAAGTGGTGAAAGTGGTGATAGTTGCATAACGTTGTGAATGTGCTTAATACCACTGAATTTAGAGGTTTTTGAGCATAGCAGTGGGACCAACCATAGTCTAGAAAAGGTAGGAGAAAAGGCAGCTTACTCCTCCACTTACCAGCTCTTTAAATGGAGACCATGTTACCCAAATCATGTTGATGCTCTTCATATTAATCCATTATAAATGTTTTTTGATGGCCAAATTAATTAAATCTTAAAAATGTCAACACCTAATTCATTTGCTGTTAAACTTTAGAAAATGAGAATATATTTTTTAGGTCTAAAATTCCAATGTTATTTTCATGCTGACACATTAGCAGTGGAAAAAGCAGAATTCAAAGTCAGGTGTGAGAAGTTTAAAGATATTTTCCTTTGATTCTGCCTTGAGCTAATTACCCAAAATCTCTGCATCATTCATTCTCTGAACAGTGAGTTTTTGAACTTATGGTGGAGTCACAGTCCTACATTTAAACTGAAACATATGCAACACGGATTTTTGAATTTAATGTGGTTAAAAGAGAGAGAATTTAGTTTGTGCCCAATTCCACTCATTTACCTTCTTTTCCAGAATGAGTATGAGACAGAAATCAAGATGTACTGTGCCCTCAGTTAGTTTCAGCTCCCATAGGCTTCCCACAGTGGGAGCATTTCACCAAACTGAGTGTGATACTGGTGTTAAGAGAGGTACTTTTGTGTGGCATGACCCCTTAACACAAGCCATCTGTTTCATATGGGGCTCAATCAAAGAAAACAGCTCTCTGTTCCAATGCCAGAGAATACAATACTGTTGAATTTAATGAGAGTTTGATATGTGGGTCTCCAACATGGTATCTTCCCAGGTGACTTTTTTTTGTGATACTTGGTGTTCATTTTATGCCTTAACTTTAGAACTTCACCCTCAGGAAAGAGGTACCAGCAGGTATTATCAAGTATAATGGCTATTGCTGTTACCCTTAAGGAGTTCATGGTTCAAAAGAGATGATTGACGATTGTGAAATAATTATAATACCAGAGTAATCAAGTTTACAATAGAAATATTAACCACATTTTGTTACTTATGAAAACTTCCCTGCCCTCCTTCCCTCTCCCACAAAAGAAGAGTTTGGAGGACTTACCTGGAACTTAAAATTTTTGTAGAATAAAACATTTTCCTACATCAATTCATATGAGATCAATTGCATATTAGTAGGATAGATATGGGGCTTTCCTGATAGCTGATAAAAAATCTGCCTGCAGTGTGGGAGACCTGGGTTCAATCCTTGGGTTGGGAAGATCCTCTGGAGAAGGGAACAGCTACCCGCTCCAGTATTCTGGCCTAGAGAATTCCATGGACTGTGTAGTCCATGGGGTTGCGAAGAGTCGGACATGACAGCAACTTTTGCTTCTCTTCAGGATAGATATATTTTCCATATTTTCTCACAAAATTTTAGGTGGTTTCTGGTCTCTATTTGTGGGTCCATATAACCCTTTTTGTATAGCTATTCTAATGAAATAGCAGTATGGAACAGCGCTGAAGGTGGTACATCTAATTGCATGATAGAGTATTTGTTCCATAAATGTTAGAAAGTAGGTACTGTGAACAAGTGGATAAGGTACTCATATCTTTTTTTCCCCAAATTCATTAAAATATAATTTGATACATAGCAGATCTTATATCTTGACAGAGGAGGCAGATCCCTTTAAATGGACCATTGTTTTAACTTTCGTCTCTTCCCAGTTGCCATAGAAAATACTCAGAAACAGACTTTTGATATACCTCTCAGATGATTCTAGGTTTTTGTTCTCTGTATATTTTGAATCCTCTCTGCCCTATTCCTTTTAATAACTTAGCTTTTTAAAATCTTCAACCAAAAATGAATTTCACTGTGATGGGTGGCACTGGGCAGGTGTACTAAGGAAGTATCTGTAGTTTGGCATATTGAGAAGCTTGTCTTCCCTTCAGAATGCTGTTTGTGGTTGTTTATACTGCTGATAGCAATCTACTTTCAGGTTTTAATGACATCATTCTTGCAGCTTTACAATAGATCAGACTGGAGTAAGTTGCTCTCAAATTCTGTTGGGTGCAGGACATTTGAAACCAGATCATCTGGACATAGAAGTAAGTTTTTCAGACCCGTTACGAAAGGGTATGTGTGCTTAGTTGCTCAATCGTGTCTTACTCTTTGCAACCCGTGGACTGCAGCCCACCAGGCTTCTCTGTCCATGGGGATTCTCCAGGCAAGAATACTGGAGTGGATTGCCATGCCCTCTTCCGGACCATCTTCTCAACCCAGGGATCGAAGCCAGGTCTCCTGCATTGCGGGTGGATTCTTTACCATCTGAGCCACCAGGGAAGCCCTAAGAAAGGGTGGATAGGTCTAATTTGAGGACCCATTGACAGTAAGAAGCATGAGGCAGTTTATATGACTGATATGTGTCTTTACCCTCTGAATGGGGTTAAGTGGGGATTGAAGAATTTGTCCCTTCTCTTCATTAATTAAAAAAAAAATTGAAGAAGTAAAATGTTTCTCATCTTGGGGAGAGACTCTTCTCTCAAATATATATATATTACATCCAGAAAAAGTAGTAACTATTTTGGTCATTAATTCTGCTTCTGTTCCATGCTCTTAATGTCTGGGTTTGTGTATCTCTGCATTTATTTGCTTTGGGGGGCTATGATGACAAAAGATTAGTAATCCCAGACTCTACTACCAGCCTTTGACAGATACAGAAACTTAACTTTGCCTTCTGTAGGGCACTTTGAAAAGATAAGACTGAGGTTTGAAATAATATCACATATTCTAGGATGCTTTTTCTGTCATTGCATATGTGGTTATAGCTTTAGTGACAAGGACTCAGCGAACAGAATCTTCTGGAACAGGATATAGAATGACAGCTTTCCAGTTTTCTGTTTTTGGTGGTGGTGGTTGTTTTTTTCTTTTTTCATATGGTAGAATTGACTCTTTTTTTTTAGTTAATTTAAAATTGTGAATTAAAGGTGGTTTTAATTTTTTTGATTTTTGACATTCTATACAACAAATTAGTTACCTTAAAAAGAAGAGGAATTTGCCTTAGCCTGGGAAAGAGGTTGTTATATTCAAGCATTTTAACACCATGACCTTTTATTCCATTGATTTCTATAGAGAAGCACAGGCATGCTTCAGAAAAGGTCAGTGATTCTAATTGAAGCACACACCAATTTTTTTCTAGTTGCAAAGGCGCCCATGCTTTTTGTTGCAAAAAAAGATGATGAGATTTAGAGCTGACCATTTGTTACGAGAAAGCAATTTTCTCTGTGATGCATTGCTGTTTTTCTTTCACGTGGAAAGCATTGTTTGAAATCAACAATATCCAAAAACCAGATTTTTCCTTATTCATGCTATTTAATACCCCTCATTTTTATTTCTGAGGCTGTACATATTTGAGATCTCAATTGAAATTTCCCTCTGTGGACCTGATTTTGAAAGAAAAAAAATGTGAGGAAAATGATACCTATTAAGTCTCACATATTTATGGTTAAAAGATTTTCCTTCCAACAAGAATGGCAGGATTTCAGAGTTAGTGCTTAACATGAGTTTAAGCACGTTATAACTGTCGTCATTGGACTTTTCATAGAAGAGAATCTGTGGCTTTAGGAACTAAACTTGGCTATCTACATACTATAGTTGAACCAAAAATTCACTGTGTCCTTTTGGAAAAGTCACCTGATCTTCATATTTGTTCTAACTTACATTGCATGAAGATGGAAGACTTTGTTTTTTAAATGGTTGTTAAATTGTTGGCCAACATGTCTCCTACTTGATATTTAACATTGCAAGAGTTATTTTTTATAATCTGGTTTAGTGTTGGTCTTTGTCCAATGTGAAGTGGAAGAAAGAATTGCCCGCGTTTTAATATCTGAAGTCAGGGCTTAAAATTGTGTTTTCAAAGCTTTCTGTCTATATTCATTCTGGAGGAAATAATTTGTGTTCTCCATTTTCTTCTCCCAACTCAGCTAAACCAGCTAAATACCCTTACTTTGCTTTCGGAAGCTTTTAACACATCATTAATAGTTTGTCACACAACCTCAGTTGCTCATTGCACATAGAACATTAAATGTGTTCTCAGACTTCAGTTAAGCAGCTAGGTCAACCCACTATAGTTCTGAACTTTAGATGGTGAGAGTTTTTGAACCTGATAGGGTAGTTTTTAACATAAGACCACATCACAGATTTTCACACATATGCACACCTTGAGCTGTCCAGAATGGTTAACTCTCTATTATTAAAGTGCTTATATAGTAGTGCTTTCTTATGACATTTGCATAACCTTTATCTATAGCAATCATTTATTTGTAATAGTTTATAAACTCCCCTGGTTCTTACTGACTCTAGGAGCTGGGTAATGAATTTATTCTTACCTTTATTCTCTTTTGTCTGAGAGGTGGAAACAATCTAAGTCATAGACTGATAGGCAGGCTCAAACGTAGGAATATGGAAAATTGACCATCATTGCAGGATTATTATATTACGAAATTGACAAGCAAGTATCTCCTTTTCTTATCCTTCAAAGCCTTGGTGGCTCCTCCAATATCTGTTCTTGGTTAGAGCCTAAATAACAGCACTCTAAAATCAGTCCCATTCTCTGCTCCTTCTCCTTACCATGCTCTCATCATCCGTTAGTTCTCCTGCCTGACAAAAGCGATCTTGAGCTCAGTGACTGTCATGTCATGAAATGGGAACAAGCTCCCTATCTTCTGTTTATTTCAAAATCTTTTGATCAGTCCAGGGCCAACCTTGTCAGCATTCTTGCTAGCTTGAGGTAATAGAAAATCTATCATAGTGGCAAAGAGCATGGAACCAGACAACCTAGATTTGAATCCCAGCTTTGCCTTTTACTTGTGTTTTCTTGGACAAGTTACTTAACCTCTCTGTGCCTCAATTTCCTGGTTAATAAAATGAAAATATTTAGTAGTGCCATAAAAAAGGCTGAGTGCCGAAGAATTGATGCTTTTGAGCTGTGGTATTGGAGAAGACTCTTCAGAGTCCCTTGAACTGCAAGATCAAACCAGTCAATCTAAAGGAAATCAATACTGAATATTCATTAGAAGGATTGATACTGAAGCTCCAGTACTTTGGCCATCTGATGCGAAGAGCCAACTCATTGGAAAAGACCCTGATGCTGGGAAAGATTGAAAGCAGGAGGAGAAGGGGACGACAGAGGATGAGATGGTTGGATGGCATCACTGACTCAATTGACATGAGTTTGAGCAAGCTCCGGGAAATGTAGAAGGACAAGGAAGCCTGGCGTGCTGCAATCCATGGGGTTGCAAAGAGTTGGACATGACTGAGCAAATGAGCAACAGCCACCCCATAGAGTTATTTTGAGGAATAAATTGGGATAGTTAGAACAGTACTTAACAAGTGCAAAAAAGTAGTAAGGAAAGGCCTTATAGATGAAGTAGAACTTAGTGAAGTTGGAAGACAGTAGAAACTCCTATGGACTTTGTGATGCAAAGTGTCCCAAGCCAGCTATGAACAGATGGTATAAGCAAGTCCTCATCACAAATGGACTTCCGTAATGGCTGATCACTAACTACCTAACTCATTTATAGAGAGGTGTGTTTTTTTTGTTTTTTGTTTTTTTAATGTTAACTGTTAATGAAGAGTGGGTTGTCAACCTCAGTACCTCATATTCTCTTACCTGGTCTCCTCTTCTAGCTTTAGTTTTTTTTTGGCATTTAGTTTTTTTTCAGCTCTTTGAAACACCTGTGTTTCAGGATGTATACAGAAAATATATTCTGTATACATCTCGCTGGCACCTCCAAGCCTTCCATCCAGACTGCATCCACATTATAGCTTTCTAACTACTTTTTCCATTACCTTAACCAAACTCTTCTTATTAATTAGACATAATTTCCTCCTTCAACCTATCATCCCACAACCACTCGCCTTGGGTCTTCCCTGGTGGTCCAGTGGCTAAGACTCTGCACAAAGACTACTCCCCTTTTATGCCCTAAAGTAGTAGTCACATCTCCTAGTAGTAGTCCCTTCATGGCTACATAAAGATTACTTTGGCCTTACGTATTTTAGGGCTTCCCCCATGGCTCAGTGGTAAAGAATCCACCTGCAATGCAGGAGCTGTGGGTTCAATTCCTGAGTGGGGAGAAAATGGCAACCCACTCCAGTATTCTTGCCTGGGAAATTCCATGGACAGAGGAACCTGGTGGGCTACAGTCCATAGGGTCACAAAGCATTGGACACAACTCAGACGACTTAGCAGCAGTAGTGTATCATGTACAAATCCTGAGGTTGTTTTAAAAGAACTGTTTCAAGTTCCAACTCCCAGTTGGAATTTTTTTCCCTCTGCTTTGAAGAGAGTTGCTATAGTAAGAACAACTTATTCACACCAGCTCTTTGAAACACCTGTTTCAGGTGATGCCAAAAAAAAAAACTAAAGCTAGAATGTAGTCTTTTCACCTCTATTACAAAATAAATATACCTCTAAAACTTCCCAGCTGGTGGGGAATGAAATGCTGCCAGCCTTCCCAACTATTAGAGGGTAATAATGAATAACAACAAAGCCATACCTCATTTGAGCCCCTGAAAAGCCTCATAACCCCATTATCATTCTCTTGAACTGCTTAACCTTCTGGTTAACCTTCTGATTATTAGCCTCTTTAATCCAGGTGTGAGGATTTGGGGATGCTCATAGGGCTATTTATTTCATCTTTTTATCCTATTCCACTGTTCTGACTTTATTTTTTAAGGTTGGTAGACACCAGGGAGATACGTGTTACATAGAGACCCAGAGGTTTCAGAAGTCACTAAATTTATCAGACCTGCCTTAATTGGAGGATATAGGGAAGCAGTGGGGCTTTTAGCCACTTCATAGACCAGCTGAGTCTCCCGCTACCAACTCAATTTATTTGAGAGCAATACTTCAGGGAACTTAATAAACCTGTAGCACACTAGCACAAATCTGTATTTTAACCAGAGTACAATTTATGTACTACTTAATAATACATTGGTTTGCTCTGTGTATAATATATAATGCCATTATTAAAAGTTAAGTGCACTGAATTGTTGGTGTGGGTTTAATAATTACATGTTTAATTGACAGTTTTCCTCTTATTGATACATCACTCAGGGGTGGCAAGAGAACTCAGATGGTAGGTAATAGAATTAGGTTGAAGTGGCCTTTTTCCAAAGGAAATATGATATGCACAAGCCCAGCAGAGTTTTGTTTTGTGTGTGTGGTTCTGGATATGTGGTATACTAACCAGTTAGGGGATGCCAACCTAATAGTTAATTTTTGCCACCCTAAGGTCAAGTCTGAGAAACTCCAGGTGACTAGAAGTTCTTTACTGAAACCAGGAGTCCCATGGGTGGAGGTCTCACAGTGATTAACACTTTTAATTGCTCCCTTGAGTTTCCAGTCCTTCCAGAACCAACCCTCTCTCAAAAGTAGTATGCAATATGCCAAGAAAACTGCATGAGACCTGTTAATAAGAAGTGAATATAATTTTCCTTTTCAGCAGTGATATCCTTTTAAGATTCTGATCTTCTTAAGATCAGTACCTTAAAGGAACTTTTTTAATTGGTTGCCTGTTTTGTTTTGTTTTTTCTTTTTAACTTAGATTCTTTTGGCTTTCCCTTGCGTAGGGAGAGGGAAATGTTAGGAGGAGATAAGAATAAAGTTACATGTTCTTCCCATAACAGTGATGATGGTGGCAGCAGCTATGTGTCAGACATTTATATGTGATTCACATACAGCATCTGGACCCAGCAATAACCCAGCAGTGTAGTAGATGTCGTTGTGTTTCTTTTGTAAATGCAGAAACAAACTCGAGAGGTTATTTAACTTGTCTGATGTTACCAAGCCAGTAAGTGACCAAGTCGAGATTCTAACCTGGTCTTTTAATTCCAAAGCCTACACCACACTGCCTCCCACTACCTAAATCTGTTTTAACTCTTCATTCTAAAAATCTGCCCTCTTCTCAAGTAGAATTATTTTGTTCACCTTTTTTGATGTTTCATCTATTGAGAGACAAAGCACAGGTTAAGAACAAAAGCTGGGGTTTAGCACCAACTCTCCTGTGTACTAGCTATGACTTCTGGCTAGTTTCTTCACCTTTCTAAACCTCTTTGCTTATTTGTATAATGGGAATGTTAATAGGACTTAGAGTAATTATGAATAGATGAGACAAATTAAATTTAAGCTGGAGGTCTGACACATAGAAAACTAAATAGCAGTTTTTTAAAATCAAGTTTCTGTGGCCATGTACATTAAAATCTTTTTGCTTCCTTCTTACTTTTTCTACCTTTTACTTGTCAGTCTTAACGCTTTTCTAATCTCTTGAATGTTGCTTTGCATTCATTCATCTTTTTTCTCTGTTTTGTCATTGAGTTAGCATGCTCTCTACACCCCTCGGTACCCGGTCAGTGTTTATTGATGCTAATGATAATGGTTAAACAATGATGGTGTTGGCACCAGTCCTGCAGCCTCTGAGACTGCTTGAGTAATCATGACTTCCTAAAAACAGAGACACACTCAATCATCTTTCTCATAATTGAAGGTCAGAATTTAATGTCAGCATTTGTTTCTGTGGTGATTATGTAGCTTTTTCTGTGGAATTACCTTTGACAGTTGGAGTAGTCGGGCTTTCTGGCATGAGACTGATTGTCATGCATTCTTAAATTACTTTCTAAAATAGATGCAGCATCATAAAGGTAGGTTAAACAAATATTGATCGTGGTACAGATTTGTTTTACTTGAAGCAAGAGGTCAGGGGAGGCCTACCATTGAGGGGCAGTTGACGACCAGACTCTATCTACATTAGTTCCCTAGTTTTCTTTCCATAATCCTTTTTGGCATCAAACAACATTGTACAAAACTGTGTTTAATCCTAAACATGCCTCTCTTTTCTCTGCCTTTCTGGTATCTCTAATATATTCCTACCTCATTTCTTTGATTCTCAGAAGATTTCTTATTTTTGCTTTTTCTGCTTCAAACTGTGTCCTCATAAACACATTTTATTCCACAGCAATCCTTTGTGGGTGTCCAGCAGGATGTCCTGCATGTTATATTGATATTTGGGCCCTATGCAGTAACAACTCAGCTGCTAACACTGATGGGCATTATTCTAAAGGCTGAATTTTATGATTCAATAATGATAACATGCTTCCATAATTTAGAAATCCAGATTTTTTTAATAACAAAAGGAAAGAAATAGAAAAAAATTTAATAAAAAAAAGAAAAACTTTGTGCAAGAAAAAGAAGATTGTAAGCAGAAGCAAAATTAATACCCTGTCTGTGGCAGATTTCATTTAGTAGTAATTACTTGTTACCATGTCTAATGTAATATAATATATAAACTTATATTTTTAATTTAATCTCCCACTAAAATCTGTCCTATATTTCCAGCAATCTATAGTTCAGACTTGTTTTCTTCCTCATTTTCTTCTCAAGGGATACCATTGACATGCATATGCTAATTTTTTTGTGTTTTCCTTATCCATTTAAAGAAATAGAGAATATGAAGCTATTCAAGTAAGTGTGTATGGTTCATTGGTATAAGAAAGTGTTAATTGTCAATTTTAGTTTTGAAGCTTAAGAAAGGTGAAATAAGGAGTTCCCTGGCAGTCCAGTGGTTAGGACTCTGCTCTTCCAATGCAGGGGGTGAGGGTTCAATCCCCACTCAGGGAACTAAGATCCCACATGCGACATGGCATGGCCAAAATATAAATTTTTTTTAAAAGAGAAAGAAGAAAGAAGTGTGAAAGGAATAAGATTTGAATGAAGTAACGTGGGAGAGAGAGTATGAGGTAGAAAAACTTGTGTCCATCATTTTTTTTTAACCTTTGTTTTATTTTTCAGTTGCTGGCAAAAGGAGTATCATGATTTAGCTTGTCAACCTGACATTCGTTCACCCCCAACGTAGATCTGTTGCACGGGAGTGGTACGAGGTTGTTAGGAGGATTAAATGAGGTGATCTGTATTAAGAGTAGCACATAGTAGACTCAAGGGTGCTTTATTTGAGATTCTGACCTGTTAGTGACAGAACCAAGACTACAGTTCAGGTAGTAGAGGAAATGAGTAAGAGTGTGGCAGTTACTTCAGACACCTTTGGATTCAGTTCCTTCCAAAAGGAAAGCCTAAAACTCAAAAAGAGAACAGTTAGTTCTGTAGAATAACCTAACTTGTGCTGTGAGAAATCAAAGAGATAATTCATAGCAAGTGCTTCCAAAGTGCCTCACATATAGAGGGAACTCAATAAATGTTCATTGCTTTTATTTTTGCTATTTCTCATGTATTTTTATTTATTTATTTATTTTTAATTCTTAAGGTGAACCATTTTAGGAAACCTAATGCATGACTTCCCTGGTGGTTCAGTGGCAAAGAATCCACCTGCCAGTGCGGGAGTTGCAAGAGACACAGGTTCCATCCCTGGGTTGGGAAGATCCCCTGGAGTAGGAAATGGCAACCCACTCCAGTATTCTTGCCTGAAAAATCCCATGGACAGAGGAGCCTGGGGGCTACAATCCATGGGGTCTCAAAGAGTTGGACGCAGCTGAGCACAATGCATGTATGTGTGTTTTTATAGATATAGGTAAATTGCCAATTAGAATGTGCATCTAATTAGAAGTTTAGTATGAGCCGAAGAAACCTGGATGGTTTCTCACATGTTTCTCTGAAGGTGTAAATCTCTGTAGTTATTGGCATTTAGCAATTCTAATAATTTAGAGGTTTATCTTTTTAGAAGAATGTGTCTTAGTTGTGCTGCTTTGCTTCTCTTAACTCCTCTTGGCCCTGTGGTGGCAGATCTGCCTTATTCAGTCCCAGAGCAGTGCCTAAGGGGCTTTACGAGATCAACAGCCATGACATTGTTGTGATCTTTGAGTGAATCTGTTGTAATTGCTTGTTTGATTGTCCACCTGCCTTGGTAGGCTATGAACTCAGTTTTGGCAGTGATGCTCTTACACTCCATCACATTTTCAGTGCCTAGAATGGAGCCCATGTCTGGCACATGCTGCTATGCTGGGTATTTGTTGGAGAACAAGAAGAGTGACTTCTCATTTGAAAACACATAGGGAGGGATTCTAAAAGCTCCATCATGTAACCCAGTCCTGAATTTGATTTTTTTTTTGGAATCTGGTTTTTTTCGAGGTGCAAAGTAGGTCCGTCTTAGGAATTTAATTTTCTCTCTTGACAGTAAACAGAGTGAGGCAGAATTTAACAGAAAGGGTCCGACTTAGGGATCATTACAATCTAGGTGTGAATCCAAGCTCTGTGTCAGCAGCTTAACCTCTCCCAGCCTCGATGTGCTCATATCTTAATAGAAATAGTTACAAATTAGGTATCATACACAGGGATTAAATGAGGTGATAAAGTGGCACATAAGTAGCTTCAACAGGAAGTTAGCTTCCTTCCTCCTTTTCTTCTCCTCATAGCACTTAATTAAAAGTAATTCAGCTTTTCTTTATTGCAAAGTAGTGTGCATGCTGTGTGACCTGTGGTTAAGAAATGGGAATAGTAGGCAAGCAGGAAGCAGCTTTGTGGGATAGAGCGCACGCTGGGCTGGGAGTCGGGAAGCATAAGGTAGTAAGGCTTTTTGCAAACTTGGCATGTGACCTTGGGTAAATCCCATAACCTCTCTGTGACTAAGTTTGTGTTTCTGTTAACTGATGTTCTCCATTGACTAGTAATATTTGAGAAGGCAGTGAAGGGACTGTTTTCTATCCCGTTATATATAAAGAAGTTTCTGAAATGTCAGTATTACAAAAAAAACCTACACAAAATTAACTCTTTAAAACAACACAGGTATACATGTATACCTGTGGCGGATTCATTTTGATATTTGGCAAAACTAATACAATTATGTAAAGTTTAAAAATAAAATAAAATTGGAAGAAAAAAAAAAAAATAAATAAAACAACACAGAAACACTTGTGCCTCTTGGGCACCTTTAGGTATCAAAAGCTGCTACCGTCCCCCGCCTTGCATTTCTAATTGTTAATTTGCATCATTCGTTTTTCTGAAGCAAATCAGTACATTTTGAAATCCATATTTCATGGAGCTACTTAACTAATTGCTGCAATCAGCAGCAATTTATTTTATATCAGGGCTGTTCAAATCACTGTGAGGTTGGCATACCATGCACAGTGTGTTTTTTACAACCATATTTTTAATGATGAGTTTTAATAAGGGAGAATGGTTAATCTGCTAATATTCGCCTGAAAGTCCTAACTTTGGTCCTGTGGTGTACCTTTACCCAGTGCTAACTTTAAAGGCCATAGCAAAGTCAGTGACCCAGTGGGTGCACCAGCTGTTGGAGAGGCTGTCCCATTTAGAAGGACAGAGAGAGGGAAAGAGCACCCTGTTTTTCTTCTTATTTGGAGACCCTCATTAAATTACTCAGAAACAATAATCAGATAGCTGCTGTTCAAGTTAATGGCACCTCCGAGTCCCTGTCAAGAGAGCTTTATTTAATGTGCGACAGACCTGGAGTGGTGCAGGTGCCTTTTCAGGCCCTCATTTAATTTAAGCTGCTTTAGTTGGCATGGCAACTAGTTGAGACATCTGGGAGACATTATGTTGGGGATTGAGACTTTAGAGGATTTCTGCTAGAGCAAAGCAGAAACCTTATCATAAAGTGGTGTGTGTTGCTTCTAAATTTCTGCAGCTCTGTTGTTCAGTCGCCAATTCAGGAATTGTATTTTTCCAGAGAAGTAAAATTTTTAAAGGTTGGCCTGGCCATTGGCTTGTTTTCTGTGAAGAAAAAATTTGCTTTGTCCCTGAGGTGAAACATTTATTTCAACCCTGAAGAATTTATTTTGCCAAACTAAAGCTTGACAAAACTTACTCTATGCAGAGTGGCTATTTTCATCACTTTGTAAAAAGTATACTTTCAAAATTTCTCAAACTTTTATGTTTAAAAGATATTAGAGGAAAGGAAATATTTCTGCGCAAAGGTAAATGAAATTGTCAAGGTAGACTGGGCTATATGTGGTTTTCCCTGGATTTTCTGATTAAATTAAGAGATTATTAAACACTACCCTCATTTTTTTTTTTAACACTGTCATCTTCTCAAGAAGCAGAGATATAAAAGTAACACTCATTTAAACTCTTTTTTAAATATTATAACAGGAGATTGAATGAAAGGTTTTTTAAATTCACAGATCCTGAGGACAAGAAACATGATAATCTGGTCATTTGTGTTTAGCAGAGGGAGTACCTGCTGGTTTATATTTTGTAAGAAATTATGCACATAATGTGCTCTTAGTATAGAAGAATTGACTTACTATTTGAAGTCATCCTTTATATTCATTTTGAACACCTTGTCTTTCAGGCTCATTTTGGTTTGGGAGGGTTTGTTTTGTTTTTGCTGTCTGTTAATACTTTGCTCTGTATTAGGTTGAACCATGTGAAATAATTATTTTTGTTGGTCAAAATGGTTCAACATTATCAATTCAGATCTAGTAGGTCTAGGGTGGGAACAACACCCTGATCTGGAAGTACTTGTTTCATAATGCTAAGTTAAACATTAGAGTGTTTTCTAAAATTAGTAATTATTTGTAAAATATCCAGTTAGAATAGTACCCATTCCAGCCAGACAATGTTTTCCTTTTCCCTTTTCTTTGAAAATGTAGTCACCATTAGAAGAAAGCATATGATATTATTTCATGCTTATTCTGTTTTTGGCTTTTGTATCAGTTTGTTCCTTTTATAAGTCAAAGCAATATTTTTCAAGTGCCAGCACCATGATTTCAATCAACCTGATAACTTGAAAATTAAGATGTTTTCTCTCTGCTGTTTGCATGCATACCAACTGTCACCAGTAACAGTAAAGATTCTGGCATCGCAGCTTGGCTGCCTGTTTTGTAGATATGTGAGACAGAATAGAATATAACCTGCTCTTCACTTCCATGCAAGAACTTTTCAATCCTGGCAGGAAGAAGAAAATTGTCAGTAAACTCAGAAGACATGACTGACATCCCATACAGATAAGTACTCTGTTCAGGAGTTTTCTTTTCCTGAGTAAAACCACAAGTTGACGATACAGGGATGTCAGTTGTGAAGTTTTTCTGTGTTTGCTCTGTTGTTCTGTTTTTTCCCTGTGTAATGTTCCTTTGTTTTCATCCCTTGAGATTTCTGGAACCAACTCAGGAATATGAGAACCTCCGATTAAGGCTTAATGGTGCAAATAGAACATTTTTTCCCCTGTCTCTATCCTATGATTAAGATTTCCCAGTGCGGCAGGGAAGAAACTTTTTAGTATATACAAGAGGGTTAATATCCTTAATATGTAAGGCACTTCTATAAATAAAATTATCACCCCAGTATAAAACTGAGTTAAAAAAAGAAACACTTCTCTCTTCACTCCTCTCTTTTTTCTCCTCTCATACTCACACATATATGTGGCCAATAAACATGTAAACAATTTCCATCTGAAAACAACATTTGATAAAACACAGATCTTTATTACTAAAATCCTTCCTATAGTCCCCAAGAATTCATACTGGAAGAGGCAGAAACTTCTACCGGCAGTAATGAGAACCCAGAAGCAGGTTACTTCTTGCTCAGAACATCAGAGCAGCTAAGGAACTGGAGGCATCAGGTATCTTAGAAAGTAGGGATGCACGTGGGTCTAAACCCAGAGTTGCTTTCAGGCCTTCGTTAGAAGTAGTAAAGATTTAGTTCAGGTGTCTTTTCCTATCCCACGGGAGACAAGTAAAGCCTTACTCCCTGGTGACAGCAGGAGCTAAGCTATGGTGTCTTTGGCTCTTCCCCTGCTCTTACAGGATATCTTGGACGTGTTATTTTGAGCTGTCAGTGAGTCATCCATTGGAGATGATGAGTAGACAGTTAAATATACAAGGCTGGACTTAAGGCAAGAAAATTACTAGAGATGTAAAGTTGAGAGTTGTCAGGATGGATGTTTATTTAAAGTCATGGGACTCTCTTCGATTACCCTAGAGAGTGAGTATCTGAAGAGAAGAGGACCAAGCCCTGGGGCATTTCAACAGTAAATGGTTGGGCAGGAGCACCAACAAAGGGAATGAGAGGAAACAGAAAGGGAGAAGGAAAGTCAGAGCTGAATGTTCCAGAAGCCATTTGGAGAAAATGCCTCACAAAAGAGGGGTTGGCCAACTGTGTTTGTCAGCTGTTACCAATTTTTCATTCTCCCTATGCCCAAGTTGTCCCTTTTCCTACTTGTTTGCGCTGAAAAATTAGAAGTGTTTTTAAGTCCCCAAATAATAATCACTTACTACAAGAGACTTTTTAAAGCTCAGAAAGGTAAGATACAAAACCTCATGTCACTTTTTTGAAAATGTAAGTTATGTCCAGCACTTACCCTTCCAATGAGCATGCCAGTGGTGAAACAAGAGCCCCTGCCCTGGATCCTTTTAGTTTTTTATAGCTAATGGTGAGCACCCAAAGACTCCAGCCTCCATAATATCTTTCTCATAGAAGAATTTTAGGATCTGAGGAAATACGTAAGAAAGCAGACTAACTCTGCTGTCTTTTGTCTTGCTTTTCCCTGCTTTCAGGTGCACAGGGCCAGGGAGGAAGCCTTAGTGTTTTACTCAGAATGTGAAACTTTTACAAGGTGTCAAAAGAATTTGTTTGGGTTCTTTTTCTTGTTTATTCATTTGTCTTCATTAAGTTTTATTGGAATACAGTTGATTTACAATGTTGTGTTAATTTCTGCTATATAGCAAAGTGAATCATTCATAATATACCCACCCTTTTTTAGATTCTTTTCACATATAGAATGTGTCAAAAGAATTTAAATCCTGTAAGAGCCTCCTAAACTCAAAGGCCCTCTTCCTTTGTCTGAAGGAAGCTTTTAAATCATAAAACTTGCCTAAAATTTTAAGGAGTTGTTACTGAAGGCAGGGGTAAGTCATGAATCTGTCCTTTCTAGATAAGCAAAAGACGGTGTCTTTACCAAGAGAATTCCACATCTCCATTACTCCCTGGGCCCTAGCCTTCGATCTTCTACCTCATATTGATTGTGCAAAACCCTGAGGAAATACTGAGTACAAAGCATAGGAAGCTTAAAATTAAGTACAGGAGGTATACATGTATAACAAGTTAAATAATAAAAGTTCAGTTGTGAAGACTGTAGAGACTGAGATATGAACTAACGATTTTGCATGTTTTTCGGAGTACCATGCTTTACAAAGTAACCAAAGCCACTGTTAATGGATGGATTACATCTTTTGCTTTGGTGCCATGGTGGCCTAATGTGGGACCAGCACTCTTTCTTGTTTGGATTCAGAGGACACTCCAGGAACATGTCTGAATAGACCCTGAGACTGTGAGAAATGTGAAACGAGTCTTCACATTTCTCCTGATCTGGCTGTCTTTGAAAATATTTACCCTTATTTTTCTCTTTTATAGTGCTAATTTTAGTCACTTGATTGTTAACTTCTAACTTTTTACAATTATTTCATTTTGGCAGTGTTTTCATCTTAGGAGGGCTAGAATTGTCATCTCTTTTCATGCTGTCCTAAAGCTTTCTTTCCTTAAAGCTCTTTCCAGCCTTAAAAAGAGAAGTTATTTATTTAGAGTTGGTACCTAATTTATAGGGTTTGGGGGCTGAATTCTCTGAACTCTCCTTAACTAAAAACCTCAAGATATGTTGTCACAGAACTGATGCAGAGTGACCTGCATAAAATTATCGTCTCTCCTCAACCACTCAGCTCAGATCATGTCAAAGTTTTTCTTTATCAGATTTTGCGAGGTAAGACTTTCTCTGTGAAGAAAAAGGTAGTGTCACTGTATAAATGAAATGTTTTGCTTTTCATTTGAACTGATCTGACCTTCCAAGGCTAACTTCTTGCCTAACAACTTTTTTTCTTCTGACCAAAGTATATTTAATACTCTCTATCCTTGATGTTAAATAAGAAGCTTTTAAGGGTAGCCAGGTGGTTCTTATTTTCAGTGATGGAAGAGAAGATCCTTTCTAATTCATTAGGTAGTCAAGGGGGTTAATCTCGGGGGGTACATAAGCAGGATGTTTTGCCACAAAGCTTCCACTGAACAGCCATTAGTAGGAGTATGTGGCTGGCATCAGATGATTAACTGAAAAGGAACTGTGTTTCCTATGGATGACATACATTCTTTAAGCTGGCAGTAGGTGGGCCTGGTCTGAGAGTTGGCAGGCATGCCTGAGTTCCACTCTAGAAAAGCAAAATGACTTTTAAAGTCAAAGCATGGAGAAGACTGACAGAAACAGCCAACTAACTCACTCTCCAGCCTGGCTCATTAAAGAGCGCTGACATGATGGAGAAACAGTTTGGGCTGGCATTGTTGGAGCTTCCTCTGGCCATCAGGTGTATCCTTCAGAATTTTGGCATTACACCTGTTTAAAGCTGACACAGTTTTCTTACCTAGTAAAAGTTTTTCTCCCATAGGATTCAAAGAAGTATGGGGAGGGAGGAGGGAGGAGGGTTCAGGATGGGGAACACAGGTATACCTGTGGCAGATTCATTTCGATATTTGGCAAAACTAATACAATATTGTAAAGTTTAAAAATAAAATTAAAAAAAAAAGACATTCCTTATAAAAATTGAAAAGCATCTGCCAAAGGAATTAAAACACATACACAGCGTTAAAACTAGAAAGTTCACCTTCTGTAGATTTGTTGATATTGGGAGTGGGGGAGGTGGCAGAGGGAAGATACTGGATAGAGGATCTTCTTTAATATTGTAGAAAATGTGATTTGCTTTATTTTATTCAGAAGTCTCAGCCTTGAAGCTGTGCCTTTTATCTAGCACTGCTAAAGCCCACAGACTTTATAAAGATAGCAAAAATATTTTTAAAGTAATTAATTACTTTCCTGATTCTCAGTGGTGGAGAGTACTACCAACAGACCTGGGCAAGTTTCTGAATTTTGTCTCATCAGTGAAAATCTGTCCTGGAAAAGGCTTGCTGTTGGTTAATGGGAACTATTTTGTGGCAGCAGCTCACAATCAGCTTGAGAGTGTCCAGAATATCCAGAGCTCCAGGAGCCACACTTAGAAACTGTTCAAGGTTATTGGTCTGGTCAGCCTTAACTCCAGGGTTTGGAATGCTTATCTGTACTTAAACCTACATAATCTTTCAAATTATAGACATTATCTCTAGACTGTGCAAACCTTTGATGACATTTTCTTTTACTGTAGCAAAATTACAGTTTTTTGAGGTAGGACTAAGTCAAGCTTTTAATAATGTTCATTATGCAGTTATTTAGAGAACAATTTAAAATCCTGTACTCTTGTTTCTATGGTTTTCCCCCAAATCATTGGTTGAGTAAAAGGAATTAAATATCTGCAGTTAAATTCTGTTTGTTATTTCAGGTTTGAAATATCTCCATTCAGCTGGCATTTTACATCGAGACATTAAGCCAGGGAATCTCCTTGTGAACAGCAACTGTGTTCTAAAGGTAGCTTTTCATTTTATTTAAACATCTAGGAAACAAGTGGAATGTCAGAGTGTGTTTAAGAACACGTTTTTGTGAAAGAAATGGTTAAATTTGTTTTCATCACTTTACCAGAAATTAAAGAACCCAGTGTTCTCCACCAGTATCACTAGTCATGGACAAAATAGTAACTTAATTTGTAGTCTTGGCTCATGGTTTCTTCATGATATTTTGCACATATTTTGGTAACATTGGAATTGGAATTGCAATGTGACTAGAAAGACTAGAGAAGGTGATTTCTTTTCAGCTTGTTCCATTACAAAGAAAGTGTATATCAGAAAAAAGATTGGAAGACTAGTAAGCATCTACTTACATGACAATCAAGTATGGTTTTTAAGAAGACTGTATGTTTTTGCACAGCTGATGTTTTTATATGCTGTTTGCCTGAGGCAGCAAAGTAGGGAAATAGAAACATTTAAAAGTGAGAATACTAAGCCAGAAAAGGGTCAAAGATATTTCCACAGTATGTAGTGGCCAATCCTCAGTTACTCCTCTGAAGGGGTATTGATTTCAGGGTTTATTATGGTTAGCAGCCCCCATATCTCAAGACATCAATTTCAGTTTTACTCTCGCTGCAGTACCACCCCCGTTGTCTTTTGTTAGAGTGGCTCGCAAATAGCAAAATCCACATGTGTGCATTGCCCTCTCCCTAACAGAAATGTGTCTTAACAGACCTCCTAAATAGTGAAGGGCCCACCATATCTTTCCTATGGTAAGGTAAGGGCCTTAAGAGGTAAGGGCCTTCCTAGAGCTGAGTCATCTCTGTGAAAGCAAATTAAAATTCCACTTATTTTATGAGCGGCTGCAGTATTATATGGTGCTTCAGTCTACAGTAAATATTCTTAACATTTCAATTGATATATTTGAAAAAGAAAAGAACTATTTATAAACGTTGCCTACTTTAAATGTAATCAACTGTCATTAGTACTTATCCTGTTGGCAGTTAAACTAAACCTTAAAACCAAGCATATAAATGAATTTCATTTTTTATTTTAAATGCTTTCTTTAAACTGTGGGCCAGTTTTCTTTAAAAGCTAGTGTGTTAAACTGCTTTTGAATAAAAAAAAATCTCCCTTCACTCTATATATGAAGAACTCTGCTCCTGTTTTAAGTCTAGAAAGATTAAAAACACCTATTTTTCATATTTTCCTTGAAAACATCTAATATTATACTTAATTCTTTTGTTTCCACAGATAATTAATTATCCCAAAAACCATTAAAGTAAAAACTACCAAAGTAAATTTTCCTTCTATAGGTCATTGAGTTCACTCCCCTGCTGCTTTTCACTGTGGGACTGCCCTGGTGGTCCAGTGGCTAAGACTGTGAACTTTCAATGCAGGGGGCCCAGGTTCAATCTGTAGTCAGGAAACTAGATCCCATTTGCCACAGCTAAGACCCAGCGCAGCCCAATAAATTAATTAAAAAATAAATAAATAAAAAGAGCTGTAACCAGGCTTCCCGGGTGGCTCAGTGGTATAGAATCCACCTGCCAATGCAGAAGACACGGGTTTGATCCCTGCTCTGGGAAGATCCCATGTGCTATGGAGCAACTCAGACTGTATGCCACAACTGTTGAGCCTATAACTCTGGAGCCCCGGAGCCACACCTTCTGAGCCCATGTGCTGCAACTGCTAAAGCCCACACACCCTAGAGCCCATGCTCTGCACCAAGAGAAACCAACGTAATGAGAAACCCAGGAAGCACAGCTATAGAGTAGCCCCTGGTCACCTCAAGTAGAGAAAGCCCACACAGCAACGAAGTCCCAGCACAGCCAAAAACAAATAAGTAGAGTAGTAGCAAACTGTTAAAATACAGTGTAATAAACATCTTCAGACCTTATCTCCATAACCCATTTTAATTCTTTTTTTTTAATAATCAAAAACCTTAGAGTCAGAAATTCTTTGACTTATGCAGACCAAGTCACTTATATGACAGTTTAAACCAGTTTCTGCTTATTTCAGTTTCTGGTTGGAAAACTTCACAAAGCGTTTGTGTAGAGCCTGTCATGCTTGATGCCATTAACTACTTGCAGTCCATTTTCTAAATTGTCTTTTATGGTATTGTAACCTCCAGCTACATGAAAGAGTAACTAAAAGAAAATGTCATTTATGAATAAACAACATACAGGTCAGAACAAATTGAAATTTTGCTCTGCTCCTTTAACTTGTCTTAGCAGCCTACTTTTAAAAGCCAGAGTAGATTGCCAATCTACTGATGCTAATTCTGTCTTCTCAAATGTAAAAATGTAGAAAATAATAATGACAAAACATTTTTAAAAATCATCCTTTCATATTGAGAATCTATTTTGTTTACTGTTAGGCACAAAGCAGATAATTTTGCTGGAAATTGCAATATCTTTTTGGTTACCTGATCATTTAAGCTTCTTACTTTGGATTTAGCCTGTCTTCAAGATAAATTGCCAAAAAATGAATCCAGATCTTTTTTTTTTTTTTTAAAGGCTGGCTTTATAAGAGAAAACATTTTCTGTTGGGTAAGGTGGTGTTTTGTTTTGTTTTAATACCAGAGAAATAAAGTGGATTTTTAGGTTTTTTTGTTTTGTTTTAAAAGATAGCCTAAAAATTTTTGGTCAAGTAATAGAGTTTTAAAATATTATATGTTATTTGAACACCAGTCTTTGGGAGGATTTGATAAACAACATATGCCTGTTTTCCTTTTTGGTATAGTTTTTCTGTGTGGTCTGAAAATGTACTTTCATTTTAAGTTTTAAAGATGCTGGTTTCATACTGATTTGTCCCCACATACAGACATGCATTCATTTGATGTGACCAGACATAGTAGATTCAAGATAAAAAGAGAAGATTGCAAAAAATTCGGGGTAAAATATGATTTCTTTAAAGCAGTAGTTTTCCAATGTTTTTATAAGCTATGAGATCCTTTTTTCAAATAAAATATTATGGTAGGACCTCAACTTAGAATGCAGATAAGTATTATTTTGTCAGTTATATTAATAATATTGACTCAGACTTAATCAATGAGAACGCTGGAGCTTAGATGGTCATTCCTCTCTTATCTCTTCCTCAGTGCTGCCAGTTTCTGTTTTGGTTGCCCAGTATCAAGAAAGCCTCAATTCCTGAAAATAAGCAGAATTTGCTGATGGTGGCACTGCTGCCGTTTACTAACAGCTCACCTTGCAGCCTCCAAAAACTTTTCACTTAAACAGAAAGGGCAAGACTTGCCTGGTGGTCCAGTGGTTAAGAATCTGCCTGCCAGTGCAGGCATGGCTTCGATCCCTGGTCCCTGGTCCCAGAACTAAGATACCACGTGCTGCAGGAGAACCAAGCCCGTGTGCCATAACTAGAGCCTGCGCTCTGCAGCAGGAGAGGCCAGTGCAGTGAGAAGCCTACACACTGCCACGGGAGAGTAACCCTCACTCTCCGCAACTAGAGAAAAAAAAAAGCCTGTGTGCTGCAACAAAGACCCAGCGCAGCCAAAAATAAACAGAAAGCGCAAGAAAAGATTTATTCCTAGGTTTGTAGGACTAACCAGTCTTTCTCATTTACCATTATGTCTCCAAGTTCTAGCACTGCCTAAAATATAATAGGCATTCAATTAATTAAATGTTTATGGCATGAAGAATTGAAGGGACCTATTAGCATTGGTATTCTACAGTATGCTACTTTTTGACATATTCACACATTGGATTGTGAATTAGTATTTTAAATATTTATAGATTCATGTGAAATTTAGGTAAAATATTCATGGAACTCCTGAAGTACCTCAGGATTCAGCAGAACTCTGTTCGAAACCCATAGCTTTGAAGAAAGTTTACTGTGTATATTCCATAAAGATAGTGAACATATGGGAATTCCCTGGTGGTCTAAGTGGCTGGGACTTGATGGCTTCACTGCCAAGGCCTGGGGTTCATCTCTGATCAGGGAGCAAAGATCCCACAAGCCATGCAGTGCAGCCAAAACCAAACAAAAAAATAGTGAACCTAGCTCAGGAGGTCTTTTTTTTCCCTTATGATATCTTCCTCCATAAGCAGCCTTGAAAATAAATTAGCTTGGTTTCTTCATTAAACCTAAAAGTATACATTCATTAAAAACAAATGAAAAGTGAAAAGCTTGTCTTTACGATAATTCTGTATAGAAATATGGAAGTTTGAGACTTTCTTCCCTCTCATCCAAATAATATCAAAATACACTGACACAAATGTACTCCACCTGTATCACTGAAAACTTTGCAAAGTTCCGAGGTCTGTCGGGTTTTAGTTTTTTATTATTTTGTTCTCCTATTCCACTTGTAAATATATTTGTCTATTTGACAACATTCTGATAATCTATTCTGTTTAGATTTGTGATTTTGGATTGGCCAGAGTGGAAGAATTAGATGAATCCCGTCATATGACTCAGGAAGTTGTTACTCAGTATTATCGGGCTCCAGAAATCCTGATGGGCAGCCGTCATTACAGCAATGCTATTGACATCTGGTCTGTCGGATGTATCTTTGCAGAACTACTAGGACGAAGAATACTGTTTCAGGCACAGAGTCCCATTCAGCAGGTATGATTTCACTTTAGGCTTTAGGAACTTTCAATTCTATTACAGATTTAAAGGAAAAACCATCTTGCGCACATCTTGGGCTTATTCACTGTACTGTCTAAATTGCTTTTAGCAAATTCAAGTTCTCTTAAAATCAGAAAGTTATGAAGATTACAGAGAGATTGACTTTGCAGCTTACGAGCCTCTTAGAGGGAACGTTGACTTTATTACATGCACTGATGCATGGCAGCAGACTCCGCTGTAACAGTTTGCACAGGTGTGATCTTCAGTGGTTCAAGAGCCTCTGTTCTAACTGAATGGATCTGACTTGAAAATGTATTTGGTGACTTAATGTACTTACACTTTGTGCTTAGAATACAAATTTTGAGTGTTGACTTCTTTAAATATGAACATTTAGAGCCCTTTCCAACCTTTATTGGACTAAATTATTTAAATATGGCAGAGAATATCAGAACCTGATTAAAATGTTGGAAACCATTTGTGGTATTTTAACTGTCTGCCTTTATAAACTAATTTGTTACTACCCACATTTTCTTTGGTCTAATTCTTGAGTACTTTTTATTCATAAAAATGTTAACAATCTTGTTTGCATGAGAAGAATGTAACAATGGTGAGTCAGGCTGTACAATCCAGTTGGTGGATTCAAATCCTACTCTGCCACTTGCTATCAGTCAAATCCTGGACAAGTTAAACTGTTCTGAGGATTGTTGTGCAGAATAAATGAAATAGTAGAGCCAAAACTAAGGCCTGGAGTCTGGTAAGCACTCCATAAATGTTAGCAGTTATGATGGTGGTGGCGACGGTGTGCCAGGGTATGAAGGATACAGCTGTAAATAAGACAAAGCTTTCTGAAACTTTCATGTGAGACAGAAAATAAATAAGTATGGGGGGCTTCCCTGATGGTCCAGTGGTTAAGGCTCTGCACTTCCAGTGCAAGGGACGTGGATTTGATCCCTGGCCGGGGAACTAGGGTCCACATGCCTCAGAGCATCTAAGCCTGTGAGCCACAGCTGCTGAGCTCATGACCCACAACTAGAGAGCTTGTGGGCCACAGTGAAAGATCCCAGATGATACAAACCAAGACCTGATGTGTTCAAACAAATATCTTTTTAAAGAAAATAAATATCATCCCAAGTAATGATAAGTACTACCAAAAAGAATTAAACCAGGTTAGGGATAGAGAATGATGATGGAGCCAGAGCAGTGCTAAAAAGCCGTCTGAGGGAGTAACATTCGAGGAGAGACTCAAGTGAAATGAGGGACCAAGATGTTAGGGACAAATATTCCCGGCTCAGGGACAGCCAGAAGGTGCCTGCATGGAGGCGACACCAGGGGCACACCAGGGACAAAAGGGACGACCAGCATAATAGAACCTGCTGAGGCAGGAACAAGTGTGGGTGTGCTGGAGTGGTGGCTTGATGAAGAGTGTGTAGGAGATGAGGTCGCAGAAAAAGAGCCTGCCTGACCTTGGCTACCTGATACGGACTTTGGGTTCTGTTCTGTCCAAAGTGTGATGGAAAGCTGTCTGTTTTTGAGCAAGAGAGTGTTAAGATTTGATTGATCACATTTGAAAAGATCACCCTACCTACTGTGTATCTTTGTAAATAATTCACGCACTTGATGAAAAATGAAGCCGTCTCCTTTAGGCTCTGTCTACCAAGAATTGTTAACTGATACATTAGAAACTATATGCTCTGATCAACATTTAAATTTATTTCTCTGCTATACATCTAGTCATTTTTGTTTAAGTCTGCATCTTTTAAAATTGATCGTGGTGATAAAAAAATTAATCATATATAAATCCAATGTTGGGTACTATTGATAATATCCACTTGATTACTCAATTTCTTTAGAAAGTAGAGTTTAACAGCCTTACCTATAAGATGACATTCATATATGGACATAAGCTGCCATACAGAAGAGCTTAAGTAGGGACTTACTTCCCTGGTGGTACAGAGGGTAAGAATCCATCTGCTAATGCAGGGGACACAGGTTTGATCACTGATCCAGGAAGATTCCACATGCCTCAGAGCAACAAAGTCCATGCACTACAACTACTGAGCCCACAGTCTAGAACCCAAGAGGTACAGCTACTGAAGCCCATGCACCTAGAGCCTGTGCTCTGCAACAAGAGAATCCTGAGCTAGGGAGCAGCCCCCACTCTGCACAGCTGGAGAAAACCCATGCACAGCAACAAAGACCCAGTGCTGAAAAGAATGTACAAAGGAAAATGTGAAGCAACTGGAACGGGATTCAGATATCTCATTTGCTAGAGAAATAACATAGGTCTTGAGTTTTTCAGTCTGATGTAGCCACTGAAGGAGAACTCACATCTATCTGTCACCATTGTATTTTGGAGTGAGAAATCAAGATCTATAATGAGAACAGAGTCTAACTTATAAATGGAAGTATTAATAGATATTTTTTGTAGCATTTTCTCTTTGAGAAATAAATATCCTATGCACTGTAGTATCAGCAGACTTCATTGAAATGTTCCTTATCCATAGATCTGAGCCATTTAAATAATTTTATTTATTTTTGGCTGTGCTGGGTCTTCATTGCTGCATGGGCTTTTTTCTAGTTGTGGCGAGCAGGGGCTTCTCTTTGCGGTGACTTCTCTTGTTGCAGAGCCCAGGCTCTAGAGCACAGACTCAACAGTTGTGCACACAAACTTAGGTGTTTCAAGGCATATGGGATCTTCCTGAATCAGGGATAAAACCTGTGTCTCATGCATTAGCAGCTGGATTCTTTACCACTGAGCCATCAGGGAAGCCTGGATCTGACCCATTTTATACAACTTTCTCAATATTTCCCGTTGTTTTCATGAACTGCTCATTTCCTTTTGTGTTTCTTAGAGGTCCAAACGTATGGCCAAGTCACTTTTCCCAGAAAGCTTTTGCACAGAGATGTTTAATTCTGTGCAAAACAAGCCACTTGAGAAACTCCATTATCCTGGAGGGCAGTGATACTGAGGGCCACCCCATGGGTTAGTTAAGTGCAGGAAATAGTGCTTTGTATTTGCAAATCCCAGAACCAGAAGAAGTATTCTCTAGGTAAGAATTTTCCATCCTGAAAGTATTAGAATGAGACGTTACTGCTAATAGGGTTAGAATAATCATAGCACTTACAGAAAATTGTTAAGGCAGTTTGCTGTCTACAAGGGCATATTTGTGAGAAGACCATTTTTTTGGTCTCTTTTATTGAGCCCAGCTAACTAGACGTGGCCTTACACAGTGTCACAGTTTTCTGGGCACCACAGCTTTTCACCAGTGTGAAAGATTATGTGTGGTGTGAAGACACACAGCAGGCACATGCAGACTCATAAATTACTGTCACCTTGGAATGCCTTGGTGGCCAAAACCGTTTTCTTTATTTCTATCATATAGATCCCAAGTGAACATTTTTCTGTCTTGTTTTGTTTTTTTATAGTCCAGAAAGTGAAAATAGAGGCTCCTACCAGTTAATCTGGAACTTTCCTTAAGTTTTCTGCTCCCCTCCATATTTGGTCCTCATCTCTCAGGCTGTGACATAAGAGTAATGAAAGGTTGTTTCCATGAGCTTACTAACCCTCTGTATTTCCTGTTTGTTCATAGTTGGATTTGATCACAGATCTCTTGGGCACTCCATCACTGGAAGCAATGAGGACGGCTTGTGAAGGCGCTAAGGCACACATACTCAGGGGTCCTCATAAACAGGTGAGGCCCTGTATTTGGTCACCATCTGGCAGAGTTTCCCTCCCACAGAATAACGAGATGAAAATTTTTAAACAAAAACATTACATGTAGGTTTTATTCATTTTTTTTATGTCATGGCCATAGGTAAAATGTTAAAATATTTGTCAAACCCAATAGGATATAGTAATTCCCAGTGCTGTAGGAGAAAGTATTTTTGTAGCACCTTTGCTAGTAAATGACCTCTGGCTTTGGTCTCCTGGTTTTTGCGTTGTTGGGGACAAGTTACAGGGGGTGGATCCTTGACCTCAGTACCATAACCTCATATATGTGTATCAAGCTGTCATTTTTACATACTGAGCCGAAATACCCGGTATCTCTCACTCCAGCCAGGAATGTGAAGCTGTTTCTATTGCACTCTTGCCACTAACACAGAATTAGATGTGAATGTTATTAGAAAAGAAGTATGAAGAGAGATTGCCAGATTTGCACTGATCAATATTACTTGCAACCAGCCAAGTCACTGCTGAGAAAGATGAGATGGTTATTATCTCCACCCTGTTGATTGAGCAGCATTTTTTGAAGCACTTTCCTAATCTCCTTGGCAAAACAGCTTAATGATGTGAAGTGAGTAAGGGGAATACTTTTCCTAGGAACAACAAACCGAGACAGAAGGGAGAAGGCTTGAGCAGGGAGCGTCGGCAACTCTTCCCTGGGCTTCGCCTTGCTTTCTTTTACAGTGGGCATTGAGATGATCTGATTGATCGTTAGAAGATCTGGTTGATGTAATTGATAGACCAAGTGACAGACGGAGTTTGGCAGTCCTCAGATTACCTGCCAGACATTTGATCGAGGCGTTGGCTTTTTTTTGGAGTTCCCTGTCTATGATTCTGGTGTGAATCTGGAGCTTCCATTTCCACAGGCGAAAAAGGCAATGGGTAAAGCATGTTATCTTCTAAAACCAGCCTGAACTAGTCGTTGTAGATTTACTACTAGAGATGGTGTTTTAAATAGCCCCCTGCTGGTTACATCTTTCTGAAATGATGGGGGCGCTGACTCCCTTAGAAGAGCATAGTCTCAACCTAGAGGAAGGTTCTATTTTCAAAGACAGATCTAACAAGATCTGTTATGTTCAATTTACTGGCCAGTATCAGGGATATTAAACTAGTTTATCAATACCTGGCATATATACCTTCAAAGCAGATTTTTAAAAAATTTTGTTTGTGTATTTGCAAGTAAATATGGGTACATGTAAAATAAAAATTTTACAGTTAGTCGTTCTCAGCTACCCCCATGTCATCCTAGTCTCCTCTAGATTAATTTGAGAATATCTTTCCAGACATTTTTCTATGCATTTACATATATTTGTACAAACAGAAATATATCCTATTGTTCGTTGGGACTTTTTAAAAAATACACATATACAGAAGGAAAACCTAATTGGCTATCTTCTTAAAGTCACAGATTACTGCTTCAAATTAATATACTTGTGTTGGTTGATTAATATACATCCTTCCAAGTGGTTTATCAGTCAGGATTCTTTCCACTGAAACTCAGTTAAAGCTGACTGAAGCCAAAAAGGATACTTAACTTAGGGCTCATGTAACCGAAAAGTCTTGAGCTACCACTGACTTTGGGCTCTGCTGGATTCAGGTAGTCAAATAATATTTCATACCAGGAATTTGCCTCTCTTCTGTTCTGTTTTCCTGTATTTTGGCTTCATTTTCAGAACAGGCTTTCCCCCATGAGTTGGCCAAAATGGAGCCAATAATCTAGGCCTACATTCTATTAGCAGATCAGTCCTTCGGGAAAGAGCTTTCCCAACTAGATTCATAAAAATATTTGGAGGGTCTCTGATTCTGTTAGGAATGTACTTGGTCATGAGGAATAGAAAACCTTGCTTGTGTGTTAGTCGCTTAGTCGTGTCCCAACTCTTTGCAACCCCATAGACTGAATCCTGTCAGGCTCCTCTGGCTATGGAAGTCTCCAGGCAAGAATACTGGAGTGGGCTGCCATTTTCCTCTCCAGGGGATCTTCTGACCCAGGGATTGAACCTGAGTCTCCTGCATTGCAGGCAGATTCCTTAGCACCTGAGCTACAGGGAAATCCCAAAAACCTTGCTTATAATGGTCTAAAGAAATAGAAGTTTATTTTTTCCTCATATCAAAAAGTCCCAGAGGTAGGCAGTCTGGTGATGGCATCGCAGCATGTCATCGATTATGTCTATTTTTTTTTCTTTCTTTTTTCACCTTTAGCATGTGACTTCATACTCTCTTGCCTATTGCCTCGTAGTCACAAAATGACAATAGCTTGTCCACAAATCATGTCCATATTCAAAGCAAGAAAATGGAGCAAAGAGGGAGCACTAGCAGGATCTGTTCCTTTTCTCAGGAAAGCAAACATTTTCCCAGAAGCCTGCCTAGCAAACCTCTGCTTATGTGTTACTGTCCAGAACTGTATGGCATGTGGCCTCCCTGAAGGCAAGAAAGGCTTTTTTTTTTAAGTGTCTTTTCTATCCCAGTTAATAACGATAGAGATAAAGGATAAAAGGATTGGGAGGGTGTGTTAGGTTAGCCAGCCATTGACTGTTCCCAACCTGTTTTAATTATGTACATCATCCTGGCACCAGAGGTGGTGCTCAGAAGACATCATTTGATTGGCCAAGCCCTCTGCTCATTTTTGCAGTTGGGAGACTGAAATTAAGCCCCACTGAATCACTTGATCTGAGAGTGAGAAAGGGAGTTGGGTCCTTTAAGGTCAGGAAATAACGGACAGACAAAAACACTGGTATTTTCTATGTATTGTCTCTTTTCTACAGCTCATTACATGAGTTTGAGTAGGCTCTGGGAGTTGGTGATGGACAGGGAAGGCTGGCATGCTGCAGTCCATGGGGTCGCAAAGAGTCAGATGTGACTGAACTACAACTCAAGATCTTGGATGAAGGGAATCTTAGCTGCCACGGCCCAGGAATCTATTAAGGCAGATACTTGTTGAGGCTCTGCCATGTTGATAGGATTGAGAAGTTTTCTACCAGCCCTTAGTCCCTTTGTTCATCTCATAAGGTTTAGAGCTTCATTTTTCCTCAGACTGTTCTCAGCTAATTGTGTCAGAAATAAGTAAAATTCTGAAATTTTTCAGAAATAAGTGAAATTCAGTTAATTTCACTGAGGTGAAAATAGTTCCATCTCCTGTCAGGTACTTTATCTTCCAGTTAAGAGAATCAGAGTACTCTAGAGAGTTTACGCAGTTCAGACTTACTTTTCAGATGGGGGTTTCTTTTGTATAACCCCAAAGTGCTTACCATGGTGCACTGCACATGGTGCAGTTCAGTTCATGCTGCCGACTGATGGGCGCGGCTTCTCTGCTGCCAGGTAAAGACTATCAGGAATCTCCAACAGGCCTTGCACAGCCTGGCCGACTCTGCTGCGGTGACCACACTCTGAAGTTGGCTCTTGATAACTGTGGCATCTATCACCTAGGGCCTCTCGCTCAAGCCAGAGTCTCATCCTTGCTTCATTTCACTGGCAATTACTTAGTCATTACTGGGGCACTCTTCATAACCCTTCCTGTGCTCGTGACTCAGCATGGCACCCGCTCACTCCTACATGGCCTGAGTGACTTACCTTGAAGAACAACAGAAAATGGACCCGTATATAATGGATCCATATATTTTAGAGGGAGAAAAGTAATATGTGTGAGTATTGGGGGAATTGGCAGAACCTTTTTTCCAAAGGAGATGTTTAAGCCGTATTTCTAAGCATTCTGGGCTTCCTCATGGTTCAGCAGTAAAGACTCCGCCCACAATGCAGGAGATGCGGGTCGAGAAGATCCTCTAGAGCAGGGCATGGCCACCCACTCCAGTATTCTTGCCTGGAGAATCCCATGGACAGAGGAGCCTGTTGGGCTACACTCCATGGGGTTACAAAGAGTTGGACACGACTGAAGCAACTGAGCAGCAGCAGCTGAACTTCTACTTTTTCTCTTATTCAAATTGATTCTGTTGCACTTGAGGAGAAATATAAACTTCTTAGCATTGGCTCCACAGAGTGCAGAAAAAAAAAAAAAAGAAATGCAGCATTTGTAGTATTGCATTTTTCCTGTGGAGCCAAAGCTAAGTTATTGATAGTTATCGTTCAGGAAAGGTACTGGCATGACTGAACTGACTCTTTTTCTCTGGGGCTCTTTTTAACATGCATATATAAACACAGAAAAGGAGAAAGCATACCAAATGACTGTTAAGGCTGAAATGAAACAGGATTATTTTTAATGTATCTGTTGGGGTGTACTTCTATAAAGAAAAATAATATTGGGGGGAGGGTGGATTTGTAATATTTCAGGTAGCCTTAAACATCCACTCTTGATTTTTACAAATTCCCCATCCCATATCCATTTGTCCTCCATTCATAAATTTTGCTTTCTAATTTGTCTTAGATCCTCTATTTAGTGGCCTCTAGAACTGCATGTTCATGTTTTCCTTGCCCACCAGAGAGGTGTTAGTCATCTTTGTTGTCTCAGGACCTGGCACTTCGTGGATGTCAGGATTAGCAGTGATGTTGGTAGGTAGGCAGGTCTGTACTGGAGTAGTCTAATGGATAAGAGAGCCAAAGCAAGTCACTTACCTGAGTCTGGTGATGGCAGAGTTAGAATTTGAAGCCACATCTTCTAGTACTTATTCCAGTATTTAGTATTCCCTTCCTTAAGCTATAACCTGCCTCCACCACAAAAATGGGATGAGGGGTAGATTCACTTTGAGAGTGGAAGGAAAAGAATTACTTATGGGGAGACATTTTGGTCAGTAAAGACTGACTGGAATTTGGCTGCCAGCCTACACAAATCAGTGAAAAAGAGGACAACTATTCAGTTAAACCAAGAATCAGAATCTTTCAAGAATATCAAATGACTTCATTTTACACAATAAAAAAATTCTTATAGAAAATATGTGTAAGTTAAATCATAAGTTAAAACCTCTTCCCCACACTCTCCACAACCCCCCTCCCTTCTCCTGACTAATACAAATAATTTTAGAGCTGCCATAGACGTGCATATTAACTCCTTGGTAAATGCACCAAGGAGTAGTAGACTGGCCTACAAATATCTGAATGCCAGCTAAACGTGAGTTCTGTGAGCACAGTGCTCTTTATCTGTAGTAATCCTACCAAGTATTGTACAGTTAGAGCTCAACTTGAGAGAGTGTTTAGTCCAGCCTCCTCATTTTAGGGAACTGAGATTCAGACATGTTGATCTAGTTAGCGAAGTAGAACTCCCATCTCCTTTTATCTGCTGTTAACTCGTGATCCTAAAGAAAACATCTGTAAGGTGAATAATTACCCCCTGATGATTCTGAGGTGTCTTCTTGTTCTTGTTGGATTTTCATACATGGCTTAACTGTTGCAAGGAGGCAGATACATAGAATACTTGATCCTAGTAGTTGTCACAGCAGGATTCTAAGGCTGTGATCAAGACACAAGGGACCTTTCAGTGTTACTTGCGTAAGAGACAGAGCAGTGACACCATTCATCTGCCAAGCAGCAAAATAACAGCTTCATAAGCTCTGTGGCTTATAGGCTCGTTAGAATCATCTCCCTGCCTCAGTGCAAAAGGGTTAGATATGGGTGTGTGGATATGCCTGCCACTTATTAATACAAAAGACAATTATTGAGTGAGTAATCAATGCTAAAGGCAGTATGGCTGGAACCAGCAAAAGCAGTGTCATACTTTCTTAGAAGACTCCGTAAATCCCTGAGTGTCCTAAAGCTCCTTCAGCGTTGTGGCAACTTCATGGTAATGTTGACATAAGACATCGTTCACATGCTTGCACAGTTTACTTGCAAGTGGCCAAGGTTGTAAATCTTTTCTCCCATCCCTCGGCATGTTTGGTCTTCCCTTGCCAAAGCGTGTATAATATAAGGCTAATGGGGTTTCATATTTGCAGGATTACCTTTCAGTTTTCATAGGCTCTTTTGTGCTGTGACCTTCAATGGGTAATCATGCAATATAAAATATGCACTGAAAGTCAGTTATTGCTTTTGAAGACTGATTAATGAGGGGAATACTCATCTCCTTTGAGTTGAGATTTCTCTGCACACATCTTTAGAGCTGGGTACTTGTCATAAATTGGCTGTATTCCACATCTACTTACACAAAGACTCACTCACATATTTGAATTCTTTATTTTTTTGCAGCCATCTCTTCCTGTACTTTATACCCTGTCTAGCCAGGCTACACATGAAGCTGTTCATCTCCTTTGTAGGATGTTGGTCTTTGATCCAGTAAGTAGTGTTTGTTTTTATGTTATTTTAATGAATTAAAAATGTGTTCTAAGAAAAACATCCTGGCTTTGAATAGATGGGCAATGTAAATAATGACTTTTTAAAAGATAACTCATGTAATTGGGGCCTGAAGTTTATCATGCTCCCCCATCACAAAGAAGTTTGAGTAGTAACACATAATACTAGGTGAAGAGAGATAAGGAAGGGCATCATCCTTATTTATCTCAATATTTGTAAAAGGAGTTTGACACCAGTCTGAATTAGGGGGAAAATTTTTAACATTATTTGAAAAAAATCTGCCCATTGTATTGCATAAGGAAGTGTTTACTCTGGGTTTTCAGTTCAGTCGCTCAGTTGTGTCCAATTCTTTGCGACCCCGTGGACAGCTTGCCAGGCTTCCCTGTCCTTCACCAACTCCCAGAGCTTGCTCAAACTCATGTCCTTCGAGTTGGTGATGCCATCCAATCATCTTATCCTCTGTCATCCCCTTCTCCTCCTGCCTTCAGTCTTTCCCAGCATCAGGGTCTTTTCCAGTGAGTCAGTTATTTGCATCAGGTGGCCAACGTATTGGAGCTTCAGCTTCAGCATCAGTCCTTCCAGTGAATATTCAGGGCTGATTTCCTTTAGGATGGACTGGTTGGGTCTCCTTGCAGTCCAAGGGACTCTCAAGAGTCTTCTCCAACACCACAGTTCAAAAGCATCAATTCTTTGGCACTCAGCTTTCTTTATGGTCCAATTCTCACATCCATACATGACTACTGGAAAAACTATAGCTTTGACTAGACAGACCTTTGTTGGCAAAGTAGTATCTCTGCATTTTAATATGCTGTCTAGGTTTATCATAGCATTTCAAATGGTGGCTTTTCTAAATGCCATTTCTAGACTTGACTCCTCTGGGACAAAGTTCAGTTCTTCATTTATTCATTCATCTGAAGAATATTGATCACATCTGTGCCAATAACTGTTGTCAAAGAAGACTTTTTTAAATGAAAGCATTTAGAAAATTTTACTTGCCAAGAGTACATGGAAGTCAACAAATAAAAAACACAACAGATATTTGAAGGGAAAAAATACCCACAAAATTACCAGTTAGGTTTACACTGGTTTGTTCACAGTGAGAAATAGCAACTTTGTCACCTGATTATTAAATCCGCAAAGGTTAGAACAAAGATTAGGGATAAAAATGATTTGTTAGTCCAAGTCTGTAGGAAACAGAGTTCTTTTATTTGGAGAACCAGAATGCTAGCAAGGTCATGCTCAAAATCCTCCAAGCCAGGCTTCAACAGTATGTGAACTGAGAACTTCCAGATGTTCAAGCCAGATTTAGAAAAGGCAGAGGAACCAGAGGTCAAATTGCCAACATCTGTTGGATCATAGAAAAAGCATGAGAATTCCCAAAAACATCTACTTTGTTTCACTGACTACACTAAAGCCTTTGACTATGTGGATCACAACAAACTGGAAAATTCTTCAAGTGATGAGAATACCAGACCACCTTACCTGCCTCCTGAGAAACCTGTATGCAGGTCAAGAAGCAACAGTTAGAATTGGACATGGAACAGCAGACTGATTCCAAATTGGGAAAGGAATACATAAAGGTTGTATATTATCACCCTGCTTATTTAACTTATATGCAGAGTACATCATGCAAAATGCTGGACTAGATGAAGCACAAGCTGGAATCAAGATTGCTGGGAAGAATATCAACAGCCTCAGATATGCAGATAACATGACCCTTAGAGCAGAAAGTGAAGAGAAACTAAAAGAGCCTCTTGATGAAGGTGAAAGAGGAGGAGAGTGAAAAAGCTGCCTCAAAACTCAACATTCAAAAAACAAAGATCATGGCATCTGGTCCCATCACTTCATGGCAAATACATGGGGAAACAATGGAAACAGTAAAAGACTTTTACTTTCTTGGGCTCCAGAATCACTGCAGATGGTGACTGCAGCCATGAAATTAAAAGATGCTTGCTCCTTGGAAGCTATGACAGACGTGGACAGTGTACTAAAAAGCAGAGACGTCATTTTACCAACAAAGGTCTGTCTAGTCAAAGCTATGGTTTTTCCAGTAGTTATAAATGGATGTAAGAGTTGGTCCACAAAGAAGGCTGAGCACCAGAGAACTGATACATTTGATCCGTGGTGTTGGAGAAGACTCTTGAGAGTCCCTTGGACAGCAAGGAGATCGAACCAGTCAATCCTAAAGCAAATCAATGCTGAATAATTATTGAAGGACTGATGCTGAAACTCCAATACTTTGGCCACCTGATGCAAAGAACTGACTCATTGGAAAAGACCCTGATGCTGGGAAAGATTGAAGGTAGGAGGAGAAGGGGACAACAGAGGATGAGATGGTTGGATGGCATCACCAATTCAATAGGCATGAATTTGAGCAAACTCTGGGAGATGGTGAAGGACAGGGAAGCCTGGCGTGCTGCAGTCCTTGTGGTCGCAGAGTCAGGCACAACTGAGTGGCTGAACAAGAACCAATCACGGAGTGGTCAAGTTATTTCTATCACATCTCCTGGTACAAAGTGGGTTTTTGTTGGGTGTTTTCCTTTTGTTTACTTTGGTATGTGAGGTTCTTAGTGATCAGGAAGCAAGACAAAGTGGCAGTTCTTTCGCACAGTCCCTCCTTGTGGTCAAATTCCTGCCATTGAGGACAGTTTCAGCCACATAACTTGCTGAATGAGCTGGTGATTTAGTGTCATTAGTTTGATATTTTATTTGGCAAGTTTATGTGTATAGCTTTCACAGGAGATTTTGATTAATACATAAAGACCTTTTGTATGGTTAACAAAACTAGAGGCACATGGATTTCAGGTTTCCGAGGTAATTTTTGTCGTCCATAGAGGATTTTCTAAAGGCCCTGAGGTTAAATTTACTTTTATTTGTCAAGCATATGTTACTCTATTCTACTTAGATTAGGAATGAGGAACCCTGTAATTCACCTGTCCCAGGTTTTACCTGCAGTTCTTGTAGCTGTAGGGTATCCTCTTTCTCTGAGATCCCACGTTTATTAATGACTGTGACCTGCTGAGAGCTCGTAGTCTTTACAGCCCTTAGGGTCCTTTTCCTAAGCCACAGAGTGGATGCCATGCTCATCTCCCCAGAGGCCTTTCAGATACCAGTTCTGCATGTGAAATGTAGTCCTTATTCTTCAACAGTGGGATTGTCACACTTAATTAAATGAAACTTCTGGTGTGGTCATAGTTACAAATTAGATTTATCTACAATAAGGAGGTTTGATTTATCTAATAAGGAGGACAGGGTCTTACTGAATTTAGTTTATGAATGATTTATTAGGGATTCTTTTCTTTCTAGTTATGAGAGTTCTGTATCTAGCTTAAAGAATGTTTCATTCTGATTTTATCCTGTTAAATTTGAGAGTTAATGATACATTAGAAAGAAAGAAATGAGATTTAAAAAAAGCCATTAAAATAGAACATTAACCATAATTAAATAAGTTTATTTAATCCATTTAGTCTGAAGTAGTTAATTCTTATTTTGTTGATCTTGGGTTAAGCAGTCTATTACCTCACTTCTGCTCCTTATGGCTGTCTGTAGTGATGATAAGCAGCTGTACCCATGAGTTTGTACCCCAGAGATGACAGTCAGGAGTACCTGATGACATTTCTTTACGGAGATCCTTGTGATGGTTCATATGGAAGACTCAACTCCTGATCTTTATCTTGTAGCAGGAGCCTTTAGGCAAATATAAGGAAAAAGCAGAAACAACCAGGGGATGATAAGATGAAAAGGTGCTGGTTCTTTTATTATAATAATACCAACAATACTGAAAAGGATGGAGTATAATAAATAATTTTTAAAGATGTAATTAACTATTACCTCAAAATAGTGAAGACATTAAACAAATCTCCAGAGACCTTAATTTATCTAAAGACAATAAACAGTTATAAGCAATATTTTTAAAGTATAACAATAATTATTAGGAATTTAGACAATTATTCACTTTTTTCTCTTGATGAACAAAAGCATATCTGTTATCTTAACACACACATCTTTCTTTCATCACACATTCTTCCATGCTTTTTAAATACATATGTACTTTAACCCAAAGGTATTTGCCATCTTTTTTTAACTTTGTCGATGGCTGCTTAATAATATTAAGAGCCTAAGTATATTAAAATTATGTTGCCCATATATCCAAAGACCACATATTAACTCAATATTAGTAAGGTCTTAATGTTAACTAAGAATTAGGAGTTTAAATTTTAAGTTGACTCATTAAGTCTTTAGAATTTTTAGCATACAAAAAACTAATTTCTTTTTAGAAACACATTACCTATTATCATTTATCTAATTTAGTTGAACACATAATTTTTCCAGTAAGAAAAAAATTCAAAATGATTAGGCTTTTTATGAGGGAAAAAAACCTAAGATTTATATAAACCAGAATATTGTATTAGCATTATTTGTACATGACAGTAAAATCAGAAAGAAAACAGGTGGGTGTTTTAAAATTTTTATTAACTATTAACTCATACTGATTTGTCCAAAGAGTCATCTTGTATACAATTATTAAAACCTTTAAGTTGTTTATGAGAAGTATTTTGCTTACTTTGTGGTCTAGGAATTAAGTAATAGTATTATTTTAAATAATTAAAATAATAAGCTCACAATTAAAGCTTTTTTAATCTTTGAGTTACAACTTGAGCAAGAAAAAATTTCTAAAGAGCCAAAATACTTCATTCATAGGGAAGAATAATGTTTTTATATCTTTCCGTTTCTTTTTATAGTCTTTAATATTGTTATTGTTTCTAAAAGCCAGTTGCAATAGGAGTTTGCTCCATTTGATTTTAAGAGATCTCATAATATGATGTATTAACTCCTCTCAGAAGTATACAAAGTACATCCATTTATATTTGTAAAATGGAAAATTTTATCACTCTTATTCAAAACTTAGAAGAGCCAATTTTGATAAAGCAACAGAATCTCATAAAAACAAGTATCCATACCTATTACAAATGTTGATCAAGAAACAAGATGTAATTACAACATAGAGGACATAATTATGCAACATCAGATACTTCAAAAGAACATCACTATTAAATCTGAGAAGTTTTGTGATTTTTTTTTTTCACTTCAGTTTTACAGGATAGTTTTTCAGTGTTCATACCCCTTACAAAGTGACAGTCTCCTTTCTTTAACTTTGTTCCAGAAGTCCCAAAGAGACTTTAATTTGTTTAGAGAAATGAAAATTGATCATTGCATGCTAGGGATTTGATTTACTTTTTGTTCAAAGGCTTTTCTTTTGTAAGATGAGACACTTCAGAGGACCCGAGCCTAGTGCACACAGAACATACAACACAGAGAGCATGCCATCCATAGTTAGAACATACAACACAGAGAGCATGCCATCCATAGTTAGAACATACAACACAGAGAGCATGCCATCCATAGTTAGGAAAACACCAGAATCTCTCCAGGTATGCATCTGAAATTTTAGGAATACCAGAATCCCCAGACAGACAAGACTAACAGTGAAACCAGATTCCATCTGCTGGTTCACAGCTGACAGGGACCCAGTTTCTGACATCTGCCACCTGACAGAAATGGTTGTATGATAAAACCCAGATTCAGTCACTGCTGCCAGCAGTTTGGACATGATCAGCCATGCTCACTCAGAAACAGAAATAGACTTGGCCAGTAACCAGTGGGCAAAAGCCAAAGAGCTCTCAACCCTGCACGTGAGCCTGGCTGGAGCCTGAGTCCTGGTGGACTCAGAGGGGTCCAGGCAAGGTGTACTGGCCTGTATTTTTTGGTTCTGACAGTAGACCTTGATCCCAGCGGAGCCTCTGGGAATAGTTGGACTCATTTAGGAAAAAAGAAAAGGTTTAGTTGCTAAGCATGTTAGTGTGTCAGACTTCAGAAGGGCTGTCACCAAATAACAAAACACAAGCAGCAGCAAAAGGAACAAAACTGGGTTGTAAAGCTCACCTTCAGCTCTTCTTGGTGGAGCAACGGCCGATTTCTGCTGTTAGCATATCCGAAAAGGTCATGACATGGCTTTTTAATGTTAGCATAGCAAAAAATCAGAGATAACGTGTTTTTCTAGGGAATCCAGGTTTAGGGAAATATTTAATGTTCTGTTATTTGAGGGACCAGAATCAGTTGGAGGATCCAGTTATTTTGGGTTTGAATGCAAATGGTTTTCTCTTTCTCAGTTGTGTTGTGTGGAAGCAGGGCCAAGGGTCAGTTTGTGTTCTCCTCTCTACTACTGAGTCATCCTTAAATCCTTTAAAATCTACTTTGTCTCAGTAGTACTGACATATCCACTGAGCTATAAGAAGGGACAGCTTTATTCTTTTTTCATGGAGAAGCAAGTTTAAAAGTTTATGGTGTATGTAACTGGAAACCAATACACTCAGTATTCTGATCTGAAGTGCCAGAAAACCCCAGGCTGCTGATACGCACACTGGGATGGATATCAAAACATGGCATGCAGGCTATTAGCTGCTGCCTAACCCCAGCAGCTTTCAGTCAGGCTTTTGCTCAAGTTGATTGGGTGTCCAGGAGGATAAAAGTTTCAAGCAGCTTTGTAAAACTGCCACCATGATCACATCTCTTCTAAGTGCTGAAACATATTTAGAAAATACAACTGTTACTTAAAATGTAAATGTATCCCTTCCAAAGCATTGCATATTTAAATATCATGATATTTTTCATTTTTGACCCTGCACACATCCATTTAAAGGTAGGAAACTTTTCAGGATTTTAGCAGAAAGTCATTTCTAAGTGTTTTCTGGCAGAATGTGGTGGTTTATAACAGTAGCTTCTTGTCTTACATCAAAAACTCCCTCTACTGCTATATTACCTGCCTCTAAATTCAGCTGTCCTCTTACCCTCAACCATCTGCAGCCACCCCTCTATGCAGGATGTACTGTAAATTAAGTGTAAGTGGTATAAAGCAGCCACTGTGGCTCATGAAAGATCCTGTATGGACAGTTGTGTTTATCTGTAGTGTTGATGTGCTGGTCTCTCAATTTGATTTCAGTCCAAAAGAATATCCGCTAAGGATGCCTTAGCCCACCCCTACCTAGATGAAGGGCGACTACGATATCACACGTGTATGTGTAAATGTTGCTTTTCCACCTCTACTGGAAGAGTTTATACCAGTGACTTTGAGCCCGTCACCAACCCCAAATTCGATGACACTTTTGAGAAGAACCTCAGTTCTGTTCGACAGGTTAAAGGTAAGTGTGTTTTTTGGCTTTCCGCCAGGTGGGATGACTATAACATTTTCTGTTATGTGACTGTGGAAAGCTGAGGTCTGGATGGCGATCAAAGCTCCTTTATATGTTTATTTTTAAAAACTTGCATATAGCCGTTTGTCCAGAGTATATAAGCCAAGAAAGCTATGTGTGTTATAAAAACATTGATTTTATATCCAAGGGAAGGTCTGGCAGAGGAATGAACATTTTGTTCTTGTTTTTAGAGCTGACTTACTATGACTCAATATATTTAATATGTATTCACTCAGTGTGATTGCATGGAATGAAACATATTGGACTTTTTTATATAACATGCAGAGCTTTAAAAAGAATAAACAGCCACTGAGGGAATCATTCCTTAGATGATGACAAGAAGAGGATTTCTGATAGTCTAGTCATAAAATATCCTGACACGATCTCCTACCGGGGTGGGGGTTAATGACATCCAAAATTCTGAGTGGTTTTAAGTGTCTGCTCTAGGACATTTTAGAAAAGAATTGTCCCCAAAGTGACCAGCCTGAAACTATGTACCTAAATACCAACTCAAGTTTTTTAAGTGATTTTCAAAAAGGCAGTAATTACCAGCAGTTTAGAAGAGCTCATTTATAATGCTAACCCAGCAGAGGCACTCTCAAATTTATACACTATTTTGCACCTCCCACGGGTGGGATTTCCAGCCCCTGTAACGCCACTTGGGAGGGTTGGCCCGCATTCAGCAGCACCTGTCGTCTCGGTTTCAGGAAAGTTCCACTGAACTCTGCCTGAGAGATGACGTGTGTGTGTTTGATTTAACTAAACCACTAGGAAATGCTGTTCAGATGCTGACTAGAGTTAACCCATGAATCCACTGCTCCCAGGCCTGCGAATTGGCATGGGTTGTATGATGTTTGTTTTCTCCACAGAAATCATTCACCAGTTCATTTTGGAACAGCAGAAAGGAAACCGAGTGCCTCTCTGCATCAACCCTCAGTCCGCTGCTTTTAAGAGCTTTATTAGGTAACTGTGTGTAACTCTAACTTCCTTGTTAGGATTGAAAGGGTGCCATTGTGAGTTTATTATTCAGCATATTTCTTGTTTTATTTAGATTAGTAACATGAATAAAAGGTCCAACAGAAAGTTTCTGAGTTTTGGCTTTAGTCAAAAGCACATGTAAAATGTGAAGAACATGTGTTTCCACTCTCGCTTCAGCTCACTGTGGTTGCCTTGGCAGTTTTTCCCCAGATGACCATTATGCTGCCTGATCAAGTGCATGGGGATCGTCCTTCTGCAGCAGCCACTGTCCTGCAGTTGGACGTGGTCACCTCAGTTCCCACTACCATCCCCACCACCCTAATGATAACTGCAAGCAAGAAAATCATGTTTTATAGGTGGACTGCTGATATATCCTCTTTAGAAGAGAAGCCAACAGTCTGATTGGCTCAAGAGCTATAAGCCTCCTTTAGAACCTAGCAAGCCTCATTCTCTTTCTGTTTGTCCTTTCCTTCTTCTTTTCCTTGAGTCCTTGTATCAATCATGGTCCATCAAGAGAAAGAAACCCACCTAGTAATACGAACAGGGAAAATTTAATAACAAGCATTAACTAGGAAAAGATGGCTAACAACTCAAAGGCATGGAAGAGGATGCTGAGGAGTCCGAAGTAGCAAATGCAGAAAAGCAAGGACTCCCTCTGGACCAAGGGAGAGCGAACCGAGAGAAACTGAGAACTCAGAGGAAGCCCCTCCACCCCAGGCTATTAAGATTTGGACCTCTTTGGAGAGTAGCTAGCTGCCACAGGAACACAGCATGGAGGATGGTGAAGAAACTTTTCAAAAGGGGTGGGCTGAGCTAGTGCATCACAGAGCCTGCTGGGAGCAGAGAAAGTTTGGGTAGACCAAAGCCTCCCCCGCCCCCCACCCCAGAAGAAAGGCACACCGGAACCTGGAAGGAAAGCAGCTTCCTAACGCCGTGGCCTTGCAGCGCCCCTCTAGCGCCCTCTGTTGACAAAGGCTCACATCAGGCCGGGCGGCAAAGGAAAAAGGTGCACAGGTCTGGCTGGGGTATCACAGAGCGGTGTGTCTTTGATCTGAGAGGCCATGCTCTTCCTGCCCTTCTCCCACTCCTTTTTCCTCTCCTCCTCGCTTTTCTTTCCCTTCCCCTCACACTTCCTCCTTTTAAGTGGCCTGGATATAGTGTTGAAGGGGATTGAATTTACTGAACCAAGGTCAAGAATTTTTTAAGTCCTCTCTCATTCTTTCCATGTATGCTTCCGTAGAAAGAAGGAATGAAGTTGCATTTTTACTTCTCTATGGTTTTAAATTACTTTGTTTTAAATTTTTCCCTAAGAGTCAGTGACCGAGTCAGTCAGGTGTTTTAATGCCTTTCAGGTGCAAGTTATTCATTATCCTGGCCCCAAGGAAGCAGGGTGACACCAGCTGCCTCGAGTCTATAATCTTAGTTGGCAACATTAGACAGACCTGTGAAATAACCGACAAAACAGATCTGCAGATAACAAGTGCTAAATGATTATCAATTAAAACTTGATAAAAGAATGCTTATGAGGCTCATTCAAAATAGGTCCCTGCTTAAAGTCACCTTATTTTGAGAAGCTACTTTTAAATGGATAATTCTGTATCCTTTAATGTTATTTTCCCAGTTGATTATAGGATTATTTATAATAGCTTCCATTCGTATTATGAAGTAGGCACCGTGGAAAGCACTTTACACAGACTGTCTCATTTGTTCACCCCCATATCCTCTGGAGGTGGACAGATGCACTGTTAAAGAAGTGAAACAAAACCCCAGAAGTGGACTTGATCCTTTTTTTTTTTTTTTAAGAGGAAAAGGGGGAAACAGGCAGCAGTGACTGCCCTTTTGTGGTGCTTACAGCCGGCTCACCGTATCTCTGTTCTCTTCCAGTTCCACTGTTGCTCAGCCATCTGAGATGCCCCCATCTCCTCTGGTGTGGGAGTGACGGTGGAAGATAATGTACTACTGAAGATGTTATGTAGCTCTCCACTGGAGTCTGGGATTTGCAATTCTGGAGGTTAATCATGCTTGTACTGTAATTTTACTAATGAAGTTTTAAATTAACAACCACTACTTGTATGATAGGAATAATATTTAGAAATGTTACTAGACTTTTAATCTTGTAAAGTGGTTGTGCTTTTAGAAGAAAAAATATTTTACCCAGAGTTGCACATGTTTTATGAATTTAGTGCAGCTGTTATGGCTCACCTCAGAACAAAAGAGAATTGAACCAAATTTGGGAGTTTGGGGTTTTTGTGTTTGTTTTTTCTTTTTTAAAAATATGAAGTGAGATTGTTCACACACACACACAAAGGACAGTCATACATTTTGATATTTGAGCCATTCCTGAAAATTTGGGGTTTTCTAAAACAAAAGAATCTAGAAACCTTGCCTGCGACCAATCATGGAGCCACGTGAGCTGATCGTGGCTGCACCTGGGGGGGTGGGGGAGGGGGGCATGCCACCTAATGATCAAGCCCTATAATTAGCTTCTCATTAGCGCCGTGCCGGTGATGTGTGCTGTCTAAAATCCAATGTTGTGGGTAGAGAGAATGAGTTTGTGACTAGGAGAGACTAAAACTTCTGTTTTCCTTACCCAGTATAAATATATATATATATATTTAATCTATTTTTATTAGAAGTTTTTCTGCTCTTTCTTACATAAAAGAATCCCCAAGCATGCATCTTTCATGTGTGTAAATAATTCATTTCTGGGCTAATTTCAAAAGAATCCCAACATTGCTGTATAGAGAGAGAACTAGCTTGCACATTTTAGGTCTGTGAAATTTTGTGAGACTTTTCCTGCACTGGACAGTAAAAAAAATAAAGATAAAAACAAATTAAAAAAAAATTTTAAGCCACAAAAAAAGGCACATAGGGAATTATGTCAAATGTGTTTGTGTCCTTAGGCAAAGCTGTGGGAGTCTTGAAATGTCACAGTAGTAAATAACTTATTACTTTTTGACAAATTCTTGTTTCTGTTGGAACACTGAATTCCTCTGTGCATATGTATATATGAATACAAATTGAAGGCCTCTACCTCCTGGAGTTATACAACTTGGCTTGTTTACCTCCACATGCTGATGATGACTATTTTTTTTTTTTTAAGTTCAATGTGGAGACTTGAAACTTGAATGTCCCTTCCAACTTTTATATTAAAAATAAAAAGACAAGAAAATTGAAGATCGTTTTTCACCTGTACAAGGAATACTAATGGATCGTCTTAAAATTGGTCTAGGAAAAAACCTTGGTGTGTGTTATGGACAATTAACTGTTAAAGTTATTGTAAGTTATCTGTATTTAGCAGAGTATTTTCATCTTGAGTGATTTGAGCTGAATTTGAAGACTATTAATAAGTTATGTTTGGAAGTTTTAACTTCAATGAAGTAATTATTTGCTGTGAAAGAAACAAACATTGAATTACTAAACAAAGATGGTGCAATATCTTTGTTTTCTTTTTACGAGGCTCCTGAGAATCAACCCAACTGAAGCATTTCAATTCACTTGAATGAGAAACGTGTTTAGTATCAAAAGAGCCCAAGAAGACACTGGTGTGAAAGGTACAATCTCAGAGGTTGGTCAATTACCGTGGCACACTTACTGGTCACTTTGTACAATGTAGATTTGAAGTACAGTGGTGAAAACATTAAATGTGACATTTGAAAAAGATGTGTCAGCCATTTTATTTCAGTTCCTTTATTTTCTCTTCAGTATAGTCTGCAGCCTGCATTTGCAAAGTTTTGAGACGTTACCTGTTTATATTTCCATTTCAATTTTTGAGAAAATTAGTTGTGGGGTTTTTTTTTTTAACCTCAGAGACTTTAGATTGCCAAAAACATAACTGAAAACTTATTAACTGATTTCAGAGATACTGTTTATATGCAATTTGAACATCTTTCCAGACCTTAGAGTCTATCTAACCCAGTGGTTTTTGAACTTTTCTTAATCCTATTTTCATGTGAAATCAAACTCCAATATAGTAGAGTCCATTATATTAAACAAAAGTGGACTGCTCAGGGGGCTTGACCCCTCCCTCCGCTTCCTTTCTGCCTCCTGCCCCTGGCATCCCAGCGGTACTTCTGGCTAAAGAAGTCCCAGCTGGGTGGTGGTGTGATCAAGACTCAATGCCAGACTGCCTGTCTGGTACCAGCCTATCGTGTTAGACCGCGTAACTTCAGAATACTTTGCCTGAGGCTGGATAAAGCAAGAATACTCGGGGTTGTAGGTACCATGTGCACTTCTTCATAGGTAAGTATTAGAGGAAACTTGTTTGACCTGTTCCCACCAAAACCTGTTCATCTCACCAGGGGATTTGTGCCCTATTCTCTAATTTTACATTGTTGATAATTGCAAAAGCATGCAGTGTGTACAGCCAGTAGTCAGTATGGACAGGTAAGTCAGGGCTGGAAGCAGCTGCAGTTTGTTTGCAATTTAAGTTATAAGAACCTGGAATATGGAGATAATCTATTGAGCTAGCTCATAAGATTTGGAATTTTAATTTTTTCTGTATGGTAAGTAATTTTAAATATTACTTATATTAAAGTACATTAATAGGATGCGTAACTCACATGGATTTTAAATTAAGACAGCTGCGGTGGGGGCTGTCGTCCAGACAGCACAGCAGAAAATGGGCACGTTTAGTGTCTTCCCTGCAATGCCTCTTCCACCTCTTCTTGGCTTCTGAAACACAGCTCTTTTCTTCTCTTAGGGGCCATAACTCTCCCTTACAGGCTCCTTCCTTTATCCTAACGTGTTGTGTTCTCTGGGCTATGGATCAATCCTGGGTTTTCATCCTAAGGTCAAAGGTTCTTGACTTGGTTACTTGGTAGAATCACCCGCAGAGCTTTCAGGAATTCCACAGCTGCACCCCAGAATCTGAGGCAAGGTCAGGCCAGTCTGTTGTGGTGCGGTTCTGTTTGTTTAAGTCCTTCCCGTGTGCAGCCAAGATCCACTGCCGGACACGCTCTCCTTGTGACCTCATCTACCCTCCTGCCTTCGTTGGCTATAAGAGAATGACCCCAGATCTCATCTCTATACCCAGATTCTTCTAGGTAGCTACTAGAAATTTCTACTTGGGTATCTTATAGGTCCTCACCCATGTCAAAAATGAAATTAAGGGACTTCCCTGGAGGTCCAGTGGCTAAGATCCCGTGCTCCCAGTGCAGGGGGCTTGGGTTCAGTCCCTGGTCGGGGAACCTATATCCCACATGCCACAACTAAGATGCAGCACAGCCAAATCAGTTATTTTTTTAAATGAAATGAACATTTCTTCCCCGATCATTCTTATTGCCCCATTAGCTCTTTTTCCCACCTCCTCGACTAGCAAAATAGTTGCGGCTTAACAAGCTAGGGCCATCCTGAGCACTTCATGAGGAATTGTGGAAGGGAAGCGACTTGCTGGGGGCGAAGGGGGCAGAGTCGTGCCCCGAGTCAGCCTATTCACGTTCAGAGGGGACCAGTGCCAGGGTAGTGCTCCTGACAGCACAGCAGCAGGCCTTCTTTTTTGGCAGGTGAGAGGGAAGCGAATGACTCCAGTCACCGTGCTGTCTGCGCCCTACCCCTCAACCCTGGGCTTCACCATCCACCCACTTACATAAGTCCAAAATCAGAGTCCTCCTCACTCCCATCTCAGCTCCAGAATTCATGCACATTGTGCATTCCATTCTTTGATATACTTTTATCTTAATGTTTTAAATGACACACCATTAGGGAAAAAAATAGTAAATTTCCAGTGAATAAGCTAAATGCTGTTCAATCTTGTTTTCCATTTTGGGACCAGGGCTGCATTGAAGAGCCTGATACTACTCACTGATTTAACATCCAGTTTTTGTCTCTCAGGTTTAAAATATTTTGAGAATCAAACACCTAAGTGATAACATTTTCTTGTGACCTTTGCCAGTGAGTGGACAATGCCCAGATACTTGGAAAGAAGTGGTAAATTACGTTTTCAGGTTGCTGTTGGTAGAATGTTTAACACACAGATCTTGCTAAGAGTTCAGTGTTTATCTTAAGCAGCCGACTTCAACAGATTCAGACAGTGGTCAGCCTCCTGCTGTCTCAGGGAAATACTCAAAGATCTCTAAGTAATAAAAATGGGTTTATTTTTACTTATGTTTTGATAATACTCATTTTCACAGCTCTTCATTGCCACAGCCAACTATTTTTATCCATTTCTTAATTATAGCAATTACACTTTTTTTTTTTTTAATGAGCGGCTTTACCTTAGAGTTTCTGAGAATGCTTATCCTTGAGAAGAAAAATCTTAATAAAGACAATATTGTGATTTCTTTTTAAAAACTATATTGTGGGGGCTTCCCTGGTGACTCAGTGGTAAAGAATCTGCCTGCTACTGCAGGAGACACAGGTTTTGATCCCTTGTCCAGGAGGATCCCACATGCCCCAGAGCAGCTAAGCCCATGAGTCACAGCTACTGAAGCCTGTGCACCTGGAACCCGTGCTCCACAACAGAAGCAACAGCAATGAGAAGCCCACCCGCCGGAACGAGAGCGCAGGCTCCGCTTGCCTCCTGTCCTGCGCCTGCCCTGTCCTGTCCACTGGACTGCTGTGGAAGGTGGTTCCACATGAACACAGAGCTAAAACTTTTAATTTGAGCCCCTTCCTTGTGATGAAAGCAAACAATGAGTAACTTCAATTTATTACCTCTTATCTATATTTTTATCCTTTGTCATGACTTTTCCATGAAGAAAAATAACTCAAGGTAGAACCAACTAACCAAATTTCCCCAGATAAGCCATTGCTCGTATGTGTAGTAGTAGTACAGGATTTCTAAATCATGTTTCACTTTACTACACGTATTTTAAAAGCAAGATATTCAAAATACATTTTAAATAACTAACCATTTTTTTCCATCCACTAGACACACTGAAAAAAATCAAGAGGTACTTAGCCTATACAAGCTTCCTCACTTTTACCAGATTCAGATGTGGCCCAGTCTATTCGTTCATGAACCTTTTTTCATTCTATACTATTTACCAAAGCTCATCATTCAATTATTTTTACCAACAACAGTCTTAAAAGTTAACATGTCATATACATCAGAGCTTTCCTGGTGGCTCAGATGGTAAAGAACCCACCTGAAATCCAGGAGACCTGGGTTGGCAAGATCCCCTGGAGGAGGGCATGGTAACCCACTCCAGTATTCTTGCCTGGAGAATCCCCATGGACAGAACCCTGGTGGACTACAGTCCATGGGGTGGCAAACAGACATGACTGAGCAGCTAAACAGCAGACATCATCCTACAGATTGCAAATAAAGACCAGCAGAATGACCAAACCATTAACACCCGTGCTTTTTCATCTAACTATCAAGAATCAGGTTAAGCTGAGTTTTGCGTCTGGTTGTGTTCAGACCTTTTTAAGTGCAGCAAAAATACTTGAACTTTTATTTCAAGCAATATAGATATTTACAAACAACTATACAGAAAACATGTGGAGGTTCCTTAAACTATAAATAGTTACCATATGATTCAGCAATCCCACTCCTGGGCATACATCCAGAAAAGACAAAAGCTCTAATTCACACAGATACAAGCACCCCAGTGTTCACAGCAGCACTGTTTACAACAGCCAAGACATGGAAGCAACCTAAGTGTCCATCAACTGATGGATGGATAAAGAAGGTGTGGTACATATACACAATGGAATATTACTTAGTCATAAGTGAAATACCATTTGCAGCAGCATGGATCTACAGATTAGCATACAGTGAAATAAGTCAAAAATAATACAGTATCACTTATATGTAGAGTCTAACAAAATGTACAAATGTACTTATTTACAAAACAGATTCACCGACAAACTTACGGTAAGGAGAATGGGGGGGGGATAAATTGGGAGTGTGGGATTAATAGATGTACATTACCATATAAAAATAAAAGATTTACTGTACTACATGGGGAACTATATTCACTATATTCTAATAAACCATATATATATGGATGCGTGTATATAACTGAGTCAGTTTGCTGTACACCTGAAACTAACACTATTATAAATCAGCTATACATCACCAACAATAAAAAATTACATAAACACCCAGGATTTCTTGATGATTATAACAAACATTAAATAAATAGCTGAGCTTACAGAAAGAGGGGATTCTTTAAAGACCTAAAAGATCACAAGCCACTACTTCCCTAAGGCCTTTTGCCAACTGGTAAAAATAACAGCTAACACTAATAGTCAATGTTTATTGACTAATTACTATATGCCAGACCCTGCTCCAAGTACTTTACAACAACCCTGTAACGTGGGTACTATTAGCTCCATCTTTCAGAGACTGAGGCACAAAGAAGTCAAAATCTTGGCTAATAGCTACAAGGAAGACAGGATATGTGGCCTTGAGCAAGATACGGAATTAAAACAGGCTCCCACATGTAGTTGAGACGTTAACAGGGCTATACCTTCAGTAAAAGCTCTGTCGGGGCCGGGGGTGGGGGGGGGGGTGGCGCAGAAATCCTACCTGCCACAGTGAAATGTGTCTGTTACAACCGCAGCTTCCGGTGGGGAAAAAGTCCTCCACAGAAATTTAAACCACAAATGTGCCCTTACATGTCATCAGATTTCAGATTTATGCTGCCATCAAGGCTTAGGAAACTCAAATCAAGATATTAACCTAAAACGCCCTCAGTTGGTAGTGCCCTGGGGTATCTGGCAAAAGCAAACACAGATGCTCTTTTGAGGGAAATGCATCCTTAACTAAGGCTCCAGAGATTCTGGTAGAGCACCTCCAAACAGGAACTCACAACCCAAATTACAAAGCACGGGGAAATAAGCCACTATACGTAAGAGCTTCCCTGGTGGCTCAACTGGTGAAGAATCCACCTCCAATGCAGGTTCAATCCCTGGGTTGGGAAGATTCCCTGAAGGAAGGCAAGGCAACCCGCTCCAGTATTCTTGCCTGGAGAATCCCCTTGGACAGAGGAGCCTGGCGGGCCACATCCATGGGGTGTGCAAAGAGTCAGACACAACTGAGCTACTAAGCACAGCATGACTAAGCACATACATAAAAGACAATTACAAACCAAGTACTTCAGATACTGGAAGTACTGGATGCAGAATACAAATGGATTATGCTTAAAGAGTATTTAGAGGGTTTCCCTGGTGACTCAGTGGTAAAGAATCCGCATGCCAATGCAGGAACACAGGTTTGATCCCTGATCTGGGAAGACCCTACATGCCTCGGAGCAACTAAGCCTGTACACCACGACTTCTGGGCCTGTGCTCTAGAGCCGGGGAGCCGCAGCTACTGAAGCCCACGCCCTAGAGCCTGTGCTCTGCAGCAAGAGAAGCCACAATTAGAAGCCCATGCGCTGAAACTAGAGAGCAGCCTCCACCCACCACAACTAGAGAAAAGCTCACCCAGCAATGAAGACCCAGTACAGCCAAAATTAAATTAAAAAGTCCTAATGAGGTGGATGGACCTAGAGCCTATTGTACAGAGTGACGTAAGTCAGAGAAAAACAAATATCGTATATTAATCATACAGGCAGAATCTAGAAAGATGGTACCAATGAACCTATTGGCAGGACAGCAGTGGAGATGCAGGCACAGAGGAGAGACTTGTGGACACAGTTGGGGAAGGATGGACTGGGAGAACAGTGTGGAAACATACACACCACCGTATGTGAAATAGACAGCCAGTGGGAATTTGCTACCTGACACAGGGGGCTCAAGTCAGGTGCTCTGTGACAACCTAGAGGGGTGGGATGGGGTGGGAGGTCAGGGGGAGGTTCAAGAGGGAGGGGCCATATGTATACCTATGGCTGATTCACATCGATGTACGGCAGAAACCAACACAATATTGTAAAGCAATTATCCTCCAATTAAAAATCAATAATTTTTTTTTAAATGAAGGTATCCAAAAGCCAATCAAGGACTAAAATCACTGAAATATCACCAGGCAAATCTGAAAGGAAATCAACTCACACAAATGAAAAATAAAGTCATTGAAAGTAAAAATAAACAGCAGATAGAACACAATCAAAGAAAAACTTGTGAAAATTTACCCGGTATACACTGTCTCGTATACAGCAGAAATAACAAAAATGCACAGAAAATAAAAGACATTGACACTGGAGGGGCAGAGTGAAAAAGGTCTATATAAAATTGGAGTTCCAAAGATAAAAGGATACAAGTGGGGCAATGTTAAATAATAGCTGAAATTGGCTTACATTTGATCATAGTTAGGAATCATTGAATCTAGGAAGCACAACTAATCATAAGCAGGATAGACAGTTCACGGCAGCTTTATTGACAACAGCCAAGATATAGAAGCCACTAACGTGTCCATCAGTTGGCAAACCAGGCAAAGCAAGAAGACTGGCCAAAGGAAACCCAAAAAGTGCCCCGTAAAAGTGACTCAGACCACCACACGGATGCCCATGGGTCTATCCACACATGCTCTTTTGCCTCCTAATAAACACTTTGCTTCACTACTTTCCATCTCTATGTGGAAATTCATTTCTACACGGCTCACTGGCCCCTAGTGGTCTAGAAGCTAGGATTCTGCGCTCTCACTGCCATGGCCAGACTTCAATCTCTGCCCGGGAACCAAAATCCTGCTTCAAGCTGAGACCATCTGAGGTCAGTCTTAGCCTTGAGCACACAAGCATGTGCTGAGCCTGGTGAGCCTTCCTCGTAGCAAGTCCGCTCCTTCCCTCCAGCAGTAGGTAGAAGAACCACTTCTTTTTGCCATTCTAGGCAAGGTCCTGGGGTTTCGCAGCCTGGGCCCCTGTCTATATCCTCAGTCCCTGACAACAGCACCCAGAACAAGCTGTTTGCCCTGCTGCCTGAGTGCCCTTCAATGTTCTCAGCAAAGAACTCAGGTTTTCCCGGCAGCATTTGCACCCACACCGAGAGCTTTCCCTGACCTCATGCCGCCTCCGCATGCCGGCTCCAGGCCCCACGTGTCAGACCGACCATGTGTCCATCTATAAGGGACGATGGTCTCTGCAGGTGGCATGAGCGGCGGGCACACCTACAGCCACAGCACTGGCTCTGTGGACGGCTGATCCCTCGGGGGGCTGGACCACTTGCTCTCCTCCCCCACACCTGACCAATGGTCATGACAAGGTGACACTGCCGGCCGGGCAGGAGGGGGCCCAGAGGCCAGCACCGGGCACAAATCGAATGTGCCTTTCCACCGGCCGTGGATACACAGGATGTTGGGACTTTGGGTCTACAAAATACTCCAAGCCCGCTAGAAGCGGAACCCCACGTGCAGGATGAGAGCTCCCTCTGGACACAGGCTCGAAGCTTGTGCACAGGCGCTGGCCACACCAGCGCTTCCTGCCCACTCCCTCCAGCCTCCCTGGTGGGCACAGCTGTACCGGCTCTCCATGGGCTTCCCCCCAAGAGCCTGAGGAACCAACCCTGGCAGGCCCTGGGCACAAAAGTTGTCATTCCACCAACGCCCATCAGTGCCCCTTTCCCAGTGACCAGGAGAAGGAAGGCCAGCAAAGTTTGAGGTCCAGCATCAGCGAAGCTCGACCCACCCCCACCACGGGACCCCCCCAAGCCTGCTCACTCAGGCCCACCAGCTGCATCTCCTGGCGCCCAAGTACCCCCACACGGACCCACATTCCTGGTGTGGACGTCCACGTACACAAGCAGCCCCATCATGTCCTCTTCCCACGTGGGATGCCCCCTCCACCCCCACCCTCCCTGACAACAGCCTGGACCTCACACATCCTGGGGAGGAAGGAGGCGGCAAGCCTGTCCTACCTGCCCCCTGGGGGTCCAGACACAGGCCTCAGGGGCTGCTGGGCCTTAGGGTCCAGATGATTCCGAGGTGGGCTGAACCTGCCACTGCCCACTGGGGCTTCCCCATCTCCGATTCAGGAAAAAGGAAGGACCCGCCAAACCAAGCCCATCCCTGGGCTCCTCTGCAAAGCTGCTTCGATTCCCTGATTCCCTCTTCCTGACCCTGCAGATCCCCACAAGACCTGTGAGATCCCCACAAGACCCTCTCTACCCTGTTCTGAGCAACTCACTAGTCAATCCACACTGCCACCACCCCTCGAACAGACCGGGAAGGCGCAGCTCCGAGAAGGCAAGTAACCTGTTCAGAAGCACAGACATGGGGCCACAGAACACGGTCTGCACCCCCAACCCCCGACCAGGGCCCACTCCCTGCAGCTTCCACGTCCCCACTCTGAGGGGACGAGCTCACAGAGCCTCCTCTTAGGGGGATTAGCTTTGCAAAACCTCCTCCTCAGCGGGACTCATGTTACAAGACCTTCTTTTAACAGGATTTGTCTTACAATCCTGTTTGGGGGGGGTCACCTGGGAGATTTGTCATCCAGAAGGGGGTTCAGCCTCATGTCATCAGGGAGGCTTTTTTGGGTCACGCTCACCACTGCTAGTCCACTCCCAGCTCACACCTAAGGAGACCCCATGGGGCCCTGAGCCCTGTGGCTCTGCCTGGGTGCCCACTCCCCTCCTGCCTGGTCCCTCCTTCCAATGTCCCCTGCAGGGTCATCAGGAGCTCTTACCCACCTACGGCAGGCTGGCCCCTCTGTCCTGGGCGGGGAGCTGCCCGGTGTCAGTGGAAAAAAACAAGAGGTAGCCGTGGGGCCTCCCTCACGCAGCTCAACAGCCAGCGTGCACCTGCTGACCTCGTCGCTCTCGCCCAGGCCCAGGCGGGGTTCAGGGACTTGCAACCTCCCCTTGTTTCATCTCACCCCGGTGGTGTCCATGGGGGAGTTGCTGGCAGCTCCATGCCGGCTGCAAAGAGAGAACATTAGTTCACACACCCCTCCCAGGGCGTGGGGCTCTCTCAGGCAGGCACCTTCAGGATTTTGGAGCTCACCTGGGCAGGCACCCAGTAGCCCATGCAGCTCACATGGGCAGACACATTCGAGAGCATAGACTCACCTGGGCAGCCCATGGTGCTCCCCTGGGGATACTCCTCCCAGGGCACGGGCCCACCTGGGCAGGTACCCCAGCAGGGCTGGGCACACAGGAACCCCATGCAGAGCCCTGGTTGCAGGGCACCCCCTGCCACACCTGTTGGTCAGAGCTGACCCTGAGCACCTTAGAGAAGGACCTGAACAAACAGCAGCCCCTGGACATGTCAGTGACCCTGGGTGGCCTCCCTCCACTGGCTCTTCTAGAAGCTTCCACCGCACCCAGGCATCAGGCCTTGTCTCCGGCCCTCCTTGACCCCTCCTCGTCCTGACTCCTAGATCCTGGGCAGGCACCCAGCAGCCCATGGGGCTCTCATGGGTAGCCCCCTCCAGGGCACAGGGTCCATCTGGGCAGGCACCTCAACAGAGCACAGAGCCCTCATGGCAGAGGATCCCAGCCCACCTGTTGATCAGACCTGACCATGAGCACCTCAGAGCAGGATTTCAACTAACAAACAGCAGTTCCTGGACAGGTCTGTGATCTGGGCTTCACTCTGTGCGACCTCCCTCCATTGGGTCTTCCAAAGGCTTCCACAGCACCCAGGGTACCAGGCCCCTGCCTCCACTGCTACCTCTCCTCTCCCTGACACTCAGATCCCTGTCAGGAGGAGAGGGTCTTCTTGAAATTGTCTCCCACTCGTGGGCCAGTTAAAATGATTAGTAAACAAGCCAGAGCTGCAGTCCCATATCCATCCTGACCCTGAGGACCTACACCTGTTCCTTGGACCTGGCTGGCGTAGCAAGCTCCATTTTTCTGCAACTATGAGCTGGTGGCTCAGTTTTAAAGAAGCCACCTGCAATGCAGGAGACCGGGGTTTGACCCCTGGGTTGGGAAGATCCCGTGGAGAAGGGAATAGTTACCCACTCCAGTATTCTTGCCTGGAGAATCCCATGGACAGAGGAGACTGGTGGGCTACAATTCATTTTCAGTTTCTTAAGGAACTTCCACACTGTTTTCCATTTAGCTTATTTAAGAAAAAAAAAAAATCTAATTACCTAAATCGCCTGTCTACATAGGACCTCAGTCATCTCCTAAAATGAGAGGACCATTTTATACAAACATAATGGGTTGAATGGTGGCCCCAAAAGATGTGTCCCCTAGAGTGCGTGCAGGGACGTTACCTGAAAAAAGGGTCTTTGCAGAATGAGTGACGGATCTGAGATAAGGTCATCCCGGACCAGGGTGGAGGAAAGGGCTTGGAAACACACCCGTGGCAACATGCACGCAGAGCTGCAGGCCGCAGGGGATGGCCCTGGTCTGGGTGTTTCCATTCACCTGTCTGCGCTATCCCTCCTTTCGTGGCTCCCACTGTCTTTTTTCTTGCTTCCTCACTTCTGCCTGGACAGAACTGACAGCAGCAGGCGACAGCTCCTCTTCGTTAGCAGGTGTCATTCCCCAACTCCTGCACAAAGTCCAGCGCAGGCCCGCTCAGACCGGGCCACACCCTCGGCCATGGCCCCTCCTCCCACCCGCCAGCCCCGGCCGGCCCCGCCCACCCGCAGCCGCGGGCAGGACTGGGGCGTGGCCTGAGGAGCACCTGCATCGCCTGCAGCTTACTGTGTTAGCTCGCTCAATCGTGTCCCACTCTGTGCGACCCCATGGACTGCAGCCCGCCAGGCTCCTCCGTCCATGCGATTTCCCAGGCAAGAATACGGGAGTGGATTGCCATTTTCCTCCCTCTCCCGGGGATCTTCCCGACCCAGGGACTGACCCTCATTGCAGGCAGACTCTTTACGCCTGAGCCACTAGACGGAGGGGTTGGAGGGGGTTTCCAGACCTCGATCCAGTACACCCGGGAAGGGCTGACTGGCTGAGTCAGACTGCCCAGGTTGGCCAATTCTCGCCCATCAGGGGCTCCGGAAAAGTGAAAGTCGCTCAGTCGTGTGGGACTCTGCGACCCCACGGACTGTAGCCTACCAAGGAAGCCCTACAAATCCTGGCTTTCCTTTGTTAAATTTATTTCCAGTGATTTTGATGAAATTGTTTTCAGATTTTTCACTGCTAATATATAAATTACAACTGATTTTTGTATATTATTATCCTAAAATCTGGATGAACTCATTAATTAGTCATAATAGTTTTTAAAACGTATTCCACTTAGGATCTTATAGTAAAGTTTAATGGCCTCTGGAAAAACACAGTTATCAAATTTTTATATAGTTTTCATGTTTTTCTTGAGGGAAAATAATGAATTTCATTATTCCTGAGGCAATAAAGAAAAGTTTTCAGTTATTTTTTTTTAATTGATGATGCCATTTAATAAGGAAAACTTTTTTGGGGGGGCAGTTAGGCTTGGCTACCTGTGTCGTGGCAAAAACTTCTGAAAAAATGTCAAATCTACTGAAAAACTGAGGAAGCAGAGGTGGTCCAGTGGCCAAGATTCCAAGCTCCCAGTGCAAGTTGCCTGCTTTCCATCCCTGGTCAGAGAACTAGATCCCATGTGCTACAACTAAGACCTGGTGCAACCAAATAAATAAGGGAAGCAAGGAAATATGCGTAAATAAAAAAGTAGAAAGGGTATATCCATACATGCTTCATCTAGGCTCATCAGTTTTAAACCCTTGCCACATTTGCTTTACTGCTTATATACTTTTTGCTAAAACGTAACATTTCATTCCTAATGTATCTCCTGCTGCTAAGTCACTTCAGTCCTGTCCCTGGGATTCTCCAGGCAAGAACACTGGAGTGAGTTGCCATTTCCTTCTCCAATGCATGAAAGTGAAAAGTGAAAGTGAAGCCGCTCAGTCGTGTCTGACTCTTCGAGACCCCATGGACTGCAGCCTACCAGGCTCCTCCACCCATGGAATTTTCCAGGCAAGAGTACTGGAGTGGGGTGCCATCACCTTCTCCGAATGTATCTCCTAATAACATAATTACAATTATCATACTTAAGAAATTTAACAATTAGTATATTACCTAATGTACAAGACATACTCAAATTTCTCCCGCTGTCCCCAAAATTTTAAATTTTCACTTTTAGCTTTTCTTTTTCCAGTTCAGAATCTAGCCATGATGTCTTGGCACTTGCTTCTCATGTCTTTTTAGCAACCTTTAATATAGAAGTGTCTTTCTGCCTTCTCTTTCATGGCATTTGGCATTTATGGATGTGCAAGGCCAATTACCATGTAGAATTTTCCCTACAAAGATTTGTATTTTTGTGACTGTTTCCTCATGATTCAGTTCAGTTCAGTTCAGTCTCTCAGTCGTGTCCAACTTTTTGTGACCCCATGAATCGCAGCACGCCAGGCCTCCCTGTCCATCACCAACTCCCGGAGTTCACTCAAATTCATGTCCATCGAGTCGGTGATGCCATCCAGCCATCTCATCCTCTGTTGTCCCCTTCTCCTCCTGCCCCCAATCCCTCCCAGTATCAGGGTCTTTTCCAATGAGTCAACTCTTCGCATGAAGTGGCCAAAGTATTGGAGTTTCAGCTTTAGCATCAGTCCTTCCAAAGAACACCCAGGATTGATCTCCTTTAGAATGGACTGGTTGGATCTCCTTGCAGTCCAAGGGACTCTCAAGAGTCTTCTCCAACACCACAGTTCAAAAGCATCAATTCTTCAGCGCTCAGCCTTCTTCACAGTCCAACTCTCACATCCATACATAACCACAGGAAAAACCATAGCCTTGACTAGACGGACCTTAGTTGGCAAAGTAATGTCTCTGCTTTTGAATATGCTATCTAGGTTGGTCATAAACTTCCTTCCAAGGAGTAAGCATCTTTTAATTTCATGGCTGCAATCACCATCTGCAGTGATTTTGGAGCCCAAGAAAATAAAGTCTGACACTGTTTCCACTGTTTTCCCATCTATTTCCCAAGAAGTGACAGCACCAGATCCTCATGATTAGATTTAGGTTAAACATTTCTGGAAAGATTTATTACAGAGATGATGTATTCCATCAAACCTGGAGACAAAAATGTTTGTCACACTTTTGATGATACTAAATTTGATCATGATCAAAGTTGTAGTCGCCAGACTGCTCTGTGGTGAAGATACCGTTTCTCTTTGTAATTAAGTGATCTATGGAGAGAGATCAGCCCTGGGATTTCTTTGGAAAGAATGATGCTAAAGCTGAAACTCCAGTACTTTGGCCACCTCATGCGAAGAGTTGACTCATTGGAAAAGACTCTGATGCTGGGAGGGATTGGGAGCAGCAGGAGAAGGGGATGACAGAGGATGAGATGGCTGGATGGTATCACTGACTCAATGGACGTGAGTCTGAGTGAACTCCGGGAGTTGGTGAGGGACACGGAGGCCTGGTGTGCTGCGATTCATGGGGTCGCAAAGAGTCGGACACGACTGAGCGACTGGTCTGATCTCTGATGCAGAGAGATGCTGAGACCACATCTTGTTCCTCAGTAAATTTCATCCAGTGCCATCTATTGATGATCTCTGCCAATTATTTATTACATTAGTGGTTGGATAATAGTGATTCCCTAATTCTATCCTTCCTTCTACACTATGCTTGCTTAATCTTTTGAGTCATGTCCAACTCTTTGTGACATGGACTGTAGCCCGCCAGTCTCCTCTATTCATGGGATTTCCCAGGCAAGAATACTACAATGGGTTGCCATTTCCTTCTCCACTTCTACATTATAGATTCGGACATAGAGTGAAGGATTCATCAGAATTTCTGAGAATGTGGACATATCTTCCAAAAAGATTCTGAAAATGCCCCTAACGGAGCTGTGGTAATGTTGCAGGAAGGGGGACCCTTTCCAGGGCCCGAAACCGGGCTGTTGTCTAACATTTGAAAATGAATTGTCCAAGGAGACACATGTGCTGACAAAGCAAGAGACTTTATTGGGAACGGGCACCCAGGTGGAGAGCAGTAGGGTAAGGGAACCCAGGAGAACTGCTCTGCCGCGTGGCTCGCAGTCTCGGGTTTTACGGTGATGGGATTAGTTTCTGGGTTATCTTTGGCCAATCATTCTAATTCAGAGTCTTTCCTGGTGGCGCATGCAATGCTCAGCCAAGATGGATGCTAGCGAGAGGGATTCTGGGAAGTGGACAGACACGCGGTGTCTCCTTTCGACCTTTCCCAAACTCTTCGATTGGTGGTGGCTTATTAGTTCGTATTCCTTACCAGGATCTCCTGTCATAAAACAACTCATGTGAATGGTTACTAAAGGGCCTGACCAGGGTGGGCGGTTTCAGTCAGTGTGCTTCCCCTAACAACTCTCTCTTGAGAGACTTTATACTCAAGATACTTCTTGGGAATTGGGGCGGAGGTCTCTTTCTTTTGTAACTTCTTTTTGTTGTGCATGGGCATAGGCCTGTCTAGTAGAGCAGAAGTCTCTTTTTACCTGATCTAAGTCAAGGTATTTTTTTGCCTGAAACCAGCATTCACCCTTGTAATAACAGCAAGTTAGTTTGAAACTGTTGGCCCCCCTCAGAGATGAAATAGAGAGGGGCCAAACGGGAGACATAACAGGATGGTCATCTCTGGTCCCCGGAAACAGAAGGCAACATTTGGGGTGAGGGTTGCAGGGTTTGTGACCCTTTTTGATTGGTTGGTGGTGAGGCAACAGAGCTGTGCTCCAGGAATCTTGTGTTCAGTCTGAAGTTACCATCTTTTACCTGGATGGGGGCTCCAGTTCTGTAGAAGAACTCAAAGACATTGTTATGTATATTTTTTGAGTAGGAACCAGGACCCTGTCTGGAGGCTGTACCAACCTTTGATTGTTTTTTCTGTTTCTGTATCCCCTCCCTTTCCTGATTAGCAATTGTTTGAATCCACCCTTTGGAGCTCAGGGAAGGTCAAGGAGGCTGAATGAAGCCCATATCCTACAGACAAGAAATGGAGAACACAGAACAGGTCTGTACTCCCGAGCTCCATAGAGTCCTGCTCAGTTTTATTTAGGGAACTGGGGAACTGTGACTGTGATAACTTCCTGTCAAAATGGGGCATAGGACTGTCTCAGCTTGGAGAAGAGACACTAAATTGGAAGTATTCCTGAGTTCCAAGTCCTAGATCTGAGCCTTGTATGATTAAAATCTGAATCCCTTAGTCTGCCATTTTGTTGTAACAGACCCAATTAGAAGTAGCTGGAGGAGGGATAACTGGAATTTTAATAGACAAAATAAATCTCATTTTTTTAAGAAGAATAGGCCTGAAACCCAGTCTGGACCTGGCACTTTGGGGAGACTTGCAGCCAGGTAGCCAGGTAGCCATTTGCCTAGTTTTATAAAAAGTAAGGTTGCAGTTACTAGCTTTCAGCAGACATTGTTTTGAGAATGGTGGCATTTAAGCCTGACACAACTCAGAAAACTCAAGTTTTAGCAATACAATGTCTAATCTGAAATTACACCACAGTGTCACCTAGTTATTTTCCAAGATGTCTGAACCACAGCCACTCTGTTTTGACTTTTTAACTGTAAAAAAATTTTTAATAGCCAAAGTAGATGTCACCATTAATGACGTCAGTGTTCCTCTAGGTATGAGAAGATGTAAGAATTGGAACTCATAAAACATTTTCTTGAAAGGATCTATCTGAAGGCCTGTTCTGCCAGTTTTTTCCAGAGCAGAGTGCCTCATTCTTGATTTTTACCCTGAACTCTTTTTAGGGGCGTTGAAAGTCAGCAGTTGCAGTGGCCATGATTTAATCTTTGTAGACGTTAGATAGCAAGTGTCAGTTTTCAGCTGGCAGAGCCCCTTTTTGTTCATAAACTTGACCATGATTTTGAGGGGGACATTTCATGACCATTTTATCTCATGGTGCTGAGAATGTCCATTTTCAGGTTTGGCAAAGATTTTGTTGATAAGCCACTCAATGTGTTGTTACTGGACTAGGCCATAAAACAGTATCCACAATTTTCTGGACAACCTGTCTTACTAGCCTCTTGGTCCAGGAAAATATTTCCTCTTGTTGCTTTTTTCCATATCTAGAGTTACACTGTTACCATCATTGATCTCATATGTAGCTATATATTATTTTATCAGAGGCCTCAGTCACACATTTGGCAGCGTAAGAAACAGCAATTTTGTAAAACAGGTGAAATACAAATAACATAGCCAGCAGTATTAGTAAAGTCACAAGGAAGACTTAGGAGCTTTCATTAGATGTGGCCCAGTATATCTCAGGTCATCTGACTTAGTCTGCTCTGTAGAGTCTTTATCTTTTAGGGAAATTATATATTGGCACCGTCTATAAGGCACATAGTCCAGTTTTTTAGTGTTACTAGACTATCTTTAGTATGATTTAATTGTTTTCAACACAGAGGAGACTTTAAACCTAAATTACCATAGCCTGGTGTTATCTATATAAATCTATCTCATAATTGTGGGAGATTTTTTGTTGTTGTTGTTGAAACTTTTCTTGTTGCTCTGATTGAGCTTGAGTAATAGAAGAAAGCTCAAATTTATGGCCCGAGTCAGAGAAGGCATTATTAATTGGCCCGATGAAGGGATCCCATCTAGTAATATCATAGTGACCTGAATATGACTATAATTTTTTTTTTAAGTAAATTTTTTCAGGGCTAACCAGTTAGAGTCTTGTAGTAGAGAAATTTACAAAGGTAACCCAGAACTAGACACAGGTAATTGGACACAAACCCAACAATTGGATTGATTTTTAAAACTAGCATAGGATCAGGCCTATGATAGAAAAGCATTTGATTTATATGCAAAAGTCTAAGAAGTCAAGGAAACATTATAAATGATCATACAAATCAGGTCCAGCATCTTGGGCAAGCTGTCTACCTCTGATGTCATTGTGTTCTCATCCTGGTGTAGTGTAGTTTCTCCTCTGTTTGAGCATCATTTTAAGGGGAGATCAGGTCAGCTATCTTCTCTATAGACCAATCCAGTGTAGGGGCCTTTGGAAGTGGGAATTAGTCTAAGAGTTAATTTTTCTTTAGTTTCATTGTGCATGAGCTAGTTAAGAGTACCTGATAAAAAAGTCCTTCCATCCAGGTTGGAGACAGTCCCTTAAACCCTGTCTTTTTTTAGTCCTGGTTGCAGGTCATGAGGTATCTGATCCTCATCCAAAGATAGATTACTGAGATAAGCTTCAGAAACAAACTTAGGGTATTCTTTAAGAATTTAATTAAATTTTACATTAATATCACATAACAGCAAAGAACTATCTAAGAAATGAGTTTTACTATATGCAGACCTCCATTAACAAACTGGGATTTAACATTTATTGAAACATCTTTTTCTCCCTAAAATTACCCTCATTTTTATCAAATATAACCAAATTAAGCCTAGTTTGTTTGCAAAATAGGTCTGTTTTCACTAATTTTGGTCTGATGATTTATATAACCATAATTGATCAAAGATTTTTTATTTTGCTGAAACATTTATAGAATCTCAGACTGAATTTTTAAAATAAAACAGGGCTGGGAAACTCACACCAAAGGCTTATCACAGATTTTGCCTAACTAATCTAAGTGATTTTTTTCTTTTTTAAGGTCTCAAAATTTCTTGAGATTTTTGTACCTGTTAGATAACCTTCCTAATTCATTTGATAAACTTACTGGAAACCTAAGAGTTTCCAGTTTTTGGAGGTGTCAGAGAGAAAATATAATTGTTTTGTTTATAATGTATAATTTTACCAAAGTATTGTCATAATTAGTTTGAGAGGAAGGTTTTCTCTACTCCCGGAGAACATAAGATTTAAACCCATAATTTTTCAGACAGAAACCATAAAAGTTATAAGCATATTCTCTGGTTTATTCAGTCCTTTTGTTAACTTTTGTAAGTCGTCAGGTTTTCCATTAGAATACCAGGACATATCAGAAAGTTAAGAACTCCATATAATTTCTAGGATATCTGTATTAGTAATTTTACCATACATTATAACATGAGTGGATTTATTACTCATTTGATAATCTTTTTCATGTAATTTAACCAAATAAACACAGTTTAATATCTCTCTTTGGGATGTTTCAGGGGGCCTCTGAAGCACCTCAAAGTTGGCTAGAGGTCAAAAGGACTTTAAAAGGATTCGATTTAGGAAGTTTTATGGAAAAGATCAATTAAAAGGGTTTAGAACATTTGGTCAGATTTAGTTGATGGGTGTATCATTTAGCTTGTTGATACCACAATGGGTATAAATACCAAGGCTCAAGGTCTAGTGAAAGTCAGCTCCGCCATCTTGGACCTAGTTGGCTCTAACTAGTTTTCTTATGGCTGTGTCATTCTTAACAAAATCCATTTATCTAACTAATTGTAATCCAATTTTAGAAAATCCTGATCATGCATAACTCTTTTTAGTATTTTTCATATCTTCTTTTTTTAAACTGAAAACACACTTTTTACTTTCCTTTAGCAATCAAGAACTAACTTTTATATTAGCATTTTATAGATTGGTGAGCATAAATACCAGTGATAACTTCTAAAACCCTTACTTTCTTAGAACATTTTAGGATGGCACCTCTAAAACCCTTGCTTTCTTAGAACATTTTAGGATGGCACCAAACATTATTTACTTACAGTCCCAAATCTCTTTGTTTCTCTGTAAATGGAAATTAGTGTTTAGTAGTAAATGTTTCAAAATCTTATTTTATTTGGAAATGGCCTAACTATTCAATTGACTTCTAACACTTAGCATACTTAGCACAACCCTTAGAAATTCAAGTTACACCAATCTGGAGAGACTATTTTAGACATATTTTTAAAGAATAATTATTTTTAATAGAATTTATATAAAAGCTCATATCTCATTTACATTTTTTTAGAAGTTTTTTCAGTCGAGGTAATTTTCTTGTTGACAAATTTGTAACAGATATGATAATATTTAACTTATATTAAACCTAGGTACAATGAAAATATTTTACTTAATGCTAATTACTCTAAGACATGTCTATATTAGATAGGTCAACAAACAAACATTAATATCAGGTATTTAATACTGAATACTTAACGGTTCACATGAACCTGGAATTTATTGTTTAATTTAGAATTATTTGATTTGTAAGCACTTACCTTTTTTTAAGCCAATTAAATAGAGCTCATTTACAAATTAATCTCATAAATATTATCCAGAGATAAAGACACACATTTAGACAGATACAATGCAAGATCTAGCTTCATTTTCTAAGTTTAGTCATGAATTAGATATTATAATACAAATTTTACTAGTTTATAAAAAAGTTGGAATAAATAAAACTTTTAAAGGCTTTTTCCCATTTTTCCTCAGTGTCAGGGGTTAGAGATGGTCTAGATAAGTGTTCCTGAGAGCCCTGGTCTCAAGGCACAGGGAAAGAAAATCAAGTTCTAACAAAATGGTGGCAGGTCTAAACCAAATGGTGGCCAAAGCAAAATGGCCATCAAAAATCACAACACAGAACGGAGTTAAAACACACACATATAAACCTGGCAGTCCTCATCAGACACTCCCTTAAATACAAGAATACAGTCTCTCAGAAAACCTCCTATAGAGACACAGAACTTCAGACAAAGGAAAATATCTCAGGTCTTCAAAAATTTCAAAGGGAGGAAAGGAAGCCAGGTTGAAAGAAGGGGGAGGAAGCGGGAGAGGGGAGCAAAAGGGGTGGCCTTACAGACGTCTCCTGCCACCTGCAGATACCCAGGTATTATGAGACTTTACCCTGGGCCTCCAGAGAAGGGAGGCCTGGAACTTGGCCCTATCAGAAATCAGACCAGAACAGAACCAGAATTCGAGTTCTCTGCCAAGAGGAAGTGATCAGTCTCCAATCCTCAGCTCAGGCTGAGGCCCTTCGACCAGATTCCTGTGTCCAGGAGCAGGGGACTAGGAAAAAAGGGGAGGATAGGAAGGGTTAAGGAGAGGAAAGAGAGAGAGAAGGGAGAGAGGTCAATAAAGTCTCTTGTTCCTTACCAGTTGGGGCACTCTGGCCAGTTGTCCACGTCAGGCAGAGATCAGGGACAAAAGGGTCCCAGTTGCAGCCACTGGGTCTGGTCCATTAGCAGCCAAGCTGGCCCCTGAGTACCCCAAGTGGTCAGGATGTCAGTTGCAGCGAAGAGTCCCACCAGAGTCGCCATTGGTTGCAAGAAGGGGGACCCCTTCCAGGGCCCGAAACTGGGCTCTTGTCTAACACTCGGAAATGAATTGTCTGAGGAGACACATGTGCTGACAAAGCAAGAGACTTTATTGGGAAAGGGCACCCGGGTGGAGAGCAGTAGGGTAAGGGAATCCAGGAGAACTGCTCTGCCGTGTGGCTCCCAGTCTCGGGTTTTATGGTGATGGGATTAGTTTCCAGGTGGTCTTTGGCCAATCATTCTAATTCAGAGTCTTTCCTGGTGGCGCATGCATCGCTCAGCCAAGATGGATGCTAACCAGAGGGATTCTGGGAAGTGGATGGACACGCAGTGTCTCCTTTTGACCTTTCCCAAACTCTTCTGGTTGGGGGTGGCTTATTAGTTCTGTATTCCTTACCAGGATCTCCTGTCACAAAACAACTCATGCAAATGGTTACTAAAGGGCCTGGCCAGGGTGGGCGGTTTCAGTCAGTGTGCTTCCCCTAACAGTAAAGACGGCTCATGGACCCTGAACTCTCCTCTTCCTCCTTCCCTGGCACAAGGCCAGAGTATATCCCCAGGCCCCTGGTGGGAAGATGTGGGCACCTGTCTAAATCCTCTCTGATGGAATGTGACGGGAAGAGCTGTGTACACTTCCAGGCCTTAGGGTGTGTGTACATTAGGCCTCAGGGTGACCCATACACCCCCTGATGCTTCCTTTCCTCACTCACTAGAACCCACAGCTACCTGGCCTTGACCACAAAGGTGGCAATGCCTTAGAGCAGGAGTCAATACAACAGCCACAAGGCAAATCAGGCCCAATGCCTGCTTTCGTAAATAAAGGTTTACTGGAACACACCCAGGCTCGCTCATGTACACGTGGCCTATCGCTGTTCCCATACAACAAATGGCGGAGTTGAGTACCTGAGACAGAGATGAGCCCACAGACACTAAAATACGGTCTGCTCTGTTTATAGCAAACATTTGCCAACCATTGCTCTAATGTATACAGTAGGCACTCCATAAGTGAGAAATATTAACTTTCATTAAATGGACTCCACTACTTCCACCACCAAATGTACTTGAGACACATCTCTCTTGACAAAAGCCTGACATACTTCTAACCCTTTCCTTTGTTAACTACTAAAGTTCTAGAAATACATGATATAGTGACAAACATTAATATCTTGCTTCCAGCCTCCCCAGCTCCCGACCCCCACATCAGTCCACCTTGCACACACGGGGGCCAAAGGCATCCTCCTGGAACACTATTGTAATCCCACCTACCAGTCTCCCTGCTGCCTTGATACCAAACAAAAAGACTTACTACACTTAGCTTGCCAGCCCCAGTAACCTGACACTCTCTCCCCCAAATCAAACTTAACCCCAGTCCTACCTGAGAGCCAGGGCTGGGACCGGGTGAGGTGAGTGAGACACCTCAGGCACACAATTTGGATGGGCACCCAAAGTCAGTCATCGGAACAGATAATATTTTAATGCAGTATTTTTTAAAAATCAACATGAATGCAAAAAGAGTTACAAACAACAAAAGACCCAAATTTTAAACAAGTCTTTCAGAATTAACCCCCACCTGCTCTGCATGAGTTGTTTCTCTGACACAAAAAGGAGGTAATCACTCAAATCAGGGGGCCAGCTGCCCTCTGGTAAAACCCACGGATCTGCAGAGAGATCCTTCTGAATCTCACTCCCCAACCCCATAACCCAGCGTCCTTGCTCTGCTTCCAGCACTGACAGAATCTTAGCTCTTACTAATGAAGACATGTTTTAGCTTTGAGGTGTGGAGCCCCCTGCTGACTCTAGAGCCAGGTCTAATCGCTTTCCATTAGCAGCAGAACCTCTTGACATTTGTTGTATCTACATCTTGCCATCGGTGGGCTGTTCTTACACCCAGTGATCCATCCCCTCACAGTTACACTGGGTGACCGTCGCTGTCTCCGTGGATAGAGGAGCCTCATTGTCACGTGTAGTTCACTCAACAATGACCCCGGCTTTGTTTTAGTAAAATAAAGATGCGGGTGGCACAGTCTTTGTGGTCCAGGAACCCAGACTCTAGCAGGAAAGGTGCAGACAGGTACTCAGATCGGTGAAAACAATCAGTGAAAAGGGTAAACGTGTCAGAGGCAGTGCTGCAGAAGCTCAGAGACAGCAGTGATCTGCACACAGAGGCAGTCAGGACAGGGGGCCATTGGGCCTTAAAACTAGGGATGGAGGCTGGGTCGGGGTGAAGAGGGTGGGAGCATTTTGAGAGAGAAGAGTGAAACAAAAGCAGAGAGGGGAGTGTCAACTACAAATTGGCACTTGCCATGGGCACTTGCCATTTGCTTCTAAGGATTAAATCACGTGCTGCTATAGCTGATTTCAACACCCATGAAAAGGAGTCCAGGGTGGAGAGCAGAAAGGAGGCACTCTGTGCTGGGGAAGAGAAACTGGCAGGACAGGTCTTCAGATATTTTCAGGAGTCAACTTTATGAGCCCAATCCTATGAGCTATCTCCTCCTCATATCTAGAAAAGCACTAAAATCATTTGTGGTGAGGACTGTTCCTCATGACTAGCAAAAGCTTCACAAAACTAGAAGTAAGTTTCTGGAAAAATGTGTTTCATTGCATGTATTCCTTCTTCACCAAAATCATATACAGACTGACCTGCCTCTTTGGAGCAGTTTTCTCAGGAGCTGTCTGAGGTGCTGTCTCCCAGGCTGCAGTCCTCATTTTGCATTTTCCAATAAAACTTCACTCACAGCTCTCACACTGCACATTTCAGTCGACAAGAGGAAAGGGCCTTGCATAGTTGCTGCTCAGGAGGCAGGTGGTGGGTCTAGCTCGGACCTTCTCTAAGTGCCTTCCAGCTGGAGTTATAAGACTAGAATTCTCTTCCCACCACTGTGGGGGTCCATTGTCCAGCTAGTGGTGTTTGTCTTATCACAATATGAATAATTTCCAAAAGGCGCTAAACATCACCTCTTCTCACTCACAACAGGGAAGCTGCTCAGAACTTTCTTTCTTTCTTTTTTTTTTTTAAAGTCATTCTTTTACTCAACATTTGCTTTGGGTAAGAATCTGTTGATTAGCTGTGTCCTCCTCCCCAGGGCCATTTACCTTCTATGACTTCTCTGACCGTCTCAAGCTTTGGCTCCCCTACTACAGGAATTTCAAGCTGAAGACAGCAGCTGGACAGCGATTTTGCTGGATGCAGGGCCTTTCAAAAGTGCCTGGCCTTGAAAATCTTTATCTACAGATAAGAAGCTTGGCTGAGATGTTTTCAGAGGAACAGTGACTTCAACAGCTGTACACTTACCACATTCCCTGGGCAAACAGCAGCCGCGCCACCCCCCCCCCCCGCCCCCTTTCCCCAGCGGGTAGTTCGTCTGCTTGGAGTACAGCTTAACAGGTGTTAGCCATTCCCGCCGGTGGAGGGTAGGGGGGTCTGTTGCCAGGGCCCCTCCTGAGTGCAGCTGTGCAAGAGGGCTCCTGCCTGCCCCCTAGAGGCCCCAGGAACGACAGAACCTTGTGTTCTGCTAATGTTTATCCCCTGTTCACCACCAAGGAGGAAATTTCCACTCCTCTCCTGCTGGGCCCTCTCCTCCACCCAGCTCTGTTTCTCCTCCCCAGTAAACACCCACTCCTCACCAGAGCCCAAACCCCTCTACCATGAGGTTCACAAAGCCCTCCACACCCTCAGCCCTCGCCTCCCGCAGTAACTGACACCTGGCTCCCCCGACCGAGGTCTGGGCTCTCCCACAGCCCGCCCCAGCACAGGTTGTTCACTTTCTCACACTCCACAGAGTTCAAGGTCAGGAGGTGGGGTCACCAGTTTCCCTACTCCCCAAGGCCACATCCACACCATTTCCTCTCCACTCTCCGAGGTTCAAGCCAGACCTCGGCCCATGCTCACCTCCCTCCTGGCCACTCCCCTTACACGCTGAGCCTATGGCCATGGGCTCACAGTGGCCTCTGTGGTCGATCCACCCCACACTCTGGGATCTCTGTTCCGTGATCTCCAAATACCTTCTCCTCCACTCCATTTCAGCCAGATTCCCAGGGGCAGAACCTCCTCCTGATACCCAGAACCCAGACATTGTATCCACTTGTTCTACTCGCCCATCCTTCCGGGCCCATTCGTCCAGTTTCTCCCACCGCATCAGCAGTCATGCCTCTGCAAGGCCTCAAATCTGTGCACTTCTCCAGTTTCTCCCAGTCTACCAGTCCCTTCTGGCCTTACATCACCTACTCCCTATCCTGTTCAAACTGCGTGCTCCATCTCTTCAATCACTCTCTCGTTCAACTTCTCAACATCAATGCTGTCTTTCCTAACTTTCACCCCAACGGCCTTTTTCTGTGTAGCCCTCACAATGGAGCAAAGCCCACAGCCTGGGAGACGCCACACATCTCAGCTGGGTCCTCGACGCTGACCACTGTTTCTCTGTCCTAGTGCTCCACCCTGGGGAGCACAGTGCACCGCTGACCTAACCCTGATCCATTCTCTCCAACTCCTCAGCGGTCTTGAGCCACATTCCCTGCTTTCCTTCTCCTGTCTGGACAACCTCTCCCCCGACCCAGAAACTTTAAGCAGCATCTAGACATGTGAAAGTGCTCTGGTCTCTCTTCTCTGAAAAGAAGATAAATCAGCCTTCTCTTGAGCACATTTCCCTCCACCTCCTGCCCTGGCTCTCTCCTCCCGTTCATAATCATGTCTAACTCCCTACCTCCATTTCCCCACCTCCTTGCTCCTTGCCGGCCTGTCATCATCCGGCTCCTGCCTCCAACAACCACAGCTGCTCTCACAAGTCACAGGTGGGTACCACTTAGTGTGGTTCTGACACAGTAGAACTCCCTCCTTCCCTGTGTTTCTGAGACATCACACTCCTGCTGTCTACCTGTATATCTCAGCCCCCTCCTCCCCTGACCCCTGACGTCGTCCAAGATCTCTCACAAGCCTTGTGCTCTCAAAATTTCCACGTCCAACAAACACGGATGCCTGACAAATCCACATCTTCAGACGTGTTCATCTAACTGCCTCCTTGACTTTTCCACTCATGCTGCAGAGACTGCTCAGTAACATGGCCAGAACCAAATTATCTTTCTCTTCGACTCACTTCTCCGCTATGTCCCTCTTCTCAGTGAATGGGTGCCCCACCCGTCCTGTTCCAGGGCAGACCCAGGTCCAGTATGTAATTAAAGATCAATATTTGCGCGGCCTGAAAACGAACCCTTGAGCCTCCCTTATTCTCTACAGCGAATCACCAAGACCTGGCAATTTTACCTCCTCCTATATCACCGTGCTTCTTTCTGAACTGAGGCTGGCTGCCTCCTACACCTCCTTCGGAAAGCTTCCGGGACTCTCAACTCCGGCGGGCCAGGGATCTTGCCCGCTGTTCCCACGCCCGGGACTGCTGCCACGGCACGGACCACCACCACGCAATGTCCAGCCGGCCCTGGTGGGTGAGACCCCACTGCACTAGGCGCTCCATCTCCGTTAAGTCCCCACGGCCGGGCACAAAGGAGCCGCCCGGCAAGCACTAAACGGATGGAGTGAAGGAACGGAAGAGTAATAATGAGTGAAAGGGCCACGGAAGGCAAACGCCGCGAAGCCCAGCGCGCACGCGGTCGTGGCGAGAAGGACGGCGGGTAGCGCTGCGGCGCCCTGAGAAGCCCCGGGCAGCCCCGGGAAGCTCCGCCCTCGCCTCACGCGGCGCTCCTCGCAACCAATAGGAACTGTCCCCGGGCCGCCTCTGCGGACGCTCCCGGCCCGCGCGCGGCTTCTCAGCCAATGGGAGCAGCCGGCGTCGCCCTCGCGGCGGGGCGGGACGGGGCGGGGCGCGGGGGTCCCGGGACAGCTCAGGCGCGGCGCTTTCCCCACGTCGTGTTCCGGTGAGCGTAGTCTCGGCTCCCGCTCAGCCCAACCGACGGACGATGGGGACTCTGGGCGCCCGGCGCGGCCTGGAGTGGTTTCTGGGCTTCTACTTCCTCTCCCACATCCCCATCACTCTGCTCATGGACCTGCAGGGGGTGCTGCCACGCGATCTCTACCCCGTCGAGGTGAGGGCGCCTTCGCTCCCGATCGCCGAGGTTGGGGCCCCTCGTCGTAGCGGTTGCCCCGGCGTCCCCATCGCGTCCCCTCCTCGGGCCTCGCCCACTCCGGGTTCCCTCCCACTTTCCTTGGGTCCCGCCGGCGCTCTTTACCTCGACATCTTGGGCTTTTCTTTGTTTATCCCTGCGTCTTCTCCCAGGCTTCCGGGAGTGGGGGGGGGGGGGTGAACACCTTGCCCCCTTTGAAGACAGTTCTCTCTCTCTCTCTTTTTTTAAAGACTCCCATACCCCAGCTCTAGTCAGTTGTCCGTATTTGAGGGAAAGGGTCTGGATGAATGGGCTTCCCAGGTTGGCTCAGTGGGTAAAGAATCCGCCTGCCAATGCAAGAGATGCAGGAGACACGGGTTTGATCCCTGGGTCGGGAACGTCCTCTGGAGGAGGAAATGGCAATCCACTCCAGTATTCTCGCCTGGAAAATCCCGTGGACAGGGGAACTTGGTGGACTACAGTTGATAGGGTCGCAAAGAGTCCGAAGCCACTGGGCACACACACACACACAGTGGATGAACCAGTGTCTAAATTACGAATTGGTTTTAAAGTTGTGTTTCCTGGGAGGGCTTTAAAAATATCGACTAATCGCAAAGAAATATCGTGCACGTAGAATTAGATGCGTCTATAAAGAAATTGGCAGAGAACGTCTTGATTTCAAGATTAGGATCCTGCAACTTCAAAATCTCGGAAGTAAATTAAGGATACCTTGCAAATAGGGCCTTTTTAAAAATTGTGTTTGAATAGGAATGATCGTTTGAGTAGAAATACAGGCAAAGGCCCCATTTCCTGGTTGTTGGAGAACATTCTTTACACTAAACTTTGCTTTAAATGCTTTTGATTTTTTCAGGTTTATTTTCATGCCTGGACTCTATAACCTGCTATCGTGGAATTCCAGTCCTCAGTTCTACCCTTCTCCAGTTTGTCAGCAGAACTATAGGCAAGCCTGACTTGTCTACCTAAAGATTTGATTTTGCCTCTGTTTGTCCTTAAATGCTTTTTCTCTGCAAAGCAGGGGTTCTTAACCTGAGGCCCATGAACCCCTCGTGGGGTATGCAGAATTGTGTGTGCCCTGTGTTTTACATAGCTTCCATCAACTTTTTCAGGGGTCTGACCTTACCAAAAAGGTTAAGAGCCACTGCTCAACAATATACCCCCACTCCATAGTCTGGTTTGTTTCTAGCTCCAAGCGTAACTAGGAAGATCTCTGACCTACCTTTTCCTGGGATAAGTGTAGGCTGTGTGTGGCAAGAGCATTGGACTGAAGTCTGGGGATTTGGTTCTTCCAAAAACCTCTTGAGCGCCTTGGGCAAGTCAGGGCTCTTCAACTGTTAAGAAAGAGAGAGTTGAGTTAAATCACAAGCTCAAACATATACTAGGTATATTAGTTTCCTCTTGCTTCTGCAGCAAGTTACAAAAATAAAGTGGCTTAAAACAACACGAATTTGTTCTCTTTCAGTTTGCGAGGTCAGAAGTTTGAAATGAGTCTTGCAGGCCTGATTGCTTCTGAACGTCCTGGTGGAAGATCTGTTCCTGGCCTCTTCCAGTTTCTGGTGGCTGCAGGTGTTCTTGGCTTGTGGCCACGTCACATCAGTCTCCGCTTCTGTCCTTACTTTGCTTTGTTTTCTTTAGTTCAATCTCCTGCTGCCCAACGTTTATAAGAACACTTGTCATTACATTTAGGGCTCGCCAGATAACCAGGATAGTCTTCCCATTTCATGATCCTGAACTTTAACCACATCTGCCAAGTCACTTTTGCCAAATGGGTTACATTCATACATGCTGGTATGATTAAGACTATTCAGCCTACTGCCTACGTCCAGGCGGTACATGATCTTGGCCAACAGAACTCAGGCAGGCTGACTGTTTACAGTCTCTCGTGTTTTGAGTCCCTTTACTCCTGGCCAGCTCGGTGACTCCAGGTAGCCAGCCTTTCTGGACTGAACAGCTGTTAGTTTCTCTCTCTCTTTTTTTAAAATTGGATGTGGACTGTTTTTGAAGTCTTTATTGGATTTGTTACAGTACTGCTCCTGTTGTATACTTTTGGTTTTTTGGCCTTGAGGCATGTGAGGTCTTGGCTCCCTGACCAGTGTTTAAACCCACATCCCCTGCATTGAAAGGCGAGGTCTTAACCACTGGACTGTGCCAGGGAAATCCCTTCCATATTTTTTCTGAATGTGCCATTCCCACAAGTCCTTGCTCACAAAATACAATTAAAATTTGTTCAAAATCATAAAGACCCCATTTAAACTTACATATTTGATTTGGTAAAGTTTTCTTAGCTTTAGTTTTTTAAGTTGACTTATTGTCGAAAGTGGGAGAAGGCAATGGCAACCCACTCCAGTACTCTTGCCTGGAAAATCCCATGGATGGAGGAGCCTGGTAGGCTGCAGTCCATGGGGTCGCTAAGAGTCAGACACGACTGAGCAACTTCACTTTCACTTTACACTTTCCTGCATTGGAGAAGGAAATGGCAACCCACTCCAGTGTTCTTGCCTGGAGAATCCCATGGACGGAGAAGCCTGGTAGGCTGCAGTCCATGGGGTCACCCAGAGTCGGACACGACTGAAGCGACTTGGCAGCAGCATTGTCGAAGGTCAAGGGCCAAAGCAGGCCATATCTGACCAGAAACTGTGTGTGTGTCTATCTTCGGTGCTATTTAAAGGCCTTAGCTGTGCCCGGGTGTCTCAGCTTTGAAGGCCTGTGTCTCTAATCACTTTTGTTGCTTTGGGGTGGGCAATGATGAGTGTGTTGCTTCCATATGGGGAAATAATAATAATAAAAGCCTTGAGTTATTTTCAGATTCTCCTTGAAAAAATGCCGAATTTTAACATCTGTTGTGTTTTTCCTCCCTAAAGAGAAGAAATTTTCTCCTCGAACTAAAAAGCTTGTAGAGATCACATAATGGTTAGGCTGAAATTTGCAAATATCTTTCTTGGTTTGAACCAGATCAACTCTTGGGGAAAAACTCTGAAACAGTAAGAATTCAGTTTGGATTAGGACACGGAGAGGATGGAAGCATTTTGTGATATCATTTGCATCTGGGTAGCATTGCTTCTATTAAAATAAGGAAAAACAGGTGAGCATCTAGGCCTGAAATCAGCCTGTGTGCTCACTCTAAGTTTAGAGGAGTGCAGGACCGTTCAGTAGCAGCTCTGGTCTAGAAATCCATGTGCATAGGCCAGGTGAATATTTTAATGGATAACAGTGCTAAGTTGAGTCAAGTGTGAGTCAGGTATAAATGGAAACAGTTTTATTACCTTTTTGGGGAATAATCAATGACTAGTTGCATGCTGAGATTGTATTAAGATTAAACTGAACTCCAAGTCCGTATTAATTATATTCAAGTAATCTTAGCATTTACTGTGTGCTAGCCATTGTTCTAGGACTCTAAGTATTAACTGATTTTATCTTACCAACAATGAGGTGGGTACTATAATTAGGTAACCAGCTTAGTGAGATTTAAGTGCTTTGCTCAGCGGCAGGCACTCTGCCCCCAGGTACCATGCTCTTCACTCTGCTTGGGGTTTAAGGGTGTTGACCCTCCAAACAGTTGAAAATCCACTTATAACTTATAGTCAGCCCTTGGTACTCACGTTCCTCCCTATCCTCAGATTCAGCCAGCCACTGACTGACCATGTAGTATTTACCGTTGGAAAAAAATCCGTGTATACGTGGACCTGCACAATTCAAACCCATGTTGTTCGAGGGTCAACTGTATTTTAAATTTTGCTATTATCATTCTGAACCTCTTAGAAATTACACATTTCTTGTACAAATCTTCTTGGATTTATGAAATAAGTGGATCTGAGAGCATGAATAATAATTAGAAGGTGAAGTTCAAATGAACCAGAATGCCTTTTAAATTTTGTTGTAAATCTTTTAAAATAGGTCTGTCCCTCCAATTTTTTTTTTTTTTTTAAGTAAATCTAGAAAGCAAAAGAGGATCTTAAAAAACATTTAGTCCAAGTTGCTTGCTTTACAGATGAGAAAACAGAGTCCAGGAGAGATGCAGGGATTTAACCTTGATGAATATTTTCTACCACATTACCATCCTGAAAAGTGCTTAGAAAGAAGCTAAGGATATTTCCATAAATTTAAGTTTCAAGTCAAATACAAATTCAAGATCATTTGGTCAATAAATTGGCTATCTAGCTGAGGCCCTTCTGTCATTAATTATACTAACTGTGTGTTCCTGGATATTTGCTTAAAGGTCACTCTCAGCAAAGAGCCCTCTTATTTCACAATAGTGAGTCTTTAGATTAAAAATTAACAGGAAAAGTATCTTTGGATTTTCCGTTGTAAGCCAGATTCCTAGCTTGGAAGTTGTCTTATAATATCAAGGCGCCATCCAGGAGGTTGAATGCCACAGACCTTCAGTAGTCTATCTGGGGAGAGCCCTAGGCTTCTCCTGGGAGCACAGAAGGGGCAACCTCAGACCCCCTCCTTCCTCCCCCTGCCTCCCCAACCCCCCGGCAACATGGATCTGCATCTTTCGTTTTGACAGTGTTATCTCGAAGCTGGGGTCCATGCTAGCACTGAGACCACTCAAAAAGCTATACAGTCTGTTCCTCTACAAATATCCCACTGATCTCCTAAAAAAAAAAAAAACAACTTTTGAACTAGGGGAGTTAAGAATGAAGAGGAATTTGAGATTTGGAGATTATTTAAATTGTCTAAAATTGCATCTTCACAGAAGTTAGATTTACCTTCTTTCCATTCACCCCCCTACCCCACCAAAAAAAAAACAAAAAAAATTCATATCTGTACTTGAGGAAATCTGGCCCTTGGAGGTTGGTGTTGCTGTTGTGAAAAGACAAACCTCAGGATGGTTTTCATATCATTTCTTTATAAAGAAGGATACTGTTGGCCAATACACCCGTTTGTGTGTTCAGCAAACTAAGAGCCTGTTAAGTGCCACTCGTTGTTCTTGACAGGCAACACACCTGGATGTGTGTTATCACAGATAAATTCTGGGCAGCACACAGGGGCTGGAAGAGCTGAGAAAAGCTGCTGGGTGAAGGTAACATTTGAGTTAGAGCTTGTGTGTGTGTGCTAAGTCACTTCGATTGTGTCCGACTCCCATGGACTGTAGCCCACCGGGCTCCTCTGTCTATATCGAATTCCCCAGGCAAGAGTACTGGAGTATGTTGCCATTTCTCACTCGGGATCTTCCTGACCCAGGGAGTGAACCTGTCTTACATCTCCTGCATTGGCAGGTGGGTTCTTTACCACTAGTGCCACCTGGGAGAGCTTGTGAGATTTGATTAAATGACCGTCCAGGCTGCACCACTAAAGCCAGCTGTGAGTGCTTTTGGCCCACCAGCTGTGAGTCCGCTGCCCAGGGGCTGTGTGATGAGAGGCACGTCCACAGGGTTGGAGCTGCAGAAGCCAGTCCTGCCAGCTGGCTGTACTCACCGTGTTCCTCGTCTTTTCCCAGCTGAGAAACCTGCAGCAGTGGTATATCGAGGAGTTCAAAGACCCTCTGCTCCAGACCCCCCCGGCGTGGTTCAAGTCCTTCCTGTTCTGCGAGCTTGTGTTTCAGCTGCCTTTCTTTCCCATCGCAGCATATGCCTTCTTCAAAGGTGAGTAAGTGAGAAATCCCATTTTTGCCCTGAGACCAGGTCTCAGAAATCTTTGGGGAAAGTTCCACCAAGGAAGGGGAGTGGTCCCTGAAGGATGTGTGAGGGTGATACAGGAGTGGGAATGGTCAGGATCAATCTTGGGAAGGGACATCAGTGTGGCTCAGGATAGTGGTCTAGGGTCAGTGGGGCTGCAGGACTGCCTCAGTCAACTGGAAATCTCGCACACATGCCACCTGAAGCTACTTTACAGATTGAACTTGTTCTCTTTTGTTTTCCTAGAATTTTTTGTTTTGGCTTTTATTTTTCAGCTGTGGGTAGTATCATACTGGCTTATAAGCAGTAGCAGCAAGTTATCTCTAAGTGGCCTGACTTCTCACTTAAAGATTATTCTTCCAGTGTCCCCATATGACTATTGTTTTTAAAAAGAAGGCGGCCATACCAGTGTTCATTGTAAATAAACTTATACAGGTTATTTCCCACTGGAGCCCTCAAATCCATCTCTTAGCAGAATCTGTTGATTCTTCTCATCCATATATACTTACTTAGCAGAGAGATGCTGCTGGCAGAGCTGCCCTGCTCCTCACCTCCCTCCCCACCCACTGTATTTGAGACCAACTGAGTTTACCTTATAATGGCCACTTTACTGCCCTAGAGTTTTTCTGAATTTCAACTCCACCCGTGTTCTCTGGCAGTCAGTGCTAGGGCTCCATCTGTCACATAAGGACTGCACGTTGGACGCTATTATATCATTTGTTTCCACTTGGAAAAGGAGGTAGAATGACTGAACTGAAGGGAGCAGGCAGAGACAGGGTGGAGGGTATGGCGGGCTCCCCTGGAGCCATGAGCAGGTCTCACCCGACTTTCTCTCCTCGCTGACCTCAGGAGGCTGCAAGTGGATCCGCACCCCTGCCATCATCTACTCGGTTCACACCATGACAACTCTGATTCCCATCCTCTCCACGTTGCTACTCGACGATTTCTCCAAAGCCAGTCATTTCAGAGGACAAGGACCTAAGACTTTCCAGGAACGACTATTCCTGATATCTGTCTATATCCCCTACTTTCTCATCCCTCTTATACTTCTGCTTTTCATGGTGCGGAACCCCTACTACAAGTCTGAGGAGAAAAGAAAGAAAAAATGAAAGAAATGCCCCCAAGGCCAGGGGAGAGGTGACCACTGGGCTGTTTCCTGTTGGACCCAGTACCAGGAACAGTGCTCAGAACCCATGTTTTCAGTAGTATCTGAACCACAGCAGCAGCAACACACATGAGCAAGACCCTGGCAGGAGGCATACCAAACCCTCACTTTCCAAGGGCTTTGACACAGACAGACTGACCACCTGAGGACGGGCACAGAGGTGTGGGCTAGGTGATTGGAAGTGGTGCCAAAGGTCTCCTCAGCATGTCCCCAGGTGCCACTGCAGGATTACTAAAAGCAGAACCAGACCAGAAATCAGATAAACCTCCAAGAAACATGGCCTGCTTGGCATATTCGTGAGTCATTTGACTCACAGGATACATGAGACTAAAACTGACTCATGAGTCTCTACAGAGTATCACTGATGAGCAAAATTGTTTGAAATTATACCTAATATTCATTAAAAATTGTTTCCTTGCCCCTACCCCTAGGTAGGGGTGAAATATTCTGTAAGAGGTTATAAATTTAGTTTTAAGATTCAACCTTGGCATGACTTTCAGTTGGAAATGGGTCAGACTGGAAGGTATATTGTTTCTGTCCTAAAACAGGTCATCCCAGGAGAAGAGAATTTTTAGAGTCTCCTTGTTCATTCTCTTTCTAAACCTTAGTCTTCTGTTAGTTTTTACAGACCACATGAGTTCCTTTACTCTGAGGTCTGGTGTCTCAAACCTGAGCTGGAGGAATGCTTCCTACTGGATAACTTCCTCCTACCAAACAGTTTCATAATTCTTTGTCCTGTACCCACTTGGGGTAGGGGTGGGGGGCTGGCCATGACAGGTCCAGTGTGTGCATATAAGGTCTCTTTATTTGGTATCCTGCTAGCTTTAAGTTCATACTCGAGGCCGACTCAAAAAGGCTTGTGAACGCACATGAAAAATGGTAGATGCTGGTCCTGGTTAGTCCCCCCTTTTTGCCTGTTTTGCTTACAAGCCCTAATGGTCTGATTTTGGGGAATCTGACTCGTGTGTCTGGTCAAAATAAAGGTAGCTGCTGACTACTGCCTGGTTTTGTTCTGTGGAGTCCAGGGTTCTTACAATGGGTTAATAAATGTACACTTCAAGGGCACGGAAAAGAGGTAGATCAAGCCATTTGAAAATAATAATTTATTGCTTTTCCTTCCAAAGCTTTGTGAATTTACAAAAAAACAAGTTGACAGGCTGCTCAGTTGAGACTGAGAATGCAAGAGGTGAGAACCTGGACCACGATGGCCACTGGATGTTCGCCTGCAGATGTGCACTGACATCTGTAACGGACTCCCCCAGGTTTGCTACTGCCTTCAGCGGGGCTGCAGTTCCTCACACAGCTTCTCACGTGACACACTTGGGTCACTGGCCAAGTCATGGAATGGTACAGAGGTTTTTTTGGTTTGGGGGTTGTGGGGGTTTTTTCCTTTTTTTGCCCTCCTGCTAGAAAATGAAAATTTCAGTTCATTTCTGAAAAATAAATTGGTCAATAAATTCATTTTGTTCTGCTTCTACTTTACACAAAGCTTCATATTCAACCCGATACCTGAAAAACAAAATTGTTTGAGGTTCTCAAAATGGAGAAAATAAACCATGAACTTAATTCTTCCAGAGAAGAATAGAAGTGATTTAGATGATTCCAAGAAATGGTGTGAGTTCAAAATGAAGTTAGTGAGGGCAAGAGAGAGAAATGAGGCAAAGCTCTGCCTAGGCCCACCCCTGAGAAGTCTGCAGCCCTGAAGAGCTTCCTTGCAGAGAGCCGGCCAGCTCCAGACACTCAAGTGTGTGCCCTCAAGCTATGAGAGGTCTGTCTGACATTAACAAATTTTCTTCCCATCAAATTAATTTTTAAAATCTTCAAATCAGGATGATAAGACACTATTCCTGGGAGAACAATGATGAAGAGCAAGGGTAACAGGTGACCATTCAAGAGGAAAAACAGAATTGCAGTTGAGTAAAGAACTTGCTTTACGACAAAGCTTACCTTTCAAGCTGCATTTTCTTTTCTGCTATTAGTGCCTGAAGTTGCTGCTGTTGGGCTTCTCTCTGTTTTGCTATAGATTTGAGCAAGTTCCGAGCACCAATGGCCTAGAAAAACATGATATTGCCAAAGAACGTCATTACTTCATTAAAGTTCTCAGTTGGGGAAGGAACCATGGGGCTATGGAGTGGGGAAAGGTCGAGCTTCAGAGTTTTAGGAGTAAGTCAGAAGAAGGCTTAACCTCCTGATCCCAAAGTGCCTGGTGAGAACAGAGCTGCGGCTGAGCATCTGCAGACCTAGGAATCGAGGGCCTGGCACACAGTGGCCCATCTGGTGCGCCACTTAGCCTTGTGGCCTTTGCTAAGTCATCTATACTCTGCACGCCTTCATTTCTTCATTTATAAAATGAGGGTCAGGTCAGTTCAGTTGCTCAGTCATAAATGAGGGTAAACTACCTATTCATCGTATCTCAGTGATGATGTGAAGATTGAAGGAAACAAAGTATACTGGCATGTAAGTTCAATAGTGGGTTAACTGGACCAGGAATTACTTATTTTTAAATTGCAGTATAATTGATATATATTAGTTTCAGGTATACAACATAATCATTCAATATTTGCACAGGCATTCTTATTTAAAATCCTGTTTTAATTAAAGAACCCCCCATCACCTAGCCCCCCCCGCCACCAAAAAAAATAAAAGGGGACTTCCCTGATGGTCCAGTGGTTAAGAATCTGCCTGCCAATGCAGGGGACATGGGTTCAATTCTTGCCGAGAAGATCCCACAGGCAACAGGGCAACTAAGGCTGCGCGCAGCAACTATTGCCACAGCCACTGAGCCTGCACACCCGAGAGCCTGTGCTCCGCAACGAGAAGCCGCTACAGTGAGAAGCCACACACCACAGCAAAGAACGGCCCCGGCTCGCCACGACTAGAGAGCCCACACAGCAGCAACGAAGACCCAGCACAGCCAAAAGTAATTTTTTTAAGAACCAGATTAAAAAAAAAAAAAAAAAGGAGGGGGGTGGCCAGAAGGATGAGAGACTAGTGAACCAGGCCAAAAGTTAGACAAAATACTTGCTGATCTTACCTTCATCTTCTCATTTTCTGCTTCCTTTGCAAGCTGGTCAACAAGCTCAATTAAGCCACCAACTATTTTCTGAAATTGGCCAATTTCTTTTGTGGAAAGAAGAACAAAAACAAATGTTTTATTTTTCAGCCTTCCCACTCTCCCTCAGCATTTCCTTGTGGCGAGAGGGCAGAGCTAACCACCTCTTCTAATTTGTGTGAAAAGCCATTTGGTGTCTGACAGCCTTGATCTGAACCTAGAGAAGGGTGGCTGTGAGCCCAGAGCTGGGTTGGGGTGTATTGGGATCTTGAGTCCCCACTGAACCAGCCAGAAGCTGTAGCTTGGGCTGTGAGGCTCCTGATGGGCGCACCTTCGGATGGACCGCATCCTGCTGTCCTAGGAATGACAGGAAGCACAAAGGGCTGACCTCACTAAAGGACCGCCTCAGCATCCGAACGCTGCCTCTGGACAAGCCACAGGTAAGACTAGATTTGACTTGATGAGGACTGAGGGCTTTCCACCTGTGACCAGAGCTAATAAAAAGCTCAAAGCATTTAAGGAGTTAATCTCATTTGTTCTCCAGTGTATAGTGGAACCCGTGTTACTGAGGAGTAAACTAAGACCCAGAGGGTAGGACAGCGTGCACACAGCGTTCAGAAGACGTGCGAGAGGACCCACCACCTTCCGCCAGTCAAGCTCTCTCCAGAGCCGATGGACTCCCCAGAAGGCTCAGATACAGGCTACATCTGCTCTGTTTGCTGCTACTGGGCTTGTGTGGCTGCTGGGACAGGAAGCATCCTGGCTATCACTAGCTTAAACCAAAAAAAAATGACTTCATTGAGTCTTTTGAACTGCCTCTCCAAACTCCAGGTGATCAACTCTCCAAACAATGGCAAGTCTGCCACTGAGAACACTATTTCTCCCAAGAAATCAAATCCTAACTCTCTTTCCCACCCCCAAGTCATGGTTCTGAAGTTGAAGGTTCCTGGGATGGCCTACCTAAACAAACACCCTCCTGTCTCCACTACAGTGTTTGATCGGTGCCCTGGGACTACCCGAGAGCACAGGAGGGCTTGCAGACAAGGTGGGTAGCACATGGGAATTCAGGAGGGCCGGGTTCAACCTCCTGGGAGACAGCAGCTCCATTTGGGCAGGGCCCAGAGCTACAGTCAAGGGGTGGGGGCAAGACACAAAGCTGAGTGGCACCATGTCCCCCCAGATGACACTCACTGTCCACAAAGTCCTTGCACTCCTCCTTGAGCTCTATGGTCTGCTGGGTAACCTCTGGGTCCAACACCCGCAGCTTGTTCAGCTCATCAAAGTGCAGCCCTGCTTCAGCCAGGATGTCCTTGGCCATGGCTGTAAAGAAACCAGCCCCAGTCCCCGATCACTTCGCAGCCCCTCAAGGAGAAGCCAGCTTCCAGCCCAGCCCCACTCCTGGTCCCAGACACCAAGGACAAAAGCCCAGATGTTCCAAAGGCTCCCCCTTCCCTCTGCCTCCGCCTCTCTGAGCCTCACCTGTTTGCCTTCCAGCTTCCCCAGAGAAGAGAGGTTCTCTGACAGGGTCAGCCAGGGAGAGGTGTGTCATAGGAGCAAGGGTCAGGAAAGAATAAAGTCCAGTTGCTTGTCACAGGCATCGTTCATTCAACACACATTCCTGGAGTGCCAACTAAATGCCAGCACTGCTAGATGCTGGGGGTAAAGGTGCGTGCAACATGGTGCCTGCCCTGGAGGAGCACAGAGTGTAGCTGGAGGAAGACAGACATGGACACTGCAAAGTTACACTGTGTTAAGTGCTTTTACAGAAATATCACTAAAGAGCTGGAGGAGAAGAGAACAGTTAACTTGGGGTGAGGGAGTGACATGTGAACTAAGCTGGGAGCCATAAGCATATTTCTTTATCCCCAGTTATGTACCCAAAAGGACATAAAAGAGCTTTTCAAATATAGTGCTCGAACATGAAAGACAAGTAAAAGAGAAAATTGGAGGGAATTAAAAATTAGGGTTAAAAATAAACAGGAAAAAAAACCACAAGAAGCCAGGGGTAAGAATATTACCCATAATGTATGCCACAGGTACACCTGCCTCAACTGGGACCCAAAGCTGGGTCAGTCTCTTTCTAGCGGAAAACACAAAAAGGAATGAAATATCAGCGAGAACATGCCAAGTAAGGAGGTCAGAGAAAGGCATTCCAAGCAGAGAAAACAGCCTGGACAGGAGCATAAAGCCATTGAAAGGGCCTATTCCTGACTAGAAGTTGAAAGGACATGAGAGAGGGAAAGCCGGATGGAGCCAGATCAGAAACACCCTGTGGGCCAAGCTAAGGAGTTTGGCTTTTTTTCCATAGACAAGAACCAACAGAGGTATCTTCTCCCTTCCCAGGCCACCTCGCATTCCTGGTCCAAAGGATGCCTCAGTTCTGGGAAGGAAACACTGAAAACTCACCCTCATTCTGGCTTAAACACACATACAAAATAAAAATAAGAGAGCACATGCCCTGTCTAAAAAGGGAGGCAATGCTACTTAGGTCTAGCTCTTGGCTGCTACACCAACTTGGAAACCCCCGGTGTTCCAAAGGCTACCACAGCCTGGCCCTGCACCAGTCCTTCCCTCCCATCTCTCCCAGCCTCCCCTGTTTCCCTTCCCAATACGTTAGAGAAGTTCTGTTCTGAATGGGGTGATTCTGGGAGCAACTTGCCGGGGTAGGTATACCATATAAAGAGCAATGGTTAAAAAGAATTAAGTTCCACTGTTCCCAGAACCGATTTTCAAGAGGACCAGAAATCCAGATTTACGTATGCAATCTGACTTTTAAAGAACAGTATCTCCTTTAATTCAAAAATTTTAAGAAAAAAAAACACCCAAAACCCACATCCAAGATTGTGTGGGCCAACTAATGCATGTCTAGCTGTGTATGGCCCAGGGCCTTTGGCCTCACTGCAGTCCATTCAAGTAAGTCAGCTAGCATCTTCCTTTTGAAACACTTTAATCATTCAGAGTTCCCTTGTAATTGGGCCTTTTAAAAAGATCTGTCTTCCTATTTGTTCTGTTTGCACATATAGTCTAAGTCAGGGGCCCCCAACCTCCGAGATCTAATGCCTGATGATCTGAGGTAGAGCTGATGTAATAATAATAGAAATAAAGTGCACAATGAATGTAATGCACTTGAATCATCCCAAAATCATCACCCCCGCCCTGCCTCTGCCCCCTGACCATGGGAAAACTGTCTTCCATGAATCTGGTCCCTGGCGCCTAAAAGGTTGAAGACTGCTTGTCTGAGCATTTAGCACCTACCAGGTGAGTGGTAAAGAATCCACCTGCCAAAGCAGGAGACACAAGAGACACAGGTTCAATACCTGCGTCGGGAAGGTCCCCTCGAGGAGGAAATGGCAACCCACTCCAGTATTCTTGCCTAGAAAATTCCATGGATAGAGGAGCCTGATGGGCCGCAAAAGAGTCATACACAACAAGCTACTGAGCGCACACACAAGTAACTAACCAAACTGCTTCAAATAACCAGAGGGCACAAAGATCTGCTTCAATTTGCACTCCCTTCCCAGAGAGCTTGTATTTATTCACAAACATCTACTGTCCCGGGGATAAAGTAGTCAAGAAAATGCTTCAGTGCTTCAAGTTCCTGACCTCTGGACAGACAGTAAACAAATAATCACAAATTGTGATAAAAGTATGAGGAAAAGCACATGGTGCTACATGAAGCTGTAGCAGAAGGATAAAATTCATGTGGACACAAAATTACCCCCCAAAATTGCAAACAAAAGTCTTCTGAAAAAGTGACACGCTGAGAACTAAAGGCTGTCCAGAAGTTTGTCAAGTGAGGGGAGGAGGCAGAAGGAAAAGCATGTGTGAAGATGCTGAGGCTGAGAAATGGAACCTGTAACAAGAGCCAAGACGCTAGTGTGGTTGAAAGGCTGAGCAAGGGAAAAAGAGAAACGGGATGAGGTGAGATGGGAAGGCTAGGGCTGGATGGCGGAGGGCTCTGAAAGCTGCAGTAATAAGCCTGATTTTCTCATAAGCGTTTAATGGGCAACCAGTGAATTCTCAGCAGAGTGGCATAGTCAGATATGCCCTTTAGAGAGATCACTCAGACCCAGGATAGAGAATGGGTTGGAGGAAGAAAGAGGAGGGAGCTACAACTATCTTGCTCATCACTGTTAACCTAGCATCTAACATGATGCCTGCACAGAAACTGGCACTCAGCGAATGTATGTGGTATGAATGACTGTGAAAACAGAGCAGGCTATTTCAGTAACCAAGGCTTGGAGCTGAAGAAAAGTGTTCCGATTTGAGATGTTTTGTAAGTCGAGTTGATAGGACTTAGTAAAGGATGACTGAGGCAGGGGTTTGGGGAGGAGTGAAAGAGAGTCAGGCAAGATTCCCGCGTACCTGGCCTGAGCCAGCTGCACGGCTGGAAGAGATGTTGAATGAGAAGGGTCAGACCGGAGAAGAAGCAGAGAACGTTCAAAGTCGATTACCGGATTCTCTCCCAACTCCCACCACACGCGCATCTGAGGAACACCGGGCACAAGAGCCGGACTGAGCTCTAGGAAGATGAGAGTGGTGACGCGCTCTCCTCCAAACCCACCCCCGGGCTCTCCCCGGACTCACGCTGGGCGCTCCGAGCAGGCTCCACCCGTGGGGTGTGGGGAAAATTAGGAAGACCTGGGTGTGGAGCTCGCGTCTTCACTATGTAAACTCTTTGAACTTAATCTGAGACGCAGTTTCCTCCTAAGATAGTTGCGAGCAGCAGCGCGTAAAGCTCCAGGCCCTAGCCGGGGGTAAAACCGCTCCCAGAGCCTGGCGGAACTCCCACGTTTCTTTCGCCCCGGGATTGCTTTTTCTCGGGGTGCAGGCCTGTTAGGCTCATCTCACCCCGGGCCTGCCCCAAGCCCGCCAACCCAGGGTCACGGCCTACCTGTTCACTCCGCAGCGACAGCGCCGGCGACCCAGGCTAACGTCGGAAGTCAGCGCCTCTCTCCAGTCCGCTGCAGCCGACACCCTGCCCAGCAGCCTCAGCCGCTGCCACGGTGACAGAACCTGTTTACCTCTAACGTCACTTCCCGACCCCGGAAGCACTTAGACCCATCAAGCCCGCAGGGCCTGCTGGGAAACAGAGGCCTGAGAGGAAGGATAACTGCCTACGAGCCCCAGAGCCTTTGCGTCGGAAAGGCTACCGGAAGTAGCTATGCTCTCAGCGCAAAATACTCTCAGGGGCCCCTCCCTCCACCCTGATTGGGTGCTGGGTCTGCCCCGCCTTCTAGTCTCAGGCTCCAGCCGGCTTGGGGCGGAGTCCTCGGGTGGAGGATGTGAGTTTCGGCCCGGGATTGCTGGAGCTCTAGGGGCCACAGTTCGGGGGCGGCACGGTGTCGACTTGCAATCCGGCTGAGGGGAGAGGCGCCACCGGGAAGGGTGAGAGCCGAGCCGGTCCATGCCCTAGGGGAAGGGATGGTTGGGTCCTGGGCTGAGCAAACAGAGCCCCACGCGGTCTTGGGGAAAAGGCGTGGGACGGCGAAAGGGGGGTGGAGAGCTCAAATCCTCCCCTGGGAATGGGTGTCAGAACCGGTTTCTGTTTCTCAATAGTGAGAAGGGGTACGAGTTGGGAAAGACTCTACACTGTCATGGAGAGGTTGGGTCTGTTTTAATTTCCCCACGCCTTTTGGATGTAGCAGTAGGATTACACCTTGGATTTTCTGCTAGATCCGCCCTCTCTGACCAAGATCGGCTCCTCCCCTCGCCATCCCTGGTGTGACGAATTTCTGGGACCTTCTTTCCTTAGGACCCCATCTTCTAACACCGCCGTGATTGTTTGCCCGTTATTCCGCTTAGGTTCCCATTCGCTTTGCCTAGTGTGACACAGATAGGCCCCGAGCATCCCCAAATACCCACACACAAAGTCCGGAAGGAAGAGCTTTCAGTGGAAACTTCATTTTCACTGGAATTACCTTCTGGGGCGTCACCTGCCACAGGATTCCTGGAACCTATTGGCCTGGGCAGAATCTGAGCAACTGAAATCTCAGCCGACGTCGTCCAGGGGCTCAAAGCAATTGCTTTGTTGGAAAAGAATAGATTAGTTTGGATTTGTCTTCCTTTGTGGGCAGCCGCCTAACCTTTGGTGAGCTCCTTTTCTTTGATCTTGGGGAAATTGGGGCTAGACACAAAATGCATAGAGAACTTGTTAAAACCTGTTAAGGGGTGGATTTATTCCTTCCGGGTGGGCAGAGTTTGGTAAAGTAATCTCATACCATTCAAGATTACTTACTGATTGGGCAGTCTGCTGGGGCGGGGCGCTCATCTCATCCATACTGTACAAACCACCAAAGGAGTTCAGCATTTCATACAGCACCTGTCCTGGCCCTTCCTTGGACATTCTTCCCAGGTTGGTCAGTCACTCAGTCATATCCAACGCTTTGCAACCGCATGGGCTGTAGCCCCCCAGACTCCTCTGTCCATGGGATTTCCTGGGACAAGAATACTGGAGCAGGTTGCCATTTCCTTCTCCAGGGGATGATCCCGATCCAGGGATCAAACCTGCATTTCCTGTGTTTGCAGGTAGGTTCTTTACCACTGGCGCCACTGGGGACCTACTTAAATCTTTTCGGGAACAATTTCAGTCTAACAGATTGACGAATACTTACAAATGTGCATGGCATTGTGTTAAGCACTGCTTGGAGAGTGGAGTAGTAAGTGTGGGAAAACCAGTGCACTTCTTCTGGGTTACACTTAGAAGAGATAATGATGTAAACTTCAGCATGCTATGATGATGAAGTGAGGTCATTTCACTTTTTTTTCTGACTCCCATTACCAGCACTGTAGTCCAAGCCTTCCATCATCTCTTGCTTAGACTTCTGGTCTTCACACTTGCTCTCTTGCATTCAGAGTCCACTCTCTACACAGTAGTCAGGGTGATCTTAGGTCATATTGCTTCCCTGCTCTAAACCCTACAGTCGATCTTCATTGCAATTAATATAAAATCCACTCTTCAGTGTGATCCGTCCCTGCCTTCCCTGACTTCGCATCCAGCCATGTTCCCCCTTCTTTCTTTGCACCGGCCACCTTGGCCTTATTTCTGCTTCTAAAACTTGCGTCTGACCGAGGAACTTTGCACCTACTCTTCCATCTGTCTGGAATGCTTTTAAGAGCTTAGCTGGAATATCACCTTCCCAAAGAGCCTTACCCTGACTCCCCATCTAAATGAGTCCGTCTTCCTAGTCACTCACTTTACTAAGTACATTTTTCGCTTCTTAAATTGCCTTCTTTTTTCATTTTCTTGTTGTATGTGTCTTCCCACTATGAGGTTAGCTTCACGGGACTGACTCTCTTGTTCTCATCTGTATCCCCAGCACCTGGCACAAAGCAGGGACACGATAAATACTCTTATTATTTTTATTCTCGTTAATGAACAAGAATATTCATGTTTCTTTGAATTCCTGAAGTCAAGGACAGTATCATTTCATCTCTTCCTCCTGCTTAACTTGGTAGGCACTCAATATTGTTTTATTGACAAATGAGTTAAATGAGCTGATGATATATATGCCTTGGGTAGTACCTGGAACAGAGTAAACATGCAAAGAATGTTGGCTTTTTGTTTTCTCTTGGTGAATGAATTCTACCAATTCTTCATGTAGAACCTAGATCACAAAGGGTGGTCTGGCTTCGCCTTCCTCTGCTCTCCTTGCTTCTCTGTCCTGTAAACTCCTGTCAGTGTTTCAGTTTTCAAATCACTTAATTGTTCTTAGACTGATTATTTGGTTCTTTTTCCCCATTCGTGTTGGGCGGGAAGAGAGGAGGAGATAGGGCTGGGTCCCCTCTCAGGAAAAAAGAAGCAAAAATAGCCATCCTGTAGTTGTTCTAGCCTGAAAAATGGTGACAATTTCAGGAACTCAGGGCAGGGCTGATGCCAAAAAAGAGGAAGGTCAGGAAACCTCAGCGGGAACCAGGATAACCTCTGCCAGGAACACTGGCCAGCTCCCTCCAGCCTGGCTCAATCTGTGTTCTCCTGAAGTTGCTGTTACTTGCCTTCCTGAAGCCAGACTCTGGGTGGTGCTCAAAGGAAGCACTGGTGCAGGCTGCCCCGAGCCTGGAGTCATTAGAAAGGAAGTGCATCCTGTCCCTCGGACTCCTGGGAAACTCCTAGGCTGGCTGGATTCCCAGGTTTGGCTGGAAATCTTGGATCCTGGGAACCTCGAGAGGGAAACAACTGGAGTCTAACTGGTGGATCCCCAGGGTGAGGTCTTCTGCTCTGCCTAGTCTGTTCCTGGAGCTATCTCTAATTAGCTGCAAGTGTTTGCTTGACCTCTTTGTTACCCAGAGCTGGGAGGAGTCTCAGGGACACTGATGAGGTGACCAGCACTGGGTTCTGGGAAACTCTGCTCCCAGACCTGGTAACTGGTACCATGAAGAACAGCAGGAATGTCTTTTTTGTCGTTGCCTAAGGCTCAGCTTCTGTCAGGGAGTCTTGGGCTCAGAAGGAGAGAATGACTGGATGGTCAGTGTTTGTCTTCCTGTCCCCTCCCAGCTGCGGGCTCTCCTCCACTGACTCCTGTCTTCTCTCCCATGTCCTGCTCACAGCGCTGAGAGTATGAGGCTCTGGCCTCCACTGGCCACTCACTCGTGACCCTTCCACCACGGCGGAGCCTTCCAAGCCAACCTCCTGCCGTGTGGTGATCTACTTGCAGCGGGAGATGTCGGGGGATACCTGTCTGTGCCCAGCCTCGGGGGCCAAGCCCAAGCTCGGAGGCTTCAAGGGAGGAGGCCTGGGCAACAAATACGTCCAGCTCAATGTGGGCGGTTCCCTGTACTACACCACTGTGCGGGCACTAACCCGGCACGACACCATGCTCAAGGCCATGTTCAGTGGGCGCATGGAGGTGCTGACCGACAAAGAAGGTGAGGCGCGGGGGCCTGTTGGGCGGGGTTGGGGTGGGGGGTGGGAGGAGGAAGTGACTTCAGAGCATGGCCTAAGCCTGGCAGATCTGGAATCTAGATTCACTTTTCTTCTTCATGTAGTACAGGACTCCTTCACCTGGAGTTCTTATGCAGCTTCAGAATTCTCTGAAACTGTACATGGAATGTTGTGTGTGTACATATTTTTCAGGGAGAAGAGCTGTACTTTTTAAAAAGTTCACACGGGACTAGATTCTCATAAGAACCATCACCAGAGTGCCTGAGCAGTGGGCAGAAAGCAGGCAGGGCTGGGTGGGAGTGTTGCCAGGAGGTGGGCCTGGAGGGGCTGTGTCTTCTTGGTTTCAGGGAGGAGGGGTGGAGAGCAGCCATGGACCTCAGAGCCGGAGGTTCCTCCTGTTACCCTGTGCCATGGGCTCTGTGCTCCTTATCACCTGCCACCAGGCTCGTCAGGTGGTTTTTGCCTGCTGTCTGCCCTGAGGTACCTGGAGACAAACAGTAACCCTCAGGGGCCTGTCTGAATCCCTAGGCTGGATCCTCATAGACCGATGCGGAAAGCACTTTGGCACCATCCTGAATTACCTCCGAGATGACACGATCGTCCTCCCTCAAAACCGGCAAGAGATCAAGGAACTGATGGCTGAAGCGAAATATTACCTCATTCAGGGTCTGGTGAACATGTGCCAGTCTGCCCTGCAGGTGCGGAGGCAGAGGCAGGGCGGGCTGATGAGGTTGGGGTTGGCTCCCTCCTTCAGGGACGTAGGGTGCAGTTCCTGGAAGGCCACATGGCACATATGAAATGATTCCAAAACTAGTTAGACACACCGTGTTGCTCAGGCCAAGCAAGCTGGCAAAGTGAGTGAAAGTCGCGCAGTCGTGTCTGACTTTGCGACCCCATGGACTATACAGTCCATGGAATTCTCCAGGTCAGAATACTGGAGTGGGTAGCTTATCCCTTCTCCAGGGGATCTTCCAACTCAAGGATCAAACCCAGGTCTCCCACATTGCAGGCGGATTCTTTACCAGCTGAGCCACAAGGGAAGCCCCAGCAAGCTGGCAGCCAGTCAGTTTATAAGGTGATGGACTCAGGCGGAGTGACAGGACCCTGCTTCTAGTTTATATGCCTAGGTATCTGGAGTTTAGGTTTCTGGAAATGGGGATCTGCTTGCCAGTTGGCAGTTTCTCCTGCCAGAGCCTCCTGTCTCTATCTGATGCCTCAACAAGCAGGGGGGTGGCCATGGCAGAGGGGCTCTGACAGCTCCTGGGAAAAGCCTGGCAAACAGAAGATCTGGAAAAAAAAGGCTTGTTTGCTGTGTGTCACCCAGGACAAGAAGGACTCCTACCAGCCTGTGTGCAACATCCCCATCATCACCTCCCTGAAGGAAGAGGAGAGGCTCATCGAATCCTCCACCAAGGTACTGGGACCTCCAAAGGGTGGCCAGGGGCGGCAGGCTGGGGGTGCCAGGTCCCCAACCCTCACGCTCTCTCCCCTCACAGCCCGTTGTGAAGCTGCTGTACAACAGGAGCAACAACAAGTATTCCTACACCAGGTAGGGGGCACCCTGGCGAGGGTGGGGGATGGTGCCCAGGCAAGAGCTGAGTGGACAAACTGGGCAGCAGACTCAAGGGAAGCCACCTGCACGCCTGGCACAGTTGGCATGAGTCTGGGTCTCGGGAGAACAGAGCAGAAGGGGAATCAGAGCCAAGGCATCTGGAACTCAATGCGGGGCCCTGGCCGGGATGGAGACAAGACGGAACATGAACGTGTAACTCAACATGCATCACGTCAGGCAGTGGGCCAGGGGTTTTCCCCGCATTCTCTTACAGGGGTGGGAGGCCAGGCGGCTGGAACTCCTCTTGAGGCAGCCTTTGTTCTTTGCATCCGGGCCAGTGGCCTCCTCGTCCTGCAGTGTCCTCTCAACAGGCCATAGCTAGGTACAGCTGAGGCTGCAGGCCCTCAGTGATTCCCCGGGGCAGACATATTGCCAGGGTCACCCCTGCAGCAAGGGAAGGAAGCTGACTGCCGTCTTAACAGGAAGACCTGTTGAGATGGCAGTCAGCCTCCTTTTTGGGCCTGCTGAGAGGAGGCCCTCCCTCAGCTCTCTCTGTTGTAACTTAAGTCCAATTCACCTCCTTCCCCTCAGAGGCCCCCAGATTCACAGGGGACCCTGTGACCCTTTCTCACCGTCCCTCTGGCGTCCTGACTTTCCCTCGTTTTGTGAGCACGACAGGGGAGGGGAGGGCTGGGGAGGGCCCAGCCTGCACCACCCTTGTGCTGGGCCCTCACTCCCAGGCCGGTGGGCTCTCACCGGTTTTTCAGCAACTCCGATGACCACCTGCTGAAAAACATCGAGCTGTTCGACAAGCTCTCCCTGCGCTTCAACGGTCGCGTGCTCTTCATCAAGGACGTCATCGGTGATGAGATCTGCTGCTGGTCCTTCTACGGGCAGGGTCGGAAGCTGGCAGAGGTGTGCTGCACCTCCATCGTGTACGCCACCGAGAAGAAGCAGACCAAGGTACAGGGCTTCCGCCTGCCTGTGTGCGGCTGCACCTTTCACCACCGGGCTCACATCCTGCTGTTTCCCACACTCACCGCAGCGGTATCGCTCAAGGACAAAAGCCAATGCAGGGAGTTCAGGGAATGCACAGAAGGTCAGCTGAGAGGCAGGGCTGTTGACCAGCGGGGGTAATTGGAGTTGGCCCAATTCAGATCTGAATCCTGGTCCCAAAGTCAGTTTTCTGATTTTGGATAAGACATTTAGACCATCTGGGCCTCAGTTTCCTCATTTGAAGATATGAGAATGGAAGTATGAATTTAACAGAACTGTTATGAAAATGAGACAGTTCTGAGGAGAAGCAGTGCAGGGCAGGAGAAATAGCTGTTCAGTCCTCCAGCCCTTGCTGGTTGGGCGTTCCTGGTCAGTCAGCTTGTCTCTGCAGTGACAACACACTGCCAGGCACGAGTAAGGGATTTAATAGGAGATGACAAATTCAATTTTTATAATCTGTAAAATGGAGACTAGGGCTGTTAGAAATTTAATTCTCTATATATACCCACATATATATATTCTATATATATATACATATATTCTATGTATATACACACATATTTTATATATATATATATATATATATATATATATATAAAGGATCTTGGGGCTTCCCAGATGGTGCCAGTGGCAATGCAGGAGACACAAGAGATGCAAGTCCGATCCCTGGGTTGGGAAGATCCCCTAGAGGAGGAAATGGCAACCCACTCCAATATTCTTGCCTAGAGAATCCCATGGACACAGGAGCCTGGTGGTGTGTGTCCACGGGGTCGCAGAGTCGGACATGACTGAGCGCACATGCACAACAAACCCAGCTAACTCTCCCCAGGCTGCCAGCAGATGGTGCCTCCCCAGAGAACAGCTGCCCCAGTGTGTTCAGGAGACGACAGACTGCCAGGGTGGAAGGGCGGCTTGTCTCAGGGGAGAGCTGTGTGCATGTGAAGGGCTCAAAGCAAGAAGGCTTTTTTGTTTTCTGTGTGCCCGGCTGTCTGCTCAACACTTTACAATCTTCATATAACATTCACAACAGTCTCTTAGGTCAGTGTTAACATTTGGAAACTCAGGCACCACAAAGTTAAGCCTGAGACCCCACAGCTAGTAAGTGGGGGAGCTGTTTGTACCTAGGCCTGACCACAGAGCCAAGGCCCTGACCTCTCCACATACTAGTCCACTGGTCTGGGATTGGGTGGGGCAGGGTACTAGTCTTCTGCATCTTTATGTCCATAGAATACATCTCCTCATGCCTCCTTCAGAGGACACCTCCACCCACCCTCGCAAGACAGAAAGTCATGTCTCTTGATAGACTTCTGGAGGCCTCATGGAGTTAGCAGGGCCAACGGCCCTGACATGCTGTGCCCTCTTTGGGATGAAACCTCATGCTGTTCTCTCGTCCCAGGTGGAATTCCCAGAGGCCCGAATCTATGAGGAGACACTCAACGTCTTACTCTATGAGACCCCCCGAGTCCCTGACAACTCCCTCTTGGAGGCCACAAGCCGGAACCGCAGCCAGGCTTCCCCCAGTGAAGATGAGGAAACCTTGGAACTGCGGGACCGTGTCCGCCGAATCCACGTCAAGCGCTACAGCACTTACGATGACCGGCAGCTCGGCCACCAGTCCTCCCATCGTGATTAATGAGACCCTCCTGGAGTCAGGGCACGGGACGCCCCATTGCCCCTCTTGTGGAGACCCGCCCCCTCGGCCACCCCACTCTGCTGCTGGCTGGGTCTCTGCCCCAGCACCCAGAGGCACAACAGGACCTGCCCAGGAGGTCAGAGGGCCTGAGCAGCGGAGGGCTCGAATTTCTCTGCCCGGCTCCCTCAGCACTTCAGGAGGACTGGCCCCTTTGCTCAGCCCCTCCCTTTCTGGCCCTGGGCTGAATGGACTGACCTGTCCACCTCCCATTGGGAGCATTCCCCTCCTCCCTTGGCTGAGCACACCTTTGCTCTGCTGAAGGCTACTTTAGGCCTCAGGGGAGGCCCACGGGGAACGGGTTTCTCTCTGAGGAAGGTGGCTTCTGGTGCTTTGGAGGCCCAGTTTCTTACAGGAGGTGGGGCTCCTTTTTTCCTAAGCACAGGCTTGATGAGTTACGTTTTTAACAAATAATCTAGGAAATGACTAGTTTTTAGTTTTAGTTGAATAATGAGGGGACTGGGTATTTCTGCTACCCCTCCAGGGTTCCAAGATCCGTGGTAAAGCAGAACCCTTGGCCCTTTTGCTACCTTTGGGATCTGTTTCTTTAAGCACTTTGTACTTTTATTCAGGAGATTTGTAATCTGCCCTGACCCACGTCATCTTCTGATCGAATCCCCTTTTCCCTGTAGAGTCAATCTAAGGGAGGGGAAAGAAGCAATAAAAAAACTGACCAGCTCTAGCTTTGCCACAGTGGCCAAGCAGCCAACCCAAAGAGCACTGACGGGGTGAGTTTGTGTAAGTTAGGACCTGTGGTCCTAATAACACCCCTAGAAGAAAGGATCGTTTACCCCCACATCTTCAGAGTCACATATGCACTGACTTTTAGGGTCTTACATGACTGTTCTCTTTGATTCTCTCGCCCTTGGCTCTGAAGCAAGCTGTCCTCACTTACTGTAAGCTCAGAGGGCCGTTGTGGTGGCAGGGGGCAGGAGCTGCAGCAGGCAGGCTGGAGCCCATGGGCCCCACACCCACCTGCCCATCATCCGAGGACAGCAAACACAGCCCTGCATTCCCGGGGGCCCCACTGAGGTGGTTATGCTTGGCCATCCATCCTCCCGCCCCCATCCATGTTGTTGGTTTTGGGGATGGTGGTTCTGCCCAGTGGTGAGTTCCTGAACACAGGAGAATGTGTGTAGCCTAAAAGCCTTGAAAGGGTTCTTCATTTCTTTCTTGTTGGGTAAATTTGGCTCTAGAGATGCCGCACCCTTGGGTAAGGGTGCAAGTTCCAAGCTCCTCTTCAGGGCTTCGGTTTTCATTCCCTTCTGTTTGGCTTGGCCCGCGGGCAGCTGCTTATCTGAATTCTTTTCTAAAGGAATGCCACCAGGAAGGAGCTGTTCAGCCAACCTAACAAACCAGCACTGCACTCAGCAGTACCCACTCAGTCAGGAAAGGACATAGCTGATCAAGTTCATGTCTCTTGACTACTCTGACCATAGCTAAGTGGCTGCTTACAGTTGAGCCTATGGGCAAATGTCAGGCCAGGATTAGTAGACACGAAGACCTGTGCTAGGGCAGGAGAAAGGTGACTCTAATCAGGCGTTTCACGCTAGTCGTACTCTTGAATGTATAGACTTTCAGGTGAGGCACCTTGATGGTCAGCTATGAACGGTTCTTCAAGCCTTCACTGGAGTAATAAGATGAAGACAAATCCATTTCTTTGGCCAGATTCCAACTCTGGGTTTCCCACAGTGACTGGAATGCTTCTGCTTGAGGCCACCAGTCTGTTTCCTCAGCTGCCTTCCCAAAGCCCGTTAATACTCAAAGTCCCAGCTCCCCACTGAGGTATTTTAATGCTTGTCCCTTAACCTTCCCAGTCCCTGGGCCTCTCTTCACTGCTGGGACTTTGAGATCCTCAGCTGTCTCAGTGGTGAGCAGTCTTTTCTTCCTGAGACAGCACAACAGTCTGGGACTCTGGGCACTTATCTCTTCCAGTTGAAAATCGCTCTTTGGTTTTAAAATACTAACATTGAACTCACTGAAGTAATCTTAGCTTTTAAAGTCAGACTGTGTTGTAAGGGTTTGGGGAATTTTGAGTTTCCCAGCCCCATTCAGAAAATGCTCTTGGCTGTGTAAATTTTTCAATTCTGAGCAGCCCTGGGGAATGTACACAAAAAGTGTGGATCAAAGTTAAACCTTGTCAGTGTCTAAGAAAACTGGAAGCCTGCTGTTAACCACACGGGCCAGCATTAGGTTCTATTACCTGACCAGGGTCTGCTGAAGGATGGCACAGGTCCTGGCATGAAAGAACTTCTTTATCATGTAACTACAATTCCCTGTTGCTCGGCATAGGTGATGGAAGCAAACACTAATTTCTAATAAACCTGTGTTACACTGCGGTGCTTCAGAGCCGTGCTTACAGGGAGTAGAGCTTGGTCACTCACTGCTGTGTGGCCATAATTCATGTATTTCTGTTTACCACCTGACCTGACCTTCTCACTGGGGCCTATGCCCCATTGCACTCAGTTGCCCTGCAACCCAGGCTCCCCCTGGTGGAGGATTAGTGAAAATTGGTCAGTCATGTCTGACTTTTTACGACCCCAGACTATACAGTCCATGGAATTCTCCAGGCCAGAATACTGGAGTGGGTAGCCTTTCCCTTCTACAGGGGATCTTCCCAACCCAGGGATCGAACCCAGGTCTCCCATACAGCAGGTGGATTCTTTACCAGCTGAGCCACCAGGGAGGCCCAAGAATACTGGAGTGGGTAGCCTATCCCTTCTCCAGCAGATCTTCCCGACCCAGGAATCGTACCGGAGTCTCCTGCAGTGCAGGCGGATTCTTTGCCAGCTGAGCTAAGGTGGAGGATTAAGGACAACACTATAAAGGGCTGGAACTGAAATTTAATATTAAGAAAATGGTAGTCAGGGAGCAAGCAAGAATCCTAAGAATCGGGGCAAAAATGCAGCACATTTTTATCTCTGGCTCTTGGAGATCTTCAAGAAGCTCAGAAAGTAGCTTGGCTTAGTCACTGTCCATACCTAACGCTCCCTGGCTGAGTTTCTGCATTTCTGAACTGGAGGCCTGACAGACTCGTGCCCGTGGCTGGCAGGCCCACTGCTCCAGGAAACCCAACAGGCTTGCCTTACTCCTTTGACCTTGCTGCTGCCCTCCAGCTCTGCACTTGGCAGAGGGTAAAGAAAACAGAGTCCAGCCCATCCCCCACTTCACTGGCTGAGTGACCTGGGAGACATCAGGCAAACCCCTGCCCCACGATGGAGACAGACACCCTAGCTGAAGGGGCAGCTTCCTGAAGGGCAGTTAAGGACAGTAACCAAGGGCCCCCGCCAGGTCAGAAAGGGAGCCTGAGACGTCGGGGGGCAGAAACGGCGAGGGTGGCCAAGCGCGCACTGGTTTATTGCCCAAACCTCGCATTCTAACAACTGTGTGACAGTCTAGGGAACCCCCACACCTATGGCCGCTGAACACAGTTCCTGATGGAAAGGTTTACTGGAACACAGCGTAGGCAGGGCATACGGGGAAGGCCAGCCTTGGAGGAGGCCCACGTGAGTCTTCTGGAGAAGTCATACTCCACCCGCCAAAGTAAGAACGCCGAAGTCAAATGGCACAAACGATTAAGAGACCCACTGTGGCCGTGACAGAGTTCTGCAGCAACTCTCATGGGATGTGGGCTGTTGTTTGGGGCGGAGCCTGGGTGCTCAGGGCCTCTGCTGGCCTACCAATGAAGGCCTGAGGGCGGTGTCTTCTCATCTTTATTGCTTTCCAGGGAGAAGGGAGGGATCCGGACGTCAAAGTGGGAACCATCAGGCCTCTCGAAGCGGAAAGTGCCCCTGGGAGTCAGAGAGAAACTGGTTTAGAGGTCTGGAGAGCCCTGTGCCCTCAGCACCACAACTGAGGCAGAATAATGCAGGCCTGGGCTCTTCTGCCTGGCTCATGCCAGGATAACACTGGTCCAGGGACCCAAGAGCCCATCCTGGCCCTTCATGAAAAGAAGAAATGAAGTTGTCCTGAATTCAGCCCTTCGATGCACCCTGGATAAGCCACCCAACTATGCTTTCAGGATACAGAATTAAACACCAAGGGAAAAAACCAACTCATTGGCAGCTCTGTAGCAAAAAGTCACCAGACTGCTTTGACCTAAGTCCTCATCCCACAGGGGCCTCCCCAGATGGCACAGTGGTAAAGAATCCACCTGCCAATGCAGGAGATGCAACAGACACAGTTCAATCCCTGACTAAGGAAAATCCCCTGGAGAAAGAAATCTCCAGTATTCTTGCCCGGAAAATTCCATGGACAGAGGAGCCTGTCGGGCTATAGTCCATGGAATTGCAATTAGACATGACTGAGCAACTGAGCACACACACACACACACAAATTCCACAAAATCACGGAGAACTGGCAAAGTCATAAATCAGGCAAGACTCACACAACAATGAATGGCAGATACACCACCTCAGGACTTCACTGGGTCCAGAGTGAACTGCACGCTATGAGCTCTCCCTTTCTGACCTGCAGTGTCCGTGGACCTAAGCTGCCCCCACACCCACTTACTCACCACATGTGCCCACTGGAGGCCTGCAGGGAGACGTGGCTGCTGTACTGGAAGGCGGGCTGCTCCTTGGATAACACTGGTTCCTGTGAGGGTTCAGGCAAAATAGGTCAGACCAGACAAGCTCCCTGTACCCCAGGGCCACATGCTGACCATCACCGAGTCAGGACCAGATGCCCTCTCATGCCTCCCACCATAACGGCCGGCCAGCACCTCCTCTCACAGCACCGCCATTGACCTGGGCCTTTTACTCTGGCCCTGAGAAAGATAATCTCAGACTAAACATCTGAGGTTTCCAGACAAAGATGACAAGCCCAAGATCTCTGCAAATACCCCTTTCAGCGTCTATTCACTAAGTGCCTTATGATCAGCAAACATCTGCTAACTTAAGTCCTGGTCATCATAAGGTAATAGATGTTATCCTAAAAAACTGAGACTCTGGTTAAATAACCTGGCCAAAGTTATGCAGCCAGTAAACAACACAGTGGGCGTCTGAAAAGAGATGAGCTCCAAAGCCCTGTTCTTTCTATCCCACGCTGCCTCCCCAAGTCCCTGCTAATGTGTATAACTGCTTACTGAATGCGGCCCCTTCTCTTGACTATTTCTCAGGAGAGTGGGTGGGGTAGCGCAGGAATTGCAAAGTCAGATCTCTTCAAGGGCCAGCAGAGGATGTATGTGTGTAAAGAGGCAGAGGAAGGACAACTGGGAGTGCTGGAGGGTGTGTACCACACCCAAAGGCTTCCCAATTCAGATTTTTAAAAAGGGTGGCCACCAACGTCACTTACTTGGCTCCAAATCCAGGACCTGCTGCTACGAGTTATAAGGACCATGGGCCAGTTAAATAACAGTCCCTCACAGTGAGGTTTCTCACTCTGAACAGTCCTGTGCTTTCACACACTGACCCCCTGCCCCTAACCACAGAGGAGGAGACCGTGCACTAAGCTCCCAGGCCTGCTGGGTGCGACCAGAAACCAAGACTGTTAGCCCAAAGATGCTCACCCTGCCCACCACCCCTCGGCCTCGCACTGTCTCCAAGGTGCCGGACAGACTGAATATCCTCCAGTGTCGCTCCCGGAGCTGAACCACGTCACTGTCGAGGTTCTCCAGGCGGATGCAGTAGCGCCACTGTGGGAGCAGGGGAGAGACTTCACGTCTGAGAAGGAACAGAACCTGGGCTAGCCCCCTGGCAATTCTACGAGAGAAAAGGGCAACGAAGGCCAACACCTGCCCTGCACGGGTCTCATCTCCCGCCCTGGAGGTGAAGCCCCCACCTCCCACCTGCCCCCACAGGCACGCCTCCTGGGCTCCCCTCCTCCCGAGATTAGACACTCACCCAGTAGACGTGGGAATTCTGGGCTTCCTGGGGAAAACAAAACACAAAGAATTTCAGTCCCCGAGGGTAGAAAACGTCTATTCCAACCAACATCACTCCAGTGGAGCAGATGTATTCCAGGACGGATGCAAAGACAGAAGAAAGCCATAAGTATCTTGATGACGTGCTAACTATGGCCAACATGCCCAGAGGGAGGCAGGCTCCCTGGGCCCTTCCCTGGCCTCCTTCCTCTTCATCCTATCAAGATCACAGAGCTGGATGAGAACAGAAGAGAGGGCCCTTCCCTCTCACCACTCTCCCCATCAGCCTCCACCCCTTTGCCCACCACTGCTGCCCAGGCTGCTGTCTTCCTCCTCTGCCTTCCCACATCTCAGCAGGATTACAAGACTTAGAAAGATGTAGGCTGGCCTCCCCCACTACCGTGAGCTCCTGGAAGGCAGGTACAGTGTTTCATTTTTGTCACCCTAAGACCCAGGTTACGGCCAAGCAAGAAACAGCTCAATAAATGTATAAAACGTGGGAAGAGGAGCCTACAGTGATTTAAACAAGTATGTGTATGTTCTTCATAATCATGGCTCCCTTTGAGCCAGAAGAGAAGAGAGAGTCAACCTGGAGGCCTCCTTCCTGGGATCTGAGTGTTTCCTTGCTCTAGGTCTTGATGTCAGCTCTTGCCAAGAGGGTGCTCGACCCCAGCCAATACATGCAGCACTGGAAACCAGAACCTCAGGCACATGGTTTAAATGTGGGACCCACACCAGCAGTCACACTGGGGACCCCACACAGAACCCGGGGGCCCGGCCCTGAGGGAAGGTACCAAGGCTCGGCACCTACCCTCATGCCCATGTAGAAGGGGATGACGGTGACACGGATATTCTCAGTTGTTTCCCGGTGGACATCAGAGAGCTCCAGCCAGGGGTGATTCTTCTCCTGCCAGGCCCGTAGTGTCTCCCGAGCCACAAAAGGGGGTGCTGGGGCAAGAGATGACTGGTTAGACCAGGCCAGCGGCCAACTGCTTCTCTTATAAAATCCTTCCCAGTGATGGCCAAGGTATAGAAGACACATGAGCAAAAGCAGCACAGGCTGGAAGAAGGCACAGGGCTGCCTACCAAGAATAAGCCCCAAGGAGGAATATGACGTCAGGGGAAGAGAAGTGGCCTGGGAGTTAGGGGCCCTGGCTCTCAGATCTCACTCTGCCACTACCTAGCAACCTTGAGTCGCTCTCATCATCCCTGAGCCTGTTTCCCTATCTGTGAGGAGGAGATAAAGGCCATCTACCCGACAGGTCTAAAGGGAGGTTAAATCAAGTTGTAGAAACAGAGCTTTGAAACTGCTTCTGTGACACTGTTTTTGAAGAAAGGGCCCTCCCATTACAGCTTCCCTTTATGAAAGAGGGTACCTTTTGTCTGGTCATACAGGAGAAATCTTTCAAAGAGCTCATGCTGGATAGGAACCTGATCAGTGGAGGTGTAGGGGAGGATGTCTTCGTGGCTGACATAATCCAGGCCTGGCAGAGAGACAAAGACAGAAAACTCACAGAGGAACGGGGAAGAGTGGGGCTGAAAAGAAACTCAATTTTTGGGCCTTGTCCCAGGGTGGGACGAAGCTGGCACCAAGGCGCTCAGCATCTACACGCCCTCCAAAGCAGATTTAAGGACAGCAGAAAGGCACTGGAATTCTCTTCCTGAGACACACCAGACCCCTCACCGATGGGCACCACTCAGATGCTCATAACTCACCTGGAATGGCATAGAGGGCCCGGCTGTCATCGTGATTAGCCAAGAAAGTCACAGCTTCTGTCTGAGATCTCTGAGACTAAGGCAAGAAGCAAGTCATAGGTTTTCTGGTCACTATCCAGTCCTGAGGACTTGGGGCCCAGTGCAGTATGGAACTGCTGGATCCCTCTCCTTCTCTTGGTCCCCATCAGGGTCCAGGCCTTCCCCATGGAAAGGAACCCCAGGCGCAGCCACCTTGCTTACTTACTATATGTGGACAGTCTCGGGCATCAATCAGCACCTGATAGTAAGTGTGAGTTTTGCCTTTCACCTCCTTCGAGCCGTGGCCGGCAGGGTTCTCTGCTCTACGGGGCAGGAGGAAAAGCCCAAGATCAACCTGAGAAACGGAAGCGGGGCCTGCCCCAGCTCCCTGCCACCCCTCACCTAAACAGACCAGTGCCTGAACCGAAGGGCTTAGCAGAAGCTGAGCCGATGCTCAGCACGCCATGGCCAACGCTCCCCAGGCAGGAGCAAGCAATAGGGTGTGGTGAAGAGTCATCGTTTATCTTCCTCTCTGGATGCCTCTTTAAAAAAGGGGCCAAGCTGAGAAAATCAAACTGCTGCTTCAGTCCCTGGAGCCCAGAGCACCCCACTCTTCTCACATCCCAGGGGCTCTCTGCAATCACTTAATGGAGCCTTTCTTTTTTTAATGTACTCTAGGAGAAAGATTCTAACTGAACATCAAGAAATCAAGAAGCCTAGTTCCCCAAATGCCCTCTGGGGTACTTATAATGCAAACTAAGAATGCCTGGGGTGAGCATCCTGGGGAGGTCTGAAGGGACCCTTTGGCTTAAGACTCAGCACTTTTGTCTCCATGGGCATCAGTGTCAAGGGAGTGTTTGGGGACTGTTCCTAAGGCCCAGAAGGAGGCTGTCTTGACCGCTGGGACTCCAATTACGTATGTCTGCCATGGGTTGGGCCTCCTCCAGAGGATACTGCGAGGCATAGTGAGAGGGAAACTTACTTTTCTGGGGCTGCAGACGCCACATCCCGGTCATAGAGTCTGGCCTGCCAGGGAAACAGGACGACACCTCGGTAGCCAAAAACACTGTGAAGGAAAAGCTGGGAGAAAAGAAAGGTTCAGTGAGTCTGCAGCCGAGCAGGTACATCCAGGTGGGGCCCAGACCACTAAGTGGCACGGGTGGTGGCAACTCCAGCACAAGGTCTTGCTGTTCTTTCCCTTGGACTCTGAGATCCACCCAGACCAACTGTGGCGCACGCTTACTGTCCCTTCACCTGGCTGACTTCTACTCAGCCGTCAGGCCATAGCCGAGGCCTCGAGGAAGCCTTCCCTTCCCTCCCTTCCACTTAGCCGGTGTACAGCCGTGAGCCATGTGCATGCTGTAATTCTTTTCTTAGACTGTCAACTCCATGAAGGAACTGCTTTCTGATTTCATACCAATGCATAAAGCCCATTCTATTGGAGGCATACAGGGGGAAAAAGCTGAATAAACAAAAAGTTCTCCTTATCTACAAGGGGCCTAAATCTATCTCAGTAGATCTGGCATAAAACTGACTCAGAAAAAGAGCCTCACACCCAGAGCTTAATTCACTGCACTCAATTCAACTAGAACAAAGCATCAAAAAGCAGGCCCTCCACTGGCTTCCCACCAACCACTATGTTAGATGACTCTTTAGCAATAGGACTTTCTCCTCAATATAGTTCAAACCATCTCTGTCCACACTAACTTGGAAACAAAACCCGATGACACATGAAGTGCATTCAAATCCAGGAAAACAGGGACAAAAAAACATGTTAAAACAACAACAACAACAACAAAACTTTTGATTCTGGTCTGGCACCAAACACCAAGGCAGAAAATCATAATGTTCAGGCCTGTGACCAAATTTCAGCCTTTCAGAAGCAGAGCACACCCTGAAAACCAAAGATGATGCCGCCCAGCACTCACCTGTCCAGTCTCGTATTTTCCATTCTGTTTTGGCACCTCGAACACACCAACTGTCTCCAAAACTTTGCCCTCTGGTCGGTTTCTGATTAGGAAGGAAAAGGAACAAGCAACTGAAAAGCTAAGAAGTGAAGGGTACTAATCCATCAGAAAAAGCTGCTAGGATACTGGGGGGGCCGGGGCCATGACAGCGGAGAAGGGTCGCAGCAGTGGGGCCAGCTGAAGCAGGGAAGGGTCCTGCCAAGCTACCCCTCCACAGAGATTCTGCTGCTCCTCCTCTGAGGACCAGCTGCAGATGCCCGCTTGGTTTCCATGAGATCTGACAGCTCCCAGATCACTTCTCTCTTGATCTTAGCATTCCTCGTATCACGCCCTCAGACCCTGCTTCATCGTATCCCTTGCCTCCATTTCTTCCCTGACCCATCCTCCTGACCTCCCACAGCAGTGACTGCCTTTCCCACCTTGCATTTCAGTTATTTGTGTCACTGTCTTATCTCCATTAGAGACTGTAAGTTCCCCGGGAGCAATGCTTGTGTCTGATTAGCCTGTGCTTCCTCTCAGAGCCTAGCGTATAAGGGGTGCTCAAAAGAAAACTTTTGTGTCATCATGCCATGTTCATTTCCACCTCTAAACTGCAGTCCTCATCCTGGCATTGCACCAATGTTATTCTATCTAGTTTTTGTTCAGATTTACATCAATTTTCAGAAGAGTCTTAAATTGCAAATAGCTATCATCTCTCCCCCATGTCCGTGTCTCATCTCAGCCACTAAAAGGTCAGCTGTCACAGTGACTTCTGGACCCGACTGCTTTTTCTGGGGGCCCTTCAAAGCACCGCTTTCTTACTGTTGTGGAGAGGTGAACTCCGTGTCTCCTTCCACTTGGTTCACCTGCCCCAATTTGATCTCTCTGGTCTCATCCCTAGGCACATTGTTCACACCATCCCTGTGGCTTCAAACCCCCTTCCTCAAGTCACATAAAGAGAGTATGTGCCCTCAAGGTCACACTGAAGCCTGGGACCCACGCAGGGCGCAGACTCGGGTCCTGTTTCCCATTTCCAGCATCTTTCTGAGAGAGGCCTTGACCCGCAGTCATGGGCTGAGGGTTCAAATCAAAAGCCCTAGCACTTAATTGAAGGACTTCCCACTAACAGTGGCGCTCGGATGCCCGCATTCGAGGAAGCAGGCTTTGCTCCGAGAGGGTTATTAGTTCCCCCTCGGAGCCAGTCCGGCACAATCCAGGACTCTGGGCCGCGCTCCCTTCCTCGCTCCTGGCACGCGTCCCAGGCAGCGCAGGTCGGCTCTCGGCCGGAACTCTCCCCTGGGTCGAACTCCTATCACCCTCTGCCGCTGGGCCCTCTGGCCGGGGACACGCTCCCTAGGCTCCGGGCCCGACCCCCGCGCTCCGTCCCTCACCGGGACGAGAGGTGCCTCCGCGTCGTCGTGGTCGCCACGGGTGGGAAGGCCCCAGCTCCACCCGCCGCACAGAGCGGCCTCGGCCCCCGGGTCCCAGTCAGCGACCGGGACCACCAACGACTGCCCACGGTCAGGGCCCGCCGGGCCACACAGCCCGCCATGTCTCGCCCGAGCTCCCGCTGGGCTGCTGACACACCACCCGACCCGCGGCCGGGCGGCGTTCCGCCCCCGCCCCACACTGCCCCGCGCCGTTGCCCCGCCCCTTTGGCTCTCTGCCCCGCCCCGCGAGCTTCGCGCTTCTTCCGGCGCAGGCGGACGGAAGTCTCGGTTCTGGGTCACCTGACCGTAAAGTCGGCTAGTAATGGCGTCTAGCTTGTTAGCTGGCGAGCGATTTGTACGCGCTCTGGGTCCTGGTGGGGAGCTGGAGCCAGAGCAACTGCCCGGGAAGCTGCGGGCAGAGCTTGAGGCCGCGCTAGGAAAGAAGCACAAGGGCGGCAATCGCCCGGCTCGCCTGGTTTCTTTCCGCCTGATCCGGGATCTGCATCAATACTTGAGAGAAAGGGGTGAGCCCCAGTCTCCGGTTCAGAGTCGCCTCTTTTTTCCCCAGAGTTTAGGCCCTCCTGAGGTGTTTTTTCCTGAGGGGGTGTATCTGTTGCTGAACCAAACTCGCGGCTTCTTTCATGACTCCCAGCAAAGCCAATATACTGAGGCAGGGTTATGGTGAAGGAAAGTACAGTATTTAATGCAGGGTGCCAAGCAAGGGAACGGGAAACAAGGCTCAAATCCACTCTAGCTTGGAATTTGAGTTAAGGAACTTTCGTTTAAAGGAGAAGAACAAAGAGGCTAGGAATAATAGTCGTGTGACTTTTCCTAACTGTGGTTTCAGGAGTCAGAATGTCTCTGATTTACGATTCTCAGGTCACGTGGTCCTTGGCTCCGGTGTCTGTTAGCTCACTTTGCCCTGGAGAAGCAACCAGAGTTTTCAGGTTAATGATGATATTTATAACACTACATTAAAGATGTTATCAACAATAGCAGTTTGAGTCATCTGACTCTGGTTCATTAGTATTCTGTTAACACAGCATAGAAGTTAGAGGGGACAGGAAAAGGAATAAAGTTTTGGATAGAGAGATGAATTGTAAGGTCAGTAAGGAAATTTCAGTTTGAGGGGGACTGGGTTTCGAATGCGTCACTCTCTTTCACCCATGGAATGATAATCTGGCCAACCCAAGAGTAACCTCACAAACCCTGGGGAGCCAGCCCACTCTCTTCATAATTTCCATGGGAATTTTTCATGGATGACAAAATTCACTTGTGCAGTTTCTGTTCTCTTGAGTCTCATCTTTACATCCAGGCCCACGTGACCCTTGAGGAAATACAAATTCTAACTCAAAAGCACAGCACAGGTTCAGTTTCTTCCTTTTGAGCCACATTAAAAAAAAAAAAAAAAAGGCAACATAGTGGGCTCACCCTGTGTGTGAATCTAGATTTCTTTCCATCTTAAAAGCAAGAGTGGTCACATCTGATAGAGTTGGTTGGTTTTTGTTTTTGGATATAGAATGATGGGAAGTTCTGTTGAAATATCTGGACTGGGAGTGACATTTGAATTGTAGTCCTAATTCTGCTACTGACTCTTCATGGAGGAGTCATTTCTCTTCCTTGAGCCTCTGTTCCCTTATATGTAAAGGGGTCCAGTATGGCAAACTGGCATGTAAGGTCTTTTGCCAGAATTAACAGCCCGCCCAGAAGTGTGAGGGGTAGATTATTCAATTATTAGAACTAAAAAGGACCTTAGAGGGCATCTAGCACAGTGTCCTCTAAGTATTCACCATCACTAGGCCTTAAACCTATTTAGGGCAAGTTCTTTTGTGGCCACAGAAGTGACCTAACTTAAAGGCAAATATAAATGACCTACGAGCTGTGACATTGGTTGGGTAATTGAGAGCCAACAATTAAAGTCACCATGTAGCACTAGTATATGGGATTATCTATGTTTCTTTCCAGTTGAAAATGAACCTGGAGATGAACTGATATAAGAGTAGCCATGTTTTATTTTGGTAGAAAGAATTGGCGGGCTGGGGACTTCTTTGGCAGTCCGGTGGTTAAGATGCCGTGCTTTCAATGCAGAGGGTGCAGGTTTAAGAATTGGGCTAGATCTTTCTCTGATCCTTCAACCTCACCTCTACGCATTTTTCCTCAGGTTCCAAACTGTACCTTCATGAGCTCCTAGAAGGCAGTGAAATCTATCTTCCAGAGGTTGTGAAGCCTCCTCGGGTACGTAAGGGATATATTTGTGAGAATGGATGTTGACTCAGTTGGGTTTATTCATTTTACTTCCAAATTTATGAATCTTTGCGCTCAAAATTTGTTCTTTGAATCCTTGAGAGCTGGGGTGGAGGAAACCAGATATTGTCCTCCCAGTCTGACAGCTTGAAAAACTGATACCCCCCAAAAAAAGTTTCCAAAGCACTGGAGGCAGGACTGGTGCCTGGGTCTTCTTAGCAGTACTTTGCCCCCTGAAACCAGTGACTGTGACGTGTTTTCTAGCAAGCTGGAAATACCATTCTTCTTCTTTGATTTTTCTGCCTCAGAATCCAGAGCTAGTTGCTCGTCTGGAAAAGATTAAGATACAGCTGGCCAATGAGGAATATAAGCGGATCACCCGCAATGTCACCTGTCAGGTAAGAGCCCACTCTTCAATATGTGGACCCTGTAGCCCCTGAAAGCAGGGCCCTGCACTGGGAAGACACACAGATGAAAGAAAGTGTGGAAACCTGGTTTGTATACTATTAATATTAAGGGACTGTAGAAGCTCTGTGCTGCGTACAAGCCAAATACAGTTCCCATCCTATTTACTGAGACTGTCGGCTCAGATGGTGACTGATTTTTAAAGGTTGTAGAGGTGGAGATGAGCCGGGAGCCATTCTTTTGACAGAGCACCCTACTTTTCTCTGGCATGCACCTGGCCCAGAGGAGGAGAGGGATACACGGGTACTGGAAATATACGTCTCTTCTCTGAAATGCTTGATCCAGAGTAGACTCCCAACTGGTCCTAGACAAAATCCAGGGAGAAGACAGAACTAGTGTGTTGGGTATAAAGAGGGCTGAGCCCAGACTGACAAATGAATACTCTCTGGGCTGCTTCCATTCTGAAATCCTTTGCTTTTTCTTTTTCCAAGGATCCAAGGCATGGTGGAACTCTCAGTGACCTGGGAAAGCAAGGTGAGGTACTAGGAAATCAGGCTGCGAAAGCCTCTCACTGGGATGGGTCAGCCGTGGTCCTCCTTCTCACTCCATTGCTCAGGATTTAAGCCTGAGCTGTTCAGGCTTGCTGTTTGAGGGAAGCCTGGCTGATGGGGGAGGCAACTGTGAGATAAAAGGGCCTCATGGAGGATGCTGACCTAAAAGTTTCTTGCCCGGGCTCCTCCCCAAAGTGAGGTCAGTGAAGGCTCTGGTCATCACCATCTTCAACTTCATTGTCACGGTGGCGGCTGCCTTCGTCTGCACTTACCTTGGAAGCCAGTATATCTTCACAGAAATGACCTCGGTGAGTAGGTTCTGGGCAGGGCAGGGTGCCTCAGTTGGGAGTGTTGGTGGGATAGGGAGGAGGTATGCAAAAATGCCTTGAACAGGTTATGTATTTATGTGATAAACAAAGGGAGCATTTGATCTGTCCAACAGTCATGGAGGTAGATAATAACCTCAAGAGAATCAGGATCCAGTTTCCTTCCCTTCCCCCCAACTTATGGGCTGGGTTGAGGTCCTCTCCATACTTGTTAGGTGCTAGAGGCTCCAGAGCTGGAAGCTGGTCTGCATCCCATAAGCCTGATTCTCTCCCTTCCCAGCGAGTACTGGCTGCCTTGATCGTGGCCTCTGTGGTGGGTCTGGCCGAGCTATACGTCATGGTGCGGGCGATGGAAGGCGAATTGGGAGAACTGTAACTGTGCTTCCTCATCGAAGTCCGGAGACTCCAGGGTCTCAGCTGCCAATTGCTGATTCTCAGTCAGTGATTTGTACTCAGCCAAGCCAAGGCCACGTGCTCTTCCTGTGGGACAGTCCCATCCTGTCGGTTAACAGAGGGGGCCATAGAGGAGACTCAGACAACAACAGGAAAGAACTGGTCTGTCCGTACATTTTCCCGAAGCCAGTGCCCATCTGCCTTCTACTGTCCATTCTGGGCATTGCTGGGGCTGGGTTTTTCCCCCACTGGAATCAAAGAGAATCCAGGCCTTTCCAGAAATAGACCATACTGCCTTGAACTTGCCCAGGTGCACAAGTCAGTGGTTGTCCTTGCTCCACACATCTTGATGCAGACCTGTGATTTATATCAGAAGACTCCAGTAAAACAGAGGGATTCGCTTTCTTCAGTTTGTGCTGGAAGAGGAACTGATCAGAGGACATCAAATAAGAGAAAGCCAGTTGGTACAGGATGGTGCAATTGTACACAAGGCAACTTTGGAATCTTAGTTTCTGCCTTCATCTTCTTCCTTCTGCTGGCCTTGTTCAGATTTCCTATGTTTCTGCCTGTCTTCAGTATTCATCAGCCCTCCTTCAACTTCCACCTTCTGGTCACCCTTTGCTCTGCTTCCAAAAATGAAAACAGTTCAGATAGCAAAGCAGTATGTCTGCTTTTAATTGCAAAATCCCTTGTACTTGTTTGTATTTGTAAGGAGAGTATGCCTACTGTGAATTGTCTCAGCTAATGAAGGGAGAGATTCTTCGTAGACTGGTGACTGTTTCTAGATTGAACTGTATGTGTAATTTATATGAGTATACACATAACAAAAATATATGGTATGTGTACATATTGTTATACATAAGCCTGTTACAGGTTATTTTATGCGGATTCTTAAACATATCTGGGTAAGTGCAAAAAATAGTATGTAAAATTGTTTTACATGATTGCTTTTGGTCTTCAAAACCATTCCAGAGGTTAGAAAAGGAAGCGGTTTTAGGTCCCTTTTCCAGAAGACAAAACTGAGGCTGAGAGAGGTCAAATGATCCTCAGCAGTCCTTTTTCTGTTAAAAGGAGCCAAAGACTCCTGAGTTATCTTGAAGTCTCTGTAATGTTACACTTTTAAGAACTTAGATTAGTGGTGTGTTGATGGAATCTGTATAAGACTTTTAGAAATTACAGTAGCATTATTATTTATCCAATAAATATTTATCAAATCCAGCATATTCTGTTTGTTTGTTTGTTTGTTTTTATAACTTTGGCCATGCCACACAGCATGCAAGGTCTTAGTTCCCTGACCAGGGATTGAATCCGAGCTCCCTACAGTGGACGTGTAGCATCCTAACCACTGAACCGCCAGGGAATTCCCTCCAGGGTGTTCTTATTTCAAATCTTATGACAACAGAGAAGTCCAAAAGTTTCCATAGTTGGTGAGACTTAATTCAGGTCTGCTCCTAATGGTAGACTCTTTCTTTCTGTTTGTTCAGTGTATGAGCTCCTAAGGCCTTTTTTTTTCCCAGGACCCTCTTCTGTTCTTAGAAATTATACACTCATTGACTCAATAGACGTTTCCTCTACAGTATTGCCGGTTTCTTGAATTACAGCAAGTCAGCCTCTAAAGAAAATATTCTGCTTGAGTGAGAAGGAGGGTGTAGGCCCTTCTGTTATACCACAGATCATTTTGTTGAGAAATCAGGATTTCTGTTGTTGACTGGAAGAAATACCAACTTGAGAAAAAATACAGTTGGCATTTTACAGTGTTTTTAGCATCCCTGACTGTTTGAGTTAAAAAGCTACACTGAATCACTCTTTGCTCCTGATGAGCAAAGCCAAGTCAGATTTTTAGAATTAAGTAGATATCATCTCTTTTCAAGTGGCTGAGTCTTGCAAGTGGAAAGAGCTTTAGCCTTCAGACTAATATCTGTGCTACGTGCCTAAAAAATCTATTTGAACTATTTGTTTTGGTCTATACTCCATTCTCCTCCTTTGACAATATCTCTGGGATATATGGGCAGAGAACAGTAAGAAAAATGAGGAAAAATCTACAGATTTTATCCTGATACATATAAATCAGAGAACCAGAGAATTTTAAAACGCTACTGAAACTTAGAGAAGTTAATTTTTCCATCCAAGTAGTTCACAAACACACTAATATTCCAGAGGATCATCTGACTTGTCCCAAGGCTACAGAGCTTAGTTATAGCCAAAGCTCCAACCCCTGGCTCTTGGCTCTCATGTCATACCTCTTTCCACATAACGCTATTCACTCTCTTCTTAAAATTAGAAAATTGGTCAAGTGAACGTACGTTTGAAGTACTAACATGAGTGGGAACTTATTCTCACCATGTACTTAATAACTGTTAGCTGCTGCTTCTCTCCCTGACCTTCATGAGTCTTGAGGTTGAAGTTTTCATTGTGTCTGATGCAGTTCCTAATTTTCTGTTTTCTCTCCTGCTTATTTTCCTTCATACTTAAAATGCTTGAGGGAAGAGTGGAGAATACTGCCTATTTGTGTAGGGTCTCTATTAAGCTTTGGTATTAGGGAGCCTGACAACACATGTGCCTTCAGACAAACTTGTGGGGGTTAGGCTGATCATCACTTTGCTTTTGGCATTAGTCAGTCATATAGAACTACCCTCCATTTCCACTCTCATTAAAGAAAACATATTTCATACACTGACCTAAAGATGTCTGGGCAGTTCTGATGATCTGCATCAGGGATCAGCAAAAAAAGAGGTATTTAAAAAAATATGTATCTTAAGCATACCAACAACCCTTTTAGAAAGCAACTTGTCTCAGCCATAAAAAAGAGTGAAATAATGCCATTTGCACCAACATGGATGGACCTAGAGATTATCATACTAAGTGAATTCAGAGGAAGACAAATGTCATACAATAATCACTTATCTGTGGAATCTAAAAAAATCATACAAGTGAACTTAATGACAAAACAGATTCACAGGCTTAGATAATAAACTTACGGTTATCAAAGGGGAAACGTGGTGGTGGGGAGGGATAAATTAGGTTGAGATTAATATATACATACTAAAGGAAATCAGTCCTGAATATTCATTTGAAGGACTGATGCTGAAGCTGAAACTCCAATACTTTGGCCACCTGATGCAAAGAACTGACTCATTGGAAAAGACCCTGATGCTGGGAAAGATTGAAGGCAGGAAGAGAAGGGGACGACAGAGGATGAGAGGGTTGGATGGCATCACCGACTCGATGGACATGAGTTTGAGTAAGCTCTGGGAGTTGGTGATGGACAGAGAAGCCTGGTGTGCTGTAGTCCATGGGGTCGAAAAGAGTCAGACACGACTGAGCGACTGAACAGAACTGATAAATAAAATAGTCAACTAGGACCTATTGTATAGCACAGGAGAATCAATATTTTGCCATAACCTAAATGGGAAAAGAATCTGAAAAAGTGTGTAGGTATAACTGAAGCCCTTGGTTGTGCACATAAGACTAGCAACATTGCAAACCAACTATGAAGTGTGAGTTGCTACAGTCTCTCGGTCATGTCTGACTCTGCGACCCCATGGACTTTATATTCCAGTATAAAGTAATTTTTTTAAAGGTAAAGGCAAAGGAGAAAAGGAAAGATAATACCCATCTGAATGCAGAGTTCCAAAGAATACTAAGGCGAGATAAAGCCTTCCTCAGTGATCAATGCAAAGAAATAGAGGAAAACAATAGAATGGGAAAGATTAGAGATCTCTTCAAGAAAATTAGAGATACCAAGGGAACATTTCATGCAAAGATGGGCACAATAAAGGGCAGAAATGGTATGGACCTAACAGAAGCAGAAGATATTAAGAAGAGGTGGCAAGAATACACAGAAGAACTGTACAAAAAAGATCTTCATGACCCAGATAACCACGATGGTGTGATCAACTCACCTAGAACCAGACATCCTGGAATGTTAAGTGGGCCTTAGGAAGCATCACTATGAACAAAGCTAGTGGAGGTGATAGAATTCCAGTTGAGCTATTTCAAATCCTGAAAGATGATGCTGTGAAAGTACTGCACTCAATATGCCAGCAAATTTGGAAAACTCAGCAGTGGCCACAGAACTGGAAAATGTCAGTTTTCATTCCAGTCCCAAAGAAAGGCAATGCCAAAGAATGTTCAAACTAGTACACAATTGCACTTATCTCACATGCTAGCAAAGTAATGCTCAAAATTCTCCAAGCCAGGCTTTAGCAATATGTGAACCGTGAACTTCCAGATGTTTAAGCTGGGTTTAGAAAAGGCAGAGGAACCAGAGATCAAATTGCCAACATCCATTGGATTATTGAAAAAGCAAGAGAGTTCCAGGAAAACATCTACTTTTGCTTTATTGACTACACCAAAGCCTTTTTGTGGATCACAACAAACTGGAAAATTCTTAAGAGACGGGAATACCAGACCACCTTACCTGCCTCCTGAGAAATCTGTGTGCAGGTCAAGAAGCAACAGTTAGAACTGGACATGGAACAGACTGGTTCCAAATCGGGAAAGGAGTATGTATGTCAAAGCTGTATATTGTCACCCTGCTTATTTAACTTATATGCAGAATGCATCATGCAAAATGCCGGGCTGGATGAAACACAAGCTGGAATCAAGATTTCTGGGGAAAATATCAGTAACTTCAGATATGCAGATGACACCACCCTTATGGCAGAAAGTGAAGAAGAACTGAAGAGCCTCTTGATGAAAGTGAAAGAGGAGAGTGAAAAAGTTGGCTTAAAACTCAACATTCAGAAAACAAAGATCATGGCATCCGGTCCCATCACTTCATGGCAAATAGATGGGGAAACAATGGAAACAGTGAGAGACTTTATTTTGGGGGGCTCCAAAATCACTGCAGATGGTGACTGCAGCCATGAAATTAAAAGACACCTGCTTCTTGGAAGAAAAGCTATGACCAACCTAGACAGCATATTGGGAGAAGGCAATGGCACCCAACTCCAGTACTCTTGCCTGGAAAATCCCATGGACGGAGGAGTCTGGTGCACTGCAGTCCATGGGGTCTCTAGGAGTCGGACACGACTGAGCGACTTCACTCTCACTTTCCACTTTCATGCATTGGAGAAGGAAATGGCAACCCACTCCAGTGTTCTTGCCTGGAGAATCCCAGGGACAGGGCAGCCTGGTGGTGACTTAGCAGCAGCAGCAGCAGCAGCAGCAGCAGCAGACAACATATTAAAAAGCGGAGACATTACTGACAATGGTCCGTCTAGTCAAAGCTATGGTTTTTCCAGTAGTCGTGTATGGATGTGAGAGTTGAAGTATGAGGAAAGCTGAGTGCCAAAGAATTGATGCTTTTGAACTGTGATGTTGGAGAAGACTCTTGAGAGTCCCTTGGACTGCAAGGAGATCCAACCAGTCCATCCTAAAGGATATCAGTACTGGGTGTTCATGGTAGGACTGATGTTGAAGCTGAAACTCCAATACTTTGGCCACCTGATGCAAAGAACTGACTCCTTGGAAAAGACCCTGATGCTGGGAAAGACTGAAGGCAGGAAGAGAAGGGGACAACAGAGGATGAGATGGTTGGATGGCATTACCAACCCGATGGACATGAGTTTGAGTAAGCTCTGGGAGTTGGTGAAGGACAGGGAAGCCTGGTGTGCTGCAGTCCGTGGGGTCGCAAAGAGTTGGACACGACTGAGTGACTGAACTGAACTGAAAGCTTAACTATTCAGTAAGATTCCTACCAAAAATAATAGACATAAAAATAAAAACTACCTACAAAAAAAGTGATTGATTCATATGTCAGAGATCTTTGAAATACATGCCAATGTTCATCTCAATTATGTCTAATAATAATATCCTATATTGGATACAACTTAAATATCAGAAATAGGGTGATTAAGTAGATTATAGCAATAGATACATTTTTAAAGTATTATACAAAATATTGTGCAAAATAAGTTGCTATACAACCCTGGAATATTAAAAAATTAGCTATACTGAACACTGAAACTTTTTTGGAGAGTCACATCTGTCTTTTTTTTTTTTTTTCGCTGCATCAGGTCTTAGTTGACACATGCAGAATCTAGTTCCCTGACCAGGAATGGAATCCAGGTCTCCTGCTTTGGGAATGTGGAGTCTTAGCCACTGGACCACCAGGGAAGTCCCACAGCTGTACTTGCCTGTACTAAACTTCGTGGCCAGAGTCCCCACATATCGTCAAGCTTTCACAGTCTCCACGTAACTGGATTCAGGTTGGGAGACTTCCAAATTTTAGATACAGAGCAGACCTTTTTCTTTTTCTCTTTTCTTGGCTGTTCAGCTTTCAGGATCTTAGTTCCCCAACCAGGGATCCAACCTGGGCCCGAGGCAGTGAAACCACCAAGTCCTAGCCACTGGACCTCCAGAAAATTCCCTGGAGCTGGACTTCTTAAACAGCTTCTGACCCAGGGCAATTTCTCAGGATGCAATTGGAGTCATTCCCCACATACTCCTCCTTCTTGGGAAGGCGTCCTCACTTGATCCCAGCCCCTACTCACAAGCCAAGAGACTGCTGTGGCATTGAGTAATTTGTGTTTGTGTTAGTCACTCAGTCATGTGTTTGTGACCCCATGGACTGTAGCCTGCCAGGCTTCTCTGTCCATGGGGATTATCAAGGCGAGAATACTGGAGTGGGTTGCCATTCTCTTCTTCAGGGGATCTTCCCAACCCAGACATCAACCCTGAGTCTCCTGCATTGCAGGCAGATTCCTTACCCCTAAGCCACCAGAAGCTCCTTTATGGGCCAGTCAGGCTTCTCAGATGGCTCAATGGTAAAGAATTTGCCTGCCAAGGCAATAGATGTGGGCTCGGTTCCTGGGTTGGGAAGATCCCCTGGAGAGGATATGGTAACCCACTCCCATATTCTTGCCTGGAGAATCCCATGGGCAGAGGAGCCTGGAGGGCTGTACCCCTTGGGGTCGCAAAGAGTCAATGACTGGGCATGCGCGTGCACACACACGCATGTATGGGCCACTCTCCTGGCTTCTAGAGCAAGAGCAGCCAAAGCCTTAAGTGCTTGCTGAGGGAAGGGCCACGGTTCAGGTGACCTCCATCTGCAAGGGCAGAATCAGAAATAGGAAATCAGGTGGCCTTTCCTCTGCTTCTCACCCCACTTTGGGAACTCTGCTCTCAGCCAGTTCCTCTGTCTCACCATACCACAGTTTCTCCAGTGCAGTCTGGGTCCAGGGCTTCCTGGAGAACAAGGGGAGTCCTTGCCAGAAGCCCAGAGAAAGAAGAAGCGAGACCTTCCCAGTTTCTCATATCCCACCGTATGGAGCATGCTAAGTCCCTTCAGTCGTGTCCAACTCTTTGCGACCCTGTAGACTGCAGCCCGCCAGAGTCCTCTGTCCATGGGATTCTCCAAGCGAGAATACTGAAATGGGTTGCTCTGCCCTCCTCCAGGGGATCGAACCTAGGTCTCTTACATCTCCATTGGCAGGTGGATTCTTCACCACTAGTGCCACCTGGGAAGCCCATGTGGAGAAGGAGGGGGAACTAGCGTCCATTGAGAGCTTTTATTAATACAGTGTGTCACGCACCACATGAAGCCCTTCACCTACATTATTGCTTCTCATTCCCAAAACAGGAAATGAGTATTACCATCCCCATTTTTTCAGGCTCCTAGACTTCCAGAGAGTTTCAAGACTACCTGGCAGCTAGGATTTGAATCTAGCACAGACCGATGGCAAACTCCAAGCTCCAGAAGCTGAGCAGAGTCTCCAGAAGTGCAGGGAGCTGGAGTGTCCTGGAACAAGTGGGCGCAGGAGCAAGGGGTGCAGCTGAGGCTCCCTTCTCTCCAGGGTCTGTCAGCCAGAGCCCTAAGCCCTTCGATTAACCCTCCTCCCTCTAACTAATCCTGGCAGAAGCCTGGGTAATACCTCCCACCCCGAATCTGTGTGGAACCTGGCCCTATTTAGGGATTAGGTAATGGAGATAAACTTCAAAAGCAAACAGCCCCCATCCCAATTCATTTGCAGCACAGAACAATCCAGATTAAGGTACAGAGTTGGGGTTTTATTTGAAGATTAGTTGGTATTACAGATGACAGTGATACCAAAACCCAACGCTGCCAACGTGCATGCTCCTCCCCACCACATCCTGAGTCTGTCAGGTTGTCTCTGCAGCCCCAGGTCAGACGGCAGCCAGTCTCATATTTGTGAAAATTAAATCAACATAAGCCCTGGGTTCCTATTTCTACTTTATGACTTTAATATCACTCCCTCTTCAGATCCATGGCTCTGATTAATTTGTCCAGGTGGCAGGAGGACAGGAGAGGGGGGCCCTGAACTATAAAACAACTGGTCCCTGCAGTCTAAAATTAGGATCAGCCCTCTCCCAGCCTTCTTAACAGTCAGGTAATGGCCTAAACGGCCGTTGGGTACAGGGTGATGGCCCATTGTCCTTTGGAGGGAGGAGGTATTGTCAGCTGGGATGAGAAGAATTGGGAAACTGGCAGAAGTGGAAAACATGGGCTTCTATCTCATCCCTCTGTGCCAAGATGATGGGTGGGGAGGGTGCTAGGTAGCAGGAGCAAAGCCCCCCTCACACCATTGAATCCGTATCTAGGCTGGTCTGGAGGACAGTGGAAGGCAGGGATCCCTGAGCTAATACTTTCATCCTGTAAGAAAACTCCCTTGTGTAAAAGGAGGGTTCAGGAGATCCACTTCCAGTGTGTTCAATCCTAGGGGGCAGAGTGGGCTACGGGAACCAGAGTAGGGGTCATGCAAGTCCTAGATCTAGGTTAGGAATGGTCCAGGTTGGTGACTATGGCTGAGGCATAGATGAGGTCAGAAAGAATGCCCAGTGAGGTCTGGGGAGCAGCTCGCTCAGAAGAGAGGTGGGGCCCGGAAGACCCAGCTGGTGCCCAGGGGGCTGCAGCTTTAGCCCCCACCCACCCCTGGCCTGGACCCAAGCCAGGAGCTGGGCAGGAAGCATGTCGACACACAGAGGCACACTGAGCTGTGCTGTTGGAGGGTGGAGGCTGGCCAAGGGTCCAGGGCTCCGGGGACCGCTGGATGGTGTCCGGAAGAGAACAGGATCTCTGGGGAGGCTCAGGCCTGGGGCTTAGGCTTCCTGGCTTTCTATTCTTGATTCTCTTGGCTCTGCGGTTCTGGAACCACACCTGGTAAGGAAAGAAGGAGCCTCTTCTGGTTCCAGCATCCCCTCCCCCCAGGTACAGGGAAAGCAGAATCTGGAGGCAGGATACCCAGAGAGAACGGACTGTGGGTCAAGCTTAGAAACTCACTGTGCAAGTGCACCCCCATCCTGAGGGGGGTGATCACAGCTCACCTGTATCTTGGCCTCAGGAAGAGAGGTGACCCGGGCCAGGTGCTCACGGGTGCCGATGTCGGGGTAGGGCCGTGCTGCAAACACTCGCTCCAGCTCCAGCAGCTGCCCTCTGCTGAAGGTGGTCCTCTTTCTCCGGTGGGGACCCAACCCACTGGCATGGCCTGCAGGCCACAGTGGGGGGGTCAAGCCAGGACTCCCTGTGAGAGCCTCCACCCCAGTCTCAAAGCCCCCAGTAGACCCTGAAGCCCCTACTCCCCACCCCTCTTCAGACTGCCCCATCACCTTCCCCACATCCTCCCCCTGCCCACCCTTTCCCACCAGATCACCTGCCGGAGATGCATCCACTGGGCTGGTCATGGAGCCGGCAGAGTGAGGAGCCAGACAGCCATGCCAAGGCTGTGCCCACACCAGTCCCCTCCGAGTGTGGGGATTTATCCTGCTCAGAGGCCTGGCCCCGCCTCCAGGAGGTGGGGAATCCCAGAGGAAAAGGGGCCTCGTGGGAATATGGGTGGGCAACCCTGCTCCTCCGGGGCTTCACCAAAGAAGCTGGCCTCATCTCCCCATCCTAACACTTCAAACTCTGGCAGTCTATGTCTGAAATCCTGTACTTTATGAAAATCCTCCCATGGTTCCATCCAGAAAGGCATGGGTGCTCCCAGGGCTTCAGCTGCGAGACTGGGTGGAGTTCTATCCCACGACTGAGATGGGGCTGAGAAAGCTAGACAGGATATGGAGGACGATGGGGACAGCAGATGAGCCGGAGCCACCCTCTCCTCAGCAGGACAGGGAGCAGATGTCACTACCAGATCACCCTCGGCTCTGCTTTAGAGCTTGGCCTGCTCCCCTGGCCCCCTAAGAGCCCAAATGGACTTCCTAGAGTCCAGGAACTTGGAACCAGAGGAGGTTCCACAGGTACATTTGGCAGGGGGGTAGTTTAAGAAAGATGTTATTACAGTGTTCTTGTCCTCTGAAGTCTTCTGGGCCACTTTTCCAAAAGAGATGGGTGCATTTGAATTTCCTTTTGGTCCCTGCTCTTCCCTGTGTCTCCTGCCTCAGTGCCCTGCACCCCAGACCCAAGACAGAGATTTCAAAACCCTATCATCATAGGGACAGGTTTGGGGGAGCACAGTGATCACCTTCCCAGGGGCTCTTGAGTGTCTGAGCTAACAGCATTTCAGGTCCAGGATGGGCAGAAAAGCTAAGCCGCAGTCCACTACCTCCTGACCCCCTGCCCCTTCTAAGATCTGGGTCAGTGACAAGAGGCAAAACAAGCCCCAGGCTGGATAGGGTGGCTTGGTGACTCCTGTCATCCTTAAGAGGGGTTCAAGTCCCTGCTTAGCTGCTGGTGGGTTGTTGGGGACTGCTTGGTGCGGGAGGAAGGCTTGCACTCATGAGGCTCTCCCAACAGGTTTTCTGGCTCACTGAGAGGGCCTGAGCCCAACACAGGCTGGAAACAATGAGGATCTTCTCTGTCCTCTCCCCCAAGCCATCCTGACTGCCCGACTTCCCCTCCTTTACCCAGGCATACCCCTGCCTCCTGCCTTTCCACCTTGGTCAGGCCAGGAGTCCTTTTTTTTCTTTTGGCCACACTGCGTGGCACATGAGATTTTACATCCCCAACCAGGAACTGAACCTGGCCCCAGTTTCTTAACCACTGAACTGCCAGGGAATTCTCAGGACAGTAGTCTTAAACTCAGGGTCAAGGGATCTTTATTGAGCTGGAAGGAGGATGCTGGAGCAGGGAGCAGCAGTGACCAGCTGTTTGGACTCAGGCTGCTACGCTTGGCCAGGGACTGGACAGCCCAGCCAGTACTGGGCGATGGAGCGTGGGTAGGGAGGGATCACAGCGTCCACCCGCCGTGTGCGAAGGTTCACTCGGTAGTACTTGTCTGCAAGAGAGGTCGGGAGATGGGGCGTGAGACACAGCCTACCCATCCTGCCCTAAGAAGACCTGGGTGTCTCCTGGAAGGGTGAGTGAACATCCACCAGGCACCCGAGGACTCCGGCCTGCCTTGTCACCACTCAAGGGCTGTGGTCAGCCCCCAGGGACCAGGGACAGCAGGAACGACCCAGCCAGACCAGCTACAGGGCGGGCAGGGGCTCCCACCTTCTGAGAAGAAGTAGACACTCTGGATGGGCTCACAGGTGGCAGGCACAAGCCAGTCCATCTCGAAGCTATCATAGTTGTTGGCTCCCAGGCCCAGCTCCTCGCTGGAGAGCCAGGACAGGAAGGCGGATCGAGATCGCCGGTAGGGGTTCTGGTTTCGGCCGCGGCCTCGACCACGGCTTCGGAGCGAGCGGTAGCGTTTGCGATGGCGGCGTGCAGACTTAGTCATCTTGGCCCGGGGGAAGCTGGGAGCTGAGCCTGAGACATAGATGTGGCCGGCCATGGCCGCATCCAGTCGTCCCGGCAGACCAAACCAGTTGCGGCTGATGAGCTGGGGCTGTCCAGCACCACCTGCGGTGAGGAAGGGGTGAATGCAGATCCTTGGTGGCCAAGGATGGGCTGTCTGCCTTGTCCAAGGACAGCTATCAGGCTAGTGGCAGAGCCCCCCATCCCGGCCTTTCCCCTGGCTTCCCTCCACCGTAGCCCTCCCCGGTTGCCCCAGTCACAGCCCCTCCTTCTGCTGGCTGGGCTAGGCAAAGTCCAAAGTGTGGGGTCCGGGTGGAGGCAAGCCTCCCTCCACCAACGTCAACAGAAGCAAAGTCTGGCCTGAGCAACCTGAGCAAACAGCTTTTGATTGATTGCTGCACAATTGCAGCCTCTCAGGCTGGCCCAGCCCTCCCTCTACCTGGGGGCTCCTAGCCCCCTGGACCAGGAAGCAAGACTCACGCTTCCACCCTCCCTCCGTACCATAGGAACCGCCCCAGAAGAGAAGTTGGAAGATGTCCACCCAGCTGTCCCGCTGCATCAGGGCAAAGTGTTTAAATGCGGCCGGCAGGGAGCTGCCTTCACAATCCTCTTGACTGGGCTGCTGCTGGAACACATATTCCCAGTAGTGGTTGCCTGGGGAGGGGTGGCCATGAGCAAGACTGGAAAGCCCCAAGGCTGTGGAAGTTGGGAGCTCCGGTGGGGGTTGGGAGTAGGGGAGGTGGGGTGTGGAGGGAAGGTGGGGGATAAACACAGGCCCGTCCCCAGTGAAGCGTGGAAGAAACCCAAAACTGCTCCACTGTCTGCACACCCTCCTGCCCACTTCTGAGTACCCTTGAAGAAGTAGACCCGCTCCCTGCCGTTGAAGTTGTGAGCGGGGAGGGCCAAGGCTGCGTCCACATCATCCGGAATACCCCCGAAGCCGTCCGAGATGTTTCGGGGGAAGTCAGGCTCCAGGACACCGTCCTGAAAGCGCCAGTACTGACTACCCTAAGGGGTTGGGGAGGAGAAGAGGGTGGGCAGGAAGTTGGCTGTGCACAGAGGCGCAAAATCCCCCAGTCAAGGCAGGCAGCTCTAGTTCCAGGCTTGTTGCTCAGGAGCTGAAGCCTTGGGCTTTTGTGTGCTCACAGAGCCCCAGCCAGGGACCACAGGCCCAAATCCAGCCTTCTTGCCCATGCTGGTCCTGGGCACAGCTGCTCTCAACTTCTACCCAGATACTCTCAACCCTGACCCACAGCACCCTGGGCCTGGCACCTTGAAGAGGTATGTCTTTCCCTGACAGTTGACACGGGTGAAGGCAGCATCAATGGGCCCCTCAATGCCCCAGACATCTCGGATGAGTTTGGGGTATCCAGGCCTCACTGCCTTTTCATCCAGCTCATAGCAGTACAGCCCTGGAGGGAAGGATATCGTGTAAGGGGGGATGCCCCTGGGACAGACCCCTACCCCCAAGTCCTGCCCGCCTTGAGTCACCTCGGAAGGCAAAGAGGGAACCATTCTTGAGGTCAGTGAAGGCATCAAAGGGTTTCCCACTGCACGTCTCCTCCTCTGCTGGGGACTCAGAGGTCCCTAGGTCACTGGTCCCCATCCCAGGCTCTGAGTCTCCCCGCCCAGGTGGTGGGACCTCTTTCTCAGGGTTGAGAACTGGTGCCTGGACAGGAGTCTCTAGGGTCTGAGCCTGCAGAACAGGGGCCAGAGTGGTGCTCTCGGGCTGTGCTTCCACGTTGCTGTTGACGGTCTGCGCGTCGCTGTAGTCATGGAACCCGTACTCATCTTCTGGCAGATGGAACACATCCCCACGAGTCACTGCGGGCAGAGAGGGTGGTGGTGACTCTCTAGCTGCACCGGGGACCCCAGGCCCGCCCAGCCGCTCTGCACGCACCTTGGGGCTTGCACTCAGCCATGAAGTCGGCACAGCAGCTCTGGTAGTAAGAACAGAGCTCGTCACACTGACACTTCCTGGTGGCGTTGAAGCCCTCGGTGCAGCGGCCCTTGCAGGACTCTGTGAGGAGCCCGTGTCAGCTGGCACGGCCAAGCCCAGGCTACCCTTTCCCACCCCACCTTGACCCCAGTGGCCAACAACACCCTCCCGCACCTTGGTCAGCCACAACAACCCACGCCAGCAGGGCCAGCATCAGAAGGGGCCTTAGGGATGTCATGGCGGGGCCTCCAGCCTCGAGCCTGGTGAACTAGGTTCCCGTGGTCTCTGCTTTGATGCCTGAGAAAAGGAGGAAGCGGAGAGATGGGGAGTGGAGGCGGGGGAACCAGAGAAGAGGAGCTGCCTTTTCTACTGCTCTGTTTGCTCCACCTCCAGCCCAGCCCCCCAGTGCCCCGACCCCAGAGGCTATTGCAGCAAAGGGTCATGTTCCTAGAACTGTGGGTCTGGGACAGCTACGAACAGGATCCTTGCCAAGCTCAGGGACCTCTCTGAAGAGGACTAGCGCAGGGAGCCTGAAGCGCAGAAAGAAGTCCCACTCTGTCGATCCACTGGCCATGTGACCTCAGGCAAACTGCTTTATCCGCCTTAGTTCTCTTTTTAGGCAAATGAGACTAATTATATGTGCCTCACAGGGTGTTGGGAGCTAAAGCCGACAAGAAGTCCAACTCCTGGAGCAGCCCCAACTTCGTTCTACTGCAGTGGTTATTGATCTGTGATCTGTTTGATGAGGCACATCCCCGGCTGGGCAGTTCACTCACCCTTTGTGTATTTAGGGCAGTGGAAGAGGGGGTAGGAGCTGGGGAATTTTTTTCTTTTTATCATAAAAGAACAAAGTTTTCATTTCTGGGTTCATCTCTAGGGTACATTGATTTCCCCAGGCCAGTCTTCTCAGCACAGTCTGCTGAGTGAATATTAACCCTTTGGAGTGGATAAGATTCCTACTGCTGCTAAGTTGCTTCAGTCGTGTCCGACTCTGTGCGACCGCATAGAAGGCAGCCCACCAGGCTCCGCTGTCCCTGGGATTCTCCAGGCAAGAACACTGGAGTGGGTTGCCATTTCCTTCTCCAATGCATGAAAGTGAAAAGTGAAAGTGAAGTCGCTCAGTTGTGTCTGACTCTTCGAGACCCCAAGGACTGCAGCCTACCAGGCTCCTCCATCCATGGGATTTTCCAGGCAAGAGTACTGGAGTGGGGTGCATTGCCTGAGTCCGTTACTAATTTATTGCTTCTCAGCAGGCCACATCCCATTCTCCAACCTCATCCTTTCCCATAGGTAACAGTTTTGGTCCTGTTCCCCACACTTTTTGGCTCTAGTGAGAAATAAGATCCCTCTACCCAGAAAATGTCCACTTGGCACAGAATGCCTGATTTCATGCCTACTTTGAGAGGTCTATGGACCTCCTCAAGTCCTCCCACCACCTGGAGGAAGTTGTTCTCAGAAATTTCACTGATTTTTTTCTGTTTTGTAATAGATGGGGAAACAGTGGAAACAGTGTCAGACTTTATTTTTCTGGGCTCCAAAATCACTGCAGATGGTGATTGCAGCCATGAAATTAAAAGACTCTTATTCCTTGGAAGAAAAGTTATGACCAACCTAGATAGCATATTAAAAAGCAGAGACATTACTTTGTCAACAAAGGTCTGTCTAGTCAAGGCTATGGTTTTTCCAGTGGCCCTGTATGGATGTGAGAGTTGGACTGTGAAGAAGGCTGAGTGCCAAAGAATTGATGCTTTTGAACTGTGGTGTTGGAGAAGATTCTTGAGAGTCCCTTGGACTGCAAGGAGATCCAACCAGTCCATCTTAAAGGAGATCAGTCCTGGGTGTTCATTGGAAGGACTGATCCTGAAGCTGAAATTCCAATACTTTGGCCACCTCATGCGAAGAGCTAATTCATTGGAAAAGACCCTGATGCTGGGAAAGATTGAAAGCAGGAAGAGAAGGGGACGACAGAAGATGAGATGGTTGGATGGCATCACCAACTCAATGGACATGGGTTTGGGTGGACTCCGGAAGTTGGTGATGGACAGGGAGACTTGGCATGCTGTGGTTCATGGGGTCACAAAGAGTCGGACATGACTGAGCGACTGAACTGAACTAAATCAGAGGGGGAAAGACCCTGATGCTGGGAGAGTGAAAGCAGAAGGAGAAAGGGCGACAGAGGACGAGATGATTAGACAGCATCACCAACTCAGTGGATGTAAACTTGAGCATACTCCAGGAGATGGTGGAGGACAGAGGCATGTGGCATGCTGCTGTCCATGGGGTCGCAAAGATCCTCACACTTAGTAACTGAACAACAACAAATCAGAGGGGAATGTGCCTTTGGGCAATCTTCTCTATGGACCTCAGTGTGTTTGGCTGTTAAATGGGAGCACTAATTCCTACCTCGTAGGCATGATGAAGACTTAACTGAGAAACAAGCATAAGGTATCTCAAGAATTGTTATTATGACTGCATTAACCGTTAGTGGGGCAAGGGCACAGTCAGTCTTGTTCCCCTCACAGTCTAGTGTCATTCCAGCGTAAAATGGGCGACGGAGGATGAAATGGTTAGATAGCATCACCGACTGAGTGGACATAAATTTGAGTCTACTCCGCCCGTCTACCTCTGAACCCAGTAGAGGGGGTAGAGAACACGACGGGGAGGCGTGGCCAGGGTGTGGGCGTGACTGGGGAAGACTTGGGGGTGGGGCTACGCAGGCGGCAGGGGAGGAGCCCCGGAAGACTCAGAGGAGGGGCGTCGGCTCGCGGTCCGCCGCTTCTCAGGGGTGGGGCTGCTGCAGAGCATCTCAGCGAACCTAGCAGGAACTGGAGCCACTCTTTGTTCTAGTTGCTGCCTCCTAAACCCTCCCTCGCCTGGGTCCAGTTTCCTAGCCTTTCCCGCTCTCTCCTCCCGCCTGTCCCCGACAGTGGGCCCTGCGCCCCCACCCCAACCTCTTCGTCCAAGATCCTGCGCTCACCCTTTCCCCAAACTTAGGTTCGGTGCCCTTGCCTGGTCCCCTTCCCTCCACCCTCCCTCCTGTATCGTCTTCCCCCGCGGTCCGCTCTCGCATCCTCCTTTTCCCAAGCTCTGGGTCGCTCCGCCCGGCCCCGCCCCTCCAGACAGGGGATGTCCCCCGCAGCCCCGCGCCCATGGTCCTGACGCTGCTGCTCTCCGCCTACAAGCTCTGCCGTTTCTTCGCCATGTCGGGCCCACGGCCGGACGCTGAGCGGCTAGCGGTACCGGGGCCGGACGGGGGTGGCGGCGCGAGCCAATGGTGGGTGGCGGGCAGCCGCAGGCCCCGCGAGTTATCGCCGGGGGCAAGCACCGAGGTGCAGGGCGCCCTGGAGCGCGCACTGCCCGAGCTGCAGCAGGCGCTGTCGGCGCTGAAGCAGGCAGTCAGCGTGCGGGCCTTGGGAGCCGGCCTAACTGAAGTTTTCCAGCTTGTCGAGGAGGCCTGGCTGCTACCGGCCATGGGCCGCGAGGTAGCCCAAGGCCTGTGCGACGCTATCCGCCTGGACGGTGGCCTGGACCTGCTGCTACGCCTGCTCCAGGCGCCGGAGCTGGAGACGCGCGTGCAGGCTGCCCGCCTGCTGGAGCAGATCCTGGTGGCCGAGAACCGGTGAGGGGGTCGGGCTGGGGCGGAGGGCGCCACGGGATGTGGGGTCACCTGGGTCTCCAGTGCTTCGCACTGGGCCTTTCCTGCCTCACCTCACAAATCCTTGCATTATATCGCTGTTGAGAACCAGCGTGTCCATTTTACAGATGAGGAAACTGAGTCTTGGAAGAGTTTAATGACTTGTACAGCAGTCACAGAGTGAACTAATGGTGCAGTCAGCATTCACTCCCAGAGCTGGTGGGGTGAGGAATGAGACAGGGAGGGGAGGAATGGAGTAGTAGGTCGTGAATCTGTCCCTGGTTCTGAGAATGGAGGTGGGATCCTCTGAACCCACAGCCCTTCTCCCCTTGGACTGGATATCCCTCTGTGTTACCTTCACTCTGCCATACCATCTCCCTCCCACTAAGAGAGGAGGACACATTGCTCAGAAAACAGGAGGAGGGAATACCTTTCCTCTCTTCCCAGGCTGAAATGAGTGCTAACCTAAGGTTACTTGCTGCCTTCATGCCACCCCTAATCCACTTCCTGCTTTCTCTTTTCATTTTGCTTCATGTCACAGGGACAGACATAATCTCATGCTCTGCCTGCTAATGGGGAACAGGAGGTTTTCAGTTGGGATGATGGGTGGGGGAAGAGGGGACTGAAGTGTGGAGCTAGGCAGCTACATCTTCCCCACACCAACCAAGATACAGCAGGTGGGGTCCAACTGAAGCCTGGTGGCCCCTCTTTCCTGTCTCTCAGAATCTCTCCTGGAATATGAGGATCCCAACCCATTTTCTCTCCCCTCTCATGCTGGAGCAGACTAGACTTTCACATTCCAGTTTCACACTGAATTCTCAGACCCCTCAGGTTTAGAAGGGTTTTGGAAGGGTCGCTGTCCGTTTATGAAGCTCTCACAAGTGTGATGGACATGGATAACGGGCATTTTCAAAAAGTAAAGATAGCCTTGTGGTTGGTGGAAATGATACAACTGTCAAAAATGCATGAATAAAGCAGTTTAAGTTGGGAGACCAAGTTAGGGTTGTTCAGTAAGTCATTAATCTTCCTGATGGAGATGGGCTGTGAACGTGAAGGGCTAGCAGATGGAGCAGGCTCTCACTGGATGTGATGGGCCAGGGCCCAAGGGTGTGTCCTGTATGTGTGATGGGGCAGCTCTAACCTGAACTCTTAGAGAAAGGGTGCAACAGCCAACACCCTAGGAAAAGGAGGGCTTCAAGATGCCAATAGCACTATTTTTCAAAGTTGAAAACAATCCTCACCTGGTTCGGAATTACTGAAAGAGGAGTCACGCTAACCATGTCTCTGGTTCCAAGAAATAACATGCTGGTTGGCATCACTTCAGGACCAAGGACAGAACCCAGCGAGCCAGGTTCTGATCAAAAGATCAAAATCCTCACAGGGAAAGGCAGAATTTCCCCCATTCCTACTTGGAGAAGAGGCTGGAAGGGCAAGACAGGAAGGAGTGTGGTGACACGCTGAGAATTTGTGTTTATTAAATCTTTTCCTTCCTCCACCAACCAGCTTCCTCTTAAAGGAGGTTCTTCCATCGGTGTATCCACTCCTTTTGCCATTCTCTTTCCTGCAGCTCTCTTCTCCCTGGGGTGCTGCCACACTTACTGCCTGGGGGCTTAGGTCACAGCTTCATTGACCCTGAAATACCAGGAGAAGCCTGTCAGGGTAGGGCCCTCTGAGCCTGGTCCCACCACACTCTCACTGCAACCTGGGGACTTCCCCAGTGGTCCAGCGGTTAAAAATCCACCTGGCAATTCAGGGCATGCAGGTTTGATCCCTGGTCTGAGAACTAAGATCCCACATGCCTCAGAGCTACTGGATCCCCTGTCCCGCATGCCGCAACTAAGACCTGACACAGCCAAATAAATAAATAAATATTTAAAAATAAATCAATAAAATCACAGCCTGCCCCCTTCAGAAGATCATAATGAGGCAAATGACTTTTCCAAGAATACATAGTGAATGAGTGGAGGGGATGGGTTTTAAAAAAGAAAGAAAGGGGGAAAAAAACTAGTGCACTTAAATTCAAATGCAAAGTACAAAAAAGGTACACACTTAAACATTCTGTCTATCCAGGTCCCTTCCCTGGAGGCAAACTGGAGAAACGAGTTTCTTGTGTGTCTTTCCTGAGAGAGCCTGTACATATACCAGCACTTGCATATGTGTGTATATTATCAGTATATATACACACTGTCTTGTCTATGTGTATACGTGTGTAGTTTACCCCTCCTTTCGATTTGTGATTTGAACCCAGACTTCTAAGGCTTCTAAGGCTACAGAAGAGTTGGGAATTGAGTGACTAATTCTCACAATAAGCACAGAGTTCAACTCTATAAAGATGCCAAGTGCATAGAGAAAGATGAGGGCTGAGGTTCAAGAAATGAAAACTTAGGAGTTCTCTAGCGGCCTAGTGGTTAGGATCCCGGGCTTTCATTGCCATGACCCGAGTGCAGTCCCTGGTTGGGGAGCTGAGAGCTTGCAAGCTGCATGACAAAAAAAAGAAAACAGCATTATTACAAATTCAATAAAGACTTTAAAAATGGTCCTCATCAAAAAGTAAAATAAAGTCCTTATAGAATTCCTAAAAAAAAAAAAAAAAGAATAAAGTTCTCTCTCTGAATTGCTGCTTTTCAACATGCCCTTCCCTTCACTGAGCCTCAGAAATGAGGGTGTTGTTGGATTAGAGATTTCTTAAGCAATTCCTGGCTCTGATAAACTTGGAGTGTATATAGTCAGATTGTTCTGGAAGCACAAATTGCAGATGAAGGATCTTGAGCCCTGAAGACAAACAGATGTGAATTCAAATCCCAGCTGTGCCTCCCACCAGCTGTGTAACCCTGGGCATGCCATGTAACCTCTCTGAGCTTTGGCTTTCTCATTGCTTAAAGGAACAACTATAGTGCTGACTGCCCGAGTGGATGATTGGAAGCCATCTGTTCCTTTGGGCTGCAGAGCTCAGTGATCAGATCAGCAAAGCTCTCCTGGCCTCAGGCCATGTTCTGGGCTCAGCTGGGCCCTGCAGTGGACTCAGAGTCTCAAGCACTGTGGTCACTGTGGTGCTCCCTGGGCAAGGAATTGATGGCTGGCTGGGCCTGTAAGTCTTTGAGGGGCATCACTGGTGGAAGTCAGGAAGACAAGACACTCACCTCTGCTTGGAGTGTCTCAACTCTGCTGCCTGCTCTCCTGGCCTCCAAGCTCTCTCCCTTTGACTGTCTTCCCCACAACAGCCAGAATGAGTTTCCTAAAATCCATGTGTTACCAGGTCACTCCCCTTCCTGAAGCCTTTCAGTGGCTCCCCATTTGCTGTCAAAATGAAGTTCAGGGGCTTCCCTGGTGATCTGGTGGTTAAGAATCTGCCTTGCAATGCAGGGGACACTGGTTCGATCCCTGGTCTGGGAAGATCCCACATGCCTCGGGGCAGCTAAGTCCCAGCACCACAACTACTGAAGCCGGGGTGCCTGGAGCTCCACAACAAGAGAAGCCACGGCAGCAAGAAGTCCATAGACCACAAGTGGAAAGAAGATCCCGCTTGTCACACTAGAGAAAAAGCCTGTGTGCAGCAAGAAGAGACCAACACTATCTAAAATACAAATAAGTAAATACATGAACAGAAAATCTTTTAGAAAAATGAAGTCCAAATGTTTTGAGCTGGCTCAAAAGACCCCCAGAACTCTTTCCTCACTCTTCCCTTCAAACTTCCAACTCAACCACTTGAAGTAACTTCTGCTTTTTGCCCCTTTCATGGGTGTAAAGTGACAGCTGTTTTAATGTTTATTTCTCTGGTTACTAGTGAATTAGATCTCTTTATTTGCTTGTTAATGTTCTGAATTTCCTCTTGTTATTGCCCAGTGGTATCTTTCACCCCTTTTCTGGTGGATTTACTGCCTTTTGCATGTTGATTTGAATATTTATTTATATATCCTTTCTACATTTGAATCCCTTATTGATTTTATATCTTTCCTTGTTGGTTTTAGACACTGCAAATATCTCTGACCTTCTTTCTCTTCCTGGAATATGCCATGCTCATCAGGCTTTGGGGCTTTTGTTCTCGCTGTTCTCTCTGCTTTTAATGTTTTTCTTCCAGATACTTGCAAGCAGGGGTCTCTGGACATTTAACTCTCAGATGTCACCTCCTCAGACGTATCCCTCTGCCCAGGCACTCTCCATTATGTCACCCGGTTTTGCTATCATTTTGATCAGATAACTGTTACTCTGTTCACACACTGTTTACTTTACCATTTGTCTCCATATTAGCTGTGTATAAACTCCAGTCTCTCTTTGTCACTGTTTAACTTCAGCCCCTAATGCAGTGCCTGGCGCATGTAAGTCCTCAATAAATGATCTGTTAAATGAATAAATAAATACACTCCAGTCACAGAGCACAGAGTGAAGAGAAATTGAAAGGCAAGTCTAAGAATAGGGTCCTTCAAGTGACACTTCAAATGATAAAAAGTTAACGTTTATGGAGTCTTTTCCAAGAGTCAGGTACTGTGCCAAGCACTTTACATGGATTATTACATGGGTTTTCATAATAATCCTAGGGGTAGGAATTGTTTCCATCTTGTTTATGAGATGAGGAAAAGAATAAAGGAAGGTACACAAGGTCCCACAACTAGTATATGATAGAGAAGTTACCAGGACCCAGGGGATCTGCTCTAGAGCTAGAATTTTTTAAACTTTTATTTAGTTTTTTTGGCTCAGCTGGGTCTTAGTTGCAGCATGCAGGATCTTCAGTTTTCCTTGCAGCATGTGGAATCTTTAGTCTTGGCATGTTAACTCAGGTGCAGCAAGTGGGATCCAGTTCCCTGACCAGGGATTGAACCCCAGGCCCCCGCATTGGGAGTGCGGAGTCTTAGCCACTGGACCACCACAGAAGTCCCTAGAGCTAGAATTCTTAAACCATCCCACATACTGCTACTCCAGGAAAGTGTGTCCTGGAGGCAATGGATGTGACCAGGATGCATGCAAACATGCAATGCTTACTGATGCATGTAAGCATTCAGTCATGTCTGACTCTTTGTGACCCTATGGACTGTAGCTGGCCAGGCTCCTCTATCCATGGGATTCTCCAGGCAAGAATACTGGAGTGGGTTACCATGCCCTCCTCTAGGGGATCAAACCAACCCAGGGGTTGAACCTGAGTCTTTTTCGTATCCTGCATTGGCAGGCAGGTTCTTTACCACTAGCGCCACCTGGAAAGCCGGTGGCCAAGATGGAGTACCCTTACAATCAGAGAAGTCTGGTTCTCCATGGTGGCTCAGTAGGTAAAGAATCTGCCTGCTGAGGTACCATTTCACGCCAGTCAGAATGGCTGCAATCCAAAAGTCTACAAATAATAAATGCTGGAGAGGGTGTGGAGAAAAGGGAACCCTCTTACACTGTTGGTGGGAATGCAAACTAGTACAGCCACTATGGAGAACAGTGTGGAGATTCCTTAAAAAACTGGAAATAGAACTGCCTTATGATCCAGCAATCCCACTGCTGGGCATACACACTGAGGAAACCAGAAGGGAAAGAGACACGTGTACCCCAATGTTCATCGCAGCACTGTTTATAATAGCCAGGACATTGAAGCAACCTAGATGTCCATCAACAGATGAATGGATAAGAAAGCTGTGGTACATATACACAATGGAGTATTACTCAGCCATTAAAAAGAATACATTTGAATCAGTTCTAATGAGGTGGATGAAACTGGAGCCCATTATACAGAGTGAAATAAGCCAGAAGGAAAAACACCAATATAGTATACTAACGCATATATATGGAATTTAGAAAGATGGTAACAATAACCCGGTGTACGAGACAGCAAAAGAGACACTGATGTATAGAACAGTCTTATGGACTCTGTGGGAGAGGGAGAGGGTGGGAAGATTTGGGAGAATGGCATTGAAACATGTAAAATAGCATGTATGAAACGAGATGCCAGTCCAGGTTCGATGCATGATACTGGATGCTTGGGGCTAGTGCACTGGGACGACCCAGAGGGATGGTATGGGGAGGGAGGAGGGAGGAGGGTTCAGGATCGGGAACACATGTATACCTGTGGTGGATTCATTTTGATATTTGGCAAAACTAATACAATTATGTAAAGTTTAAAAATAAAATAAAGAAAACGAAAAAAAAATGATAATGCAAAAGAAAAAAAAAAAAGAATCTGCCTGCAATGCTGGATACCTAGGTTGGGACGATCCTCTGGAGGAGGGCATGGCAAGCCACTCCAGTGTCCTTGCCTGGAGAATCCCCATGGAATGGACAAAGGAGCCTGGTGGGCTGCAGTCCCTGGGGTCATAAAGAGTCAGACACGACTGAGCGACTAAGCACACAGCACCAGAGCAGGAAGTGAGGGAGGTGAGAGAGGCAGGGAGGACCAGACTCACGTCCTATTTGACACTACAGTGAGGCCCAGAGGGGATAACTGACGAGGCCGTGACCCCTGTGAGGTTAAGACAAGCACCCCAGGCCGCAGCAACTCCACGTCTCCCTCCTGTTTTCTCTCGGCAGGGACCGCGTGGCGCGCATCGGGCTGGGCGTGATCCTGAACCTGGCAAAGGAGCGTGAGCCGGTGGAGCTGGCGCGCAGCGTGGCCGGCATCCTGGAGCACATGTTCAAGCACTCGGAGGAGACGTGCCAGAAGCTGGTGACAGCCGGCGGCCTGGACGCGGTACTGTACTGGTGCCGCCGCACGGACCAGGCGCTGCTCCGCCACTGCGCGCTGGCGCTAGCCAACTGCGCGCTGCACGGGGGCCAGGCGGCGCAGCGGCGCATGGTGGAGAAGCGTGCCGCCGAGTGGCTTTTCCCGCTCGCCTTCTCCAAGGAGGACGAGCTGCTGCGCCTGCACGCCTGCCTGGCCGTGGCCGTGCTGGCCACCAACAAGGAGGTGGAGCGCGAGGTGGAGCGCTCCGGCACGCTGGACCTCGTGGAGCCGCTCGTGGCCTCGCTGGATCCCGGGCGCTTCGCCCGCTGCATGGTGGACGCCAGTGACACCAGCCAGGGCCGCGCTCCTGACGACCTGCAGCGTCTGGTGCCACTGCTCGACTCTTCGCGCTTGGAGGCGCAGTGCATCGGGGCTTTCTATCTCTGTGCGGAGGCAGCCATCAAGAGTCTGCAGGGCAAGACCAAGGTGGGTGCAGGTGAAGGGTGGAGTAGGGATGGGGGATTAGACAGAATCTGGGAAGGCTTCCTGGAAGAAATGACATTAAACTGGGACTTGAAGTATACATAAGGGTTAGGTGAAATAAGGAGAAAGATTAGAGACTAGTCATTGTGGCCTTGAAGGCAAGACCAAAGTTTTACACGGAGGACACCAGCGTTTGACAAAGACCTTCCTGACAGCTGCAAGGAGTTGGTGTTGCCATGGGTGAGGCTGGAGGCCAGGGGGTCAGATAGGCCATGGCAGGAGGCAGTTGGGATGGTGCAGGTCTGGGGCATAATAGCAGAGGCAGAGAGAGCAGACAGATTCCAGAAGTACTGCTGCTGCTGCTAAGTCACTTCAGTCGTGTCCAACCCTGTGCGACCCCATAGATGGCAGCCCACCAGGCTCCCCCATCCGTGGGATTCTCCAGGCAAGAACACTGGAGTGGGTTGCCATCTCCTTCTCCAATGCATGAAAGTGAAAAGTGAAAGTGAAGTCGCTCAGTCGTGTCTGACTCCTAGCGACCCCATGGACTGCAGCCCACCAGGCTCCTCCGTCCGTGGGATTTTCCAGGCAAGAGTACTGGAGTAGGTTGCCATTGCCTTCTCCATCCAGAGGTACTGAAGAGATAGAATTAAGACTTGCTGGGTGGCTGGGTGAAGAAGAGGAAGGATCTGAGGTTGGCTCCTGGCTTGGGACACAGCCTACCCAGTGGGTGATGGCACCCGGTACTGAAATAAGGTGAACTCAGGGAGACAGGTTGGGGGTAGGCAGAAAGTGAATTCATTGGGACACCTGGAGTTTGAAGTGCCTCAGAAATGACCAGCTGGGGCACTCCAGAGGGCCATTTTGTCATTTGGCTCTGGAGTTTAGGAAGGAGTTGAAGTATAGAGACACAGTTTTGGGGCAGGACATCTGTGTGTCAGCCAGATAACTCCACCTGAGTGCCAAGGGGTTCCCAGTCTCAGGGCTGGATCCACAGCCTTTGCCCTCTACTTTAACTTGCTGTGTGACCTTGGGTACCTGGCTTCCCCTCTCTGGGCCTTTTTAAAGTTTGGCTAAAACTCATGGCAAGCAGCACTTCCCTGACCAAGGATTGAACCTGCATCCCTGCAGTGGAAGCCTGGAGTCTTAACCACTTGACTGCAGGGAAGTCTTGGGCCTTTATATGTCTCATTTTTGTCCTCTGGAAAATTGAAGGAGTAGACCACAGCAGCTGTTTTTACCCTGGATGTGAGACTACTAATAGTTAAATTATCAAAAGTTTTTAGGATTTGTTTTTTAAATATTACAGAAGGTAAAGAGTCTGCCTGCAATGCAGGAGACCCAGGTTTGATCCCTGGGTCAGGAAGATCCCCTGGGGAAGGAAATGGCAACCCATTCCAGTATTCTTGCCTGGAAAATCCCATGGATGGAGGAGCCTGGTGGGCTACATCCCATTGGGTCGCAGAGTTGGACACGACTGAGCGACTTTTACTTTCACATAACGTCACTCTCCTTCCTTTGTATTCCTCTGGAGGTTTGGGGGTTAGTGACCTCTGGTGCACAGAGAATGGTGCACATTGCATGGGCAGACTCTGTCTGTATGACAGTGGTCATCTGGGGCTGGACAGGCGACATCAGAGGAATGTGTCTCACAGGTGATTGTCACCCATTGTGTGTGTTCCCATAGATCCAGAAGAGACCATTGTGTTAGGGGTCTCTGAGGCCTCTTCCAAGGTCTGGTGTTCTAGGAGCTTCTGATTCTCCTCTCTGCACCCCAGAGTGGGGCCGTGGGAGGACTGGTGATACAAAGCAGGTCATTCTGCTTTGGGAGGAGAGATTTAAAGGGAAGCACAGAGTGAGGACCCCAAGGAGGGGGTCTGGGCAAAAGCCATGACCACCAACTCTGGCACCTCTTTCCCAGCAAGGCCAAGTGAGAACCGTCTAATAAAGACACAGTGAGTGCCCTGCAGTGTGCCAATTATGGGACCCCAGGGAAGATTAAGACATGACCTCAGCTTCCAGTCCAGTGGAAGTTGCACTATCAGTCAACAACAATGGCATTCAGAGTGTGGCACAAGGTCTCATTGGAGGTATGGGCCCAGCTGTGAGGGAATCAAAGCAGGCTGCATGGCGGAGGTGCCAATCAATTTGGATCCAATAGATCAGTAGGATTCCCACAAGCAGGCTGGAAAAACTAAGGGTCTGGCAATAGCACAACTGAGGCCCAGAGGAGGGAGAGCCTGTACAGGTGGGTGGTTTGGTGAAAGGGGATGGGAGGAGGAGGGATTGGTGGGCGAGGGCTGCCTGGTGCCCAAGCTGGCAGCCATACTGAGATCTAGGCTTTCTCCCAGGGCAGCAGCAGTTGTAGAGGGGAGACATGAGAGGGACCTGGTGAATAGCTGAGGGAGCTTCAGAAGGGGGAGTTCACAGTACTCAGTGATTTATTGGATGAAGGCAAGGCAAAGGGAGACTGTGTGGTTTCAGTGGGGAGAAGAGATGAGGGGATCATCTGATGAGAACAGCTGACTCATTGGAAAAGTCCCTGATGCTGGGAAAGATTGAGGGCAGACGGCGAAGAGGGCGTCAGAGGACATGATGGCTGGATGGCGGCATCGATGTAATGGACATGAACTTGGGCAAACCGGGAGATGGCCAGGGACGCCTGGTGTGCTGCTGTCCATGGGGTCGCAGAGTCAGACGTGATTGGGCTACTGAACAACAGGAGGGGAAATCCACAACACTCAGTGATTTATTGGGTGAAGGCAGGGCAAGGGGAGACAGTGTGGTTACAGCGGGGAGAAGAGGGGAGGGGAGGGACCAGGCATGTTTCGGGCGGCTGGTGATTTGGTGCATCCAACACCTCCTCTCCCCACACTTTTCCCCAGGTATTCAGCGACATAGGTGCCATCCAGAGCCTGAAACGCCTCGTCTCCTACTCCACTAATGGCACCACATCGGCGCTGGCCAAGCGCGCGCTGCGCCTGCTGGGCGAGGAGGTGCCGCGGCGCATCCTGCCCAGCGTGCCCAGCTGGAAGGAAGCCGAGGTCCAGACATGGCTGCAGCAGATTGGCTTCTCCCAGTACTGCGAGAATTTCCGGGTAGAGCCGCACGGGGTCGCCGGCTGGCAGTCGGAGCAAGCGCATCCCCGAGGGCCGCGTGGCCTCTAGGGGCGCCCTGCACACAGGCGACAGCGCCCCATCCCGGCACCGCTCGCCTGAGGCACCCGGGGTGGCCTTCTCGGGGTGGGGAGCCTGTACTCAGCCATTTTCCAAGTCTTACGGTTCTCATCTGGGTCCCATCCACCTCCCAGCGCCATCTCCAGCTCCCTCCCCATGATCTTATGCTGGGTGGGGTCCACAGGCTTAGGAGAGGGGTCTCTCCTCACATCTGACCCCTCCTCCAGGAGCAGCAAGTAGATGGAGACCTGCTTCTGCGGCTCACCGACGAGGAACTCCAGACCGACCTGGGCATGAAGTCGGGCATCATCCGCAAGAGGTACAGAGCCCCTAGCCCGCTAGTTTTTACACCCCCTTCGCTCCCCAGTCAAGACCTCAGCATCCTTTCCTCCCCTGGGTTCAGGTTCCTCCGGGAGCTCACGGAGCTCAAGACCTTCGCCAACTACGCAACGTGCGACCGCAGCAACTTGGCTGACTGGCTGGGCAGCCTGGACCCGCGCTTCCGCCAATACACCTATGGCCTGGTCAGCTGCGGCCTGGACCGCTCGCTGCTGCACCGCGTGTCCGAGCAGCAGCTCCTGGAGGACTGTGGCATCTGCCTGGGTGTGCACCGCGCGCGCATCCTCACGGCCGCCAGAGGTGAGCCCGCCCACCTGGGCCCCCACCCCTGCCCCAGCTTCGGCCCCAGCGCCAGCCCTGGAGTGATGAAGGGAGATGCACTGTGGGGACTTGGAGCCTCACTGTGGATTGATTGAGCATGTAGGCTGTGCCACATGGGCTCTGAGGATGCAAAGATGAGTATGTTGCACTTTGGCTTCCCTGGTGGCTCACGGGGTAAAGAATATACCTGCAACATAGGAGACCTGGGTTTGATCCCTGAGTTGGGAATATCCCCTGGAAAAGGGACTGGCTACCCACTCCAGTATTCTTGCCTGGAGAATTCCATGGACAGAGGAGCCTGGTGGGCTACAGTCCACGAGGTTGCAAAAAATGGACTCAGCTGAGTGACTAACATGGGGATGTGGGTGGGAAGGCAAGGGGCTTATCCTATTAGCCGACAGCTTACAAAGTGTGGGTGCTTTAGGGAAGTCAGAGTGAATTCTAGGGTTCTTGCCCTCAAGAAGTTCCCCATCTAAGCAGTTGTGTTTCTCATAGCCCCAGACTAGAAACAACCTGAATGACCATCACTGGTGGTATCTGCATATGAAGGAAATACTTAACTCCACCCACAGTGTATACAAATCTCATAAACATAATCAACGCAAGCTTGACACAAGAAGTATACAGTATGATTTTTCTACTCTAAAATCTATAGTATTAAGAGCTAACTGATTGGGTGATACAATTGTTTAAATGCAAATGAGTGATTACTGTGAAAAAAAAAAAACCCAAGTTCCCAGTCTGAGGTGGGTAGGAGGGTGGAAGGAAGGCAGATCTATAAACAAGCACATGAGGGCAGCAGGTAGCATGTCCAGGACTCCAGTGGGAACCTAGAGGAAGCACCAGCTACCCTGTGCGCCCAGGCCTGGGCTGTGGAGAGCCGGGGTGGGCTGCCCAGGTCTTGCAGGCTGTATTGGGGGTGGGGGAAGGGATGGTGGTAGCAGGAAAAGTGGTCCAGGTGGAGGGAGCAGTGTGAGCAAGTGTGGAGGTAAGACCCACCTGGGGGCTGCATACAGGGAATGTGGGTGGGAAGGCAAGGGGCTTATCCTATTAGCCGACAGCTTACAAAGTGTGGGTGCTTTAGGGAAGTCAGGGTGAAGTCTAGGGTTCTAGTAGCCCTCTTGATTTATTAATTTATTTAATTTACTAATTTACTATATAGCTAATGTTTATCATCAATTGCCATAGACCAGGTCCTGATTAAGTTTTTTAAATTTTATTTTTGGCTGTGCTGGGTCTTCCCTGCTGCCCGCGGATTTTCTCTAGTTCAGTTGTGGTGAGCTGGCTATTCTTCCTTGCGAGGCTCAGCTTTCTCATCATGGTGACTCCTCCTGTTGCCAAGCACAGGCTCTCGCGTGCACAGGTTCAGTAGTTGCGGCACACAGGCTCGGTAGTTGTGTCTTAAGGTGCAAAGGCTTAGTTGCTCCGAGGAGTGGGGAATCTTCCCAGAACAGGGATGGAATCTGTGTTCCCTGCATTGGCAGGCAAATTCTTCACTGTGCCACCAAGGAAGCCCCTGATTAAGTTTTAAATAGATACTATTCCCTCTCTACATCCATTTTGTGCAATGGGTGTTAATTTTTTAAGTCAGCTTTTAAAGCTTTTAAAGAATAAAAGAGGTATACTTTAAAAGTGACCAGTTTGAACAGTTTCGAATGCCTACCCCTGTGTAACCACTATCTGAATTAAAGATAACATTTCTATCATAGGTATTAATTTTACAGATGATGAAACTAAGATTTAAATACATTTTCTAAGGTTATCAGAGTCATTAAATGACAACTGGGATTTCAATCTCTGCGTTGCTACCTCATAAACAGACAACATTGTGAGTGTTGTCTGACTAGTATAAGAAGATGGATTGTTTTCATTCATCCATTCATTCACTAAGTATGCATTAAGCTCGCACAGGGGACATGGATTGGGCTTTGGCTCCATTCTTTCGCTTGAACCAAAGCAGATTAATTTCTATCATTTTTACATTGCAGCTCCCAGTACATCCCTGAGATTTAATTTTTTAAAAACGAGAGGGTGCTTCAGCAAAAATAGCTTACAAACACTTTCTGTAGGGAGTAGGAACTCATGCACAGTTTTTAAGTGGGGGCAGTGACGCACTTGAAGTTGGATTATTTATTTACTTATTCATTTTTGACTGGACTGGGTCTTCACTGTCGCGTGGGCTTTCTCTAGTTGCCGTGAGCGGGGCTATTCTTCGTTGCAGTGCACAGGCTTCTCATTAAGGTGGGTTCTCTTGTTGCAGAGCACAGGCTCTAGAGCACAGGCTCAGGAGTTGTGGCTCTCAAGGCTCAGTTGCCCTGCAGCATCTGGGATCTTCCCGGACCAGGGATTGAACCCGTGTCCCCTGCATCGGCCAACAGCTTCTTAACCATTGGACCACCAGGGAAGCCCTCTCTGACTATTTTGGGAGCAAGCCACTCTGCCTGGGCTGGACTGAGAGGGCAGGGTGTGCAGGGGCTAATGTACCTCGTGGTGAACGATGGGGAAGGCCCACCATCACCAAGCCGTCTCTTGTCTGCTTCAGAAATGCTGCATTCCCCACTGCCCTGCACCGGTGGCAAGCCCAGCGGGGACGCTCCAGACGTCTTCATCAGCTACCGGCGGAACACGGGCTCCCAGCTGGCCAGGTGAGGGGGGTGGGCTGGCAGGCAGCCTGGGGCCTCGGGATGAGGTCCCGGCAGTGACACCGGGCCTCCTGGCAGCCTCCTGAAGGTGCACCTGCAGCTGCATGGCTTCAGTGTCTTCATCGACGTGGAGAAGCTAGAAGCTGGCAAGTTCGAGGACAAACTCATCCAGAGCATCATGAGTGCCCGCAACTTTGTGCTGGTTTTGTCGGCTGGGGCTCTAGACAAGTGCATGCAAGACCATGACTGCAAGGACTGGGTGCACAAGGTAAGCGCTGGCCTGGGTGACCCCAGAACTGGCCTGGGTGACCCCAGAGCTGGCTTGTGGCCCAGGGCTCCACTTCCCCTTTCAGTCTTTCAGTTTGTTTTATATTTTATTTTTATGTGTTTCTGCTATCTTTGGTGTGTTTTTTTTAATTGGAGGATAATTGCTTTACAATATTGTGTTGGTTTCTGCTGTTCAACATGAATTGGTCTTACTTATATATATATACGTCACCTGCCTCTTGAGGTTCCCACCCATCCCACCCCTCTAGGTCATCACAGAGCACCAGGCTGGGCTCTCTGTGTTATATAGCAGCTTCCCACTAGTGATCTATTCTCTTTCTTGTCTGCATGTGCCAGCAACTTCCATGGCCCAGCTGGAAGTCAGGAGCCACCACTGTGACGGTACCAGGACTGTAGCAACTTACTTAGCTCTCCAAGCCCGTTTTCTCATCTACAAAATGAGGATAATTTACCTGTCCTGTTCACCTCATAGAACTGTTGTGAGGGTCAGAGAGGGATCAACGTGCTTTGAAAAATAACCTCTGTGAGGGAACGGAGGCAGAAAAGCATAGTGATAGGCACAGTGGAAAAGTTAAGAATGCAAAGCTGTGAGTTTAAATCCTGGCTCTGGCTTTGGGCAAGTTACTTAATTCCTGAGTTTCATGTTTATTACTGGAAAGTGGGATAATTATAGTACCTACCTCCCTAGGGTAGTGTTACAAGGATTAAAAGAGCTAAAATTTGTGAAGTGCCTAGCAGAATGCCTGGCACATAATTGCTGTATAATGGCAGCAATTATTATTGTTAATACAATTATTGTGAGTACTACTACTGTGTAATTTCCCCATCGTATCCTGAGTGCATAACACACAGTCAAACTTATTGAGTACTTGTAGAATGGATGGATGATGGATGGATGGGTATCACATCTGTAGATTATTAATCATTACTCATTAGTCAGCAGAAACTGGGACCAGGGCTAAGGGAAGCAGGAGCCTGGTAGGCTGCAGTCCATGGGGTCACTAAGAGTCGGACACGACTGAGCGACTTCACTTTCACTTTTCACTTTCATGCATTGGAGAAGGAAATGGCAGCCCACTCCAGTGTTCTTGCCTGGAGAATCCCAGGGACAGCGGAGCCTGGTGGGCTGCCATCTATGGGGTCGCACAGAGTCGGACACGACTGAAGCGACTTAGCAGCAGCAGCAGCAGCAGTCATATGGATAGAGGCCTAAAGCAGCAAAGGAGACAAGAATATGCCCAGAATGACTAGATCATATATAAATTGGTGTCAGTGTAAAGTCAGGTAGGTGAAATTCTTACTTGCTATAAGAACATGAAGAACAGAAAAAGCATCAAGGGCTGGAAAAATCAGAGGAGACTTCATGGAAGAAGAACTTGAGTCTAAAGAATTTATGTCAGTGGAAGAGAAGGCATCACAGGCAGGGAAACAGCATGAGCAAAGAACAAAGGTAGGGATGAGAAAAGTGCTGAAACCTACATTATTACTGGTCTTGCCTTCTCATTTTACAGTGAAGAAACTGAGGCTCAGAGAAGTAGAACAATTTTTCTAATGGCCACACTGCTGGGGCAGAAATCGGAATTGGGCTTTGAACTCTTGTCTCTCTGACTCCAAAGCCCATGCACTTTCTTCGGATTCAGCTTTATCCTATGACTCAGATCTGAGGGGTGGATTCAGCTGACACCAGAGTGACTGTCTGCATCTCTTCCCAACTCCAGGGTGTAGGAGGGGCTGAACACTGGGTTTGGTTTGGGGAGGGGATTCTGGGTCAGAGAGACACCCTGGAGAATCATGGCTTAGAGTAGGTGGCAGGCAGCCTTCTGAGAGAAAAAGAGGAGCATTGTGAGCTCCAGGACAGCACAAACCTTGCCTTGTTCATGATGCATGCCTGATGCCTAAAACCATGCATGGGACAAAGTAGGCTCTGGCAGACTTTATAGAATAATTGAGTCAATGATCAGACAGATGATTCTGATGAAGCTGAGATGAGCAGGAGAATGGACTTCCTCCATGAAGTCTCCCTTGATGCTTTTTCTGTTCTCCATGTTCTTATAGCAAGTAAGAATTTTACCCACCTGACTTTACACTGACACCAATTTATATATGATCTAGTCATTCTGGGCATATTCTTGTCTCCTTGGCTGCTTTAGGACAAGACCTCTGTCCATATCTACTAGGTTTATTAGGTCAGAAGACTCAACTCAGTTTTTATTCTTACCTGGCTGTTTGATCTTGAGCAAGTCATTTCTTGGCCAGCCTCTAAATCTGTGCAGTGAGCACAGATCCCTATCTTTTGCTTCTGTTTAATGGATGAAGCAAATGTCTGAAGGTTCCCCAATAAATTGCTGCAGGGCCAGAATTCACCCAGGTGATCAGCAGAGAGGCAGACAGCTTGGCTGAAATGGCCCTGGACTTGGAATCAGAATGCTCAAGTCTGGGCCCCCCGGGCTCACATGTGTGTGACTTGGGAGCAAATCCCTTCGCTGGGCTTCCTTCTTCTCAGTTGTAAAATGGAGAGGTTCCCCAGAAGCCAGTCGGGGTCGAAGTTACAGAGATTCCTTCCCCAGGAAGGCTCTGTTTCACAAGGGTGCTTGATATGCCTCACTGTTCCAGCTGACTGCAAGGAGTGGGGAGCAGGCAGGTGGTGGGAGCCTTCGCCTTGGACCAGTCCCAAAGGCTCCATCATCCCTCCTTGGTTGGTTTTAGTGCTTAATTGCTTCTGGTTTTGAAACTACTTTCCGCGAAGCCACATTTATAGCGGGTAATCAATATGGAAAACCACAAGTGAACTGCACTCAAAAAGTCCAATCTCTGGGGTTTCCCCTTGAAAGGAAAAAACACTCAATAAGCACTTACCCGAGCACCCATTAATAGCAACATCCTCAGAACAACCTGGTGAGGTAAGTTGTATTATCCCCACTTTACAGAGGAGGAAATGATAACACTTGTTATTTATTAAGCACACACTGCATGCTGATTGCTAGTCTAACACTTGCCGTGGGATAGCAGTTATTCCTCCCAACAACCCTACAAGTTAGAAACTATCATTACCCCTATTTTAGAAATTAGAAAACAGGCTTTGAGAGCCTGTTGTTTTGGCCTCACATAACAGAGCCTGTGTCAGAGAACCCAGAGGTGAACACAGATCTGATGATTCAAGAGTGCAACCCCCAAATGCTGTACTATTTTATTCATTCATACAGCCCCTCAGCTGTTAAATATTTAGCAAAGGCAGGCTGTGGGCAGGGCTTTGTGAAAGATCGGAAGATACAAGGGGAGTGAAACCTGTACATCGTCCCCACCTTTATGTCTGGTGGAGAAGACAGATATTAAGTAAATTTCTCACTTGTGAATTTAAATTTCCAACTGTAGCAAGTGCTGCAGAGCCTATGAAAGCCTGTAAGAGGAGCATCTGATCTGGTCAGGGAAAGTGAGGGAAGACTTCTCTAAGAAAGCTGATTGAGCTCAGATCAGAAACATGAGTTGGTATTAGCTAGGTGAGAGGGAAGGGAAGAATGTTCTAGACAGAGGAAGAAGCATGTACGAGAAGGCCCTGAGCTGGGAGGGAGGATGGAAAATCTAAGAGGCTGCGAGATCTGTGTGGCTGAGGGGACAGTGCAGAGTGGAGTTTGAGGAGTGAGTTGCGGACAATCACACAGAGCCTTGAACCCTATTCTAAGAGCCATGTGAAGTCGTGAATTCGAAGTAGGGGGTGACATGATAAGATTTGCATTTTGCGAAGAGCTGCCAGGTGAAGGGGCAACCTGGAGGATGAATGAGAGGAGGCTAGAATGGATGAGAAGAGACCTGGTGGGGCTTAATGGTAATACGGGGTTGGAGCAGGGCAGTGGTGGGGTGGAGGTGGAGAAAAAGGAGGAGGTTTGAGAAATGAGTAAGGACTACAACTGGCAGGGCTCCAGACGGATCAGTCTGGATGCAGGGGGTGGGATGTGCTTCTTGATACTAAAATTTGTTTGGGATTTTTTTTCCCATACCAACAACTAGTTCTCCACTCCACCACACAGCTGGCTGTCCCACAGTTCAGTTCCAACGCTCACTACCTGCCTAGAATGAGCGTCAAATGCCGTGGTTTAGCGGCAGCCCCCAGCCATGCTGGCACCAGAGATCAGTTTCATGAAAGACAATTTTTCCAGAGGCCAGGGAGGGGGACGTGTACTTAATTGTTGCATCAGGTCCACCTGAGATCATCAGGCATTAGATCCCGGAGGTTACACACCTCTAGTCTAAGGGATTAGCCTCACAAGTCTGCCCTCACTTCAGACCCAGTCCCAGGTCCCAGGCCATCTGCACTGCTTGTCTGTCTTGGCTACAAATTCAGAGGGTTCCCATGACCACCCCTCAGGTTCAATAATTTGCTAGAATGACGTGCGTGCATGCACACTAAGTCGCTTCAGTGGTGTCCGCCTCTTTGCAACCCCATGGACCGTAGCCTGCCACGCTCCTCTGTCCGTGGGATTCTCCAGGCAAGAATACTGGAATGGGTTGCCATGCCCTCCTCCAGGGATCTTTCGGACCCAGGGATCAGACTCTCATCTCTTATGTCTCCTGCATTTGCAGGCGGGTTCTCTACCACTAGTGTGACCTGGGATGATGTGCAGAATTCAGGAGAGAATTATTACTGGCTTATTATTAATATAAAAGATACAATTCAGGAACATTTAAATACAAGTGATGCACAGGGCAAGGTAAGCAGTGGGTGGGGGAGTTGGGAGCGTGGGCAGGGGAAGCATGGAGCTTCCATGCCCTTCCATGCCCTCTCCAGGCCACCCTCTCTGCACCTAGATGTGTTCACCAACCTACCTGGTCAGTCCTTAAGGGTTTTATGGAGGTTTCATTATGTAGGCACGATTGAGTCACTAGTGACGTCTCAATCCAGCCCCTCTTCTCTCGTCCTGGAGCTGTGGGGGGCAGAGGAGCTGAGGCTGAAAGTTCCAACCTTCTAATCACAGCTTCCTCTTCCTGGCCACGAGCCCCCATCCTGAAGCTATCTAGGCACAGATCCCCATCCCCAGGTCATCTGAGAGGGCTTTAGGAGCTCTGTGCCAAGAATATATATATATATTTGGTGTTGTTTAGTCATTGTGTCCAACTCTTTTGCAACCCCATGGACTATAACCCACCAGGCTCCTGTGTCCGTAGGATTTCCCAAGTAAGAATATTGGAGTGGGTTGCCATTTCCTTCTCGAGGGGATCTTCCCAACCCGGGGATCAAGCCCGTGTCTCCTGCATTGGCAGGGAGATTCTTTACCACTGAGCCATCTAGGAAGCATCTATAAATATGTATTCACACACACATAGATATATATATATGTGTGTGTGTATTTATTATACCATAGTGGGTTAAGAAGTCAAGGTGGACTTCAGGACCAGCATTCAACCCTGGGCTCAGCCTTGGGCTACTATCCCTCCCAGTGCCTGCCTGGCCCCAGGGCCCCCAGATAGGTCCCCAGTGTCATCTCTTCTCTTCTTTCTCTAGGAGATCGTGACTGCTTTGAGCTGTGGCAAGAACATCGTGCCTGTCATTGACGGCTTCAAGTGGCCAGAGCCCCAGGCCCTGCCGGAGGACATGCAGGCTGTGCTCACCTTCAACGGCATCAAGTGAGGAGGGGGCGGGGCGGGTTACACAGGCCCCCGGCCCGCAGCGCCCTCTGCCCAGCCCTCTGACCCAGCCGCCTGTGTACCCACAGGTGGTCCCACGAGTACCAGGAGGCCACCATTGAGAAGATCATCCGCTTCCTGCAGGGCCGCTCCTCCCGGGACTCGTCTGCTGGCTCCGACACCAGTTTGGAGAGCGCTGCACCCTCTGGGCCCCATCTAACCAGCCCCTAGCTCCCATTTCCATCATGACTCCCATTTCCCTCATCCTCCCCACCCCAGTGGAACAGCCCCTCAAACTGGCCTCCCTGGGCTGAGGCAGCCTAGGCTCTTCTCAGGAAATGGCTAACTCCCCTGCCCTCATGGTCCACCTCAAACCCAACATCCTCAGTATCTGCAAAGAGAAGGGAAGCCAGGCATTGGGGGTGCTAAGACCTCCCCCAGGCCCTTGCCCTCGGTTCCTGTCTTGAGTGTGGAAGGGTCACTGCTCAGCTCTGAGGAGGTTCTGGAGGAGGAGGGTTTTCTGTGTGTTAAGCTTTCCTGCCCTGCCAACAGCCAGCTTGAGTAGAGTGAAGGCAGGCAAACTCCAGCAGGGGTTGGTGCCATGGCCACCCCTCTCCGTCAAGCAAGGGCTTGGGCCTGGGAGCCAGCCAGGGACGAGAGGCCAGCCATGGTCTCCATTGAGGGTGCACCTGGCCCCTGCACTCACCACTTCCTACCGCCCTGTGGCCTTGCCTCATAGCCACTCAGTGCCCGTAGCTAGCCTGGCCTGACCCCAGGTTCTCTCCCAGCCTTCCTGATGTGCAGCCTCCTTTGCCACACCTGGGGTCAGGGTGATGGCGAGCCGGCCCTCACTCAGGCTGGTCAGCAGCTGCAGCCTGTGCTCACAGGTGCAAAGGCAGCTCCTGCTTAGGCCTGAGCAGGGGAGGCTGTGTCTCAGAGTGCAGCTAGCCAACCTATTATGCCTTGGTGCTGTGTGCCAGGCCTCTGCCCAGCCTGGCTCAGCCCCCCATCCACCCACCAAAGGCTGCTCACCACCCACTGACTCAGGGAGGTGGAGTGAGGCAGCCCCATGGGGCAGCAGAAGTAGCCTGGGCAGAACCTGTAGCTCCCCAAGGTGTGAACCCATTGCCCTCTGGGAGGGGAGGGGCAAAGCCGGTGAGGAGAAGCAAGATCCTGAAGAGGGGGATGGGATGCACCTGAATCACAGGAGGATTTTGTTAAAATTCCATTCAGGACACCTGGGGTGGGGCCCGAGTTCCTGCATTCCTCATGAACTCCTGGGTAGGCTAAAGCTGGTGACCAAGGAATGACATTCAGTACCTTAGGCAGCCAGGCTCTAAGGCCTCACAGATGTTGGTCATTTCCCTGACACTTCACCCCCTGGCCTATAATCACCAGAGCAACCTTACCTGGTATCATCTCCGTCTGACAGAGAAGGACCTGAATGACGTGCCCAGTGTCCCAAGTCACTAGAGATAGCCCCAGGACGCAGACCGGGCCTCCTGGCACCCCGTCCATGGCCAGGGGCACTGCTCCCTTGAGAATTATCCAGGAGGCTGCACCCCAGGCAGGGCTGTTGCTCTACAGAACGGCCAGCTTCCCTCTTGCCCCCCAGGACTCTAGCCATTGGGGACAGGCTTTCACAACAAACGGCTGACCCAGAGGCTATAAAGAAATAACTCAGCAGAAGTGTTCCTCGGTCCTTCTCTCCACCAGGGGTAGAGAGTATCTCCTGCCAATAAATGCAGGCTCCAGCTAATGGGCTCGGCAGGCACCAGCCCAGCCCCTCCCCTCCCAGGGGCAGTGGGTTCACAGCTGGCTTAGGTCCCAGAGCTGCCTCCCACAGATGCAAGCCAGGCCCCCTTGGAGCTCCCCAGCCACATCTATACAAAGTCAAAGGTCTTGCTTCAGGCTTGGAACTCCTTCCTTCCACTCCCTTCCCTGCCAGATACACTAGCCAGTCCTCTGGGTGCCCTTGACCCTTTCTCCTTCATGCTTCATGAACGCCCACCAGTGTCAGGCCCTGGACAGGACAGCGGATGTTGCCCCCAAGAGCAGAGGCAGTAACAATATAATGTGACAAGTCTCCTCCAGAGAAGGCCTTGTCTTCTTGTTCCCCATCAGTCCCACTCCCTCCAGAGGCCCCTCACCGGCAGTACTCGGAGAAGTTGCCCAGCACACCCTCCACTGCCTGCCTCCTCTCTCTGGGGAATCAGAGCCCAGCCTCCAGGCCCTGCTGGAGCAGCTGAAATAAAAACCCTCACCAGTGCATTCAGGGGCCTGCCTCCCTCGCCATAACCAACCACTGCCCCGATTGCAGCCAGGGCAGGCACCTTGGCCCTCACTGTCCACCTAGGCCTGGCCTCACAGAGCCTCTTCTGAGACAGAGGGCTGAGAAACAGCCTTCCCCCCAACCCCCAGCCTGCTCTGACATTGCTTTGAAAGGGTCAGAGTTTTCTGCTTAGATGGGCTGTAACTGCTGCCCCCACTATGGGGCTGAGTCAGCTTCACCCCATCCCAGCCCTCTCCGAGACCAAGACCTTGCTCATGACCAAGAAACACACAAAAGTCTAAAGTCCAGCTCCAACTCATTTAGCCTTCCTGGGGCCCCACAAATAGAGGCATTCCATTTTAGAATGTATGAGGTAGGAAGGATCTAAGAACAATATTTAATCTAGTGTTTCCTAACTCGTCGAACCCATGACCAGATAATTGGGGGGTGTTGCTGAGCTACCCCTTCACAGAAGGTCACATACGAGTCAGAGGCGGTACCTGGAGTAGATCCCAGGCCTGAGGTCAACCCAGAGCCTTTTTGCCTACATCCGCACCGCTGGGCCAGGAGAGGGACCTCTCCTCACTTGATCTCACGACAGGGGACAGTGACACGGGAATCTGGTAACAGGCCACAACTGACCTTGGTTTGCCTTGGGCCACCCCCATTTTACCTGCGTGATTTCTAACCAGGAACCTGGCTGGCAGGGCATGTGAGAGAGAATGAGGGCGGAAATACCAGCAGGGGGCCATGCCATGTGGCCAGTTCTGTTTTGAAGAGTCAGGTGTTAATCTGATTTTCTTGGGGGTTTATGGTCCTCATCAAAGCCAGTGCCTTAAGACCCAATCTGATTCTGCCTTTCAATTTCAGGTTTCCCTAACACCCTAGAAATGGGCCCCGCATTCTCTGGGACTTGGGCCTCCTGAACCATATGGGGAGGCTGGGCCCATCTCCAGGTTCCTGTTGACCTACAGGTGCTCAAGAGAGGGTGTCGGCACATGGCCCTGCTGAAATGCCTAGAGATGGGGAGTGTTAAGAGAGCTGAGTGGTAGCAAAAACTGATTCCGCTTGGGCTGGTGTAGCCAGGAAGATCGGGACGGGTGCCTTCATGGAGTGGATCTCTGACTCCGAGGAATGAGCAGCCAGGGCTCTGCCCAGAGCTTCTCCACTGGCCTAATGCAAGCGTGCCAGCGCTTTGCTGCCCAGAAGCTCAGAAGACAATGGGCAGTCAGATGAGGACTGAGCCAGCTGTGCCCGGTACCAATCTCATGGCAACTCTGGGGGCTCCTGTCCTTTCCAGAAGCTGCTGCTGCCTGGTCTATGGTGGGCAAACTGGGAAAACAAGGCCCCATAGCCTAATGCCATGGGGGAGCCAGGAAGTTCATTTCGGGGCGATTATACTGACTTATGATGATTGGCACTGCTAAGCCTAGCAGATTAATTCCCACCCAGAGACAGCAGCATTCTCCCTCCAGGGGACACCGAGTCCCTCCCACAGCACCCCCTCCCCCAAAGGTACCATGTTCATCACTAAGGAGTGATGAATTGAACACTCTGAGCTGCCCAGTTTGGCTCGGAAGCAGAGGTGCCAGCCCTCAGGCTTCAACTGGTCCCTCCATCAGGACCTCTCCCCTCCCCTGGAGGGTTCTGTGTGATTCATGGCCTAAAGGGTAAACAGACCCCTGTTCCAAATAGGGGCTCCCCCACCACCTGCCCTGAGTGGGTGACAGTTCGAGATCTAGGAGTCATAGGCTGGCACAGCTGTGGATGCGGCAGGGGCCTTGGTCCAGGTTGACCATCCTGTCCAAGGTGAACACAGCCCTTTGGGGGGATCTGCCGCTATGCTAAGGGCTGGGATCCAGACGCGTCTCCGTCCAGCTGGTCAGTGCTCACGTTGCTCCTCTTGCCCTCTGTCCTCGGGTCCAGGCAGATCAGGGGCTCTGGGAAAACTCCTGGAATTCAGGGCAATGATTATCCCTTTCCAGTATCCTGTGAGAGACCAGAGAGAGGGTTCAAACTTAACATGGGGCAGGGGACCCTCAACTCCTGGAGGAGTGACATGGGCTTTATTGGGTGGGCTGGTCCAGGTAACCCCGCTCCCCAAGCTAAGAGGTGGAAGACAAAACAGAGGGCTCGGGGGAAGAGAAGCAAGTGGGTCAGGTGAGCACGGGGCCCAGCCACAACTATCCCAGGAAGCTCTCCAGGCTTCCCTTTAGCACATTTCTGCCACGGTTGTTGCATCTGTAAAATGGGAATGGAGAGGGGCGAGGGGATCTGAGTGCGAGAACACAGCCCTGCCGAGCAGCACTGTGAGCGTGTCCCTTCCCCTACTGGCCTCTGCCTTGCCCCAGGAGAGCCGCTCCCAGAGAATCAGACAACCATCTGCAAGGGGAGAGAGACACCCACAGGGGAAGAGCTCCAGAAACGAGGAGGTTGGGAGGAGGAGGAAGAGGAGCCCTTTAGGTAAATGGCTCCATTCTGACCATGAGTCACAGCCCTGTATTACCCCATCAGGATGGCTGGGATGAATAGCAGTCCAGCTCCCAGGAGGAAAGGGAAGCCCTTCATGAGGTTCAGGGTGGCTGGGTAGAGCGAGTTGAAGATGCCGGAGGCCATCAGCATGGCCAAGCCATTCACACAGGCCAGAGCAGAAAAGAGAGCGCCTGTGAAGAAATAAATACCACACAGCAATTTGAAAGACCTAAATGCAAATTCTGGCACTACTACCCAACAGCTGTGTAATCGGGGGCAAGCCACTTCACCTGAGTCTGACCTTTCTCACCTATAAACCCTACATCATATGTTGTGTGTGATAAGGCTTCAGTGAGGTCACATGGAGAGCACCTGTGCTTAAAACAAACGGCTGTTATTAAATCTATTACAAGGATGTGTGATGTCTTCTCAAAGAAGTTTGATAAAGTCTGATAAAATCGTGTGGGGTTTATCCCCTTTGGAATCATCTCCTGTTTAGGATAAATTTCTGGGTTAATTCTCAGTTTCAACACTTATTAGCTGTGTAATCACTGAATAGTCATTTATCTTTCTGGGTTTCTGTCCCCCTTCTGTTAAACAAGGACATTACCTTTCATGGATTGTTAGGAATGCTGGTAACATTATATACACAGGTAAAGCAGCCATGCCCGGGCCTGCCCTCCTAGAGGCAGTCAGTTAGCAAAGGCTGTTTTCTCCTGTTCCTTTTGGCATCTCTGGGCACAGTGAAGGCGCTAGAAAAAGGCTTATTGAGTGAATGAATGGAAACAACAGAATGGTTGTGAATGAATGGTTCTGGAGACAACAGAACCCACGGTGGGATATATGACATGAAAATCTCTGCCATCACCAGAACTTCTTTCCTGGGTAGAAGGGAAAAGGAGGATAAGCCAGATGTTTTCACTGGCCTAAAGACCCAGTGACCTGAGAAACTGCTCTTTATAGATATGCCAACAGAACACAAATTCTGCAAAGTAAGCTCAACCCTGGGCTTCCCTGGTGACTCGGATGGTAAAGAATCTGCCTGCAGTGTGGGAGACTCGGGGTTCGATTCCTGGGTCAGGAAGACTCCCTGGGAGAAGGGAATGGCAACCCACTCCAGTACTACTGCCTGGAGAGTTTCAAGGGCAAAGGAGCCTGGTGGGCTACAGTCCAGGGGGTCGCACACAACTGAGTCAGATACAACTGAGTGATTAACACTTTCATTTCACTTTTGCTTTGAAGCTTAACCTAACAGAAGTTGAGATTAAACTATCAGACTGTCAGAGCTCGAAGGGCCTGCAGATGTCACCAAGAGCAATTCATGTGTGTTACAGATGAGGAAACAGGCCCAGAGAGGGAGAGGGACCTACCCAAGATCACATAGCCGGTGAGACAGAGCCAGGACTAAAAACCCAGATCCCAAGCCCTGGTGCTCTTAAAACCACACCTGGGTGTGCAACCTAGGTCCACCACTTACTGAGTGATCTTAGGTGAATCAACTGAACACTCTGGGCCTTTGTTTCACCTGCCACTTGGAAACAATGAAACCTAAGTCACCAAGTTGTTTTGTCTCCTTCGAGCTCGGACACTGTGACCCCAGGGAAGCAGGGGCCTGTGGCATGGTCACGTCCATTTTGCAGATGGAAAAGCTGAATTCTGGAAAGAGTAAATCCTCTGCTGGGCTTAAAAACATAAGCCCAGCAAAAGAACATAATCACATGCAGCTGACTGCAAATTCCGACTCTGATTTGGTCGGGAAATGTAAATCCCTGTGGTCCTTTGGCAGCCCTGGGCGCTTGGACAGCAACGCAGTTGTCTTAGCTACTTCTCCAGGGTGGGAGGAAGGAAGGTAAGCTCCTCCCAGCCTATGGCTGCCCTCAGCCCAGTTTAGGCAACACTGGCCTGAGGAACCAGACGTGGGCTGATCCTGATACTCACCCTGCTCCGATTGCCTCACCAGTCTAGATAGCTTGGCCCGGATGATAGGGGTGACGACCAGTGACAGGAAAAGGAGCCCGTACCCTGGGGAGAAAGAAGGAAAGATCGAGAGAATGGGGCTGGGGAGGGGGTGCCCCAGTGAGATGTAGCAGAGCTCTTGTGTCCACCCATGAGGGACGCAGGTTAGACACCGGAAGAACTTCCCTGATGAGGAAGGCAACGATGACGGCGCACAGTAAGCACACAGGAAATGCAAGTTCCTTTTCAATGGACATTCAGTGACTCAAAGGCTTATACTGTTTCCTTAGGAACTGTTTCTCTCCCTTGTGCAACTGTTACCTCCTCAGCAAAACTGCAAACTGTTAAAGGACAGTGGAGCCTCCAAAGTGGGTACACGATGAGGCCCCGCCTCCAGAGCCCCTGAAGGTAACAGGCACCCAAATCCCTGAGCAACGACAGTGCCTTCATCAGCTCTGCAGCCCTGAAGGCACTGAGCCCAGCACACGGGAGATGTGCGTGGAAGATGCTGTGTGTAGAAGGAAAAGGTGCCTGGCCCCCATCAGCTGCACTGTCCAGAAGAGCAGCCACATTAAGAAGTCTGTGATTACTGGGACTTCCCTGGTGGCCCAGTGGTTGAGAATCCACCTTCCAATGCAGGGGATGAAGGTTCGATCCCTGGTTGGGGAACTAAGATGCCACATGGCTCGGGGCAACTAAGCCTGCGTGCTGCAACTAGAGAGCCCCAAGTGCTACAACAACTGAGCCCTCGAGCTCTAGAGCCCATGTGCAGCAACAAGAGAAAGCCCGTGTGCCTCCATGCCAGACATTTAAAAAAAAAATTTGTTTTACTCTGATTACTGAATGGCTGACTGTACACATTTTCAGGCTCTATTAAAATAAATCTGTCCATTCAGGAAAATGAACTTCCTCATTTTCAGCTGTCCCCTCCAACCAAAAAAAAAAAGAAGAACTAACACAAGTTGGAATCTGATAGCTGTGGTCTGAGAAGGCTGGCTTTTTAAAAAAACCCAAAGAAGCTGACTAAGGTCCTGTAATCCTTATCAGAGAAGTGAGCATTAAGGCATTAGCAGCATGGACTTTGCTTAAAAGCACCAGGGGAGGTAGGAGTGAAGCAATTAGTGTACGAGCGATACTATTGTCTTTGGCTCTATCTTACAATATTTATGGTTGGTAATGTGAATTAATTACTTTGGCTACTGAAGGTCTATCTTTTCTGTATAACAGGTGGGTTTTTTTTGTAATGAGATTTCTTAGTCGTTTGTCCTCCAGTGCAGGCTAGGGCCACAGTGATGTTTCCAAAGACACAGGCATGAACTGCATTTGGGGACAGCACATGGCCACCCAGTAATTCTGAAACAAACTGTAGCTGAACCCATACACTTTACCTGTGAACATGAGGGGTGTGATGGTAGCAAATGCAAAGACCATCATCCCCAGGATATTGAAGACCAGGCCGATCTCAGCCACCCAGGTGTCGGCCAGGCAGTACTGCAGAAGCCGCAGGCCCAGCAGGCTGGTGAGGTATGGGAGCTGCTGAGCTGCAGAACCGTAGCTGATCAGCCGAGAGTCCCAGCAGAGGGGTGCACTCAGCTCATAGAGGGTCAGGATGTCCTGGGCCCCGAGGTGCACAGTGATCATCACGAAGATGGCCAATGAATACAGGGCTAAGTGCTTCCTGGACTTCTCCAGGGCCTGGGTCACATAGAGCTGGATGACGGATCGGTGGTGACGGAGTGTGAAGAGACGGGTAGGTGTCCGCTCCTTCACTGTCTCACCAAAGCAGAATGCTGCATAGAGAGTCATGACGGTCAGCACGGCCAAGGCGAGCCAGAAGGGGTTGACATAAACCTGCTCCTGGAGCAAGAAGCCACCAATGAAGCTCGCCAGCATTCCCGCCACCCCAATGCATGCTTCCAACAGGGCCATTCGGATGGTACGGGTGCGGCTGGAGCTGACATCAGCCACGGAGGCAAAGCTGGCGGCCAGGAGCCCACTGAAATCGCCGAGGAGGGCACAAAGGATGCGGCCCAGTACCAAGTAGCCAATGTGGAGATGCAGCTGAACCACAAAGATGGACAGCACGGTCTGGAGCAGCAGGCCGAGGGAGGCCAGCACCAGCAGCGGGCGGCGGCCCACACAGTCACTCCAGGCGCCCAGCAGGGTGGACGAGAAGAGTCCCACCAGGAAGCCGCCCACGTTCATGTAGAGGGTCCAATGGGAGGTAAGTGTCTCCACTTCCTGTGGGGGCAAGAGTTGTATTACGGGGAGCGGGCGTGCTATCCCTCACTCTGGGCTGCCCACCCCCCACACCATCACCAACCTGGGAGATACAGGGATCAGGACTTTCTCTGAAGCCCTAAACCTCAACAGAATTTTAGTATGGATGCTGGAGCGGGTATGGGAAATTTGTAAGATCCATTCCTTACTTTTACCACTGTGAATGAAAAATGCTGCTGCTATATCAGGGTTCAGTCCCTGAGTTGGGAAGATCCCCTAGAGGAGGAAATGGCAACCCACTCCAGTATTCTTGCCTGGGAAATCCCATGGATGGAGGAGCCTGGTGGGCTACAGTCCATGGGGTTGAAAAGAGTCGGACAGGATTGAGTGACTAACACTTATCACTTGTAATCTTTTGATGTTTCTCCAACCTGGTTTTTATCACAAAACTCCTATATATCCTGGCTCCTCCCTTAACTCTCAAGAGCAGTCCTTCGGAGCTGTCTGAGAGACTGCCTCCAGGGCTTGAGTCCTCAGAAAGTTAGCTAAATAAGATAATTTCTGGGGCTTCCCAGGTGGCTCAGTGGTAAAGAATCCACCTGCCAGTGCAGGAGACACAGGTTCGGTTCCCGGTCGGGGAAGATCCCACCTGCTGTAGGTAACTAAGCCTGTGTGCCACAACTACTGAGCCTGTGCTCTAGAGCCCCTGTCCCCAAACAAGGGAAGCCACCGCAGTGAGAAGGCCCAGCACTCTGCAACTAGAGAGTAGCCCCCGCTTGACACAACTAGAAAAAAGTCGGGGCAACCATGAAGACCCAGCATAGCCAAAAATAAAATTGAAAAAAACTCTCATCTTTTTAAGTTGTGCATTTTGTTTTTCAGAAAATACCCCCTTGTTAACCCTCAAAGCTCGCTTTATCTGCATCAGCTTTAAGCATCTCTACACCGCAGTTCTCAGGCTCCAACTTTTGCTCCCGCCCCGCCCACCACCCAAGATCCTAACCCCCGCGGCCGTCCCCAGTCTTTACCCAGGCCACCCCCCGCCCCGGCCACGCTCCTCGCTTCTCCACCCCCCACACCCACGCGCGCGGCCCCTACCTGCGCGATGGGGTCCACGCTGTGGTTGCTGCAGCTGTCCCTGTGACGGGTGCCATTGTAGCCAAGGTCTGCACTGAAACGGTGCCACAGGTACTGCGTGGTGACCGGGCCCTGCAGGACCAAGGCGAAGTTGGCGAGGAAGACGAGTGGCTCCACGCAGCCGCGGCACAGCACGGACCGGGTAGGCCAGGCGCGGGGCTCGCCCGGGGAGTTCGCGCGTCCCTCCATGCTTTCGGGTTCCTTGCAGAGTTGGCGCAAGGCAGAAGGTTCATGTTTCTGCGCCTGCGCTCAGAGTTTTTTTTTTTTTTTTTTCAAGTGGACGGGACGGAGCCAGGACTAGTGAGCCCCTCCCTCCTCTGAGCCCCTCCCTCTCTGGGCTGGGAAGGGCAGGCGGCGGGGGAGGCGGGTGGGGCCCGGAACCCCTGACTTACAGAGTGATATCGCCTGCAAACTGTGCCAAGATATCGCCTGGCACTCCTTCCCAGGCCCCGAAAACTCCATAACAGTAGGAGAATATCAATAATTAACATTCATTGATCACTTATGTGCTGGGCGCTGTACTAAACTCCACGTGGATTAATCTCCCAACAATTTTATAAGCTAGTTATTGTTAAGGATCCCAATTTACCCATAAAGAGACAAGAACAATCGGGCATTCAAAGCCGAGCTGGAAAAACACACGACTTCTGATGTCTGTGCTGATGTTCTGCCCTGCGACAAAGCGACCCGGTGGATAAAAGTGCAGCCTCCAGTTCTGCTGCCTCAATTCCATCACCTAGGTTCTGGGCATGCCACTTAGCTCTTTGTGCCTCCGTTTCGTCATCTTAAAAGGATGGTGCTAATAGAATGTGACTCAAAGAGTTGCTCGGGAAGCACAATGTCTGATATATTGTAAATGCTATTATTGTAATGAATAGACTGTCACTTGTTCGTTCCCCTTCTGCCCACAGAATCTTTTTCCTGGGAAGCTAATCTGTTTCTGGGGCTGGGTAATGGCTCTACAGTGCCCTTGGAGGAGCAGAGAAGGAGGAGGAGGAGATGGTGGAGGACCTGGGAGGCCCTTAAGTGTGACCCTGTGCTCTTTGGTGCTCCTACTACAGAAATAGGGGCAGAAGGCTGTCGGATCTCTATCTGGCCCTGTTTTATTGACTGTAAAAGAGAATAGTACTACTTGACTTTCTTCCTTATCAGTGCATTTGTTGAATACCCCTTGTATGTCGGGGACTGTGGCCAGGAGAGGCCCTGGAAACACTGCAATGTAAAGAGAAAAAAAAAAATGTTGCCTGCCATTCCCGTTCTATAGGGATCAAGCCATTAGCAGCTACAGTCACTCACCATCCACCCTAGGACAGTATACCTGAAGGATGTTCTGTACTTTGAACCCCACCCCTAGATAGTTGAGATCATTTAGGGAAAAATCTCAGTGATCTCAGATTCTTGTGTCTTCCCATACACTGAAAAGTTGTTGTTGTTGTGTCAATAAGTCGTGTCTGACTCTGCGAGTACTCAAATCTCTTTGTGGTTTGCTGTTAATTTTCTTATGTTTGACTGTTTGTTTGTGTCTTTACCTGTTTTTTTTTTTTTTTTGTCTACACCTTGAAGGATGTGGAATGTCCCCTGCATCCCCTGCAGTGGAAACCAGGAGTCTTAACCACTGAATCACCAGGGAAGACCCTCAGCTAGATGTTTTTCTTTCCACTGGGTGACCAATTAGTGGCCAATGGCTTGATCCTTATAGAACTGGAGTGGCAGGCAACATTTTTTTTTTTAATACTATTGTGTTTCCAGAACTCCTCCCACCCCACCCCACCCAACCCCCCAGTATAGTCCTAGACATACAGAAAAACTCACATATATCCTGGTTTCTCTGTTGCCTCTTCAGAACTGTTTCTCAGAGCTCAGTAAGAAACTGAATAAACCCAACTCACAGTTCTAATGTGCGTTTTTTTTCAAGTTGACAGCAATGAGGGAACAAAGCCCTCACTGGGGAGAGGGGCGGTGTGGGCTGTAGTTTGTAGAATGGTGGGGGAGAGACATCAAACAGTCCTACTAATCCATGTAGGATTTGAACTGTAGAAAGTGCTTTAGAGGAGACAAGCTGTGGGGCTCTAAGGGCACAAATTCAGGAGCCTGGCCAGGTCTGGAAGGAGCTAAACCAGGAAAGGCTACCTTCCCTGACAACAGGGCAGCTGACTGGATTTCTAGAGGCAAGCCTTGTGCCATGACCCATAGGCCTGATTCTTGGGATGGTGGGGGCTCCATTTCTGGCCATCATGGCAAAGTGTGAGCTCGTTGCTGGCTTATTAATTATTGCCTACCTCCCCTGAGCCAAAAGGAGCCCCAGGCTGAGACAAGGTAGATGCTAGCTAGATATGGTAGACTAAGGGATGCCTGTACCCCCAACAGCCATCACCATCCTCAGCTTTTCCTGAAGTGAGGTGAAAGTCACTCAGTTGTGTCCAACTCTTTGTGATCCCATGGACTGCATGGAATTCTCCATCCAGAATACTGGGATGGGTAGTCATTCCCTTCTCCAGGGGATCTTCCTGACCCAGGGATCGAACCCAGGTCTCCCACATTGCAGGCAGATTCTTTACCAGCTGAGCCACAAGGGAAGCCCAGGAATACTGGTGTGGGTAGCCTATCCCTTCTCCAGCAGATCTTCCCAACCCAGGTCTTCCTGTTGCTGCTGCTGCTGCTAAGTCGCTTCAGTCATGTCAGACTCTGTGCGACCCCATAGACGACAGCCCACCAGGCTCCCCTGTCCCTGGGATTCTCCAGGCAAGAACACTGGAGTGGGTTGCCATTTCCTTCTCCAATGCATCAAAGTGAAAAGTGAAAGTGAAGTCACTCAGTTGTGCCCAACTCTTAGCAACCCCATGGACTGCAGCCTACCAGGCTCCTCCGTCCATGGGATTTTCTAGGCAGAAGTACTGGAGTGGGGTGCCATTGCCTTCTCCTCAGGTCTTCCTAGAGATAGGAAATAGTACATGAAACATACAAACCCTTGGGTTGGTTCTCTCCCCTTTCCACTACTTTCGGAGGGACCTTAGTCTTGAAGCAGGATTTTGTTTTCCTGTCCAGGGATAGCTAGTCCACCAGAGGTAGAGGCTAGAAGCAAAGTTCTGTGATCCTTACCCTAATTGGAAGCAAAAATGTTTCAAGGAGGCAAAAGCTGCAAAACGCATGCAAAGTGTATTATTAGAGACACAGCACAAAGTATGGGAGGGCACACAAAGAAACAGCTTGTTTATGTCAGAAGCAGGGCAGGAATACAGATGTCCGGAATAAGGAGCACAGTAAGAGGAGCTTTAAGGCCCTTATATCACACAGTCCTTCCAGGGGTGGGTGTGTGTGTGTGTTCAGTCATGTCTGACTCTTTGTGACCCTGTGGACTGTAGCCTGCCAGGCTCCTCTGACCATGGAATTTTCCAGGCAAGAATACTGGAGTGGGCGGCCATTTCCTACTCCAGGGGATCTTCCCAACACAGGGATCAAGCCCAAGCCCCCATCTCCTGCATCAGCAGGCAGATTCTTTAGCACGAGCACCACCTGGGAAGCTGGGTCTTTGTTCACTTTTTTCACACCTAACTGGTCCTTGGACTCTCCCCAAGATGCGTGCACAGCTTTTTGCTAGGATGGATCCCGCTGCAGAAGCCTGTGGATACATTTCCACACTTATTATGGGGTGAGGCTTCCTCTCTTTTGGACCCCCAAGAAGCCTTCCTGCACATGTGCAGACAGGGGCATCTTCCTTGACCTGAGAAGTGGGTACCTTATCTCCTAACTTTAGCAGAGCTCAGTTTTTGCCACCCGCTTTGTCCTTGGGAGTGTCTGGGTGAGAAGAAAACTTCTATTTTACTCCACTTGACAAACACCAGCTGTCCAGCCCAGGGGCCCATCTATCTCCTGCCTGCACAAAAACTTGGCCCAGTTAGGTAAGCGGCAGTGAGGAAAGGGTGGTGTCCAGCTGAAATCTCTCTTTTTTAAAATGAAATTAAAATTAAAAAAAATTTTATTTTTGGCTGTGCTGGGTCTTTGTTGCAGTGCTCAGGCTTTCTCTAGTTGTGGAGAGCAGGGGCTACTCTTTGTCATGGTTCAAGAGTTTCTCATTGCAGTGGCTTCTCTTGTTGAGCACAGGCTGTAGGGTACATGGGCTTCAGCAGCTGTGGCTCGAGGGCTCCAGAGCTCAGAATCAGTATTTGTGGTACACAGGCTTAGTTGCCCCAAGGTAGGTGGAATCTTCCTGGACTAGGGATCGAACCTCTTTCCCCCACATTAGCAGGCAGATTCTTCACCACTGAGCCATCAGAGAAGTCCACACTACTTTTTTTTTTTCTCAAATGGTTGTTCCCTGCACCATGGGGGATCTTAGCTGTCTGACCAGGGATGGAACTCGTGCTTCCTGCATTGGGAGCAGGGAGTCTTAAGCACTGGAACACCAGGGAAGTCATCAGCTGAAATCTTAGCATTGTTTCCAGATAAAGAACTAAGACTGAAAGGTGGAGGGCCAAGGTCCATCTCTGGAAATGGGACAGGGTGTGGCTTGTCCCGGAGCTGGAGCCCTCAGTCCCCACTCGGCGAGAGGCCCCTTCTCTGATGAAATAAGATTATTTTTAAGTCAGGACAAGAATAATTTTAAACATGAAATTCTCTCCCTGCCCATTTGAGCCACTACCCCTTGCCATTACTGTGCATTGAGCAGCTGTGTAAGACATTAACTAGATCCCCTTAGCAGAGAAGGCAATGGCACCCCACTCCAGTACTCTTGCCTGGAGAATCCCAGGGAAGGGGAGCCTGGTGGGCTGCCGTCTCTGGGGTCCCACAGAGTTGGACACGACTGAAGGAACTTAGCAGTTAGCAGCAGCAGATCCCCTTAGAAGACCCAGCAATGCCTATTCAACCCCTGCTCCTGCTGCTAAGTCACTTCAGTCATGTCTGACTCTGTGCAACCCCATAGATGGCAGCCCACTAGGCTCCCCCGTCCCTGGGATTCTCCAGGCAAGAACACTGGAGTGGGTTGCCATTTCCTTCTCCAGTGCATGAAAGTGAAAAGTGAAAATGAAGTCACTCAGTCGTGTCCGACTCTTAGTGACCCCATGGACTGCAGCCTACCAAGCTCCTCCGTCCATGGGATTTTCCAGGCAAGAGTGCTGGAGTGGGGTGCCATTGCCTTCTCCGATTCAACCCCTACCCCCCTAGAAAAAGCAGTTTTCTCCTGACACCAGCAAGGTAAGTCCTTAGGAGACCTTTCTTTCTCAGTCCTGTAAAGGGGTCACACTAACCCACGACTAGCCCTCCTGGACTATGTAAAATTACTTTGATGTATAACCTTTTGTCTCAAAAATTTATATAAAGGTAGGACAATCTTCAGAGCTTTCTGAAAGACCATCTCCTAGATTATACTCCTCAGATTGGTTTTCTTTTCTTCTTTCTCTTTTATATTTTTAACTCTTTTAATATAAACATGCATTTTAGTCATGGAAAATAAAAATTTTAAAAATCTGATGATGTTCTACTTTATTTTTTTTTAATTTTTTAAAGTAGTAGACTTTTAAAGGTGTAAGCTTGTGGAATTTTAGTTCCCCGACCAGGGATTGAACCTGGGCCCTCGGCAGTGAAAGCATGGAGTCCTAACTACTGGACCACCAGGGAATTCCTCCACTTGGAATTCTGGAGACATCAACAGGACCTGACTTTCCTTGAACCAGGCACTGTGTGAGAGCATTATGTATTATCTTAGTCAATCCTCACCACAACCTTATGAAGTAGGCACTGTTATTTTTACAGATAACATTATCTATGGCTTAGAGAGATACAGGAAAAATCCTTCCTACTCTGGGCATAGATTACATCCATTCCAGTGTTTGCTGGATTCCAAGCCTTGGTAAATGTTAGTCCTTGTACCAAGACTACCCTTCCCACCTTGCTTAGCCTTAGTAAACTCCTGTTCATCCTTCAAGACCCACCTCTGCACCACACTTCCAGGCAGAATTAGTAATTGCCCAGTATATATGCTTCCACAAGACTGTTTTCATGCATCTAACCCTGTTTTAGACTTCACCTAGTTATAAATATGTGTTCATAGGTTTGTCTCCTCCCAAACTCTACCCACATCTTACCTCCAGACTTGTGGGCAGGGCTATTATTTACTCATCTCTGTATCTCCTAGCAATGGGCCTGGCGTGCAATAAGATGAAAAGCCATACACACACTACCACATACAAAATAGATAATCAACAATCAACTATACAGTACAGGAAACTCTACTCAGCCTGTACTACAGCCTACTCTGTAATAACCTATGTGGGAAAAGAATCTGAAAAAGAAGGAATCTGTATATATCTATCACTAAATCATTTTACTGTACACCTGAAACTAACACAATATTGTGAATCAACTATACTCCAATATAAAGTTAAAAAACATTTGTAAAGGATGAAATGGTAAATAGGTTTGATTGCATGCACCAACGCCAGACAATTGATTGCAGCTGCCTGGATTGCTACATCGAGATGAACTATTTCTCTGGCTTGTGGGAAGGCATCATGTGATCCATTAATTCTGTCTGCCCTGGCCTCAGGAATAAACATCTCTTCTGAAAGAAATGGGAATACCAGACCACCTGACTGGCCTCTTGAGAAACCTATATGCAGGTCAGGAAGCAACAATTAGAACTTGACATGGTTCCAAATAGGAAAAGGAGTACGTCAAGGCTGTATATTGTCACCCTGCTTATTTAACTTATATGCAGAGTATATCATGAGAAACTCTGGGCTGGAAGAAGCACAAGCTGGAATCAAGATTGCCGGGAGAAATATCAATAACCTCAGATGTGCAGATGACACCACCCTTATGGCAGAAAGTGAAGAGGAACTAAAAAGCCTCTTGATGAAAGTAAAAGAGGAGAGTGAAAAAGTTGGCTTAAAGCTCAACATTCAGAAAACGAAGATTATGGCATCTGGTCCCATCAGTTCATGGGAAATAGATGGGGAAACAGTGGAAACAGTATCAGACTTTATTTTTTTGGGCTCCAAAATCACTGCAGATGGTGACTGCAGCCATGAAATTAAAAGACACTTACTCCTTGGAGAAAAGTTATGACCAACCTAGATAGCATATTCAAAAGCAGAGACATTACTTTGCCAACAAAGGTCTGTCTAGTCAAGGCTATGGTTTTTCCTGTGGTCAGGTATGGATGTGAGAGTTGGACTGTGAAGAAAGCTGAGTGCTGAAGAATTGATGCTTTTGAACTGTGGTGTTGGAGAAGACTCTTGAGAGTCCCTTGGACTGCAAGGAGATCCAACCAGTCCATTCTGAAGGAGATCAGCCCTGGGATTTCTTTGGAAGGACTGATGCTAAAGCTGAAACTCCAGTACTTTGGCCACCTCATGCGAAGAGTTGACTCATTGGAAAAGACTCTGATGCTGGGAGGGATTGGGGGCAGGAGGAGAAGGGGATGACAGAGGATGAGATGGCTGGATGCTGGATGGCATCACTGACTCGATGGATGTGAGTCTGAGTGAACTCCGGGAGTTGGTGATGGACAGGGAGGCCTGGCATGCTGCGATTCATGGGGTTGCAAAGAGTCGGACATGACTGAGTGACTGAACTGAACTGAACTGAACTGAATGACAGGGTTGTCTAGACCTGGCCTGGGTGCTCTGTAACTTTTGTGGGGGAGCTTTGGAAAAGCCTGGGGAAACTACAATGGCTTCTTCACTCCCAAAGAATCTTGTCTCACAACCAACCACTATGAGAGAGACGATTGGCAACAAGAGTTCCTCATCCAGACAGCAGTCTTGTCATGACTTCCACCCAAAGCCTGTGTTTGCTTTTCACGGCTGGCCAACCACAGCTTCAGGAGAGCTGTTTTTGTTTTTAGATATTACAAGGAAGGGAGAAGAGAGCATGAGAGTAAAGACATTTCCTGTTTCTGGTTGTTGCTTCTCCCATGCCAACTCTGAGCTTTGTGTGACTGTATCCAAATGCCACGGATATGCCAGTTGGCATTAAGAGCAAATGCCAGTTGCTCTTAAACTGAGCTTGAAGACGGGAAGGGATTTTACCAGAAAGAAGTGAGGCTGTCCCATCTGAAAGCACCAGCTGAACCTTAGAGCAGAATGCTGGCCAGGATCCAGGGAAGTGCAAAGCTGCAGACACAGCTCCCTAATCACCTACCCTACAGGGGAGGTTCCTTACAACCCGAAGCTTGCAGGATCCCAGTTCCCCAAACGAGGATTGAACCTGGACCACGGCAGTGAAAGCCCAGAATCCTAACCACTAGGCCACCAGGGAGCCCCCCTTCCCGCCCCCTGCCACCGGTTGGCCTCGTCTTAAATGTTTTGTCCTTGACAGAACCCTTCTCATCCTCCATCCCTCCATCCACTCACTTAGCATCTACTGCTCGCCAGGCTCACTGCCAGGTGCTGGGGTGACAGACAAGTGTTTACACAATCCTCTTCTTCAGGGCATTCCCTCAAACAGCACCACCAATTCCAAATCACGATAATAGAAGTATGCAGCTACGGAAATCAGTTCAAAGTGTCTTCACGAGGAGGTCAAAGGATTCACAGCAGAGGAGCTGACTTTTGAAGCATGAGATGGTGAAACGACCATCAGCCAAATAGAAGAAATAGAGAAGGGTTTTCTGTGCCCTGGGAAAGGCAGGTCCGTGGATAGCACAGTTCAAAAGCATCATGTTGTGTGTCTTAAAATGTTTTCTTTCTTTCAATGTAAATGTTTAAAATATGCTATAAAAATCTGTCTTGTTTGTAGAGATGTGGATGGACCTAGACACTGTCATTCAGAGTGAAGGAAGTCAGAAAGACAAGAACAAATGTCGTATATGAATGCATATATGTGGAATCTAAAGAGGTGGTATAGATCTTATTTGCAAAACAGAAATAGACACAGATGTAGAGAACAAATGTATGGACACTAAGGTGGGGAAAGAGGGAGGGTGGGATGAACTGGGAGGTTGGGAATGACATATATGCAGTATTGATACCATGCATAAAATAGTTAACTATTCAGAACTTATGGTATAGTTCAGGGAGCCCTACTCAGTGCTCTGTGATGACCTAAATGGGAAAGAAATCCACAAAGGGGGATATATGTATATGTGAGGGCTTCCCCAATGGCTCAGCAGGTAAAGAATCCGCCTGCATTGCAGGAGACATAGGAGACTTGGGTTTCATCCCTGGGTTGGGAAGATCCTCTAGAGGAGGGCATGGCAACCCACTCCAGTATTCTTGCCTGGAGAATCCCATGGCCTGAGGAGCCTGGTGGGCTGCAGGACACAACTGAGCCACCACACACGCTCACATGTGTGTGTAAAACTGACTCACTTTACTGCATGGTAGAAACTAACAACATGGTAAAGCAACTACACTCCAATAAAAATTAATTTTAAAAAATAAAGAGAAAAAATAAAATTTGAGAACCTGTCTTGGGAATCCCCTGGCGGTCCAGTGGCCAGGACTCCATGTTTTCACTACCATGGTGTGGGTTTGATCCCTGATTGGGGAACTAAGATCCCACAGGCTGCAAGACACTGCCAAGAAAACAAAACAAAACAAAATATCTCCTCTTATCCTCATGACAACTCTGTGAGAGAACTACTGTTATCCTTATTCTACAGATGAGGACGTTGGAGAGGTTATATGATTTGCTCAAAGCCACTCAGAGTAGCAGAGTCAGTGTTTGAGTTGGTTTCAGTTTGACTCCAAAGGCTCCAGTTTCCATTGTCTCTGTGGTGCTTGGTGGTGGTTTAAAGTCGTATCCGACTCTTACGACCACATGGACTGTAGCCTGCCGGGCTCCTCTGTCCATGGGATTCTCCAGGCTAGAATACTGGAGTGGGTTGCCATTTCTTTCTCCAGGGAATCTTCTCAACCCAGGAAACGAACCTGGGTCTCCTGCATTGCAGGCAGATTCTTTACCGACTGAGCTACAAGGGAAGTTTATGGACATATAGCCTGTGGGCTGGATATATGGCCCACATGTGTGTTTTGTTTGAGTGGCACAAACTTTTTAAAAAACTAGTTGGCTCACATAGTATCTTGTAAATTTTGAATTAGTTTCCAACTAACTTTCACATGAAAATCCAGATTTCTAGATGTTCTCAAAAACTCAGTATTCTTGCCTGGAGAATCCCATGGCCTGAGGAGCCTGGTGGGCTGCAGGACACAACTGAGCCACTACACATGCTCACATGTGTGTGTAAAACTGACTCACTTTACTGCATGGTAGAAACTAACAACAGGTAAAGCAACTACACTCCAATAAAAATTAATCTTAAAAAATAAAGAGAAAAAATAAAATTTGAAAACCTGTCTTGGGAATTCCCTGGTGGTCCAGTGGTCAGGACTTCATGTTTTCCACTGGTGGGCCAGTGGTTAAGAATCTGCCTGCCAACGTAGGGGACACGGGTTCTAACCCTGGTCCAGGAAGATTCCACATGTCACAGGGCAATAAAGCCCATGTGCCACAACTAGTGAAGCCTGCTGCTGCTGCTGCTAAGTCGCTTCAGTTGTGTCCGACTCTGTGCGACCCCATAGACGGCAGCCCACCAGGCTCCCCCATCCCTGGGATTCTCCAGGCAAGAACACTGGAGTGGGTTGCCATTTCCTCCTCCAATGCATGAAAGTGAAAAGTCAAAGTGAAGCCGCTCAGTCGTGTCCGACTAAGACCCCATGGACTGCAGCCCACCAGGCTCCTCCATCCATGGGATTTTCCAGGCAAGAGTACTGGAGTGGGGTGCCATTGCCTTCTCCACTAGTGAAGCCTGCAAGCCTCAGTTACTGGACCCAGATGCTCTAGAGCCCGTGTTCCACAAGAGGAGCCACCGCAGTGAGAAGCCCACGCACTGCAACTAGCTCGCTGCAACTAGTTGCCCACATGTAGCAATGAAGACCCAGCACAGCCAAAAAAAAAAAAAAAAATTTAATTTTAAATTAAATATAAAAATAAAAAACAACACAAGATTTAAAAAAAGAAAGAAAACTCAAAATTGTGACATCATTACGTAAACCTCTCACCTGCTTGAAGCTAGAATGGGAGTGTCCTCTGTTTTGAGGCAGGGCGTGTGTCCTCCAGTTCACTCACATAAAAAACACCTGGCCTTGTAGGCCCGCAAGCTTGAAGCCCTTTTTCTGGGCTCTGCCATTGTGTGGAAACAGGATTCCAAAGTAGCCCAAAGTTTCTACAGAGCCTGTACTGATGCTTTCTGAACAAAAAGCAGATGGAATCACTGTGATACTATGCCACGCGGCTGTAACAAGGGTCTGAAAAGCATTGTTTCCTCCTATACTTTTTTTTTTTTTAAGTACTCTATAGTTGCTTTACAACGTTGTATTAGTTTCTGTTTTGAATCATGTTTTCATGTTCTGAAACAACAGGTTTCAGGCCTGTGTATACATATATCCCCTCCCTCTTGGACCTCCCTCCTACTCCACCTTTCTAGGTCATCACCGAATACGGAGCTGGGCTCCCTGTGCTGTGCGGCAGGTTCTCACTAGCTATCTGTTTTATACATGGTAGTGTATATATGGACTCCCCTGGTGACTCAGAGGTGAAAGAATTAGCCTCCAATGCAGGAGACGCAGTTTCAATCCCTGGGTTGGGACTATCCCCTAGAGAAGGAAATGGCAACCCACTCTAGTATTTCTTGCCTGGAAATCCCATGGACAGAGGAACCTGGCAGGCTACAGTCCGTGGGGTCCTAAAAGAGTTGGACATGACTTAGCAACTGCCCAACAACAATGTATCTATGTAAATCCTAATCTTCCAGCTTGTCCCCCCTCCCTTCCCCCCAACTGCCTGTGTCCACACGTCTGTATCTCGATTCCTGCCCTGGAAATAGGTTCATTAGCTGTAAGCTCACTGGGCTTCCCAGGTGGCATTAGTGGTAAAGAACCCGCCTACCAATCAGGTAGGTGTAAGAGATATAGGTTCGATCCCTGGGTCGGAAAGATCCCCTGGAGGAGGGCATGGCAACCCACTCCACTATTCTTGCCTGGAGAATCCCATGGACAGGGAAGCCTGGTGGGTTTCGGTCCACAGGGTCCTAAAGAGTCGGACACAATAGAAGCGACTTTGTGTATGCACGCAAGGCCACCATAATCCAGTATTGCTACACCTTACAGCAACGGGGAGAGAATGTGAGGCCAGAGAGGTCGGCAGGGACCAGATGATGCCCCTGAGGAGTTCAATTTTGATCTTACTGGGTGCGAGGTATCTCTGTGACATCCCAGTGGAGGGGGGCTCCGATGGGCAGCTGCACACAGAGCTCGTGAGGAAGAGAGGGGCTGGAGTCATCACCCCCTGACAGAGTCGGAGGGGGCGGAGTACAGACTCTCCTGAGAAGACAAGTGATAAGGAGCCTGGGCAGGAGGCTGTGAGGAGCACAACCAGTTCAGAGGAAGAAGGAGTGGGCAGAGGCGGAGAAAGAGGAGAGGATGAGTGCTGAGGAAGCCAAGAGAGAAGAATTTGCAGGCAACACTGGTGGCACATGGGATATTAAAGAGAGATCAAGGCAACTGGGGGTCAGCGCTGGGCACCCCAGAAATTTCAGCCAGTGAGACAAGGCCAAGGAAGGCTAGAAATCAGATCACAATGGGTTAAGGATGGATTGGCGAGGCGTTTAATACCAGGAAATGAGGCAAAGTTGGCCCTCGATAAGCTCACCCCTAGAGAATGTAGCAAGCAAGATGCAACACATCGGGGGTGAGACTGGCTCCTCTTTCAGAGGTGGGACTAAAGTTCATGGACGGCCAGGGCTGATATCAGAGACCAGTGTAATCTCAGGGAAGCATATCTGAGGCTGAAACCCAGTCAGGGGGAGAGAGAAAGCAAAAGCTGCAACCCCAGCTAACCCTGGCCGGGCTCGGTGTCGACAGCAGCAGACGCGCTCTCCCATCCCCCACAGCGTAACCTGTCGAGGCAGCCAGTGCCCTCCAAGGTCCAAGCAGCGCTGATGCTCTCATACTTACACTCCAGGGCTCCTAGGTCGACTGTCAGAGGCTAGGCTGGGGCACATGTGCAGCCCTGCCAAACCCACACTTCAGGCTGTCTCACTACCCTTCTCCATTTTTAGCTTCTCTATTTTTAAATTTTATTTATTTAAATTTTACTTTTTTGGATGTGCTGAGTCTTTGTTGCTGCACATGGACTTTCTCTAGTGGTGGCGAGCAGAGCCTACTACGCAGTTGCAGAGCTCAGGGTTCATTGTGGTGGCCTCTCTTGTTGCAGAACACGGGCACTAGAGCACAGGTTTCAGTAGCTGTGGCGCGCAGGCTTTAGTTGCTCTGCAGCATGTGAAATCTTCCCGGCCTAGGGACTGAACCCATGTCCCCTGCACTGGCAGGCGGATTCTTAACCACTGGACCACCAGGGAAGTTCTCTATGCAATTGTTTTTGTCATTTAATTGATATTTGCCCCTTTCCGCCCCTGCCGCCTTTTCTTGGACAGGAAAGTAGGATTTATTGTGGGTAAATGTAAGGAGGGGACAGCATCAAGGCTCTCATGAGTGCAGGGCCTTCTATTTATCCCGAGGGCCATGATTTGGGATGTATCTGACCCCACAGCCATCCCGGATGAGCCCCTTTTCTGCCTCCATGTTTTCAAATTCATCCACATTAACCTTAATACATCCCCGCTTCTTGGAGACGTGGATCTTCTGGCGGCCAGGGAACTTGAACTTGGCCCTACGGAGGGCCTCAATCACACGCTCCTTGTTCTGCACCGTGGTGCAGATGGACATTATGATTGGCCAATGTGGACCCTGGCTGCTGTGCCCTGGGGCTTTGAAAAGATGCCGTGGACACCTGTCTGGGGCCTGGGACTGGGGACAGCATGCCAGGAATAAATGTCCACTGGAAAGGTCTGTCTCCAAGGTCCCTTAGGGCAACCTGTACAGACAACAGGCTGCATATACTATCAGGGAGCCTGCAGTTTGCAGCCACTGCACCCTGGGCCCGCATGGGTACCCTAATCTTACAAGACTGAGTGGGCAAAGGGAAAACACTGAGCTGACCCCATTGTGGTGTCAGATAAAAGAATGTCACCAGGCCCCTGAAAGCAATGGGTTTGGGCCACAGGCAAGTACTCGTTGCCCTGAGAGTGAGTGACAGGTGTTCAGCAGCGAAGGAAAGGGGCAAATTTAAAGAAGGCTTGTGGCTCATACAACTCAACATCGAAAAAACAATCCAATTGGAAAATGGGCAGAATCTCTGAAAAGCCATTTTCCCACAGTAGACATATAGATGGCCAGCAGGCACATGAAAAGATGCTCAGCATCACTAATCACCAGGGAAATTCAAGTCAGAACCACAGTGAGCTATCACCTCCCACCTGTCAGGATGACTATCACCAAAAAGACAACAGATAAAAAGTGTGGGTGAGGGCGTGGAGAAAAGGGAACCCTCGTACACCGTTGATGGGAATGTGAATTGGTACAGCCACTATGGAAAACAGTATAGAGGTTCCTCATTAAATTAAAAATAGAACTACCATACAATCCAGCCATTCCACTCCTGAGTATTTATCTGAAGAACAAAAGCACTAATTAGAAATGTGGCCACTCTTGCCTTCTAAGATGGCCCACATTCTGCCTGAGGAGTGTGTTTCTCTCTAAATAAGTCCACTTCTTACCTATCACTTTGTTTTTCACTAAGTTCTCTATGATGAGACATCAAGAACCTGAGCTTCATTAAGTCCTGACTCCAGCCTCCAGGACCTTCCCTGAGTTCCAAAGTAGCTAATCAGGAGAGGAGCAGCCAAGAAACCACCTGAGGCAAAATTCCAGGGACTAGAGCAGCTCATCTGGAGAAGGCAATGGCACCCCACTCCAGCACTCTTGCCTGGAAAATCCCATGGGCGGAGGAGCCTGGTAGGCTGCAGTCCATGGGGTCACTAAGAGTCAGGCACGACTGAGCAGCTTCACTTTCACTTTCCACTTTCATGCATTGGAGAAGGAAATGGCAACCCACTCCAGTGTTCTTGCCTGGAGAATCCCAGGGACCGGGGAGCCTGGTGGGCTGCCGTCTATGGGGTCGCACAGAGTCGGACACGACTGAAGCGACTTAGCAGCAGCAGCAGCAGCAACAAGTGCCAGTGATGTAATGTACAACATGATCAATATAATGAACACTGCTGTATGTTATATTTGAAAGCTGCTAAAAGAGTAAATCCAAAGAGTTCTCATCACAAGGAAAAACTTTTTTCTATTTTTTAAATTTTGTCTCTGTATGAGATGACAGATGTTCACTAAACTTACTGAGGTAAACATTTCATGATGTGTGTAAGTCAAATCACTATACTGGGCACCTTAGGCTTATTCAGTGCTGTATGGCAGTTCAGTTCGGTTCAGTCGCTCAGTCATGTCCAACTCTTTGCAGTGCCATGGACTGCATGCTTCCCTGTCCATCACCAACCCCCGGAGCTTGCTCAGACTCATGTCCATTGAGTCAGCGATGCCATCCAACTATCTCACCCTCTGAGATATGATGGCAATTATATCTTGATAAAACTGGAAGAAAAAAAATAAAGAACCCTTGTGGATTGATGAGACTATATATCCAGGGGTGTGTCTAAAGCATGAAGAAATGAAAATAAAATAAAACATGAAGAAATAGTTAGTGTTAGTTACTCAGCTGTGTCCAACTCTATGCAACCCCATGGACTGTAGCCTGCCAGGCTCTTCTGTCCATAGGATTCTCCAGGCAAGAATACTGGAGTTGCCACTCCCTTCTCCAAGGAATCTTCCCAACCCAGGGATCCAACCTGCGTCTCCTATGTCTCCTGCATTGGCAGGCGGGTTCTTTACCACTAGCACTGCCTGGGAAGACCATGAAGAAATAGAATGCCTTTAAAAGGATGGATTAGAATCAAAACATCTACCTGGAGCACAGTATAAATCACCTTAGGATCGCCGGTATGAACTGGAGTGCAGATGATGAATACCAACATAGGATTCTTGCAGGAATTCTAATTCCTCAGACCAACACCATGACACCCTCCTTTCTTTTTGATATATATTTGAATCTCCTTTCAGATAAAAATTTTGCCTGTGCACTACCATTCCTCTTGTTTTGAAAATGTACATTTGAATCTTTTAAGTACATATTTTCTTTTCTTTATCTCTATTTCCTCTGTTTTCAAAGTGCAGGCCTGAATCACTTTCCATATGTACACTAAGTCTGTTCATTGTGAGTGCAAGGATGTCCCTCCTCTGTGGATCCTGAAACAGTTTCTGGAAAGATGGCAGTGTTGCAGAGAGCTCCTGGGTGTTCCCCGTGAATAATAGGGAACCTGTAAAAATTGACATAAGCAGTCAGCCAGCTTCTGGATAGTGGGATTTCCTCCAGTCTTTCTGATATGCAATTTTTTTTTTTTTTTAGGAAAGTGCAAAAGTGACCCATTTTACAGTGATCCATATATTACAGTGACCCAAATGCAAGAGTAATATTAGTAGTTAATGGTTAATGAATATTCACCATGTGACAAGCATGGCAGTATCTCAACTAATTCTAATAAAACCTTACAAGGTGGTTATTATCGTTCTCCTTTACAGAGGGGAAGACGGTGCTTCCCAGGTGGCGCAGAGGTAAAGAATCTGACTGCCAATGCTGGAGATTCAAGAAACTTGGGTTCAATCCCTGGGTTGGGAAGATCCCCTAGAGGAGATACACTCCAGTATTCTTGCCTGGAAAATTCCACGAACAGAGGGGCCTCATGGGCTAGAGTCCATGGGGTTGCAAAGAGTCAGACATGACTGAGCAACTATGCACACACATAAACGGGAAGATTGAGGCATTTAAGGATTGAGTAATTTATCAGAAATCCTGTGTAACTGAATCAAAGACACCACTGGATCCCTGTTTGCTTGCATCCAGGGCTAGACTGCTCGCTCCTGCCCTCTGCCGCCTCCTGGGTCTGTAGATCTGTTTGCGGACAGCCAGGTCATTAGAGTCCTTTCTCAAACAAAGAAATGAGTGTTCAATTTCCTCTTGAAAATTTTCAAGGAAGTTCACTAAAACCCATTCACATCACAATCTTCTACTCAATCTTCTATAAAGTCCCTGTTGAAAAATCAGCCTCAGCAAGCCCTCATTCCTAAGCGTAAATGAATTTCCCCTGTCTCCTTAGTAGGATGAGAAAATGAAAATGAGGTGATAAGAAATTAGCCTAGGAACTTAATTTTCATTGCTGATATGGTTTAATCCATCTTAACTTTTTTATGATTATGAACTTGTTCAAATCACACGAAATAGAGTAGCACAATGAACCGCCCCATGGGCTCATTGCTTAGATTCAACAATTATCAAAATCCTGCCATGGATTCAACCACTTTTTTCCCTTGGCTGAAGTATTTAAAAACAAATTCCAGACATTATGTTGTTCTGTCACTTCACCCCCTATTTTACACTTCTGAAATATATAGACATTTTCTCACTTAAGTCCAATGTTATTTCATACTGTAAAATATAACAATTCTTTGATATGATCCAATACTGGGTATTCAATAACTGCTTCCAAAAGATCTCTTTTTATTACTGATGTGCTTGAATCAAACTCCAAACAAGACCACACAATGCATTTTAAGGGCACATCACAGCTTTTAATTCTCTTTTGTTTGGAACAGTCTCTCTGTTCCCTACCTTCCCCCTCATCTGTTTTTTCCTCTTCGTCATTGCTGCTGCTGCTAAGTCACTTCAGTCGTGTCTGACTCTGTGCGACCCCAGAGACGGCAGCCCACCAGGCTCCCCTGTCCCTGGGATTCTCCAGGCAAGAACACTGGAGTGGGTTGCCATTTCCTTCTCCAATGCATGAAAGTGAAAATTGAAAGTGAGGTCGCACAATTGTGTCCAACTCTTCACGACCCCATGGACTGTAGCCTACCAGGCTCCTCTGTCCATGGGATTTTCCAGGCAGGAGTACTGGAGTGGGTTGCCATTTCCTTCTCCCTTCATGTCACTGACTTGTTGAAAAAAAACAATGTTTAATGTTTCTCAAAAAAAAAAAAAATCATGTATAAACGGAATGATACTGAGTTCTAAAAAAACTCATACATGTGTATATAATAAATAGGAATTTTATAGCATTCATGGGTTCTGCGAATGGAGTCTACCATATCACATGTAAATCTATTTATGTACTTTTGTATCCTTAACTTCTGCAGAAATAAGCACTTCTTGAAGTGGAAAAATGTGTCATATGAAGGGTGGTCCAGGGACTTGCCTGGTGGTACAGTGGTTAAGTCTCTGCATTGCCAATACAGGGGTCATGGGTTCAATCCCTGGTTGGGGAACTAAGGTCCCATGTGCTGTGCAGTGTGGCCAAAAGATTAAAAACAAACAAACAAATAAAAAACATTCCCTCCCCCCCAAAAAAAAAGAATGGCCCAAGATAGGATGAGAGAGACATCTAGGAAATGGAGATCAAAGGAAAATATGAAATTTGATAAATTTTTTAAAAATTAGTTTCTGTTGGAATATAGTTGCTTTACAATGTTGGGTTAACTTCAGGTGTGCAGCAAACTGAATCAGTTATACATATATCCACTCTTTTTAAAGATTAGTTCCAATCTTAAAAAATCTTAAAAAGAATCTACTCTTTCAGATTCTTTTCCCATATTGGTCATTACAGAGTATTGACTATAATTCCCTGTGCTATATAGTAGATTTTTATTGAAATCTGGTAATTCATCCACTCTTGGGTGAGATGCATTGAACTGGGTAGATATAAGCCTTCACTTTGCAGGCAACACGGAGACCTCATTGGACAAGACTCCTTGTCAGCAAGTTGCTCAGTCTTCACAAATAACCTTCCAGTCTACACATACACAAGCCTTCAGTCTGCATCTCCCTTGGTGACTCCTGATGACCCTTCCACCTCCAGGGCCCTTGATGAATGGGGTGGAAGCGTCTGTTGACAGGTACACCTACTCTGGTCCCTCTCTGAGGATTTCTTTAGATTTTCTGAAGTTTGATTCCCTACGAGGAGTTAACATGTAGCTATTTGGAACAATGAGGCAGTCCTGCGTGGTCTCGGTTACTGCGTGTCAGCCTGTGAAAACCAGACACCATCCGGCCGTCCTGACAAGGTGGCATTTGGCTGCCCAAGATTTTGCTGCTGGGCCTGGACGGCTCTCAGACTGGCTGCCACCCTCACCACTAAACATCTTGCCAGGTGAACAAGTCCTCCCGCAACCTCTTGTTTTCTTCTCCTCTCCCTTATTCTGCAGCCCCGACGAGCCACCCCAACGATTTCTTCCCTGACCCCACTGCCACTCCACCAGCCCAGGCCTCGTCTCTCCTTGGACTATTGCAGCTAACTCCTAATTTGTCTTATATACTCTTCTGTCTTCATCTGCTTCCAAACCTTTTTCCACAGCAACCTTTGAAAAATCTTACTGGGTCACATCCCTACTTAAAAACCTTCAAGAGTTCCCTTGGCCTGACATCAGAGGCTCTTTCTGATCTGGTGCCAGCTCCTTCACACTCAGCCCCCACTCCACATAAGACTCTCTGCCCATTTCCCATAGTGCCCTGGCACGTGCTACTGCCCTCGCCTAGAAAGTCTCTCTCCCATGCCCACCACTCCCTCCCTGCTTATTTCCTGGAATAACTTCTTACACATCCTTCACATTGGAAAAGACTGATGCTAGGCAAGATTGAAGGCAGAAGGAGAAGAGGGTCACAGAGGATAAGATGGTTGCGTGGCATCACTGACTCAATGGACATGAGTTTGAGCAAACTCCAGGAGATAGTGAAGGACAGCAAGCCTGGCATGCTGCAGTCCAAGGGGTCACAAAGAGTAGGACACGACTAAGCGACTGAAGAGAACTGAACTGGCACATCCTTCTAGAGTCACCTTAGATACTCCCTCCTCCAAGAAGCCCACTTCCCATCTGGAGCAGGCACGGCCACAGGGCTGTGCTCCCCTCGAAAGAGTACTAGTGTCTTTCCTTATCTAGTAGTGTCTGACATGCCAGGAATAAATCTCAGATGATTGATTAAGTGATGTTTCAAGATAGCATGCCTTTTCGGCTCCAGGCTGAACATCTCTGCTCCTTCAATAACTCCTTCTTTGGTGGCATTACCACATTCCTCCTCATAGTGACCTGTCTTGCAGGAACAGATTACTTTGCGGGATGGTGCAAGAGCATCCCCTGGTCCCCTAAAGAACCCACCTGCCAATGCAGGAGATATAAGAGACGCAGGTTCAATCCCTGGATTGGGAAGATCCCCTGGAGGAAGTCATGGCAATCCACTCCAGTATTCTTGCCTGGAGAATCCCATGGACAGAGGAGCCTAGCAGGCTACAGCCCATAGGGTCGCACAGAGTCAGACACGACTGAAGCGGCTTAGCACACACGTACACACGCACAGGGGAAGGGCACTCTCACTGCCTTGCTGGCTCCTACTGTACTGTTCCGGGAATCCCCAAGTTTCCACTTCAAACTGCTCCTGGGTCCACCTTCTGGCCCGTGTGCAGGTGGTTTGGGACCCATGGTCAGGCCCATACAAGTGGCCCTTACACGTGATGTCATCTTGTGAGATTGAGCCCATTTGTGTCACTTAGTACTCTCCAGTTGCAAGGAAAATAAACAAATTCTGGCTTTTTAAAAAGGATTTGTTTAGGATTTCTCTGGTGGTCCAGTGGCTAAGAATCCACCTTGCAATGCAGGGAACGTGGGTTTGATCCCTGGTCAGGGTATTAAGATCCCACGTGCCATGGGGCAACTGAGCCAGTTAACCACAACTAGAGAGCCTGTGCACCTCAACAAAAGATCCTGCATGATGAAACAAAGACCCTGCACGTTGCAGCTGAGATCCGACACAGCCAAATAAATAAAAATTTTTTTTAAGGGTTTGTTTAAATATCTTGGAAGGGTAACTCTCAGGAGACAGACAATGCTGAACAACAGGTCACAATTAGGATAGGAAATGGGACCATCCTGGGAATCCAGGCAGCAGGAACCATAAGACACACTTTATTGGACATTGCTACCAGGAGAAAGTGATGATCCCTGTTCCATCACTCTCAAGATTCTGGTCCTCAGGAAATGGAGAGTTTGGCTGGGCTGGCAGGTCACATGCACACCTTTTGATCTGGGAGAGGAATCTTGTTTCTCCCAAGGCTGCGCGCAGTGGGGCATGCTCTTACCAGAAGGTGAGTTGATGGCCAGCTGGCAGAAAACATTGACCTCAATCCAGCTTCAATTTGGATAGATTCTAGAGATACAGGAAGCGGGATAGAGAAGATTCAGTGCGGTTTGCAAAGGGTTATCTTCGGTCCAGTTCCAGCAGGGTCTCCCCAAGGCTCTCTTTTGAACAGCACAGCACTGGAGTGGGTGTTCCTGAGAGCAGCCAGACAGCCAATATGGCTCTAGGGCTCTAGGCTGTTCAGAGCAGACCCCACTGAGGGACAGGCTAGAACTTAAGGAGTGTGCACAGGCTCAGTGACCACCACCCTGAGGGTAACACCAGGGACCAGGCTCCAGCAGCAAGACTAATTTCAATTTCTGTGGCCTGGGAGATTCTTGGCTTCCTGGCCACCGGGAGCCTTAGCTGCCCACGTCTTCCTTTTCTCCTTGCATCCTGCTCCTAGTGAACTTTCTCTCTAGACCTGTCCCAAGCTCTCTCACTTGCTTCCTGGTGGCCATGCCCTAGTATGACTATACTCGCCAGTCTCTGACAAAGTCCCCAACCTGCAGATAAAAACCTCACCCTACATCTTGAATGTGAACCCAAGGATATTTTTCAAACAAAGAATTGTCAAGAGAAAAGGTTCTTTTCAGTGGGTGGATTTATGTAATGACAGGCTTTATAAAGGTATGCACAAGAACAATTACCTCTAGCAAGCCAGTTCTAAGTCATCTCTATCGAAAACAGTAGAAGTGCATGACCCCAGGACTCTCCTAGAATCTTGCAAGTAAGTGTCAGACCACAGCCTCAGCAAACCTCCCAGAGACCAGCCCTCTTGGTTCTGTGGTTCTTTCCACCGAGGAGAAAAGTGCACAGTGTTGAAGCATTAGCCTGTCAACACTTCACATCCACTTTTACCAGGAACTTCCTTCTCAGCACACATACTTCATTTCCCCAGGCTTCCTTGATCACAAGACCTCTTATCCCCTCCAGGCTTGAGTGCCAGCATTTCTTCTCCAGATCCCATCAGGCTTCAATCCATCACCTGCTATTTTCAACCTCCATGTAATTAGTATTCCTATTCTCAAAGAGGAGGAAAATGAAGTGAGAGGAGGAGGGGATTATTGAGAAGACAGTACCTCCAGTTGACCTTCAAGCTAGACCAGGACAATCAGAAGCTCCTCACACTCCCCTGTGCCTGGAGTATGCATCCCACTGGCCTTTCTAGAAGCTTCCCTCTCCCCCTTCTAGAAGGTGCCCCAAGGACACAGCCTTAAGATAGACGTTTTGAGACCATTTGGCTAGTATATATGACTGAGCGCAGATAAGGCCTCTACGTAAATTTTAAAGATGCTGGCTGGTGGGTGTGGAGGTCTACTCCTCTTGCAGTCACCCAAAACAAGCCTGGTACGTAAGTTCCGTAGATTTTAAACCTGCCACCGACCCACCTGGAGTGGCTGCTTCTCTATTTGGTCTTGCCTTGCCCCGCATGTCCAGGGGCCAGTTTGCAAACCGACAGTGGGATCGGTCACTGTATTAAACACTTAACAATATTATCACACTACCATGTGCAAAACAGCTAGCTAGTGGGAAGCTGTTGTATAGCACAGGGGGCTCTGTGATGACCTAGATGGGTGGGATGGGGGTTAGGTGGAAGGGAGGCTTGAGAGGCAGGGGATATATGTATACATATAGCTCGTTCACTTGGTTGTACAGCAGAAACCAACACAATATTGTAGAGCAATTATACTCCAATTAAAAGAAAGACAAAAAAACAATATTATTTCATTGAGACCTCTAAATATTCCCATTTTACAAATGGAGCAGGCACAGAAGCCCCATAGCCATCAAGAGGCAGGGGAAATTAAAAAAAAAAAAAAAAAGAGGCAGGGGATATTAACAAGTGGGGGTGAGGGGCTATAGGGGGCTCCTGACAAAATTACCACACCCACCGAACTGGTCTTGGGCCAGAAATCCTTCTCTGGGAAAGTCATTCCTCTGAAACTTTGAAGCTTTGGGGCTGAGAATTCTCACTGCAAATGGTCGTTAATTAAGGATTCACTGACCAGAACGTTTTATCAACTGAATCCTCTGTGTGTGTGTGTGTAGAAGAATATTAACAACAAAGTCTTTAAATACAGGATTTTTACTTCCTTCTGTCATGCAAACACTTGCAATCTGTCCGGAAGGATTTAATTTTTTAATGTATTTATTTTTAACTGAAGGATAATTGCTTTACAAAGTTGTGTTGGTTTCCGCCAGACATCAGCACAAATCAGCCATAGGTGTGCATATGTCTCCCCGCTCTTGAACCTCCCTCCCACCTCTCACCCCATAAGGCTTTAATTTTTTAATTAAACTTTTTCATTTAAGATCATTGTAGATTCACATGCAGTTGTAAGAAATGTACTATCTGTGTATTCTTTTCAATTAGATTTCTTTTCATATCTTTTGCTAACTTTCTAATTAGATATTTTAAATGTAGTTTTGACTGTTCTTTTATATCCTAGATGTTAGTCCTTTGCTGGATAGGTGGTTTGCAAGAGATTTTTTTTCTCGGTCTGTCACTTATCCTTCATGCTCTTAACAGGGTCTTTCAGACCAAAAGTTTTCATTTTGACGAAGTCTGACTTAGCAATTTTTGCTTTCATGGATGGTGTTTTTGGTATCAGATCCAAGAACTCTGCCTCGGCCAACTCCTGAAGTTTTTGTCCCATTTTTCCCCTAAGAGTTGCACAGTTTTCATTTTCTGTTTTAGTCCAGGATCTATTTTGAGTTAATTTTTGTGTGACATGTGAGGTTTAGGTTGAAGTTCTTTTTGTTTTTGTTGTTTCGCTTTTGGATATCCAATTGCTCCAGGATCATTTGCTGAAAACTTGTCTTCTCCACTGAATTACTTTCACTCCTTTTAAAAAATTTCATTTTGATATTTGGCAAAACTAATACAATTATGTAAAGTTTAAAAATAAAAGAAAATTTAAAAAATCAAATAAAATAAAAAAATCAGCTGGAGGAATTCCCTGGCAGTCAAGTGGTTAGGACTCCCTGCTTTCACTGAGGGCCCAGGTCCAGGCCTTGGTTGGGAAATGAAGGTCCAACAAGATGTCTGGTAAGGCCAAAAAAAAAAAAAAAAAAGGATCATTTGGGCATATTTGTGTGGGTCTACTTCTGGATTCTCTGTTCTATTCCACTGATCTACAGGTTTATTCCTCCACCAATACTAGTTTTTGTTTTGGCCACATCATGCTGCTTTTGGAACCTTAGTTTTCTGACCAAGGATTGAAGCCAGGTGTGAAAGCGCAGCCTCTGAACCAATGGACTGCCAGGGAATCCCCCACCAATTGTAGTCTTGACTAATCTAACCATAACCCTTGAGGTTGTTGATATTTCTCCCTGCAATCTTGATTCCAGCTTGTGCTTCATCCAGCCTGGCATTTTGCATGATGTACTCTGCATATAAGTTAAATAAGCAAGGTGACAATATACAGTCTTGACATACTCCTTTCCCAATTTGGAAGCAGTCCATTGTTCCTTGTACAGTTCTAACTGTTGCTTCTTGACCTGCATACAGATTTCTCAGGAGGCAGGTAAGGTGGTCTGGTATTCCCACCTCTTGAAGAATTTTCCACAGTTTATTGTGATCCACATAGTCAAAGTCTTTGGCATATTCAACAAAGCAGAAGTAGATGTTTTTCTGGAATGAAACGGGGCTGGATGAAACACAAGCTGAATCAAGATTGTCAGGAGAAATATCAATAACCTCAGATATCCAGATGACACCACCCTTATGGCAGAAAGCAAAGAGGAATTAAAGACCCTCTTGATTAAAGTGAAAGAGAAGAGTGAAAAAGCTGGCTTAAAACTCAACATTCAAAAAGCTAAGATCATGGCATCCAGTCCCATCACTTCATGGCAAATAGATGGGGAAACAATGGAAACAGTAACAGACTTTATTTTCTTGGGCTCCAAAATCACTGCAGATGGTGACTGCAGCCATGAAATTAAAAGACGCTTGCTCCTTGGAAGAAAAACTATGACCAACCTAGACAGCATATTAAAAAGCAGAGACATTATTTTACTGACAAAGGTCCATCTAGTCAAAGCTATGGTTTTTCCAGTAGTCACGTATAGGTGTGAGAGTTGAACCATAAAGAAAGCTGAGTGCTGAAGAATTGATGCTTTTGAACTGTGGTGTTGGAGAAGACTCTTGAGAGTCCCTTGAACTGCAAGGAGATCCAACCAGTCCATCCTAAAGGAAATCAGTCCTGAATATTCATTGGAAGGACTGATGTTGAAGCTGAAGCTCCAACACTTTGGTCACCTGATGCCAAGAACTGACTGACTCATTGGAAAAGACCCTGATGCTGGGAAAGATTGAAGGCAGGAGGATGAGATGGTTGGATGGCATCACTGATTCAATAGACAAGAGTTTGAGCAAGCTCCAGGAGTTGGTGATGGACAGGGAATCTTGGTGTGCTGCAGTCCATGAGGTCGCAAAGAGTCAGACACAACTGAGCAACTGAACTGAACTGATAACTTTTGAAATTGGGTAGACTTGTACCTGCCATTGTAGTATTCTTTTCAAAATTGTTTTTAGCTATTCTAACTCCTTTGCCTGTACACACAAATCTTAGAATAACCCTGTATATATCTATAAAAACTCCTGCTATGATTTTGATAGGGGTTGTACTACATCCGTATGTTAATTTGGGGAGAATCAATATCTTCATGACGTCAAGTCTTCCAATATATAAACACCCTATGCCTCTCCATTTATTTAGATCTTCTCTGATTTCTTTCTTCAGCATTTTTTAGTTTTCAACATACAAATGATGTATATACTTTGTTAGGTTTATACTTTTGTATTTTTATTTGAGTGCTTATAAATAGTATTATATTTTAAATTTCAGTGTACTGATGTATTAATGAATGTATATTCTCTAGTTCTATAGGTTTCCTCTTTCTTTCCTTCCTTCCTTCTTTCTTTTTGTGAATCTCTTTGGAATTTCTTTCTATGTAGGCAATCATGTTATCTGCAAATAGGTATGGTTTTATCTTCCTTGCTGATCTGCATGCCTTCCAATCTCCTTGTCTTGTCTTACTGGTCTGACTAGAACTTCCAGTAGTTTGTTGAAGAAAAGTGGTGAGAGTAGATAGACAAACTTAGGAGGAAAACATTCAATCTTTCACCACCAAGTATGTTAGCTGTAGGGTTTTTGTAGGTCTTCTTTATCAAGATGAGGAAGTGCCTCTCTATTCCTATTTTTCTGAGAGTTTTTAATCATGAACAAAGATTAAATTTTCTCAAATGCTTTTTCTGCATTGATTGATACAATTGTGATTTTTTTTCTTTCACTTGTTAATATGACGGATGACATTGTTTAGTTTTCAAGTATTGAAACAGTCTTGCACGCCTAAAATAAACTCCTCTTGGACATGGTATGTAATTCTTTCTTTTTATATGTTGCTGAATTTTATTTGCATCTTTTTTCATATTCATGTGGCCTATTGGTCTGTAGCTTACTTTTTTGGTCCTGTCTTTGTCTGGTTTTGGTATGAGAGTAATATTAGCTTCATAAAATGAATTGAGAAATGTTCCCTCCTCTCTTATTTTCTGGAAGAGATTGTAGGATTGGTGTTACTGCTTCTTTATATGTAGGTTTCCCCTGCTATCTGGAAGCAGAGTGTTCCTATGAAACCTTTCCTACGCTGATATAGGGTAAAGCCAAGTAGCACACATCTTGCTTCTTTAGGACACCTGTGCTAACAGATGCACAAAATAAGCCGAGATAAAGCACAGCTGCTCCCAGGCACAGGTCAAAGCTGTAGCGGCTGAATGCTGAGATGCTGAGCGTGCTCCCAGGGAAGAAGCTGGGGTGCAGCTGCTGCTGTCCAGGGGCATGTGCTGCCTCTGTGACCCTTGCTGCAAGACAAATGCTGGACACTATTTTCATCTTTAGCATCTTTTTGTAAAAGCGAAAATTCTCTTCAGATTTCTTTTGCTTACTGAAAACAGGTATTAACATAGGTCTTTCATAAAAGGAAGTGGCGAACTTCCCTGGTGCTCCAGAGGTTAAGAATCCACCTGCCCCCTCCCCCACCCCAGAAAAGAATCCAATTGCCAATGCAGCGGACAGGAACTCCATCGCTGGTCAGGGAGTTAAGATCCCATGTGCCTCAGGGCCAAGAAACCAAAACATAAAACAAAAGCAATATTGTAACAAATGCAATAAAGACATTAAAAGAGGTCCACATCAAAAAAAAAAAAAAACTTTAGGGACTTCGCTAGTGGTCCAGTGGTTAGGAATCTACCTTCCAGTGCAGGGGTAAGGGTTCCACCTCTGGTCAGGGAACTAAGATCCCACATGCCGCAGAGCAACTGAGCCCGCACGCCACAACTAGAGTCCACACACTGCAACAAAAGATCCTGCGTGACACAACTGAGACCCCATGCAGCCAGATACTAAGTATTTTTTAAAAAGAAAATGGTATATAGTAAACTTGCAGTAATCAGGGTATACCCATATTTGGCCCAGTGAAACCATCTGGGCTTTTAGATTCCTCTTGGGGGAATTTTTAAGTTACAAAATCAATTTCCTGAATAGTTATGAGACTATGAACATTTTCTGTTTCACATTGGGTGAGTTATAGTAGTTAGTGCTTTTTGCAAAATTGTTTCATCTCATCTAAGTTAGTCAAATTTCTGTGTGTAGAGTTGTTCATTATTGTCATTTCATTGCTAAGACATGTCTGACTCTTTTGCAACTCCATGGGTTGTAGCTGGCCAGGCTCCTCTGTTCATGGAATTTGCCAGGCAAGAATATTGGAATGGGTTGCCATTTTTCCAGGAGGTCTTCCCAACCCAGGGATCGAACCCGCATCTCCTGCATTGAAGGTGAATTTTTACCACTGAGAAAGCCCATATAGTTGTTCATAGCATTCACTTATCCTTTTGATGTCTGCAGGGCCTGCAGTGATTATCCCTGCTTTATTCTGGATAGGCAAAGAGCTGATCTCTCTTTTTGCTTTGTCAGTTTTGCTAGAGGTTTGTCAATTTTATTGGTCTTTTCAAAGAACCAGCTTTTCTTCCTCCCATTTGACCTTCTCTATTTTTAAATTCTCTGTTTTCTATTTGCAGCAAAACAGATACACCTAGAGAGCTTCATCGGAGAAGGTGATGGCACCCCACTCCAGTACTCTTGCCTGGAAAATCCCATGGATGGAGGAGCCTGGTGGGCTGCAGTCCATGGGGTCGAGAAGAGTCGGACACGACTGAGCGACTTCACTTTCACTTTTCACTTTCATGCATTGAAGAAGGAAATGGCAACCCACTCCAGTGTTCTTCGCCTGGAGAATCCCAGGGACGGGGGAGCCTGGTGGGCTGCCGTCTATGGGGTCGCACAGAGTCAGACATGACTGAAGCGACTTAGCAGCAACAGCAGCAGCAGCAGCAGAGAGCTTCATAGTGAAGTAAACCAGACAAAGGCGAACATGACATAATATCGTTTATATATGGAATTTTTTTAAAGATACAAAAAAACTTATTTACAAAACAGAAATATAGTCAGAGACACAGAAAACAAATTTATGGGATAAATCAGGAATTTGGGATTAACGTTTACACATTGCATGCACGCATGTGTGCTAAGTCATTTGAGTCTTGTCCAACTCTCTGACCCCATGGACTATAGCCTGCCAGGCTCCTCTGTCCATGGGATTTCCCAGGCAAGAACACTGGAGTGGGTTGCCATGCCCTCCTCCAGGGGACCTTCCCGACCCAGGGATCAAATCATCATCTCTGCCTCCTGCACTGGCAGGCAGGTTCTTTACCAGTAGTGCCACCAGTTTTTTGCATATTCTGTAAATGTCAATTAGTTATGTAAATGTCAACTGTTAGTTATGGCGTTTTTTAGTTCTTCCATATATACTTACTGATTTTTGGTCTAATTGTTATATCAATTGCTGAGAGAGAGAGGTAGGAGAGGGAAAAATGATATAATTTTAAGACATCTGCTAGCTTTGTGACTTTGGGCAAGCCAATTGAGCTCTTCCTCATGACCTCAAAATACTGACAAAATTACGAAACTCTCAGGATTATTCAGAGGATTTAAATAATGAAGTAAACTGTCCAGCAAGTGCCTGGCAGTGAATTCGGGTAGCAAGATCTCAATCAATAGAGTTAAACTGACCAAATCTTGTTTCTATCCAAACAGCTAAGGAATGAACATCCCAAAGAAGAAAGGGAATTGAGAGGGTATCAGGGCTTCTTTTTTGGCTGCACCAGGTGGCTTGTGGGATCTTAGTTCCCCAATCAGAGATTGAAGCCAGGCAAGGCAGTGAAGGGGCTTCCCTCATGGCTCAGCAGTAAAGAATCCGCCTGTAAGACAGGAGATACAGATTCGATCCCTGGGTCAGGAATATCCCCTGGAAAAGGAAATGGCAACCCACTCCCGTATTCTGGCCTGGAAAATCCCATGGACAGAGGAGCCTGGCGGATTGCAAAAGAATCAGACACGACTTAGCGATGGTTTTAATCCCAAGGTTCACCTAACCCAAGCTCAGACCTCTCCTTTCAGATGTCTCCCTATCTCCTACCCTGAGCTCCTTAGATTCTTCTGTCTGCCGACAATAAAAGGTCTTGGGACTCAAGGAATGGTCACTGAATTCTGAGGCTCAATTATTTTAACCATAACTCTATCAGTGAAAAATAGGTCGAAATTTTAAAATATATATATTCAGTTGTCCACCTAGAAATAAAGAATGTAACAAAATATGCTTCAGCACTGGCTCCATCTCACCTCCTCTTGGGGCTCTGTTGCAGACAAACAAGAGTTTAGCAACAGAAAGTGTTAAAAGTAATTCTAACATTTACTCACATTTTTCAAAGATCCCCTTCATAAGCTATTAGTACAGTAATATCCTTGAAATTTCCATTCCCAGGATACTCTTTTAAATAAATGGTCCTGGATCAATTGGAAAACCACATGGAAAAAAAATAGTATCCTTTACATTACACCTTACACAGAAATCAATTCTAGATGACCTATTTTTAGAAGAAAATATAGGAGAATACTTAGTAGCCTCAGAATAGGCAAAGAGTTTTGTTTTGTTTTGTTTTGTTTTCAATGGGACACAAAGAGCATGAACTATACGGGAAAAAATAAAGAAGTTAAAATATATTAAAAATTAAAATGTCTATTTATCAAAAGACACCCTTAAAAGAGTGAAAATGCAAGCCATAGAATAGAAGATAGCATTTCCATCTAGGATATATAAAGAACTCCTAAGAACAATAAGAAAAAGGTAAGCTCATTAAAAAATTTTTCATTTATTTTTGGCTGCTCTGGGTCTTCATTGTGTTGCTCGGGCTTTCTCTACTTGTGGCGAGTGGAATCTACTTTTCGCTGCAGTGCGTGGGCTTCTCATTGCGGTGACTTCTCTTGTAGAGCAGGATTTCTAGACGGTGCAGGCTTCATTAGTTGTAGGGCATGGGCTTAACTGCTCCCCAGTATGTGGAATGTTCCCAGACCAGGGATCAAACATGTGTCCACATAGGCAGGTGGACTCTCAACCACTAGACCACCAGGGAAGTCCTAAGCCCTTTTTTTTTTTAAATGGGCAAAAGACTTGTACAGACATTCCACAGAAGAAAATATTCAGATGGACTGATAAACACATGAGCAATCGCACAACTTCATTTGTCACCAGGAAGTGCAAAATGAAGCCACAATACAATGTTACTACACAGTGAATAGTTAAAAGAAAATATCAAGTCTTGACAACACAGTCGGATATCTGAAAACAACTCAAATGTCCATCAGGAGCAAAACAGAGAAATTGGGGGTATTCACAGAAGCGTATATTAAACAGCAAGAATGAATGAACTACAACTCCAGGCAACAATATGTGTGAATCTCACCAACATAACTTTGAGGGAAAGAAATCAGAGACAAACCTACTGCGTGAATCCACTTCCATAACCTATGGAGAAATGTCAAAACACATCTAAGTTGACTACAGGCAGGTATTGTTATCGACAGAAATATCAATGAACAGCATATATCAGGAATAGAGAAGAGTTTTATTTGAGCTAAACTGAGGACTTTAACCTGGAAGACAGTCTCTTAGATTACTCTAAGGAAGTAAACATAGTTCTAAATCTTGTCAGAACAAAGAACATCAAACACGACAGGGATATATACCTTCAAGGTTTAAAAAAAAATTAGCACGTACACAGTGAGTCAGTATGACCTTGGTGTCTGGGAAGAGAGACATCAAAGCAACACCAGGGCTTCCTGGCGCCTCAGTGGTAAAGACTCTGCCCGCCAATGCAGGAGCTACTGCAGCTGCTGCTAAGTCACTTCAGTCGTGTCTGACTCTGTGCGACCCCAATGATGCAGCCCACCAGGCTCCGCTCTCCCTGGGATTCTCCAGGCAAGAACACTGGAGTGGGTTGCCATTTCCTTCTCCAATGCCAATGCAGGAGACACAGGTTCAATCCCCGGTCCAGGACCATTCCACATGCCGTGGAGCAACTAAGTCCCTGCACCACAATCACTGAGCCTGTGCCCTGCAGCAAGATAAGCCACCGCAATGAGAATACCCCCATGCCCTTCAACTAGAGAATAGCCTCCACTCTCTGCAACTAAAGAAAAGCCAATACAGCAACAAAGCCAGCACAGCCAAAATAAAAACTGATTAATTAATTCAATTATATCTTTAAAGAAAAGAAGCAATACCAGCATTGGCTTTCCACAAAGGAAGGCATTTATCTCTATTTTCAAAATGGACATTCTTCTGGACCCTTTTCTTTAATGATTAAAGCAGGTGTACAATGAATTTTATTATTATTGTCAAGGTGTAGTTGATGTATATCATGTAAGTTTCAGGTGTACGACATAGTGATTCACAATTTTTAAAGGTCCTTTTCCATTTATAGTTGTTATAAAATACTGGCTATACAATGTATGTGTAATAGGCCACAAAATTGGCTGTCCTAGTTAGCATAAGGTTTAAGTTAAATCAAGTATAAGCCAGGATGACTTTCCCATACCTCAATACGTGAACATTTCTCCAGTTATTGTGTTTTTTACAAATTGAAGATTTGTGGCAGCCCTGCCTGGAGGAAATCTGTTGGCATCATTTTTTCAACATCATTTGCTCACTTCGTGTTTTTGTGTTGCATTTTGGTAGTTCTTGCAGTGTTTCAAACTTTATTATTATTATATTAATTATGGTGCTCTGTATTCAGTGTTCTTTGACATTACCACTACATCTTGCTAAAGGCTCAGCTGATGGTTAGCATTTTTTAGCAATAACGTATTTTTAAATTAAGGTATGTACATTGTTAGAGACGTGATGCTGCTGCATGTTTAATAGACTAACAGTATACTGTAAATATAACCTTTATATGCACTGGGAAACAAACACACTTGTGTGAATTGATTTATTGAGATATTTGCTTTATTGCAGTGGTCTGAAACCAAACCAGAAATACTGCTGAAGTCTGCCATTAATAGGCAGTTGTTGCGCTGGGTGGGGTGATGGATGGAGGAGCTTCAGGGAACTGTTAATACTCCATATGTTGATCTGAGTTCTGTTTACACATGTATGTTTGTTTCATGGAAATTCACTGAACTGTATACTACGACTTATGCACTTTTCTGTACGGATATTTTATCCCGGGGGTGGGGGGAATCTAAATAAATAAATAATAAGACCTTGCTACCCATGCCTTTCATTTCATTTTCTTTCAAGCAAAAGAAGTTACTGGCTCAATGAACATAAAAATTTAGGGGAGGTCTGCTTCAGGCATGACTTGATTCAGAGGCTCAACAGATATCTTGGGACTGAGTATCTGCCACCTCAGTTCTGCTAACCTCTGTACTGGTGTCCTTCATTGGGGCTTTTCACCCCTAGTAGAAGCAGCCCCCAGCTTAGAGCTTGCCCTCCCAGCCCCACCCTCTGCAGAAATAGAGCTCCTCATTCCTACGGTTCCAACAAAAGTACAATCAGTCCTCATTACTGATGAATGTGGGGCAATTAACTGACAACACGGCGTCATTCAGGCTCTCCCGCCCCACTCTCTCACGGCCTCATGCCTTACGTGCTGTAAACAACAGTATTGCTGACCTTGGGAGCACTGGGCCTGCGCGCCCACTTGGCCATGGGCCACGTTTGTCTGTCTTAATATATTAGTAGTTTTTGAAGACTCCCTGTGCTGCTGCCTGGAGAGAATAAACATCTCTGTCTGCAGTCCCCACAGCTCCTCAAGTCTTCTTCCAGCTTTCCTGGTCGCGCCTTATCTACCCTGGGTCCAGTGAGCCGTGTGAGCGGCAAGACAGAGAATCAGAGACTCGCGAATTCACCCAGCTGCTAAAATTTATGTGTAACCCCAAAATCAATACCGGGCACTTTCACCATGTTTTCAGGGTCGTTCGTGGACAAGTGCGGAGTGGTGAAAACGTTGAGTCCCCCGGTTTGCTCCCAGCTGAAGTCACACAACATGATGCTTTGTTTTCTTGTTTCAGCTCATACAGTAAACAAGCGTCCCTTTTACAATCTAGTTAGTGCCACGTTTGGGGTATTTTTGTGCTTTTTTCTTGTTGACTTCACTGTTTTAAATGGCCCCCAAGTGCAGCACTGGAGTGCTGCCGAGTGTTCCTAACTGCAAGCAGGCTGCCGATGTGCCTTAAGGAGAAAATAAGTATGTTAGATAAGCCTTCTCAGGCATGGGCAATAGTGCTGTGGGCTATGAGTTCAATTTCCATGAGTCAATAATATATTAAATAAGGTATGTAAACAGAAATACATATGAACAAGGTTATGTATTGATTGGTTGATGAAAATGTGGCCAAAGGCTTATAGGAACCTAATCTTTTATCTCCCCTACAATATTCAGAATTGGCTAATTCAGCATTCCTGGCAAGTTTACAAAATATTATGACTGTAAAAAGAATTTGATTGTACTAGAATTAAGTCTCATTAGCCTGGCTTGAGTCCTAGGCTGTGAACAAATCACCTGGCCGGTATGTGATTGGCCAGGGCTGTGTCATTGGCTTATTCCACCCCCACTGCATAGACTGATTTCAGGAAGAGAGGTTCCTCAGAAGTCAAAAGGAGAGGAGTGGAAGCCTGGCAGGCAAAAGTATAATTGCCCAATATGCCCAGTCTCTCTTTGAATTCTATCTTTCTTCACATTTATTACATAATATTTTTATTACACATTATTATTATCTTACTTTATAGATCATTACTTTACAGTAGTTTAGATTAAGTGATTGAATAAAAAGCAAGGTTGAGGTGGGTATGAGTCAGAGTTCTGTTGGCAACAGTAGACACTGATGTTAGCTAACCTAAATAGAGATTCTCTAAAATGTCGTCAAGGGACTTCCCTGGTAGATCCTGGCGGTTAAGACTTCACCTTCTAACACAGCGGGTGCAGGCTTGATCCCTGGTCAGGGAGCTAAGATCCCATATGGCTTATGGCTAAAAAAAAACAAAACAAAAAACAGAAAAAATATTATAACAAGTTCAATAAAGACTTTAAAAATGGACCACTGGGAAAAAATCTAAAAAGATAATAATAAATAAAAGGTCATCAAGGAATGCACTGAATTGAATGGGAGACTGAAAAACCAGGCTTGGAAAATAATCTGGAACCACAGCCAAGTCTTGCCCAAGAAACTGTTTTGTTGGGGCACAGCTTGTCACCACTGTGACCAGAACACTGTTGGTCATGGACCCTGCTGGCGGAACAGCTACTGGACCTTGACCCCCTAATGAAAACATACTCTGCTTCTCTTAACACCAGGACTAAAACTACAGCTCGCTCAGCACCATTCCAACCCATTTTGAGTTTGCCCTCCTGTAGTTTAGAGACCGAGAGAGTCTACGTTTTCTAGTCTCCCATGTGGCTATAACAACCTAGCCCACCTCAAGCGCAGGCACCCACAGGAGAGCAATGAAAGCTACAGACCCCAGGCTGTAGCACAATAGTACAGCTGTCCTGTTCCTTTGGGTGTTAGATAAGAATGAGGCTACAGGGTCCAAACTGAAGCATTATAGGGACTGGACAATGAACTGTGGCATTAGTAGTGTTTTCCCTGGAAAATTCTGTGGCCTGATTAGGTATTTTTCCTCATGTTATTCTTGACTGCTTGGCCTGATAGTTTAACTTCCATGCTCAGTTCTCTGATCCTCCCAGAGATTCCTTGGCCATCTGATATCCATTAATAAACTTTTCGCAGTGAAATCAGCTAGAGTGGATGCTGGAAATGGCAGTTAAGAACCTTGATTAACAACAGATGATCCAGTAGATGCTAATGGGTCATGCATATTCCACATGGGAGAATGACAAATGTCTGAACTCTCTCCCTCCCTCCCTCTTTCTTTCTTTCTTTCTTTTTGCTTTCTTTCTCCTGGATCCTTCCTCTTAGCATGCTAAGTAGATACCATCTTTAAAAAAATTCTTTTAGCTGTATATTTTACCCTCTCTACCACCTCTGGGCTTCCCCCGTGGCTCAGCAGTAAAGAATCCACCTGCCAATGCAGGAGACACAGGAGACCCAGGTTCAGTTTTTGGGTTGGGAAGATCCCCTAGAGAAGAAAATGGCAACCCACTCCAGTATTCTTGCCTGGAGAATCCCATGGACGGAGGAGCCTGGTGGTCTATAGCCCGTAGGATCACAGAATCGGATATGATTGAAGCAACTTAGCACGCATGCATGTAACACCTCTACCCTCTTAAGTATTGCACATACACATATTTTGTTTTGATTTTTTTATAAAAGTAAATCAAATCCAGAGCACTGACTAAGCATATATCTGTGTTTATGAGATTCAGATGAAGACAGTATTTTTGAAGGCAAAACTAAAGAAACACTCAGAACTCAGCCCAGAGGCAAATAAAATGTGAAAAATAATATCGAGTTAAGAAACCAGAAGCATAAAATGTGAAATCTAACATAGGTCTAATTTGGATTCTGGGAGTAGAATCTAAAGAGAATGGGAAGAGACAATTTTTGAAAGAAATGTTAGTTGAAGAATATCCAGAATTCAGAAGGACACACCAATGATAAGATTCATGATAAGTCCAATTTAGGATAAGTGATCTCAAAAATCAGGTTTGGGATGAAAAAAAGGAGTTGTGTGCCAATAAATTGGTAGGCAAGTGAGTAAATCAAAGCAAACATTAACTACACAAATCAACATTATAATGACAAGGTTTAATTTGGAAGGAGGCTGTAAAACATAAACAGAAATAAAAGAATGAGTGACTTCAGAAGCAGTCGGATGGTTAGGACGCCACCCTTCCAATTGCGGGGACGGGGTGGTGGTGATGTAGATTGATCCCTGGTCAGAAACTAAGAAAAGAAATAAAACCATGGACCACAATGACATGTAAGATGGGATGAGGTGATTGGTCTTGGTGTTAAGGAGAATGACAGAGACACTGAATAATTTTAAATTTTGTACAAAGCAAGCATGCTAATATGTTAACATTCAAAAAGAAGAGAAACAGGCTTTATAGCTTCCAAATTAAAGTATGGAGGAGGAGTTAAATTTGAAAAGTGAGTTACTTCCAGGTTAAAATGCAGATTCAACATATGCAGCGAATGTCACCGGCATCAAACTCCACTAAAAGAACAGTAAGCAGATTTTAAAAGGCATTTACTTTTGTGTGTGTGTGTGGTCATGCACTGGGTGGTATTAGGATCTTAGTAAACTGATGAGGGATCAAACCCACAGCCGCTGCATTCAGAGCTCAGAGTCTTAATCATTGGACAGCCAGGGAAGTCCCAAAAGACATTTACTTCTTAAAAGTAAGGAAGGGAGATGACTTGGAGAGGGAGAGTTGGCAGCAGCATCTTGGAAGATGTCAATCATATGGCTCAAGTGATTTAACAGAACAGAGAAGCAGAGTTCTGAGAGAGCAGTGGGGAACTAACTACATTTTCACCAGAGAATCCTAATTGGAAATTACAAGTATGTATATCCGGAATCAGAGATAGGATGGGAGGAAAATTTAAAATAAAGAGGATGGGGGTGAAAGCTGAGAAGTAGTTAGAAGTAGTTAGAAGCCAAATCTCCTTTGCTACTCGGCACTAAAGGATCACTGTCCCTTGTCCACTGCAGCAGGTGAGTAGGGTTTATTTTTTTTTTAAGTCTTTTTTGAATTTTTTACTGTATTGTTTCTGTGTTACGTTTTGGGTTTTTTTAGCCAAGAGGCATGTGAGATCTTAGCTCCCTGACCAGGGACTGAACCCTCACCCCCTGCATTGGAAGGCGGAGTCTTAACCCTGGACCACCAGGGAAGTCCTGGGGTTTATTCTTACAACAAGGAACAATAGTAGGTCTTTGCATGGGGGAGGTAGACTGGCACAGTCAAGAACTACACAGAAAGGTGAAATTATATATTATATGTACTAATTATTTATACATGTTGAAAGTTCAAACCTCCATCCTTTTCCTCCTACTGGGCTCCCAGAATGCTAAAAGTAAAATCTATACCCTCTAGTTGCAAGACTTGATGAGTCTTTTCCAAGTAATCTGAACAGCTAAAGAGGAAAGACCTAAAGATAGAGACACATTTCCAAACAAATGACCAATCCATGTCATCACTGAAACTTACAGTTGGCTCAGAGCATTTAATTTACTTTTGTTTCCCAACCTAGTAATCATAACCAAATGCATGGATTGCTGGCTTCTGAAGAAAGCCTCTAGCATTGATGATAGAGACGAAAGCAAACAGGAAAGACAAAACTCAGAAGAAATAGAAGTTAGGCAGGAAAAAGAAAACTTAAAAAAAAAAAAAAATATATATATATATATATCCCTGGGCTTCCCTGGTGGCACAGGGGTGAAGAATCTGCCTGCCAATGCAGGAGACACAGGTTCAGTCTTTGGTCTAGAAAGATCCCTCAGGCCTCAGAGTGACTAAGCCCATGTGCCACAACTACTGCGCCTGTGTGCCTAGAGCCCATCCTCTGGAACAAGAGAAGCCAATGCAATGTGAATCCCCAGCATCGCAACTGGAGAGTAGCCCCGGGAGCCACAACTAGAGAAAAGCCTGAGCAGCAATGAAGATCCAGTACAGCCAAAAATAAATAAATACATTTTTTAAAATCCCTATAATATTATCAATATTATCAAAGAGATAAGGGAAGATACTGTTTCCATGAAACAAGAACAGGATGCTATCAGGAAAAGACCATTAAGAAAATAAAAAACATGATAATAGAAGCAAAAAGCTCAACAGAAAGTTGAGGCAATCAACTTACTACACAAAAAGAAACAGAAAATGTGGAAGAAAGATGGTAAATTTAGAGAGACTGCCCAGTGACCTGAAAAAACAAATAATCCAAAAAGAAGGGGCAAAAAAAAAAATAGAGGAAAAGAAAACATCATTGAAATCGATCAAGAAAACGTATCAGAGTTGGAGGACGTGTGCCTACAGGTTGACAGAGTCTACTGAATGTCTAGCAGAATTGTTAAAAAAATAACACAGGCCCACTCCAAGGTACATTATTGTCTTATTGACAAAGAGATGACTTACTAGTTTCCAAACAGAAAAAAACGGTTTTTATAAGAACAGGAATCAAAAAAGGACTTTAGATTTCAATTGGAGGAAGAAAACAATGGAGCAATGATATCAAAATTCTGAAGGAAAATTATTTCCAACCTAGTTCTATTACCAACAAAATTGTCATTCTAGTATGAAGGTAGAATCAGGTATTTTCAGATACTCAAGTTCTCAAAAAGTTTACTTCATATATCCTTCCACATCAAGCTACTAGAAAGTATGTTCCAAAATGAGGATGCAAAATAAGAGACAAGAAACGGACACAGAAGGGATTTCCCTGGTGGTCCAGTGGTTAAGAGTCTGCCTTGCAATCCAGGGACCCTGCCTTGAAACTGCAGGTTCAATCCCTGGTCAAGGAACTAAGAACCCACATGCCATGGGCAACTACACTGCAACTACAGAGACCATGAGCTGCAAGGAAGATCTCACATACAGCAGCTAAATAATCAAATAAAAAAGAAACAGGCACAAAAAATAGGAGATCCAGCCTAGAGGAGAAGGGAAGGGACTCTTCAGAACGACAATGAAGGTAGGTATCAAGATGCCAATTATGCTCCAGAAATAAAGGAGAACTGCTTCACATTGGAGCAGTATGATTCATGAGGCAGTCATACTAAGGGTTGTCATAACCAACCTTCTGCTGGTAAATAGGTTCCACCAAAAGAGAGGTAGTAATTATGGAGGAATGCAGAAGACCCAAATCAGAGAAAGGAAAAGGGAACACCAGCGAAGTTTTAGCATGACAGCTATGCGGCACGCCCGGAGAGCATAGATTGAAGGAGATGGGCTGTCGCCAAGATGCAGGAAAACGAAGGCCTCTAAGAAATGATGTGGAAATGACAGAGCACCTGCTGTAAATAAACTCTGGGAAAACTGTACTATAGGTCTCTATGGGATGAGAAGGGTTAGTAATATATACAAAGAAAACTGAGTTAACAAAACAGATACCAACTTAAAAATGAAAGTAAAGGAATCATAATCATTATATACCACAATGCCCAACTGTAATATAGGCATAAACATTCTAATGCAAACACTGAATATTGGTTATAATCATATTTGATTTGAAAAACCTAAAATTTCCCTGTATACATTATAGCTACATCATATTTTAATAGGAAGCTGATAATGTCTGAGATTGATGAACAAAATAGGAATGTATGATTTTTTATTTTTTGCTGTACCTAGCAGCTTTCAGGATCTTAGTTCCCTGACTAGGGATTGACACCGGACTCACAGCAGTAAAAGCAGTAAATCCTAGCCACTGGACCACCTGGGGATTACCAAAATATGAGTATATATATTCCATTTGGAAACAGAGATTGTACAGATACTAATAAGAAATGGCTAAAAACAAAAGTAACAAATATTTGAAACTCATTGCTACTTTTTAATGTATAATATTTTACTATAATCCATGTACTTGAGATTATTTACATCTATTGTATCTGTATGATGGGAATACTATATAGTATAGTGCACTATTTTTAAAAAAATTTTATTGAGGTATAGTTGACGTACAATATGACATCACTTTCATGTGTACAACATAATGATTCGAAAGCTTTAATTGAATTTAATTCTGTTAAAAATTTAATTTAATTCTGTTAAAACCAGCTAAAGTAAAATATTATATATGCAATTAAGAATCCTAGCTGAGGGGACTTCCCTGGTGGTCCAGTTGTTAAGAACCTGCCTTGCAATGAGGGGATGTGAGTTCAATCCCTGATCAGGGAACTAAGATCCCATACGCCTTGGAGCAACTGAGCCTGTGCCACAACTACTGAGCCCACCCCATAATGAAAGATCCTGCATGACTCAGTGAAGGTCCCACGTGCCACAGCTAAGACGCAATGCAGCCAAAATAAATAAATTTTTAAAAAAGGATACATTCTTCATGGAGTTCTTGTCAAATCTTACCCTTTGTCAAAATGGAATATACACATACATGTAGAAATGTACATTCTAACATGAACATGTATGCATCTACCACACACATGAACAATTATAAATGCATTTACTTGAACACACATTAAAATACATGTGCACTATACTCACTATACATACATAGGTATATATCACAAATCCTATATACATATAAATAAATGTACCTAAGGACCCATAATCTTACACACACTCCCAAACACAAGCATATACATTTAGGCCAGTGGAGAGATGGGGAAAACAGAACCACTGAGCAGGCCTGTGAGGTTGAAGCTGGGATTGGAAAGGGAAGTTGAGACAGGTTATGAAGGAAGGACTTTGCAGAATAAACAACGAGGGTGTTGTGATATCATGGAAGGAGCCCTGACTTTGGAGTTGGATGATCCTGAGATGAAGTCACAGCTCTGCCATTCACCAGCTGTGTGACATCGAGCAACTGACTTGACTTCTTTGTGCTTCAGTTTTCCTATTTGTAAAATGGGACTTTGTATCGACAGAACGAGGTTCCAGAATATTGTAGGTGCTTAATAACAAGTCATAACTGCTGTTATTGTGGGTGTATACAGGGACTAAAGGTATTTGCATGGAGCCTTGACCTCCATTAAGTGGTATTTCAGGAAAAAACCTTCACCCAGGCAATTACAATTACTCTCCCATCTGAGACCAGGAAGCCCAAAGGAGCTTCAGCACTAACCCTAGGGCTGAGTGTGGACGACGCCTGCATCGTAGGAGGCCTCCTGCGTGAGCCAGGACGCGTGAGCCAGGCCTGGCCTGTGAGTGTGGGACTTTGCCCACACTCAGCTCTCCAGAGCAGGAGTGGTCCTGCAGCATTCCTGAGGACTGTGAGGCCTGGTTTGCCTGTTAGGTGAAGTAGGACTCTACTCTCTGGAAGGCCACAGTTCCGGCTTCTTGCCTTTCTCAGCCACCCAGCCTCTCCAATGGGCCTTAACCCTTACCCTTTCCTCTCAGCTGGGCACAGTGCCAGCTCCCCCATCAGCCTTTCGGGCTTGCCAAGGAGGGACTGCAGGCTTGGTGGGAAGGTGCCCAGAAGGCATTTAAGGATCTGGGTTCAAGTCCTGACTTGGCCACTTCCTAGCTGCAAGGTCTTGGGCCATTCATTTCCCTTATCTGAGGCCTGAGTTTGCCCCTCTGTTCAATGATGATCGAGAGCGAGATCTCAAATGGTATGGTGAGAATTAAGAGAATGAATGTGAGAATGCCTAGGTAGGACTGGGCCCACAGTGGGGACTCATTCATGTTGCCTGAATACTTAGAGTAAAATTGCTAGAGGAAGACACCTGCGTTTTTGGCCAGGTTGTGCCAAATGTGTGTGAGCTTTAGAAAGTCTCTTACCTTCTCTGGGTCTCAGTTTCCTCGGCATGAAATGAGAAAATGGGCCTGGATAATCTTCAGCCTCCTTTCCAGCACTAGGATTCCAGAACTTGGTGCTTTGAACTGATAGAGAATTCCCTGGTGATCCAGTGGTTAGGATTCTGTGCTTTAACAGCCCAGGACCTGGGTTCAATCCCTGGTCGGGGAGCTAAGATTCTACAAATCAAGTGGTGTGGCCAAAAAAAAAAAAAAAAATTGAACCATCAGAGTGTCTTCCTCTGATCCTTTAGGGGCACACATCTAGAGTGTGAAGGGTGTCAAGGTTGGGGACAGACAGAGAGCAAGGCCCCTCTCCACCCTAGAGACCTGCATGCTTTGTAAATTAAATGGGAAGGGGCTCTGTCTTGTGGAGAGAGGGAGGTCAACATGCGTATGTGTGTAAGTCAATATAAGTAAAAGTTTCTTAGTTGTGTCCAACTCTTTGCAACCCCAAGGACTGAATAGTCCATGGAATTGTCTAGGCCAGAATATTGGAGAAATATTAGCCTTTCTCTTCTCCAGGGGATCTTCCTGACCCAGGGATTGAACCCAGGTCTCCTGCATTGCAGGTGGATTCTTTACCAGCTGAGCCACAAGAGAAACCCAAGAATACTGGAGTGGGTAGACTATCCCTTCTCCAGGGGATCTTCCCGACCCAGGAATTGAACCAGGGTCCCAGGTTCTCCTGCATTGCAGGTGAATTTTTTACCAACTGAGCTATCAGGGAAGCCAGGGGGATAATTCTGGGTACTTGATAGAGGAATCCAGTGGATCCATCTTTCAGCCATGTATTGTCTGTCTGCCAACCATCACCATCTTTGAGGCCTCTGTTCCTGGAAGAATCCTGGGTGACCACACGCTGAACTAACAGCCAAAGGTGTGAGAATCAGATTCCCACTCTGCTTTCACGGTCTAGTGAGGACACGGCCGGGATACTTGTGACCACCGAAAGCACAGTTTGTGCTGAGAAACCAGAGCACCTGGTTTGCGTTCTGGGGACAGTGTGGTCAAGATGGGCCACAGCAGCAGGCAAGGGTGACAGGTGTGATCTGCTCTTGAGAGATGGACAGAGCTTTCCAGGAGTGGAAGCGGAGGTGAGAAGCACATTCCAGAGGTCGGTTGGGGTGGAAGCATGTGGTGCCCTGAAGGTGTCAAGCCAGGAAGATTTGACAGGCGAGTGAGGCTTAAAATAGAAAAGGGAAAAGGAAGAAACCAGCCTTTGCCCCCGGACCTCCTGCATGCCACATGCCCCCTCACAGACACCTCACACCACACCTCCCAGGTAGGTTTTCCTCACGCGACTTTTACAGAAAGCCCAAGCACAGGTCACACAGCGGAGGCCAGAGCTCCGACTGGAAGCTACGTCCCAGTCCCTCCTCTCTCCTCATCCTCTTTGAAGAGTGGAGGATTCTTTAGTAGAAGAGGAACAACCAGTTTCCCCCTAAAAGGCTAGAGAAGCCCTCCTCTTCTGGGAGGCCTTCCAGTGCCCTCCCGGGGAGAGTTTCATGACTCGAACATGCTCTGTGGTTTGTTTATTAGCCTTATCGCCACTACCCCACCCAGGACAATCTGATTAAATCCTGCTGTCCTCAGTGAAAGGCCTTTTATAAAGGGCTCTGCTCTCCACAAATAAGGGCTTCCTTGCTTCCTTGCCAGAAAGGGCCTTCAAGGTCTACGACAGACGATAGGAGGGAAACTTTGTCACTGTCCGTGTGGGGAGAGGTGTGATCAGACAGAGCCTTGCTCAGATTTCTTTCTTTCTTTCTCTTTTTACTGCTTTGTGCAGGATCTTACATCCCTGACCAGGGATTGAACACGTGCCCCCTGCAGTAGAAGCATGGAGTTCTAAACACTGGACCACCAGGGAATTCCCAGCTTTGATTTCTTGATCCTGAGACTCCAGGGCTGCACTGCCTGATGCTGGACACCAAGAAATTAAAATAGGGAGGGATAATAAAAGAACAAAAGAGAGTTTCATTCAAACCAAACTGAGGACTACAGACCAGGAGACAGACTTCTCAAATAGTTCTGAGGAATTGTTCCAAAGAAGCATGGTTTTCATAAGTTTTCTGTCTTGTCAGAACTATGACAGGGGTGCATTCCTTCAAGTTTTCGAAAAAGACAAGTAGCTGTCACAGCGCATCAGTGTGACCCTGATGCCTGGGGAGGGAGCCTTATCGTCAAAGAAGTTACCAGCATTGGTGTCCCAGGAAGGAAGGACCTTCCTTTTTTGTTTGCTGGCCTTATTGTGGAGAATCTTTACTTCTGGACAAGGTATCTTTATTTAAATGGTTAAACGAGATGTCCAATGTATGTTTGCTATTGC